>NC_091283.1:231640972-232265972 GCF_032444005.1 Ranitomeya imitator
GAAATAACTCTGTCCTGTTTCTCACGAAGATAACATTTTGTTATTCAGCTAGTCTATGGTTCATAATTGGTATAAAGACCTTGAGTATTCTAACTCGAGTGAGCCAGATAAGAGACTCGTGGGTGTATCGCTATACAAGACTGAGGCATCTGTTAATGTTTTTTATGCCAAAAAGACACAACCATATCTGTAGTTTCCATTTTTCCTGTATCCTCATGGGTTAAGTTTTTCCTGCATTCTTATAGGTTAAGAATTGTGAACGTGTTATTATGCTGATTGGTTGAAGTATAATTTCTATGGGGGCGTGGCCTAGCGAGCGATGTGAGCGGACGTGCGACGGATCTCTCTCCCCGCACCGCTCCTAAATCCTCACCCTTGAAGGCGCCGCCGAGCGCCGAAAACCGGGCGGAGTTGCTCCGCAGGACCCCTGGGTACGGAGGAGAGTGCCGGAGGCAGTGAGAGGAGAAGAGCGGCGATGCCGCGCAGAAGAAAGTCGGCGCCCGCGGCTGGCGCGAAAATCCAAGATGGCGCCGTGACAGAGGAGGAGGCGGCCAGAGCCGGCACCGCATACCGCCGGAGGCTTGAGGTAATCGCCCGGCTGGAGCAGTTTGCTCGGACGGAGGAGGAGGGTGCCCTGCTGCTGGGCCCTGAGGGGCCAGATGAGGAGGAAGTCCCGCAGAGGCAGAAGAGAGGAGGGGAAGACACCCTCAGTGTGGTGGAGGAGCAGCTTTCTCCAGGGAAGATGCAGGAGATGCACGAGACAACTAACATGTCACCTGCCGCCAGTCCAGTGCAGGCTAAGGAATCTGAGGGTGCGCAGCAATCAAACGTGGGGGAACCTACACTGCAGGACATTTTCTCAGTCGTTATACACTGCAAATCTGCCCTGGCTGCGCTGAACCTAAGGGTAGACGATTTAACAGTTGAAATGAAGTCCCTTAATTCTGCTATGCGTAAAGTGGAGAAAAGAGTGGAGGTGGTGGAGGAGCGCGTGGGCAGTGTGGAAGACCAGACAAATGAACTGTTGAAAAGAGATACATCCAGCGCATTGCAGAACTGGAATTTAAAACAGATGACCTGGAAAACCGTTCCCGTAGGAACAATCTAAGAATAATTGGGGTGCCGGAGAAGGTGGAGGGGAATAATCCTACGGAATACATTGAGGCATGGCTCAAAAACTCGGTGGGAGGAGCAGACCTTACCAACCACTTCTCCGTGGAAAGGGCCCATAGAGTCCCCACTCGGCCCCTGCCGCCTGGATCCCCCCCTCGAGCTCTGCTGGCAAAAATTTTGGACTATCGGGATACCCTACTAAGGAAGGCCAGGATCAGTGATGGACTGAGCATAGACGGAAATCGGATCTCCATCTATCCGGACTATTCGGCATCGGTGCAGAAACTGAGAATGAGGTTCGGTGAGGTCAAGAGGCGGCTCCGAGACCTAGACCTAAAATATTCGATGTTATACCCGGCTAAGCTCAGGGTGGTGGCGCTGGACCGTGTTCATTTTTTTCAGAACCCGGAGGAGGCAATGCACTGGCTAGATACCAATACTAAGAAAGCGGAGCCGATGAGACTGACGCTGAGACTTCGCCACTCACTTGATTATACCCCCTGATGGTGATTTTTGAACTTGTTTTGTTTCTTTAGACAGAATGCACTTAAAAGTTTGAAACAGTGTGCTCGGCGGCGCAAAGAATATTTCATGTTGTTGGCGGTGGGAGGGGGAGAGATGGACTGCAAGGGGCTCAGTTCTAGGTTGTATCAAGAGCTCTCAGTTCTCATACAGAGAAAGAAAGTTTGAACTAGTTGAATTCTATTGAGGTTTAGATGGGGAAGTTGGGGAAGGGGGATGGGAGGGGATGGGGGGGTGCCGGGGGAGACCTGAAGGAGACTGCTCTAACTCATTATTTTTTGTCTAGAAAATGGGAGGGGACGTTAATATTATAAGCTGGAATGTTAGGGGGTTAGCGGACGCCACTAAACGCGCGGCAATATTTCAGTATCTACTGAAACAGAGGCCCTCGGTGATCTGCCTGCAAGAAACCCACCTAGTGGAGGAAAAAGTTGATATGTTACAGAAACGGTGGGTGCGCAAGGCGTATCATTCGACGTTCTCTAGTTATGCAAGGGGAGTGTCAGTCTTAATTCACACTAATACCCCATTTGAGGAAGTTGAGGTTAAAATTGATACGGATGGTCAATACGTTTTGCTAGTGTGTAAAATCTTTAACCGTTTAATGTGCATAGTATCATTGTATATACCTCCGCCATACTCTGGAAGGAAGATCCAGGACATATTGGAGGCTATAAGAGGTTGGGATGGGATCCCCCTTCTGGTGGTGGGTGATGTAAACAATATAGCAAATGACCATTGGGATAAGAGTAACCACGCATCACAGCGCAGGGACGGTAATGACACTCCCTTTGGTAACTATCTCAGAGAAATTGGTTGGATTGATTTATGGAGGGTTCGCAATGCCAACACATATTCCTACTCCTGTTATTCGACTACATATGGCTCAATGTCAAGAATTGATGTCGCCTTGGGCAACGATAAGATGAACGTACTGTTAAACGGGGTGGAATATAATCCCAGGATTTTATCAGACCATAGCCCTGTCCAGGTCTCTCTAAAGTTGTCAGGTCAGGATGGTTTGAGGAGGGCGGGTTGGAAAATTCACCCAGTCTGGCTACAAATTTTGGACATGGCAAAGGTGGGGGTAGAGATAGAGGAGTTTTTCAAGATTAATGAAGGGAGCGCGGAATGCCATGTAGTGTGGGACACCATGAAAGCGTATTTTAAGAGGAATTTTGTTTAGGGACGTCTCAAGACATAAGACAAGGACCAAAGAGCGGGATCAGGGCGTTCTAGAGGAGTTGAAAGCAGCAGAGGCGGCATTGGGGGAACATCGTACTAGGAAATCTCAGAGTCGTATGAGGGCAGCTCAGAGGGAGGTCGATCAGTTATTTTTGAAAAAGGCGGAGAGGTTGAGGGCCTTTCAGAGAGAGACTTTCTACTCGGAGGGGGAGAAGGTGGGGCACTTGCTCTCGGTAGTGGCGTCCGCGCAAAGAGACTCTTCACATGTCTACTCTATTAAGACGGAGGAGGGAACGTTGGTTACTCAGGGGGAGCAGATCCTGGAAGTGTTTAGGAAATTTTATGAAAAATTATATACGTCCAGTGTGGAGAGGGGATCCGAGGATATGGCGAGGTACTTGGAAGAAATTGATCTGCCCCGGTTGAGTGGAGAGGAGTGTGAATTATTGGAGGAACCGATTGGGGAGGAGGAATTGGGGGTGGCTTTGGCGGGTGTTGCGGGGGGTAAGGCTCCGGGATCGGATGGCATTCCAGCTGAAGTTTATAAGACCTTGAAAGAAACTCTGTTGGCCAGGCTGGTGGGGGTGTATAATAGATCGCTGGAAAGAGGGGAGTTGCCTTTGTCGATGAGAGAGGCTATAGTGGTGGTTATCCCTAAGGCCGACAAAGATCCACTGATGCCAGAATCCTATAGACCAATTTCACTCTTGACTGCTGACATTAAGATTTTGGCAAAAGCCTTTGCAAATAGGTTGAGTAGGGTGATAGACAAATTGGTACACCCTGACCAGTCAGGCTTCATGCCTAACAAATCAACGGCACTCAACCTGAGGTTGTTCTTAAATCTACAAATCCCTTCGGATAATGTTGGCAAACGGGTTGTGGCATCTTTGGACGCCCACAAGGCCTTTGACTGTGTGGAGTTATCTGTGGTCAGTGTTGGAACGTTTGGGGTTTGGACCTAGATTCATCTCATGGGTGCGGCTGTTGTACTCTTCCCCGGTGGCGAAAGTAAGGGTGAATGGCGCCCTTCTGAGACTTTCTCTTTGTCTAGGGGAACTAGACAGGGCTGTCCTTTGTCCCCGCTGCTTTTTGCCCTGGCGGTGGAACCCCTTGCTGCGAAAATTAGAGGCTCCCGGGAGGTGAGGGGATTTATGTACGGGGATTCGGAAGAAAAGGTAGCGTTATACGCAGATGATATTTTGCTCTTCTTGGAGGACTCGGGGGAATCCCTGACAGGGGCGGAGGCCATTATTGAAGAATTTGGGAGCTACCCTGGCCTGAGAATCAATTGGGAAAAGTCCAATATGATGTTAGTAGATGGGGATTATGAGAATAGTGTAATGAGGGAATCTCATACAAAGTTGAGGTTGGTGGATAAATTTAAATATCTGGGGATTCAGATCGCGTTACCTCTGACGAGTTTTGAGGAACTAAATTTGGCGCCACTGTTGCGGAAGATACGTATTAAGGTTCAGGCGTGGAAAAAGTTACACTTATCGGTCATTGGTAGAATAAATCTAATAAAGTTGATTGTGATGCCGCAACTTCTCTACGTGCTGCACAACTCCCCTATATGCATATTGCAGAATAGATTTCGGAGGATTAGATCTTTGTTTGGCGAGCTGATTTGGGGCGGGAAAAGTCCTAGATTTAAACAGGAAATTCTACAAAGACCAAAGACGGAGGGGGTAGTGGCACTGCCTAACCCATGGTTATACTTTTTGGCTTCACAATGTCAACATTTTAGGGGATGGGGTGTGGAATCGGGTTGGGAGCGGACACCCTGCAGTCTGAGGAAATTGATTGGGTCAAGGGTACTATCTGAGGGTTTGGAGGGTGGGCATTTCCGAGAGAAGGGTACTAAATTCTGCACTATTAGGCTTATCCATAAGGTTTGGGACAAAGTTAAAGGAATTAGGGGTGTGAGGGCACTTACTATGTTTTCGCCCATATGGAATAATTGTCTTTTGCAGGAGTTTAGACAGATGGAGGGATTCCATGTTTGGAAGGGAGCGGGAATCTCTCGGATAAGCCAAGTCTTGCTCCAAGGTAGAATTAAGAACTTCGAAACATTACAGGAGGAATTTCGGCTGCCCAGCTCTGAACTGTACCAATATAACCGCATCTCTCATGCATATCGGGCACAATGTAAGAGGGGGCCTATGGAGATCCAGGTGGATCTAATGCTAGATTTTATCCTCATGGGGGAAGGCACGAAAGGGGTGATCTCAGGAATATATGAATTCCTTCTATTTTCCTTTTTAGAGGGGCACCCTATCAGAGCCAGAGCGAAGTGGGAGGCAGACTTGGGGGCGATTGACGGCGATCAGTGGGACTCAATATTGGAATACGTGCCCAGGATCTCGATGAGTGAGCCTGGGAGGCTGTCATAGCTGTTGGTTATTCATAGGGCTTATAGAACTCCGGACATGTTGTACAAAGCTGGTCTAAGACCTAACTCCGAATGCCCTAGGTGCTCGAAGTCCGAGGCGGGTATCCTCCATATGATGTGGCAGTGCCCCAGGTTGTCCTCGTTTTGGATCGTGGTGCTAAATAAAGTGGGACTAACATACAAATGTTCGATACCACGGGACCCTCTGGTATGCATATTGGGTTACGTGGAGGAGATTGTAACTGATAACTCGTACAAAACAGTTATTGCGAGATTGCTGTTTATTGCCCGAAAGTTGATCGCTAAGTTTTGGATAAGGGTAGAGCCACCAACGAGAAGAGATTTCATGACACAAGTGGACTATATCGTGGCATTGGAGAAGAGCATTTATTCTAAAAGAAACAAGATGGACCTTTTCAACAAGTTGTGGAATCCTTGGCTCGAGTCGACGTGATCTGGAGATTGTTTTCTAGCTTTTGGGTACTCCGCCCCCGTGGGAGCAGTACTGACATGACACCTTCTTGTTCTTGGTTAAGGATAGACGTTTGGGAGGATCGGAGTGGTTCTTGGTGGGTCTCGGGGGGTGGGGAGGGGAGGGAGGCTGGTTTGGGATTAAAAAGTTTGTTGAAAATGCAGAACATATGTATGTACTGTTTACAGCAATGTAATCTACTTATATTTTTCTTACTGTTTAATAAAAATATTTGATTAAAAAAGAAGTATAATTTCTATGACTATGAAAACTCATACACAATAAACGGGGGCCCAGAGATCTGCTTGATCCCCCACACAGAGGCACGAGTCTCCGTCTGGTCATTTTCAGTTGCCGGCAACGCCCTTTAGATTAATTTGGAAATCACTGAGTCAACCGTGAAGGATCACTTTAGATCCTCCCTCAACACTTCTTCAGGTGTGAGAGTGCCCGCTTCTTCAGGTGTGAGAATGCCCGATTCTTCAGGTGTGAGAGTGCCCGATTCTTCAGGCTCGTGTGTGAGTGTCGCTATCCTCATTCTCTACAATGTATTCGTTTACGCGCATGTATCATACTGAGCACAAGTTATGACTATTATAATCCAGAGAGATTTTGTGTGATCGCACTTTTTCTTCCATGTCAGTGTGGTGGTGCCCGCTTATTCCCTTGTATTTGGTGAGCGCTGCTGTAATAACCCGTCAGTGCGCTCACCACCTGCGCCATAAGCTCTCAGGGTGGAGGACCGCCATATGCAGCGCTGCTGTGATGACATATGATGCAGATAAAATCTCACATTTATTTTACTCCATTCTATAAAAGCATAGATCCCCGGACAATCGAGGAAAAAAACACAAAAGTCTATAAACACATTGACCGCTGAGGTCACCACCCGGAGAGACCGGATCCAATTCCTCAATCAGGGGTCTGGAGCCACAAAACCCATCAGCAGCAGTTGGAGGAACGAATGGACGAAAACCATCGGAACCAGTCAGGGAACCACCAAAACCATCAGCACGAGTCAGGGACCCGCAGCCAGCAATGCAGGATGATCAGATTCTGTCACCAATCTTGGTTCAATGAGCGAACTCCAGTGCTGTGTGATCTACAGACAGAAAAACACTCAGTAATATCATATAATACTCCCTCCCACCCCTGGGTCCTCTACAGACAGTATATAATACTCCTCCCCTCCCTTGAGCTCCAGCCCTGGGTGCTCTATAGACAGTATATAATACTCCTCTCCTCCCCTCCCCCGAGCTCCAGCCCTTGCTCTATAGACAGTATATAATACTCCTCCCCTCCCCTGAGCTCCAGCCTTGGGTGCTCTATAGACAGTATATAATATTCCTCCCCTCCCCCGAGCTCCAGCCCTGGGTGCTCTATACACAGTATATAATACTCCTCCCCTCCCCTGAACTCCAGCTGTGTGCTCTGCAGACAGAATATAATACTCCTCCCCTTCCCCGAGCTCCAGCCCTGGGTGCTCTATAGACAGTATATAATACTCCTCCCCTCCCCCGAGCTCCAGCCCTGGCTCTATAGACAGTATATAATACTCCTCCCCTGAGCTCCAGCCCTGGGTGCTCTATAGACAGTATATAATATTTCTCCCCTCCCCCGAGCTCCAGCCCTGGGTGCTCTATACACAGTATATAATATTCCTCCCCTCCCCTGAGCTCCAGCCCTGGGTGCTCTATACACAGTATATAATACTTATCCCCTCCCCCGAGCTCCAGCCCTGGGTGCTCTATAGACAGTATATAATACTCCTCCCCTCCCCCAAGCTCCAGCCCTGGGTGCTCTATAGACAGTATATAATACTCCTCCCCTCCCCCAAGCTCCAGCCCTGGGTGCTCTATAGACAGTATATAATACTCCGCTCCTCCCCCGAGCTCCAGCCCTGGGTGCTCTATAGACAGTATATAATACTCCTCCCCTCCCCCGAGCTCCAGCCCTGGGTTCTCTATACACAGTATATAATACTCCTCCCCGGTGCTCCAGTCCTGGGTGCTCTACAGACAGTATATAATACTCCTCCCCTGAGCTCCAGCCCTGGGTGCGCTACAGACAGTATATAATACTCCTCCCCCGAGCTTCAGCCCTGTGTGCTCTATAGACAGCATATAATACTCCTCCCCTCCCCCGAGCTCCAGCCCTGGGTGCTCTACAGACAGTATATAATACTCCTCCCCCGAGCTCAAGCCCTGGGTGCTCTACAGACAATATACAATACTCCTTCCCTCCCCCGAGCGCCAGCCCTGTGTGCTCTACACACAGTATATAATACTCCTCCCCCGAGCTCAAACCCTGGGTGCTCTACACACAGTATATAATACTCCTCCCCCGAGCTCAAACCCTGGGTGCTCTACAGACAGTATATAATACTCCTCCCCAAGCTCTAGCCCTGGGTGCTCTACAGACAGTATATAATACTCCTCCCCGAGCTCTAGCCCTGGGTGCTCTACAGACAGTATATAATACTCCTCCTTTCCCCCGAGCTCTAGCCCTGGGCGCTCTACAGACAGTATATAAAACTACTCCCCCGAGCGCGAGACTTGTGTGCTCTACAGACAATATATAATACTCCTCCCCCGAGCTCCAGCCCTGGGTGCTCTACAGACAGTATATAATACTCCTCCCCCAAGCTCTAGCCCTGGGTGCTCTACAGACAGTATTTAAAGTATTTAATACTTCTCCCCCGAGCTCTAGCCCTGGGTGCTCTACTGACAGTATTTAAAGTATTTAATACTTCTCCCCCGAACTCTAGCCCTGGGTGCTCTACAGACAGTATATAATACTCCTCCCCCGAGCTCTAGCCCTGGGTGCTCTACTGACAGTATTTAAAGTATTTAATACTTCTCCCCCGAACTCTAGCCCTGGGTGCTCTACAGACAGTATATAATACTCCACCCCTTCGTGCTCTATAGACAGTATATAATACTACTCCCCTGAGCTCCAGCCCTGGGTGCTCTACAGACAGTATATAATACTGCTCCACCCTGTGTGCACTACAGAGAGTATATAATACTCCTCCCCCGAGCTCCAGCTCTGTGCTCTACAGACAGTATATAATACTCCTCCCCTGAGCTCCAGCCCTGGGTGCTCTACTGACAGTATATTATAATACTCCTCCCTTGAGCCCTGTGTGCTCTATAAACAGTATAAAACACTCTCCTCTGCAGACATACATAATACTCCCAGCCTCCGCACCTTACTCTCCTGGGGCACAGCGTACTCCACGATATCCATCCCATCTTCTCCTTCATAGATCAGATCAAACTTTCCCGGTTCCTTCTCTGTAGAGAGAGAAACCAATCAAAACGTGGTGGCAGGTCAGAAATACGTGGCCACAGAAGAGGAAACCAGTCTGAAAGTCCAAGGCAAAAAATACGGGGCCACAGAAAATGACACCAGCCTGAGGGTCCTAGGCCAGAAATACTGGACCACAGAGGAGGACACCAGCCTGAGGGTGCTAGGCCAGAAATACTGGGCCACAGAGGAGGACACCAGCCTGAGGGTGCTGGGCCAGAAATACGTGGCCACAAAAGAGGTAACCAGTCTGAGGGTTCAAGGCCAAAAATACGGGGCCACAGAAAAGGACACCAGCCTGAGGGTCCTAGGCCAGAAATACTGGACCACAGGAGGAGGACACGAGCCTGAGGGTCCTAGGCCAGAAATACTGGGCCACAGAGGAGGACACCAGCCTGAGGGTGCTAAGCCAGAAATACGTGGCCACAGAAGAGGAAACCAGTCTGAGGGTTCAAGGCCAAAAATACGGGGCCACAGAAAAGGACACCAGCCTGAGGGTCCTAGGCCAGAAATACTGGACCACAGAGGAGGACACCAGCCTGAGGGTGCTAGGCCAGAAATACTGGGCCACGGAGGACGACACCAGCCTGAGGGTGCTAGGCCAGAAATACTGGGCCACAGAGGACGACACCAGCCTGAGGGTCCTAGGCCAGAAATACTGGGCCACAGAGGATGACACCAGCCTAAGGGTCCTAGGCCAGAAATACTGGGCCACAGAGGACGACACCAGCCTGAGGGTACTAGGCCAGAAATACTGGGCCACAGAGGACGACATCAGCCTGAGGGTCCTAGGCCAGAAATACTGGGCCACAGAGGACGACACCAGCCTGAGGGTGCTAGGCCAAAAATACTGGGCCACAGAGGACGACACCAGCCTGAGGGTGCTAGGCCAGAAATACTGGGCCACAGAGGACGACACCAGACTGAGGGTGCTAGGCCAGAAATACTGGGCCACAGAGGACGACACCAGCCTGAGGGTGCTAGGCCAGAAATACTGGGCCACAGAGGACGACACCAGCCTGAGGGTGCTAGGCCAGAAATACTGGGCCACAGAGGACACCAGCCTGAGGGTGCTAGGCCAGAAACACTGGGCTACAAAGGAGGATACTAGCATGAAGGTGGCAGAGTATAAAAGGCTTTAGGCTACTCCGAAAAGAGGATTTTTGGATATGGCGTTGGGGGCACAAGTGACAAACACTACCGCTGTCAAGAAGACATACAGAAACAATGAGGTGGCCCTGTGGCCCCGGCACTCACTCTTCTGCTGTGACAGGACCTCCACCTCCAGCTCCTGGCTCACTGCATCGTAGCTCAGGACCCGACCCTCCTGTACGGAAACACCAGACACGTTATACACTAGGAGCAGGGCCCCGCACCGTCCTTTACTACATGGCTGCACCCGGGGCCCCTGTACCTTGTAGTCGGACACCTCCGGGCTGTAGTTCTCCGTCAGCTCCAGCAGCTATAAGAAGTCGAATATGAGGATTATTAGGGAGGAGTTCCCGTATCACAGCCCTGATGACCTCACTGGACATTACACATCCCCACACCCTTCCCCAGTATCCACCAGTGTCATCCTCTCCGGCTATACTGGGTGATGACCAGTAGGACGGCAGCTTTCCCAGGACCGGCCAGTGCAGGAGGAGCCGTGTGTCTGTGGCCCGATCATTGACCGGACTGACTGGTTCTGGGCCAGGGCCACCGTCAGATGAGGCACTGCACTGGGCGCCCAAACCTAAGTCAGACATGTGTAGAACATTTGTGGCCGGTGACAGAGTCGGCGAGCGCGCAGGAACGTCCTACAGATCCAACAGTGATGAGGAAATATGAGGGTGGACAGAAGACAACATCGAGAAGAGCAGACATTGTGAGGTGTCGTCAGAGGACAGCTGGGGACGGGCTAGCCTCACCTCATAAGTGCCGACTACTGATCACCCTGACTGACGGTACCTTGTTCTTCCATGTCTGGCCAGTAGATGTCATTGTACCGCAGTAGAGGATAGCCTCTGTTAGGCCGGGGTCACTCGCGGGAGTCTCTTCCATCAATACCCGGCACTGTCGCCGGCACTCAGGACCGGAGCGCGTGGCTGCATGTATTTCTATACAGCTGAGCGTCCGGTCCGAACCGCCGGCGGCAGCGCCGTGTACTGATGAAAGAGAAACGTGCGAGTTTCTCGCATTGCACACGCGGGAGTGACCCCGGCCTAACGGACAGTCTCCATGATGTACAAACAGTAGTGACTATCCCCCAATACCAGCCTCTGTCACGCCCATCCCACGCAGAGGCTATCCCCCACTACTGGCCGTAGCAGAGGCTATCCCCCACGGCAGAGGCTATCCCCCACTACTGGCCGTAACAGAGGCTATCCCCCACGGCAGAGGCTATCCCCCACTACTGGCCGTAGCAGAGGCTATCCCCCACAGCAGAGGCTATCCCCCACTACTCGCCGCAGCAGAGGCAATCCCCCGCGGCAGAGGCTATTCCCCACTACCGGCCGTGACAGAGGCTATCCCAAGCGGCAGTGGCTATCCCCATCTACCAGCCATGGCAGAAGCTATCCCCCGCAGCAGAAGCTATCCCCCACTACTGGCCGCAGCAGAGGCTATCCCCCGCAGCAGAGGCTATCCCCCACAACTGGCCGTAGCAGAGGCTATCCCCCACAGCAGAAGCTATCCCCCACTACTGGCCGCAGCAGAGGCTATCCCCCGCAGCAGAAGCTATCCCCCACTATTGGCCGCAGCAGAGGCTATCCCCCACTACTGGCCGCAGCAGAGGCTATCCCCTGCCGCAGAAGCTATTCCCCACTATTGGCAGCAGCAGAGGCTATCCCCCGCGGCGGAGGCTATTCACCGCTACCAGCCGTGACAGAGGCTATCCCCCGCAGCAGAAGCTATCCCCCACTACTGGCCGCATCAGAAGCTATCTCTCCCTACCGGCCACACCAGAGGCTATCCCCCCACAACCAGCCACGACAGAGGCTACCCCCCACGACCGGCAACAAGAGAGGCTATCTGTCACCCCTGCACTCACTGCTCACAGCTTACTTTGAAGGCGATGATCTTCCCAGGTTGCGGCGGAGCAGCGAGGAGCGGCAGAGTGCTGTAGTCTTCATTCACAGCTCCAGGGGGATTCTGGGAAAATGAAAGTAATGGGGTCAGGAAACAGTCAGATCCCAAAGGCGAAACACAGTGGGGGGAGGGAATGTACCATAACACAGAGGAAGGGGGGCGTATACATCCAGTGATCATACAGGGGGGGGAGCATGCTCAGTGCACGGGGCGCTGAACTGTGACCACCTATCACTTCCCTAGCAGTGTAGGGGGCACGGCACGCTCAGGGACCTCGCCTGTGGGGGGGGGGGGGGCGCTCAGGGACCACACACAGGGACCCCGCCGAAGGAGCGCTCAGGGACCACACAGGGACCTTGCCAGGGGGCGCTCAGGGACCACACTCAGGGACCTCGCTGGGGGGGGAAGGGGGGCGCTCAGGGACCACACAGGGACCTCGTCGGGGGGCGCTCAGGGACCACAGTCAGGGACCTCGCCGGGGGGAGGGCACTCAGGGACCTCGCCGGGGGGAGGGCACTCAGGGACCTCGCCGGGGGGAGGGCGCTCAGGGACCTCATCGGGGGGGGATGGGCGCTCAGGGACCACACTAAGGGACCATGCCGGGGGGCGCGCTCAGGGACCACACTCGGGGACCACACTCAGGGACCACACAGGGACCTTGTCGGGGGGCGCTCAGGGACCACACTCAGGGACCTCGCTGGAAGGAGGGCGCTCAGGGACCACACAGGGACCTCGTCGGGGGAAGGGGGGGGGTTTGGGGGGATGGGCGCTCAGGGACCACACTAAGGGACCATGCCGGGGGGCGCACTCAGGGACCACACTCAGGGACCCCGCCAAAGGAGCGCTCAGGGACCACACAGGGACCTTGCCGGGGGGCGCTCAGGGACCACACAGGGACCTTGCCGGGGGGCGCTCAGGGACCACACTCAGGAAACTCGCCGGGGGTGGGAAGGGGACTCAGGGACAACAGTCAGGGACCTCGCCGGGGGGAGGGCGCTCAGGCACCACACAGGGACCTCGTCGGGGGGGGGGGGGGATGGGCGCTCAGGGACCACACAAAGGGACCTCGCCGGGGGGAGGGCGCTCAGGGACCACACAGGGACCTCGACGGGGGGGGGAGGCGCTCAGGGACCACACTCAGGGACCTCGCCGGGGGGGGGGTGGGGGTTGGGAAGGGGGGCGCTCAGGGAACACGGGGACCTCGTCGGGGGGGAGGGTTTGCTCAGGGACCACACTCGGACCTCGCCGGGGGGAGGGCGCTCAGGGACCACACTCAGGGACCACACTCAGGGACCTCGCCGGGGGGGAGGGCGCTCAGGGACCACACTCAGGGACCTCGCCGGGGGGGCGCGCTCAGGGACCTCGCCGGGGGGGCGCGCTCAGGGACCTCGCCGGGGGGGCGCGCTCAGGGACCTCGCCGGGGGGGCGCGCTCAGGGACCTCGCCGGGGGGGGCGCGCTCAGGGACCTCGCCGGGGGGGGCGCGCTCAGGGACCTCGCCGGGGGGGCGCGCTCAGGGACCTCGCCGGGGGGGCGCGCTCAGGGACCTCGCCGGGGGGGCGCGCTCAGGGACCTCGCCGGGGGGGCGCGCTCAGCGACCTCGCCGAGGGGGCGCGCTCAGGGACCTCGCCGAGGGGGCGCGCTCAGGGACCTCGCCGAGGGGGCGCGCTCAGGGACCTCGCCGAGGGGGCGCGCTCAGGGACCTCGCCGGGGGCGCGCTCAGGGACCACACTCAGGGACCTCACCAGTGGGGGGGGCGCTCAGGGACCACATAGGGACCTTGCCGGGGGGGCGCTCAGGGACCACACCTAGGGACCTCACTGGGGGCGCCCTCAGGGACCACACTCGAACCTCACTGGGGGCGCCCTCAGGGACCACACTCAGGGACCTCGCCAGGGAGGGCGCTCAGGTACCTTGCTGGGGGGGCGCTCAGGGACCACACACAGGGACCTTGCCGGGGGGGGGGGGAGGTCAGGGACCACACTCAGGGACCTTGCCGGGGGGGGGGGGGGGGTTGGGGGGGGCGCGCTCAGGGACCACACTCAGGGACCTTGCCGGGGGGGGTTGCGCTCAGGGACCACCCTCAGGGACCTTGCCGGGGGGGGGGGGGGGGTTGCGCTCAGGGACCACACTCAGGGACCTCACAGGGACTCACCTGGATCAGCACAGACACGTTGCTCGCGTCCTCATTCAGTTGCTCCTCTTTTATGGTCTCGGGGCTGTAGTTGTAGAAGAGGTGATTTTGGGGCTGCGCCTCCCCCTGACCTCTGAATCCTCGGCCCCTCCAGGGCAGGTTGTCTGCGCCCCGCCCCGTGCGCACTCCACGCCCGGCATTCTGAAGCGGGGCTCTGTGCGGAGCGAAGCCCTGGGCCACGTGGCCATTAAATGTAGGAGAGGAGATCAGTGGCTTCTTGGTGCTGAGAGTGTCCGGGCTGGAGAAGCCGTTGCTCTGCTGCACCATCACTGGGGGTCCGCGTCCTGCGCTCCTGCTCAGACCCCTGTCCTCCTGGTCAGATGATGAGCTCTCCTCTATCTGGGTAAGGCCTGGAGCCCCCCGGTGGGCAGCAGTGAGGGGATCCTCTGGGGGATGAAGCATCTTGGTGTCCAGTTCCTTGCAAACATTTGGTTTTCCAGGTTTCTTCTCAGAGAACTGAAGTGTGTCCCTCACAATCTCCTCCCCCACCGGGGCCGCCACCCCCTTGTTCTTGTTGAGCTCCTCCTCCAAGCTCTCTTCCTCCCTCTTCTTGGTTCTCCCAGGGGCCCCTGTGTTGTCACCACGATTCGTCCTGTGGTCCTTGCAGTCATCACTCTCATCCTCCTGTGAAGATGCTTCTTCGCCCTCCTTAGTCCTCAGCTGCTCTCTGACCACCTCCTTGGGGGTCCCCTTTCCCTTCTTCTTGGGCTGTTGTCTCACCACCCCCTTGTCGGTCTCCTTGTCTTTCTTTTTGGGCCACTCTCGGATTTCCTCCTCAGGGGTCTCCTTCCCCTTCTTCTTGGGCCTCTCTCGGATTTCCTCCTCAGGGGTCTCCTTCCCCTTCTTCTTGGGCCTCTCTCGGATTTCCTCCTCAGGGGTCTCCTTTCCCTTCTTCTTGGGCCTCTCTCGAATTTCCTCCTCAGGGGTCTCCTTACCCTTCTTCTTGTTGGGTCGCTCTCCGATTTCCTCCTCGAGGGTCTCCTTCCCCTTCTTCTTGGGTCGCACTCTGACTTCCACCTCGGGCTGTTGTCTGACTTCCTCCTCGGGCTGTTGTCTGACTTCCTCCTCGAGGGTCTCCTTTCTCTTCTTCTTGAGCCGCTTTCTAACCTCCTTCTCTGGATTCTCCTTCCCTTTCTTGGGCCGCTCCCTGACCTCCTCCTCCTCAGGGTTCCCCTTCTTCTTGGGCTGCTGTCTCACCTCCTTGTCGGGGATCACCTCGCCCTTAACCTTCTTGTTTGGCCTCACTGGAACCTCATGCTCAGCGGGTGACGCCTCCCTACTGTTCTCAGAAGTCCCTCTGTGGAAACCTCTTGCCTTCTTGAGGTCTCTGCAGTCATCAGTCTCCTCCACGACCCTCGGCCTCTTCTTGGCTGTCTGGTGTATGCCGTCTTGTGGAAGGTTCTCTTCCCATTTCACACTGCAGACAGAAGAAGCAGATCAAGAAGGGGTTGACACTGCAGGGAGCAATTACATCTTATATATCATTCCAGGGAGCTGATTATTTCTGTAAGCGGACAGCACCACAGCGCACTGTCTGCCAGGACTGACACTGATCGGAGTTCGGCTTTTACTAACATCAGTCACGGCCACACATCGCCCCTCCGGTGACTTATAACAGGGCTGGTCACAGATGTGGCTAGTTCTTGTAGAAAAATTTGTGGTACACAATGTTCATGATACCTTCACCCCTGGAGGTCCCAGGTGGGAGATATTACAGTCATGATTCATATTACGATGTCACCTTTCTCTAGATCGGAGATGTGGCATGGATAGCATCATCCATCTAATATATTAGTTTGGGAGACGTGGCATGGAGAGCATCATCCATCTGATATATTAGTTTGGGAGACGTGGCATGGAGAGCATCATCCATCTGACATATTAGTTTGGGAGACGTGGCATGGATAGCATCATCCATCTGACATATTAGTTTGGGAGACGTGGCATGGATAGCATCATCCATCTGATATATTAGTTTGGGAGACGTGGCATGGAGAGCATCATCCATCTGACATATTAGTTTGGGAGACGTGGCATGGATAGCATCATCCATCTGACATATTAGTTTGGGAGACGTGGCATGGATAGCATCATCCATCTGATATATTAGTTTGGAAGACCTGCGTGGATAGCATCATCCATCTGATATATTAGTTTGGGAGACGTGGCATGGATAGCATCATCCATCTAATATATTAGTTTGGGAGACGTGGCGTGGATAGCATCATCCATCTGATATATTAGTTTGGGAGACCTGCGTGGAGAGCATCATCCATCTGATATATTAGTTTGGGAGACGTGGCATGGATAGCATCATCCATCTAATATATTAGTTTGGGAGACGTGGCGTGGATAGCATCATCCATCTGATATATTAGTTTGGGAGACGTGGCGTGGATAGCATCATCCATCTGATATATTAGTTTCGGAGACCTGCGTGGACAGCTGTTATGACCTGGTGGTCAGGACAATAATGGACCTGGTGGTTAAGAGCACACGGAAAGACCTGATAGTTACTGATAATATAGGACGAGCTCTGGGAAGTTGGAACTCTGCTGACCGCAATCCCTAATCCTATCAACCACACTAGAAATAGCCGTGGATTGCTCCTAACGCTCCCTATGCAACTCGGCACAGCCTAAGGAACTAGCTAGCCCTAAAGATAGAAAAATAAAGCCTACCTTGCCTCAGAGAAATTCCCCAAAGGAAAAGGCAGCCCCCCACATATAATGACTGTGAGTAAAGATGAAAATACAAACACAGAGATGAAATAGATTAAGCAAAGTGAGGCCCGACTTACTGAACAGACTGAGGATAGGAAAGGTAGCTTTGCGGTCAGCACAAAAACCTACAAAAAGACCACGCAGAAGGTGCAAAAAGACCCTCCGCACCGACTCACGGTGCGGAGGCGCTCCCTCTGCGTTCCAGAGCTTCCAGCAAGCAAGATAACAATCAAAATAGCAAGCTGGACAGAAAAATAGCAAACCAGAGAAAAACAAGCAGGAACTTAGCTTCTGCTGGGAAGACAGGTCACAAGAACGATCCAGGAGTAAACTAGACCAATACTGGAACATTGACAGGTGGCATGGAGCAAAGATCTAAGTGGAGTTAAATAGAGCAGCCAGCTAATGAATTAACCTCGTCAACTGTGGAGGAAACTCAGAAACACCCACAGCCACCAGAGAAAGTCCATGGACAGAACCAGCCGAAGTACCATTCATGACCACAGGAGGGAGCCCGACAACAGAATTCACAACAGATAGCATCATCCATCTGATATATTAGTTTGGGAGACGTGGCATGGAGAGCATCATCCATCTGACATATTAGTTTGGGAGACGTGGCATGGATAACATCATCCATCTGACATATTAGTTTGGGAGACGTGGCATGGATAGCATCATCCATCTGATATATTAGTTTGGGAGACTTGCGTGGAGAGCATCATCCATCTGATTATTAGTTTGGGAGACGTGGCGTGGATAGCATCATCCATCTGATATATTAGTTTGGGAGATCTATCATATCTCAGAACCCTTCTGTCAGCCCTGCCTGGTCTGTGAGCCCTCAGATAACCCTCTGTAATTACCTGATCACAGTGGGGGCTCCTGCTGCACAAGGGTCATGTAGAGATTAATAGAGAGCGAGCCTTGCTCCAGTATTCACTATTTCATACAGCCCGCTACTGCACTCAGCTGTACATCCTCAGAGCAGTGCTCCCCAAAGTGTGACAGAAGACCTTTCATCACTCAACAGTCAGCTTTACGTACTCGGAGCCCTCAGCTCCCCGCAGTGTGACGTCGGAGCCCTCAGCTCCCCGCAGTGTGACGTCGGAGCCCTCAGCTCCCCGCAGTGTGACGTCGGAGCCCTCAGCTCCCCGCAGTGTGACGTCGGAGCCCTCAGCTCCCCGCAGTGTGACGTCGGAGCCCTCAGCTCCCCGCAGTGTGACGTCGGAGCCCTCAGCTCCCCGCAGTGTGACGTCGGAGCCCTCAGCTCCCCGCAGTGTGACGTCGGAGCCCTCAGCTCCCCGCAGTGTGACGTCGGAGCCCTCAGCTCCCCGCAGTGTGACGTCGGAGCCCTCAGCTCCCCGCAGTGTGACGTCGGAGCCCTCAGCTCCCCGCAGTGTGACGTCGGAGCCCTCAGCTCCCCGCAGTGTGACGTCGGAGCCCTCAGCTCCCCGCAGTGTGACGTCGGAGCCCTCAGCTCCCCGCAGTGTGACGTCGGAGCCCTCAGCTCCCCGCAGTGTGACGTCGGAGCCCTCAGCTCTCCGCAGTGTGACGTCGGAGCCCTCAGCTCTCCGCAGTGTGACGTCGGAGCCCTCAGCTCTCCGCAGTGTGACGTCGGAGCCCTCAGCTCTCCGCAGTGTGACGTCGGAGCCCTCAGCTCTCCGCAGTGTGACGTCGGAGCCCTCAGCCTCCCGCAGTGTGACGTCAGAGCTCACCTGATGGCGTCGTTGTCCCGGATGACGCGCACCCTCTCCCCGGGGGGCAGCAGACTTCCTTCCAGGTACAGGGACAGCGCCCCCCGGCGGCTGTAGTAGAATCGCTCCCGGATGATGGCGCTCACGTCGGAGACGGCCCGGCACTGCTCCGGGTCCAGCATGAACCACAGGTGGCGGCTCTCCGGGACCGCGGGCGGCGGGTAATCGAACGTCAGCCTGACCCGCAGCAGTGCGCGGCCGTCCGGGGCCGCCATGTGCAGCGCACGGTGATGACGTCACCGGAACGGCGCGTTGCTGGGAGGGTAGAGGCTAAATCCAAGGTTGCGGCTAAATCCAAGCCGGCTAAAGGACCTCTGCTGACGTCATGCCCATGTGACCGGAAGGGGCGGCGCTTCTTCCTCCATAGAACAGAGGTTGTGGCTAAATCCCAGTCGGCTATAAAGGACCTGGTCCCTCTGTGCACTGGGATTCCGCTTTCTCACACAGTCGCTATTTCCCGGTTGCAGACGGACCGGGGCCTTTAGTGACTTGGATTCCGCCTGCTCTATATAAGAATGCTGAATCCCAGTAGATAGAAGGCCCCTGACTGTATATAGATATATAGATGAATCCTGTCATGTGATTTTTTTTGAGCAGCAGACTAAATATGACATCTGATCACACATTTATTTATATGTGACAATTATACGCAAGAATTTTCCCCTTAATCCCAGTGTGTACAATATTCTGCGCCAATCTCATCCGCGTCCCGTTTTATTTTCTGGTGATCATTTTTTTAGATTACACGACCACAGATTTTTTCCCTGCATGCACCTAGGAGTGTTTTAACCCTCGGGCGATTTTCCGTTTTTTAACATTTTTTTTCCTTCCCATAACTTATTTTTCCATCCACATCGCCGTTGGGAATTTTTTTTATTTTGGCGGGACGTTCTTATTGATACCATTTTGGCGCGGATACCATGTTTTGATCACCTCTTATTTCATTTTATTGGAATGTTGCGGCGACAGAAAAAAAACGTAATTATGGCGTTTCGAGTTTACTTCTCGTTATGCCGTTTACCAATCAGATTATTTTATATTTTCATTGGTCAGACATTTCTGAACACGTCAATTCCAAATTTCCAATTTTTTATTTATTTTTTAATGGAGCAAAAGCAATATTTTTTTTTTCTTATATTTTTATGATATATGACGTAACTTGTAGATCACACAACCACAGATTTTTCCATGCATGCACCTAGGAGTGATTTAACTCTCCGGCGATTTTCATTTTTTTAATATTTTTTTCCCTGCCCATAACTTATTTTTCCATCCACATCGCCTTTGGGTTTTTTTTTTATTTTGGCGGGATGTTCTTATTGATACCATTTTGGCGCGGATACCATGTTTTGATCACCTCTTATTTTATTGCAATGTTGCTGCAACCAAAAAAAAGTAATTATGGCGTTTCGAGTTTTTTTCTCGTTATGCCGTTTACTGATCAGATTATTTTACATTTTGATTGGTCAGACCTTTCTGAACACGTCAATTCCAAATTTCCAATTTTTTATTTTTTTTTAAATGGAGCAAAAGTGATATATTTTTTTAAAAATATTTTTATGATATATGACGTAACTACATCATGCGTTGTGAAGGGGTCAATTCTATAACTATTGGCCAAATGGACCAGGTCCTTCTGCCAACTTGGATTTAGCCCGCTCTCTGTGAGAAAGCTAAATCCCATTTGGCTAAGGCCTCTTTCACACTTCCTTTTCTTGCAATCCATCGCAATCCGTCATTTTGGGCAAAAACGGATCCTGCAAATGTGCTCGCAGGATGCGTTTTTTTTTACCATAAACTTGTATTAGCGACGGATTGCCACACGTCGCGTCCATCGTGCTACGGATCCGTCGCATTTTGGCGGACCGTCGTCACAAAAAAATGTTCAATGTAACGTGTTTTTGTATATCGCGTCCGCCATTTTCGACCGCGCATGCGCGGCCGAAACTCCGCCCCCTCCTCCCCAGACTGCAGAATGGGCAGCGGATGCGTCGAAAAACTGCATCCGCTGCCCACGTCGTGCAAAACTTTCACAACGTCCGTCGGTACGTCGGCCCGACGCATTGCGACGAAAGATGATCTACTAGATCTAGCAGGCTAAAGGACCAGGTCCTTCTGCCAACTTGAATTTAGCCTGCTCACTGTGAGAAAGCTAAATCCAAGTGGGATAAAGGACCAGGTCCCTTGAAGTGGTTTAATACCAGACTTAGGCTAGGGTCACATTGTGTTATGTGACCGCGATTAACGGACTATGTTACACCGCGGCATAACGCGGTGTAACGTAGTCCGTTAACGCCGCCATAGCCTGTAATGGTGAACACATCGCTAGCGCACGCCCACATTGGGTGTGCGCTAGCGATGTGCCGTCATTTGAGTGACGGACTGCGAACACTGCTTGCAGCGTTTGCGGTCCGTTCCTCACTAGCACAGATCGGGGATCTGCGCTAGCGAGATCGGCTAATGCGATCCCTTTTGGGACATTGCGTTAGCGCAGTCCATAGCGCTATGCGCTAAACGGACTGTCCTAACGCAATGTGACCCTAGCCTTAGTAAGCTAAAACACCAGGGCCTTCTGCCCACTTAGATTTAGCTTGCTGTATGTAACAAATTCTAGTGGGCAACGCAGTCCAACAGTGATTCACCATCTGATGCACTGTAATGATTCCACTGGTTCACTGTCGGACTTCCATACAGTAGTGCCCCTGTGTCACGCAGGGGCAGTCCGGCAATCCAACCTACTACAATGTTTCCGCCAGGTTATGCGTATTGCCGGTCACTGTGCTCCTTGAGTTCACCTCAAGTGACAGTTGACAGCTCAGAGGGTTCTGTGATAACCGCAAACTGTAATCTCCAGTGACCTCACAGGTGGTGGCTTCCATGCCACCCTTAGGCCGGCGTCACACTCGGCATAAGACAATACGGTCCGTAATTTACGTCCGTAATACGCAGAAAAGTCCTCAAAATAGTGGTCCGTATCTCCTCCGTAGGCAGGGTGTGTCAGCGTATTTTGCGCATGGCATCCTCCGCATGTAATCCGTATGGCATCCGTACTGCGAGATTTTCTCGCAGGCTTGCAAAACCGACATATGGACATACAATGGATCCATGTGCTCAAAAAACGTAACAACATATATATATATATATATATATATATATATATATATATATATATATATATATATGTATATATATGTCAGTAGACATATATATACAGTGGGGCAAAAAAGTATTTAGTCAGTCAGCAATAGTGCAAGTTCCACCACTTAAAAAGATGAGAGGCGTCTGTAATTTACATCATAGGTAGACCTCAACTATGGGAGACAAACTGAGAAAAAAAAATCCAGAAAATCACATTGTCTGTTTTTTTAACATTTTATTTGCATATTATGGTGGAAAATAAGTATTTGGTCAGAAACAAACAATCAAGATTTCTGGCTCTCACAGACCTGTAACTTCTTCTTTAAGAGTCTCCTCTTTCCTCCACTCATTACCTGTAGTAATGGCACCTGTTTAAACTTGTTATCAGTATAAAAAGACACCTGTGCACACCCTCAAACAGTCTGACTCCAAATTCCACTATGGTGAAGACCAAAGAGCTGTCAAAGGACACCAGAAACAAAATTGTAGCCCTGCACCAGGCTGGGAAGACTGAATCTGCAATAGCCAACCAGCTTGGAGTGAAGAAATCAACAGTGGGAGCAATAATTAGAAAATGGAAGACATACAAGACCACTGATAATCTCCCTCGATCTGGGGCTCCACGCAAAATCCCACCCCGTGGGGTCAGAATGATCACAAGAACGGTGAGCAAAAATCCCAGAACCACGCGGGGGGACCTAGTGAATGAACTGCAGAGAGCTGGGACCAATGTAACAAGGCCTACCATAAGTAACACACTACGCCACCATGGACTCAGATCCTGCAGTGCCAGACGTGTCCCACTGCTTAAGCCAGTACATGTCCGGGCCCGTCTGAAGTTTGCTAGACAGCATTTGGATGATCCAGAGGAGTTTTGGGAGAATGTCCTATGGTCTGATGAAACCAAACTGGAACTGTTTGGTAGAAACAAAACTTGTCGTGTTTGGAGGAAAAAGAATACTGAGTTGCATCCATCAAACACCATACCTACTGTAAAGCATGGTGGTGGAAACATCATGCTTTGGGGCTGTTTCTCTGCAAAGGGGCCAGGACGACTGATCCGGGTACATGAAAGAATGAATGGGGCCATGTATCGTGAGATTTTGAGTGCAAACCTCCTTCCATCAGCAAGGGCATTGAAGATGAAACGTGGCTGGGTCTTTCAACATGACAATGATCCAAAGCACACCGCCAGGGCAACGAAGGAGTGGCTTCGTAAGAAGCATTTGAAGGTCCTGGAGTGGCCTAGCCAGTCTCCAGATCTCAACCCTATAGAAAACCTTTGGAGGGAGCTGAAAGTCCGTGTTGCCAAGCGAAAAGCCAAAAACATCACTGCTCTAGAGGAGATCTGCATGGAGGAATGGGCCAACATACCAACAACAGTGTGTGGCAACCTTGTGAAGACTTACAGAAAACGTTTGACCTCTGTCATTGCCAACAAAGGATATATTACAAAGTATTGAGATGAAATTTTGTTTCTGACCAAATACTTATTTTCCACCATAATATGCAAATAAAATGTTAAAAAAACAGACAATGTGATTTTCTGGATTTTTTTTTCTCAGTTTGTCTCCCATAGTTGAGGTCTACCTATGATGTAAATTACAGACGCCTCTCATCTTTTTAAGTGGTGGAACTTGCACTATTGCTGACTGACTAAATACTTTTTTGCCCCACTGTATATATTAATATTTCATCCAGCGTGAGATAGCAAAAGCCGGCAATTGAATTAGCGGCTTTAAAGCTATCTCCTTCCTAAACCCGACATGATATGAGACATGGTTTACATACAATGAATGAACAAAACTATATGTATATGTATATATACAATTAGGTCCATATATATTTGGACAGAGACAACATTTTTCTAATTTTGGTTATAGACATTACCACAATGAATTTTAAACAAAACAATTCAGATGCAGTTGAAGTTCAGACTTTCAGCTTTCATTTGAGGGTATCCACATTAAAATTGGATGAAGGGTTTAGGAATTTCAGCTCCTTAACATGTGCCACCCTGTTTTTAAAGGGACCAAAAGTAATTGGACAATTGAATCCAAGGCTATTTCATGGACAGGTGTGGGCAATACCTTCATTATTTCATTCTCAATTAAGCAGATAAAAGGCCTGGAGTTGATTTGAGGTGTGGTGCTTGCATTTGGAAGGTTTTGCTGTGAAGTAAACATGCGGTCATAGGAGCTCTCCATGCAGGTGAAACAAGCCATCGTCAAGCTGCGAATACAGAAAAAACCCATCCGAGAAATTGCTATAATATTTTGAGTGGCAAAATTTACAGTTTGGTACATCCTGAGAAAGAAAGAAAGCACTGGTGAACTCATCAATGCAAAAAGACCTGGGCGCCCACGGAAGACAACAGTGGTGGATGATCGCAGAATAATCTCCATGATGAAGAGAAACCCCTTCACAACAGCCAACCAAGTGACCAACACTCTCCAGGAGGTCGGCGTATCAATATCCAAATCTACCATAAAGAGAAGACTGCATGAAAGTAAATACAGAGGGTTCACTGCACGGTGAGAGACACTCATAAGCATCAAGAAGAAAAAGGCTAGACTGGACATTGCTAAAAAGCATCTAAAAAAGCCAGCACAGTTCTGGGAGAACATTCTTTGGACAGATGAAGCCAAGATCAACCTCTACCAGAATGATGGAAAGAGAACAGTATGGCGAAGGCGTGGTACAGCTCATGATCCAAAGCATATCACATCATCTGTAAAACACGGCGGAGGCAGTGTGATGGCTTGGGCATGCATGGCTGCCAGTGGCACTGGGTCACTAGTGTTTATTGATGATGTGACACAGGACAGAAGCAGCCGAATGAATTCTGAGGAATTCAGAGCCATACTACGTGCTCAGATCCAGCCAAATGCAGCCAAACTGATTGGTCGTCCTTTCATACTACAGATGGACAATGACCAAAAACATAAAGCCAAAGCAACCCAGGAGTTTGAAGCCTTAATGTCACCTTGCTATTGTAAGGTGACATTAAGCCAGATTAATAATGGAGAGGCGTCAATTATGACACCTATCCATTATTAATCCAATTGTATGAAATGGTTAAAAAAACACACACACACATTATTACAAAGTCTTTTAATGAAATACAAACACAGGTTGTTGGAATATTTTATTAGCCTGGTAATCCACCTGAAGACCCTCGCTCTGTAGCAAAGGAAAAATAAAAAAACAACAATATCTCATACCTTCCGATGATCTGTCACGTCCCACGATGTAAATCCATCTGAAGGGGTTAAAATATTTTACAGGCAGGAGCTCTGCTATAATGCAGCTGTGCTCCTGCCTGTAAAACCCCAGCGAATGAATGGAAAGTAGGTCAATGACCTGTAGTTACCTTCATTCGCGGTGATGTGCCCTCTGCTGGTTGTCCTCATATGACCTCGAGGCTGGGAGAATATTCTGAAAAGTTCCCACGCTCGAGGTCATATGAGGACAACCAGCAGAAGTGTCTATCAGCCATAGGCCGGCGTCACACTCAGCGTAAGACAATACGGTCCGTATATTATGGCCGTAATACGCTGAAAGTCCCCAAAATAGTGGTCCGTAGCTCCTCCGTAGGCAGGGTGTTTCAGCGTTTTTTGCGCATGGCATCCTCCATATGTAATCCATATGGCATCTGTACTGCGTATTTTTCTCGCAGGCTTGCAAATGCGAAATACGGCTATACAAGGGATCCATGTTTAAAAACAAAACAAAAACATATATACTGTATATATATATATATATATATATATATATATATATATATGTCAGTAGACACATACAGTGCCTACAAGTAGTATTCAACCCCCTGCAGATTTAGCAGGTTTACACATTTGGAATTAACTTGGCATTGTGACATTTGGACAGTAGATAAGCCTGGAAGTGTGAAATGCACTGCATCAAAAAAAGAATGTTATTTCTTTGTTTATTTTTTTTTTTTAAATTGTGAAAAGTCTTTTCAGAGGGTCATTTATTATTCAACCCCTCAACCCACCAGAATTCTGTTTGGTTCCCCTAAAGTATTAAGAAGTAGTTCAGGCACAAAGAACAATGAGCTTCACATGTTTGGATTAATTATCTCTTTTTCCAGCCTTTTCTGACTATTTAAGACCCTCCCCAAACTTGTGAACAGCACTCATACATGGTCAACATGGGAAAGACAAAGGAGCATTCCAAGGCCATCAGAGACAAGATCGAGGAGGGTCACAAGGCTGGCAAGGGGTACAAAACCCTTTCCAAGGAGTTGGGCCTACCTGTCTCCACTGTTGGGAGGATCATCCGGAAGTGGAAGGCTTATGGAACTACTGTTAGCCTTCCACGGCCTGGACAGCCTTTGAAAGTTTCCTCCCGTGCCGAGGCCAGGCTTGTCTGAAGAGTAAAGGCTAACCCAAGGACAAGGAAGGAGCTCCGGGAAGATCTCATGGCAGTGGGGACATTGGTTTCAGTCAATACCATAAGTAACGTACTCCACCGCAATGGTCTCCGTTCCAGACGAGCCCGTAAGGTACCTTTACTTTCAAAGCGTCATGTCAAGGCTCGTCTACAGTTTGCTCATGATCACTTGGAGTACTCTGAGACTGACTGGTTCAAGGTTCTCTGGTCTGATGAGACCAAGATCGAGATCTTTGGTGCCAACCACACATGTGACGTTTGGAGACTGGATGGCACTGCATACAACCCCAAGAATACCATCCCTACAGTCAGGCATGGTGGTGGCAGCATCATGCTGTGGGGCTGTTTCTCAGCCAAGGGGCCTGGCCATCTGGTCCGCATCCATGGGAAGATGGATAGCACGGCCTACCTGGAGATTTTGGCCAAGAACCTCCGCTCCTCCATCAAGGATCTTAAGATGGGTCGTCATTTCATCTTCCAACAAGACAACGACCCAAAGCACACAGCCAAGAAAACCAAGGCCTGGTTCAAGAGGCAAGAAATCAAGGTGTTGCAGTGGCCTAGTCAGTCTCCTGACCTTAACCCAATTGAAAACTTGTGGAAGGAGCTCAAGATTAAAGTCCACATTAGACACCCAAAGAACCTAGATAACTTGGAGAAGATCTGCATCGAGGAGTGGGCCAAGATAACTCCAGAGACCTGTGCCGGCCTGATCAGGTCTTATAAAAGACGATTATTAGCTGTAATTGCAAACAAAGGTTATTCCACAAAATATTAAACCTAGGGGTTGAATAATAATTGACCCACACTTTTATGTTTAAAATTTATAAAAATTTAACTGAGCAACAAAACTTTTTGGTTTGTAAGATTTATGCATCTGTTAATAAATCCTGCTCTTGTTTGAAGTTTGAAGGCTCTAACTTATTTGCATCTTATTAAACCTGCTAAATCTGCAGGGGGTTGAATACTACTTGTAGGCACTGTATATGTATATATATTAATATTTCATACAGCGCGAGATAGCTTTAAAGCCGGTAATTCAATTACCGGCTTTTGCTATCTCCTTCCTAAACCCGACATGATATGAGACATGGTTTACATACAGTAAACCTTCTCATATCCCCATTTTTTTTGCAAATTCCACACTACTAATATTAGTAGTGTGTATACGCAAAATTTGGCCGTTCTAGCTATTAAATTAAAGGGTTAAATGGCGGAAAAAATTGGCGTGGGCTCCCGCGCAATTTTCTCCGCCAGAGTAGTAAAGCCAGTGACTGAGGGCAGATATTAATAGCCTGGAGCGGGTCCATAGTTATTGGCCCCCCCTGGCCAAAAACATCTGTCCCCAGCCACCCCAGAAAAGGCACATCTGGAAGATGCGCCTATTCTGGCACTTGGCCACTCTCTTCCCATTCCCGTGTAGCGGTGGGATATGGGGTAATGAAGGGTTAATGCCACCTTGCTATTGTAAGGTGACATTAAGCCAAATTAATAATGGAGAGGCGTCAATTATGACACCTATCCATTATTAATCCAATACTAGTAAAGGATTAAAAAAAACACACACACATTATTAAAAATTATTTTATTGAAATAAAAACAAAGGTTGTTGTAATAATTTATTCTACGCTCAATCCTTCTGAAGACCCTCGCTCTGTAACAAAGTAAAAATAATAAACCAACAATATACATACCTTCCAAAGATCTGTAAGGTCCCACGATGTAAATCCATCTGAAGGGGTTAAAACATTTTGCAGGAAGGAGCTCTGCTAATGCAGCGCTGCTCCTGCCTGCAAAACCCCGGGGAATGAAGGTAAAGTAGGTCATTGACCTATATTTACCTTCATTTGCGGTGAGGCGCCCTCTGCTGGTTGTCCTCATATGAACTCGAGCCTGGGAGCTTTCTAGGAAAGTTCCACGCTCCAGGAACAGCCAGCAGAGGGCACCTCACCGCGAATATAGGTAAATATAGGTAAATATAGGTCAATTATGACACCTATCCATTATTAATCCAATAGTACGAAATGGTTAATAAAACACACACATTATTACAAAGAATTTTAATGAAATAAAGACACAAAACAAACAACAATATTCCATACCTTCCGTCGTTCAGTCTTGTCCCACGCTGTAAATCCATCTGAAGGGGTTAAAACATTTTACACCCAGGAGCTCTGCTAATGCAGCTGTGCTCGTGGCTGTAAAAACCCGGGGAATGAATGGAATGCAGGGGAATGACCTGTAGTTACCTCGAGTCACGGTGATGCGCCCTCTGCTGGATGTCCTCATATGAACTCGAGCCTGGGAACTTTTCAGAATATTTTCCCATCCGCGAGGCAGCGGATTTCAGGTGTGGGAGAGAGCGTGATGCCGCTTACCATAATAGATAGATCAGGTAGGGGGGATACGCGAGATAGAGGAAAGATGATGAGTTCGGTATTGTCTACATTGAGTTTTAGGAAGCGAGAGGTGAAGAAGGAGGATATGGCTGATAGACACTTCTGCTGGTTGTCCTCATATGACCTCGAGCGTGGGAACTTTTCAGAATATTTTCCCAGCCTCGAGGTCATATGAGGACAACCAGCAGAGGGCGCATCACCGCGAATGAAGGTAACTACAGGTCATTGACCTACTTTCCATTCATTCGCTGGGGTTTTACAGGCAGGAGCACAGCTGCATTATAGCAGAGCTCCTGCCTGTAAAATATTTTAACCCCTTCAGATTGATTTACATCGTGGGACGTGACAGATCATCAGAAGGTATGAGATATTGTTTTTTTATTTTTCCTTTGTTACAGAGCGAGGGTCTTCAGGTGGATTACCAGGATAATAAAATATTCCAACAACCTGTGTTTGTATTTCATTAAAAGACTTTGTAATAATGTGTGTGTGTTTTTTAACCATTTCATACAATTGGATTAATAATGGATAGGTGTCATAATTGACGCCTCTCCATTATTAATCTGGTTTAATGTCACCTTACAATAGCAAGGTGACATTAACCCTTCATTACCCCATATCCCACTGCTACACGGGAATGGGAAGAGAGTGGCCAAGTGCCAGAATAGGCGCATCTTCCAGATGTGCCTTTTCTGGGGGCAGATGTTTTTAGCCAGGGGGGGAGCCAATAACCATGGACCCTCTCCAGGCTATTAATATCTGCCCTCAGTCACTGGCTTTACTACTCTGGCGGAGATATGAAATAGGAAATATCTATCCGATGATTTCTAGGTAACTATAAAATACACTTAAGATTATATACCTGTGATGTTCGCTGTTCACCTTGGTGTAGTATTTCATCTGATTGTGAGGCACTGTTTTAATATTTATATGTTGTTTTATGTATGTTAAATAAAGATTTTGTCTTAAAGTATACACTTGGTGACTAGGGTTTATTACCTTATGGTCAATATGTTTATATTGAGCTTGGAGTGTGGCCCATTGGTAACTTGAGGAAATGGGTTGGTGCGTTTTGTTCATTCATTGTATGTAAACCATGTCTCATATCATGTCGGGTTTAGGAAGGAGATAGCTTTAAAGCCGCTAATTCAATTGCCGGCTTTTGCTATCTCATGCTGGATGAAATATTAATATATATACATATATGTCTACTGACATATATATACATATATATATATATATATATATATATATATATGTTGTTACGATTTTTTGAGCACATGGATCCATTGTATGTCCATATGTCGGTTTTGCAAGCCTGCGAGAAAATCTCGCAGTACGGATGCCATACGGATTACATACGGAGGATGCCATGCGCAAAATACGCTGACACACCCTGCCTACGGAGGAGATACGGACCATTATTTTGGAGACTTTTCTGCGTATTACGGCCGTAAATTACGGACCATATTGTCTTACGCCGAGTGTGACGCCGGCCTAAGGGTGGCATGGAAGCCTCCACCTGTGAGATCACTGGAGATTACAGTTTGCGGTTACCACAGAACCCTCTGAGCTGTCAACTGTCACTTGAGGTGAACTCAAGGAGCACAGTGACCGGCAATACGCATAGCCTGGCGGAAACATTGTAGTAGGTTGGATTGCCGGACTGCCCCCTGCGTGACACAGGGGCACTACAGTACGGAAGTCCGACAGTGAACCAGTGGAATCATTACAGTGCATCAGATGGTGAATCACTGTTGGACTGCGTTGCCCACTAGAATTTGTTACATACAGCAATCTAAATCTAAGTCGGCAGAAGGACCTGGTCCATTTGGCCAATAATTATAGTATTAACCCCTTCACAACGCATGATGCAGTTACGTCATATATCATAGAAATATAAGAAAACAAATATTGCTTTTGCTCAATTAAAAAAAAATACACATTTGGAATTGACGTGTTCAGAAAGGTCTGACCAATCAAAATGTAAAATAATCTAATCAGTAAACGGCACAAAGAGAAAAATACTTGAAACGCCATAATGACTTTTTTTTGGTTGCCGCAACATTGCAATAAAATGAAATAAGAGGTGATCAAAACATGGTATCCGCGCCAAAATGGTATCAATAAGAACGTCCCGCCAAAATAAAAAAAATTCCCAACGGCGATGTGGATGGAAAAATAAGTTATGGGCAGGAAAAAAAATATTAAAAAAATGAAAATCGCCGGAGAGTTAAATCACTCCTAGGTGCATGCATGGAAAAAAATCTATGGTTGTGTGATCTACAAGTTACGTCATATATCATAAAAATATAAGAAAAAAAAAATATTGCTTTTGCTCCATTAAAAAAATAAATAAATTGGGAATTGATGTGTTCAGAAAGGTCTGACCAATCAAAATATAAAATAATCTGATTGGTAAACGGCATAACGAGAAGTAAACTCGAAACGCCATAATTACGTTTTTTTTTGTCGCCGCAACATTCCAATAAAATGAAATAAGAGGTGATCAAAACATGTATCTGCGCCAAAATGGTATCAATAATAACGTCCCGCCAAAATAAAAAAAAAATCCCAACGGCGATGTGGATGGAAAAATAAGTTATGGGAAGGAAAAAAAAAATGTTAAAAAACAGAAAATCGCCCGAGGGTTAAAACACTCCTAGGTGCATGCAGGGAAAAAATCTGTGGTTGTGTGATCTACAAAAATGATCACCAGAAAATAAAACGGGACACGGATGAGATTGGCGCAGAATATTGTACACACTGGGATTAAGGGGAAAATTCTTGCGTATAATTGTCACATATAAATAAATGTGTGATCAGATGTCATATCTAGTCTGCAGCTCAAAAAATCACATGACAGGATTCATCTATATCTATATACAATAAGGGGCCTTCTATCTACTGGGATTCAGCATTCTTATATAGAGCAGGCGGAATCCAAGTCACTAAAGGCCCCGGTCCGTCTGCAACCGGGAAATTAGCGACGATGCTGAAGTTGGTTTCTTAGTCAGCAGTTTCTTATTCGGCTATTTTTTATTTTCTGTTTTTTTCAGGTTTTGGTATAAAAATAAACCATTCTGAGTATATAATAATATGCGGTCATGTGTCCTTTTGTGAATACACTTAAAAACAGATACAAAATTTAGAAGGCTGGCACAAAAATGGGCATCAAAGTGGGCACTGAGGTATGGTATTGAAGGGGTTAAATGCCTTTGTGCCACTGATTTAACACCTGATTTACATATTTACTGATGCCCCACATGAAATGCATGTCACTCCAGCCTGGCACAAATGGGTTCTGGGCATCAAAACTGGCATCAAAGTGGGCAAATCACCCATTTTCACAGATTTGAATAAGTAACAGCTATTTTTAAGGGGTTAAATAGCTTTGTGCCACTGATCTAACACCTGATTTACATACCTACTGATGCCCCACATGAAATCCATGTCACTCCAGCCTGGCACAAATGGGTTCTGTGCATCAAACCTGGCATCAAAGTGGGCAGAGAACCAATTTTCACACATGCGAATAAGTAACAGCTATTTTTAAGGGGTTAAATGCCTTTGTGCCACTGATATAACACCTGATTTACATACCTACTGATGCCCCACATGAAATCCATGTCACTCCAGCCTGGCACAAATGGGTTCTGGGCATCAGAACTGGCATCAAAGTGGGCAAATCACCCATTTTCACAGATTTGAATAAGTAACAGCTATTTTTAAGGGGTTAAATGCCTTTGTGCCACTGATATAACACCTGATTTACATACCTACTGATGCCCCACATGAAATCCATGTCACTCCAGCCTGGCACAAATGGTTTCTGGGCGATTTGACCATTTTGATGCCAGTTCTGATGCCCAGAACCCATTTGTGCCAGGCTGGAGTGACATGGATTTCATGTGGGGCATCAGTAGGTATGTAAATCAGGTGTTAGATCAGTGGCACAAAGGCATTTAACCCCTTAAAAATAGCTGTTACTTATTCAAATCTGTGAAAATGTGCAATTTGCCCCCTTTGATGCCAGTTCTGATGCCCAGAACCCATTTGTGCCAGGCTGGAGTGACATGGATTTCATGTGGGGCATCAGTAGGTATGTAAATCAGGTGTTAGATCAGTGGCACAAAGGCATTTAACCCCTTAAAAATAGCTGTTACTTATTCAAATCTGTGAAAATGTGCAATTTGCCCCCTTTGATGCCAGTTCTGATGCCCAGAACCCATTTGTGCCAGGCTGGAGTGACATGGATTTCATGTGGGGCATCAGTAGGTATGTAAATCAGGTGTTAGATCAGTGGCACAAAGGCATTTAACCCCTTAAAAATAGCTGTTACTTATTCAAATCTGTGAAAATGGGTGATTTGCCCACTTTGATGCCAGTTCTGATGCCCAGAACCCATTTGTGCCAGGCTGGAGTGACATGGATTTCATGTGGGGCATCAGTAGGTATGTAAATCAGGTGTTAGATCAGTGGCACAAAGGCATTTAACCCCTTAAAAATAGCTGTTACTTATTCAAATCTGTGAAAATGTGCAATTTGCCCCCTTTGATGCCAGTTCTGATGCCCAGAATCCATTTGTGCCAGGCTGGAGTGACATGGATTTCATGTGCGGCATCAGTAGGTATGTAAATTAGGTGTTAGATCAGTGGCACAAAGCTATTTAACCCCTTAAAAATAGCTGTTACTTATTCAAATCTGTGAAAATGGGTGATTTGCCCACTTTGATGCCAGTTCTGATGCCCAGAAACCATTTGTGCCAGGCTGAAGTGATTTGACTTTGATGTGGGGCATCACTAGGTATGTAAATCAGGTGTTAGATTAGTGGCACAAAGGCATTTAACCCCTTAAAAATTGCTGTTACTTATTCAAATCTGTGAAAATGTACGATTTGCCCACTTTGATGCCAGTTCTGATGCCCAGAACCCATTTGTGCCAGGCTGCAGTGACATGGATTTCATGTGGGGCATCAGTAGGTATGTAAATCAGGTGTTAGATCAGTGGCACAAAGGCATTTAACCCCTTAAAAATAGCTGTTACTTATTCAAATCTGTGAAAATGTGCAATTTGCCCCCTTTGATGCCAGTTCTGATGCCCAGAATCCATTTGTGCCAGGCTGGAGTGACATGGACTTCATGTGGGGCATCAGTAGGTATGTAAATCAGGTGTTATATCAGTGGCACAAAGGCATCTAACCCCCTCAAAATAGCTGTTACTCATTCAAATCTGTGAAAATGGGTGATTTGTCCGCTTTGATGCCAGTTTAGATGCCCAGAATCCATTTGTGCCAGGCTGGAGTGACATGGATTTCATGTGCGGCATCAGTAGGTATGTAAATTAGGTGTTAGATCAGTGGCACAAAGCTATTTAACCCCTTAAAAATAGCTGTTACTTATTCAAATCTGTGAAAATGGGTGATTTGCCCACTTTGATGCCAGTTCTGATGCCCAGAAACCATTTGTGCCAGGCTGAAGTGATTTGACTTTGATGTGGGGCATCACTAGGTATGTAAATCAGATGTTAGATTAGTGGCACAAAGGCATTTAACCCCTTAAAAATTGCTGTTACTTATTCAAATCTGTGAAAATGTACGATTTGCCCACTTTTATGCCAGTTCTGATGCCCAGAACCCATTTGTGCCAGGCTGCAGTGACATGGATTTCATGTGGGGCATCAGTAGGTATGTAAATCAGGTGTTAGATCAGTGGCACAAAGGCATTTAACCCCTTAAAAATAGCTGTTACTTATTCAAATCTGTGAAAATGGGTGATTTGTCCGCTTTGATGCCAGTTTAGATGCCCAGAACCCATTTGTGCCAGGCTGGAGTGACATGGATTTCATGTGCGGCATCAGTAGGTATGTAAATTAGGTGTTAGATCAGTGGCACAAAGCTATTTAACCCCTTAAAAATAGCTGTTACTTATTCAAATTGTGAAAATGGGTGATTTGCCCACTTTATGCCAGTTCTGATGCCCAGAACCCATTTGTGCCAGGCTGTATTGACATGCATTTCATGTAGGGCATCATTAGGTATGTTAATCAGGTGTTAGATTAGTGGCACAAAGGCATTTAACCCCTCAAAAATAGCTGTTACTTATTCAAATCTGTGAAAATGGGCGATTTGACCATTTTGATGCCAGTTCTGATGCCCAGAATCCATTTGTGCCAGGCTGGAGTGACATGGATTTCATGTGGGGCATCAGTAGGTATGTAAATCAGGTGTTAGATCAGTGGCACAAAGCTATTTAACCCCTTAAAAATAGCTGTTACTTATTCAAATCTGTGAAAATGGGTGATTTGCCCACTTTGATGCCAGTTCTGATGCCCAGAAACCATTTGTGCCAGGCTGAAGTGATTTGACTTTGATGTGGGGCATCACTAGGTATGTAAATCAGGTGTTAGATTAGTGGCACAAAGGCATTTAACCCTTAAAAATTGCTGTTACTTATTCAAATCTGTGAAAATGTACGATTTGCCCACTTTTATGCCAGTTCTGATGCCCAGAACCCATTTGTGCCAGGCTGCAGTGACATGGATTTCATGTGGGGCATCAGTAGGTATGTAAATCAGGTGTTAGATCAGTGGCACAAAGGCATTTAACCCCTTAAAAATAGCTGTTACTTATTCAAATCTGTGAAAATGGGTGATTTGTCCGCTTTGATGCCAGTTTAGATGCCCAGAACCCATTTGTGCCAGGCTGGAGTGACATGGATTTCATGTGCGGCATCAGTAGGTATGTAAATTAGGTGTTAGATCAGTGGCACAAAGCTATTTAACCCCTTAAAAATAGCTGTTACTTATTCAAATTGTGAAAATGGGTGATTTGCCCACTTTGATGCCAGTTCTGATGCCCAGAACCCATTTGTGCCAGGCTGTATTGACATGCATTTCATGTAGGGCATCATTAGGTATGTTAATCAGGTGTTAGATTAGTGGCACAAAGGCATTTAACCCCTCAAAAATAGCTGTTACTTATTCAAATCTGTGAAAATGGGCGATTTGACCATTTTGATGCCAGTTCTGATGCCCAGAATCCATTTGTGCCAGGCTGGAGTGACATGGATTTCATGTGGGGCATCAGTAGGTATGTAAATCAGGTGTTAGATCAGTGGCACAAAGGCATTTAACCCCTTAAAAATAGCTGTTACTTATTCAAATCTGTGAAAATGGGTGATTTGCCCACTTTGATGCCAGTTTTGATGCCCAGAACCCATTTGTGCCAGGCTGGAGTGACATGCATTTCATGTGGGGCATCAGTCAATATGTAAATCAGGTGTTAAATCAGTGGCACAAAGGCATTTAACCCCTTCAATACCATACCTCAGTGCCCACTTTGATGCCCATTTTTGTGCCAGCCTTCTAAATTTTGAATCTGTTTTTAAGTGTATTCACAAAAGGACACATGACCGCATATTATTATATACTCAGAATGGTTTATTTTTATACCAAAACCTGAAAAAAACAGAAAATAAAAAATAGCCGAATAAGAAACTGCTGACTAAGAAATCAACTTCAGCCCGAATAAGAAACTGAACGAATAAGAAACCAACTTCAGCATCGTAAATAGCGACTGTGTGAGAAAGCGGAATCCCAGTGCACAGAGGGACCAGGGCCTTTATAGCCGACTGGGATTTAGCCACAACCTTGCTGGGAGACGCAGGTCACGTGGTGCGCGAGTCACGTGACAGCGCGGAAACCCCCGAGACCTGACGGCTCGTCACATGACCGGCAACATGGCGGCGACGGGCGGCCTCCTGCTGGCGACCATCGCTCTCCTCAGCCTGCAGCCGGCGGCGGGTGAGCGTCCCGACTACAGGGAGGGGCCCCCAGTGTATGAAGAGGTCCCCCAGTGTCCAGACAGGACCCCCGACTACAGGGAGGACCCCCGACTTCAGAGAGTGCCGCCATGTATAGGAAGGACCCCCGTGTACAGAGAGTAGTTGCTCCCAGCCTCCTCCTCCTCCATGTATTGATCGCTCCCAGCCTCCTCCTCCTCCATGTAGTGATCGCTCCCAGCCTCCTCCTCCTCCATGTAGTGATCTAGGTCCAGCCTCCTCCTCCTCCATGTAGTGATCGCTCCCAGCCTCCTCCTCCTCCATGTAGTGATCGCTCTCAGCCTCCTCCTCTATGTATTGATCGCTCCCAGCCTCCTCCTCCTCTATGTAGTGATGTTGGCCCAGCCTCCTCCTCCTCCATGTAGTGATTGCTCCCAGCCTCCTCCTCCTCCATGTAGTGATCGCTCCCAGCCTCCTCCTCCTCCATGTAGTGATCTAGGTCCAGCCTCCTCCTCCTCCATGTAGTGATCGCTCCCAGCCTCCTCCTCCTCCATGTAGTGATCGCTCTCAGCCTCCTCCTCTATGTATTGATCGCTCCCAGCCTCCTCCTCCTCTATGTAGTGATGTTGGCCCAGCCTCCTCCTCCTCCATGTAGTGATTGCTCCCAGCCTCCTCCTCCTCCATGTAGTGATTGCTCCCAGCCTCCTCCTCCTCTATGTAGTGATGTAGTCCCAGCCTCCTCCTCTATGTAGTGATGTAGTCCCAGCCTCCTCCTCCTCTATGTAGTTATGTAGTCCCAGCCCCCTCCTCCTCTATGTAGTGATTGCTCCCAGCCTCCTCCTCCTCCATGTAGTGATCGCTCCCAGCCTCCTCCTCCTCTATGTATTGATCGCTCCCAGCCTCCTCCTCCTCTATGTAGTGATCTAGGTCCAGCCTCCTCCTCCTCTATGTAGTGATCTAGGTCCAGCCTCCCCCTCCTCTATGTAGTGATCTAGGTCCAGCCTCCTCCTCCTCTATGTAGTGATGTAGGCCCAGCCTCCTCCTCCTCTATGTAGTGATGTAGTCCCAGCCTCCTCCTCCTCCATGTATTGATCGCTCCCAGCCTCCTCCTCCTCCATGTAGTGATCGCTCCCAGCCTCCTCCTCAATGTATTGATCGCTCCCAGCCTCCTCCTCCTCTATGTAGTGATCGCTCCCAGCCTCCTCCTCCTCCATGTATTGATCGCTCCCAGCCTCCTCCTCCTCAATGTATTGATCGCTCCCAGCCTCCTCCTCCTCTATGTAGTGATGTAGTCCCAGCCTCCTCCTCTATGTAGTGATGTAGTCCCAGCCTCCTCCTCCTCTATGTAGTTATGTAGTCCCAGCCTCCTCCTCCTCAATGTAGTGATTGCTCCCAGCCTCCTCCTCCTCCATGTAGTGATCGCTCCCAGCCTCCTCCTCCTCTATGTATTGATCGCTCCCAGCCTCCTCCTCCTCTATGTAGTGATCTAGGTCCAGCCTCCTCCTCCTCTATGTAGTGATGTAGTCCCAGCCTCCTCCTCCTCCATGTAGTGATCGCTCCCAGCCTCCTCCTCCTCCATGTAGTGATCGCTCCCAGCCTCCTCCTCCTCTATGTATTGATCGCTCCCAGCCTCCTCCTCCTCTATGTAGTGATCTAGGTCCAGCCTCCTCCTCCTCTATGTAGTGATCTAGGTCCAGCCTCCCCTTCCTCTATGTAGTGATCTAGGTCCAGCCTCCTCCTCCTCTATGTAGTGATGTAGGCCCAGCCTCCTCCTCCTCTATGTAGTGATGTAGTCCCAGCCTCCTCCTCCTCCATGTAGTGATCGCTCCCAGCCTCCTCCTCCTCCATGTAGTGATCGCTCCCAGCCTCCTCCTCCTCAATGTATTGATCGCTCCCAGCCTCCTCCTCCTCTATGTAGTGATTGCTCCCAGCCTCCTTCTCCTCCATGTAGTGATCGCTCCCAGCCTCCTCCTCCTCAATGTATTGATCGCTCCCAGCCTCCTCCTCCTCTATGTAGTGATCTAGGTCCAGCCTCCTCCTCCTCTATGTAGTGATGTAGTCCCAGCCTCCTCCTCCTCCATGTAGTGATCGCTCCCAGCCTCCTCCTCCTCCATGTAGTGATCGCTCCCAGCCTCCTCCTCCTCTATGTATTGATCGCTCCCAGCCTCCTCCTCCTCTATGTAGTGATCTAGGTCCAGCCTCCTCCTCCTCTATGTAGTGATCTAGGTCCAGCCTCCCCCTCCTCTATGTAGTGATCTAGGTCCAGCCTCCTCCTCCTCTATGTAGTGATCTAGGTCCAGCCTCCTCCTCCTCTATGTAGTGATGTAGGCCCAGCCTCCTCCTCCTCTATGTAGTGATGTAGTCCCAGCCTCCTCCTCCTCTATGTAGTGATTGCTCCCAGCCTCCTTCTCCATGTAGTGATCGCTCCCAGCCTCCTCCTCCTCTATGTATTGATCACTCCCAGCCTCCTTCTCCTCTATGTAGTGATCTAGGTCCAGCCTCCTCCTCCTCTATGTAGTGATGTAGTCCCAGCCTCCTCCTCCTCCATGTAGTGATCGCTCCCAGCCTCCTCCTCCTCTATGTAGTGATCTAGGTCCAGCCTCCTCCTCCTCTATGTAGTGATCTAGGTCCAGCCTCCCCCTCCTCTATGTAGTGATCTAGGTCCAGCCTCCTCCTCCTCTATGTAGTGATCTAGTTCCAGCCTCCTCCTCCTCTATGTAGTGATGTAGGCCCACCCTCCTCCTCCTCTATGTAGTGATGTAGGTCCAGCCTCCTCCTCCTCTATGTATTGATCGCGTCCAGCCTCCTCCTCCTCTATGTAGTGATCTAGGTCCAGCCTCCTCCTCCTCTATGTAGGGATCTAGGTCCAGCCTCCTCCTCCTCTATGTAGTGGTCTAGGCCCAGCCTCCTCCTCTATGTATTGATCGCTCCCAGCCTCCTCCTCCTCTATGTAGTGATCTAGGTCCAGCCTCCTCCTCCTCTATGTAGTGGTCTAGGCCCAGCCTCCTCCTCTATGTATTGATCGCTCCCAGCCTCCTCCTCCTCTATGTAGTGATCTAGGCCCAGCCTCCTCCTCCTCTATGTAGTGATCTAGGTCCAGCCTCCTCTTCCTCTATGTAGTGATCTAGGCCCAGCCTCCTCCTCCTCTATGTAGTGATCTAGGTCCAGCCTCCCCCTCCTCTATGTAGTGATGTAGTCCCAGCTTCCTCCTCTATGTAGTGATGTAGTCCCAGCCTCCTCCTCCTCTATGTAGTGATGTAGTCCCAGCCTCCCCCTCCTCTATGTAGTGATGTAGTCCCAGCCTCCTCCTCCTCTATGTAGTGATGTAGTCCCAGCCTCCTCCTCCTCTATGTAGTGATGTAGTCCCAGCCTCCTACTCCTCTATGTAGTGATCTAGGTCCAGCCTCCTCCTCCTCTATATAGTGATCGCTCCCAGCCTCCTCCTCCTCTATGTAGTGATCTAGGTCCAGCCTCCTCCTCCTCTATGTAGTGATGTAGTCCCAGCCTCCTCCTCCTCTATGTAGTGATGTAGTCCCAGCCTCCTCCTCCTCTATGTAGTGATGTAGTCCCAGCCTCCTCCTCCTCCATGTAGTGATGTAGTCCCAGCCTCCTCCTCCTCTATGTATTGATCGCTCCCAGCCTCCTCCTCCTCTATGTAGTGATCTAGGTCCAGCCTCCTCCTCCTCTATGTAGTGATCTAGGTCCAGCCTCCTCCTCCTCTATGTAGTGATGTAGTCCCAGCCACCTCCTCCTCCATGTAGTGATGTAGTCCCAGCCTCCTCCTCTATGTATTGATCGCTCCCAGCCTCCTCCTCCTCTATGTAGTGATCTAGGTCCAGCCTCCTCCTCCTCTATGTAGTGATCTAGGTCCAGCCTCCTCCTCCTCTATGTAGTGATCTAGGCCCAGCCTCCTCCTCCTCTATGTAGTGATGTAGTCCCAGCCTCCTCCTCCTCTATGTAGTGATCTAGGTCCAGCCTCCTCCTCCTCTATGTAGTGATCTAGGCCCAGTCTCCTCTTCCTCTATGTAGTGATCTAGGTCCAGCCTCCTCCTCCTCTATGTAGTGATCTAGGCCCAGCCTCCTCCTCTATGTAGTGATCTAGGTCCAGCCTCCTCCTCCTCTATGTAGTGATCTAGGTCCAGCCTCCTCCTCTGTGTAGTGATCTAGGTCCAGTCTCCTCCTCCTCTATGTAGTGATCTAGGCCCAGCCTCCTCCTCCTTTATGTAGTGATCTAGGGCCAGCCTCCTCCTCCTCTATGTAGTGATGTAGTCCCAGCCTCCTCCTCCTCTATGTAGTGATCTAGGTCCAGCCTCCTACTCCTTTATGTAGTGATCTAAGCCCAGCCTCCTCCTCCTCTATGTAGTGATGTAGTCCCAGCCTCCTCCTCCTCTATGTAGTGATTGCTCCCAGCCTCCTTCTCCTCCATGTAGTGATCGCTCCCAGCCTCCTCCTCCTCTATGTATTGATCGCTCCCAGCCTCCTCCTCCTCTATGTAGTGATCTAGGTCCAGCCTCCTCCTCCTCTATGTAGTGATGTAGTCCCAGCCTCCTCCTCCTCCATGTAGTGATCGCTCCCAGCCGCCTCCTCCTCCATGTAGTGATCGCTCCCAGCCTCCTCCTCTATGTATTGATCGCTCCCAGCCTCCTCCTCCTCTATGTAGTGATCTAGGTCCAGCCTCCTCCTCCTCTATGTAGTGATCTAGGTCCAGCCTCCCCCTCCTCTATGTAGTGATCTAGGTCCAGCCTCCCCCTCCTCTATGTAGTGATGTAGTCCCAGCCTCCTCCTCTATGTAGTGATGTAGTCCCAGCCTCCTCCTCCTCTATGTAGTGATGTAGTCCCAGCCTCCCCCTCCTCTATGTAGTGATGTAGTCCCAGCCTCCTCCTCCTCTATGTAGTGATGTAGTCCCAGCCTCCTCCTCCTCTATGTAGTGATGTAGTCCCAGCCTCCTACTCCTCTATGTAGTGATCTAGGTCCAGCCTCCTCCTCTATATAGTGATCGCTCCCAGCCTCCTCCTCCTCTATGTAGTGATCTAGGTCCAGCCTCCTCCTCCTCTATGTAGTGATGTAGTCCCAGCCTCCTCCTCCTCTATGTAGTGATGTAGTCCCAGCCTCCTCCTCCTCTATGTAGTGATGTAGTCCCAGCCTCCTCCTCCTCCATGTAGTGATGTAGTCCCAGCCTCCTCCTCCTCTATGTATTGATCGCTCCCAGCCTCCTCCTCCTCTATGTAGTGATCTAGGTCCAGCCTCCTCCTCCTCTATGTAGTGATCTAGGTCCAGCCTCCTCCTCCTCTATGTAGTGATCTAGGTCCAGCCTCCTCCTCCTCTATGTAGTGATGTAGTCCCAGCCACCTCCTCCTCCATGTAGTGATGTAGTCCCAGCCTCCTCCTCTATGTATTGATCGCTCCCAGCCTCCTCCTCCTCTATGTAGTGATCTAGGTCCAGCCTCCTCCTCCTCTATGTAGTGATCTAGGTCCAGCCTCCTCCTCCTCTATGTAGTGATCTAGGCCCAGCCTCCTCCTCCTCTATGTAGTGATGTAGTCCCAGCCTCCTCCTCCTCTATGTAGTGATCTAGGTCCAGCCTCCTCCTCTATGTAGTGATCTAGGTCCAGCCTCCTCTTCCTCTATGTAGTGATCTAGGTCCAGCCTCCTCCTCCTCTATGTAGTGATCTAGGCCCAGCCTCCTCCTCTATGTAGTGATGTAGTCCCAGCCTCCTCCTCTTCTATGTAGTGATCTAGGTCCAGCCTCCTCCTCTATGTAGTGATCTAGGTCCAGCCTCCTCCTCCTCTATGTAGTGATCTAGGCCCAGCCTCCTCCTCCTTTATGTAGTGATCTAGGGCCAGCCTCCTCCTCTATGTAGTGATGTAGTCCCAGCCTCCTCCTCCTCTATGTAGTGATCTAGCTCCAGCCTCCTACTCCTCTATGTAGTGATCTAGGCCCAGCCTCCTCCTCCTCTATGTAGTGATGTAGTCCCAGCCTCCTCCTCCTCTATGTAGTGATTGCTCCCAGCCTCCTTCTCCTCCATGTAGTGATCGCTCCCAGCCTCCTCCTCCTCTATGTATTGATCGCTCCCAGCCTCCTCCTCCTCTATGTAGTGATCTAGGTCCAGCCTCCTCCTCCTCTATGTAGTGATGTAGTCCCAGCCTCCTCCTCCTCCATGTAGTGATCGCTCCCAGCCTCCTCCTCGTCCATGTAGTGATCGCTCCCAGCCTCCTCCTCCTCTATGTATTGATCGCTCCCAGCCTCCTCCTCCTCTATGTAGTGATCTAGGTCCAGCCTCCTCCTCCTCTATGTAGTGATCTAGGTCCAGCCTCCCCCTCCTCTATGTAGTGATCTAGGTCCAGCCTCCTCCTCCTCTATGTAGTGATCTAGGTCCAGCCTCCTCCTCCTCTATGTAGTGATGTAGGCCCAGCCTCCTCCTCCTCTATGTAGTGATGTAGTCCCAGCCTCCTCCTCCTCCTCTATGTAGTGATTGCTCCCAGCCTCCTTCTCCATGTAGTGATCGCTCCCAGCCTCCTCCTCCTCTATGTATTGATCACTCCCAGCCTCCTCCTCCTCTATGTAGTGATCTAGGTCCAGCCTTCTCCTCCTCTATGTAGTGATGTAGTCCCAGCCTCCTCCTCCTCCATGTAGTGATCGCTCCCAGCCTCCTCCTCCTCTATGTAGTGATCTAGGTCCAGCCTCCTCCTCCTCTATGTAGTGATCTAGGTCCAGCCTCCCCCTCCTCTATGTAGTGATCTAGGTCCAGCCTCCTCTTCCTCTATGTAGTGATCTAGGTCCAGCCTCCTCCTCCTCTATGTAGTGATGTAGGCCCACCCTCCTCCTCCTCTATGTAGTGATGTAGGTCCAGCCTCCTCCTCCTCTATGTATTGATCGCGTCCAGCCTCCTCCTCCTCTATGTAGTGATCTAGGTCCAGCCTCCTCCTCCTCTATGTAGGGATCTAGGTCCAGCCTCCTCTTCCTCTATGTAGTGGTCTAGGCCCAGCCTCCTCCTCTATGTATTGATCGCTCCCAGCCTCCTCCTCCTCTATGTAGTGATCTAGGTCCAGCCTCCTCCTCCTCTATGTAGTGGTCTAGGCCCAGCCTCCTCCTCTATGTATTGATCGCTCCCAGCCTCCTCCTCCTCTATGTAGTGATCTAGGCCCAGCCTCCTCCTCCTCTATGTAGTGATCTAGGTCCAGCCTCCTCTTCCTCTATGTAGTGATCTAGGCCCAGCCTCCTCCTCTATGTAGTGATCTAGGTCCAGCCTCCCCCTGCTCTATGTAGTGATGTAGTCCCAGCCTCCTCCTCCTCTATGTAGTGATGTAGTCCCAGCCTCCTCCTCCTCTATGTAGTGATGTAGTCCCAGCCTCCTCCTCCTCTATGTAGTGATGTAGTCCCAGCCTCCTCCTCCTCTATGTAGTGATGTAGTCCCAGCCTCCTACTCCTCTATGTAGTGATCTAGGTCCAGCCTCCTCCTCCTCTATATAGTGATCGCTCCCAGCCTCCTCCTCCTCTATGTAGTGATCTAGGTCCAGCCTCCTCCTCCTCTATGTAGTGATGTAGTCCCAGCCTCCTCCTCCTCTATGTAGTGATGTATTCCCAGCCTCCTCCTCCTCTATGTAGTGATGTAGTCCCAGCCTCCTCCTCCTCCATGTAGTGATGTAGTCCCAGCCTCCTCCTCCTCTATGTATTGATCGCTCCCAGCCTCCTCCTCCTCTATGTAGTGATCTAGGTCCAGCCTCCTCCTCCTCTATGTAGTGATCTAGGTCTAGCCTCCTCCTCCTCTATGTAGTGATCTAGGTCCAGCCTCCTCCTCCTCTATGTAGTGATCTAGGTCCAGCCTCCTCCTCCTCTATGTAGTGATGTAGTCCCAGTCACCTCCTCCTCCATGTAGTGATGTAGTCCCAGCCTCCTCCTCTATGTATTGATCGCTCCCAGCCTCCTCCTCCTCTATGTAGTGATCTAGGTCCAGCCTCCTCCTCTATGTAGTGATCTAGGTCCAGCCTCCTCCTCCTCTATGTAGTGATCTAGGTCCAGCCTCCTCCTCCTTTATGTAGTGATCTAGGTCCAGCCTCCTCCTCCTCTATGTAGTGATCTAGGTCCAGCCTCCTCCTCCTCTATGTAGTGATCTAGGTCCAGCCTCCTCCTCCTCTATGTAGTGATCTAGGTCCAGCCTCCTCCTCCTCAATGTAGTGGTCTAGGCCCAGCCTCCTCCTCCTCTATGTAGTGATGTAGGCCCAGCCTCCTCCTCCTCTATGTAGTGATCGCTCCCAGCCTCCTCCTCCTCCATGTAGTGATCGCTCCCAGCCTCCTCCTCTATGTATTGATCGCTCCCAGCCTCCTCCTCCTCTATGTAGTGATCTAGGCCCAGCCTCCTCCTCTATGTAGTGATCTAGGTCCAGCCTCCTCCTCCTCTATGTAGTGATGTAGGCCCAGCCTCCTCCTCCTCTATGTAGTGATGTAGTCCCAGCTTCCTCCTCCTCTATGTAGTGATGTAGGTCCAGCCTCCTTCTCCTCTATGTAGTGATGTAGGCCCAGCCTCCTCCTCCTCTATGTAGTGATGTAGTCCCAGCCTCCTCCTCCTCTATGTAGTGATGTAGGTCCAGCCTCCTCCTCCTCTATGTAGTGGTTGCTCCTCCTCTATGTAGTGATCTAGGTCCAGCCTCCTCCTCCTCTATGTAGTGATGTAGTCCCAGCCTCCTCCTCCTCTATGTAGTGATCTAGGTCCAGCCTCCTCCTCCTTTATGTAGTGATCTAGGCCCAGCCTCCTCCTCCTCCTCTATGTAGTGATGTAGTCCCAGCCTCCTCCTCCTCTATGTAGTGATCTAGGTCCAGCCTCCTCCTCCTCTATGTAGTGATCTAGGCCCAGCCTCCTCCTCCTTTCTGTAGTGATCTAGGTCCAGCCTCCTCCTCCTCTATGTAGTGATCTAGGCCTAGCCTCCTCCTCCTCTATGTAGTGATGTAGTCCCAGCCTCCTCCTCCTCTATGTAGTGATCTAGGTCCAGCCTCCTCCTCCTCTATGTAGTGATCTAGGCCCAGCCTCCTCCTCCTCTATGTAGGGATCTAGGTCCAGCCTCCTCCTCCTCTATGTAGTGATCTAGGCCCAGCCTCCTCCTCCTCTATGTAGTGATGTAGTCCCAGCCTCCTCCTCCTCTATGTAGTGATCTAGGTCCAGCCTCCTCCTCCTCTATGTAGTGATCTAGGTCCAGCCTCCTCCTCCTCTATGTAGTGATCTAGGTCCAGCCTCCTCCTCCTCTATGTAGTGATCTAGGCCCAGCCTCCTCCTCCTCTATGTAGTGATGTAGTCCCAGCCTCCTCCTCCTCTATGTAGTGGTCTAGGCCCAGCCTCCTCCTCTATGTATTGATCGCTCCCAGCCTCCTCCTCCATGTAGTGATCTAGGCCCAGCCTCCTCCTCCTCTATGTAGTGATCTAGGCCCAGCCTCCTCCTCCTTTATGTAGTGATCTAGGCCCAGCCTCCTCCTCTATGTAGTGATGTAGTCCCAGCCTCCTCCTCCTCTATGTAGTGATCTAGGTCCAGCCTCCTACTCCTCTATGTAGTGATCTAGGCCCAGCCTCCTCCTCCTCTATGTAGTGATGTAGTCCCAGCCTCCTCCTATATGTAGTGATCTAGGTCCAGCCTCCTCCTCCTCTATGTAGTGATCTAGGCCCAGCCTCCTCCTCCTCTATGTAGTGATGTAGGCCCAGCCTCCTCCTCTTCTCTGTAGTGATCTAGGTCCAGCCTCTTCCTCCTCCTCTATATAGTGATCGCTCCCAGCCTCCTCCTCCTCTATGTAGTGGTTACTCCTCTATGTAGTGATGTAGGCCCAGCCTCCTCCTGCTCCTCCTCCTCTATATAGTGATCACTCCCAGCCTCCTCCTCCTGCTCCTCTATATAGTGATTGCTCCCAGCCTCCTCCTCTATGTAGTGATGTAGTCCCAGCCTCCTCCTCCTCTATGTAGTGATCGCTCCCAGCCTCCTCCTGCTCCTCCTCCTCTTTGTATTGATCGCTCCCAGCCTCCTCCTCCTCTATGTAGTGATCTAGGCCCAGCCTCCTCCTCCTCTATGTAGTGATCTAGGTCCAGCCACCTCCTCCTCTATGTAGTGATGTAGGCCCAGCCTCCTCCTCCTCTATGTAGTGATGTAGTCCCAGCCTCCTCCTCCTCTATGTAGTGATCTAGGCCCAGCCTCCTCCTCCTCTATGTAGTGATCTAGGTCCAGCCTCCTCCTCCTCTATGTAGTGATGTAGGCCCAGCCTCCTCCTCCTCTATGTAGTGATGTAGTCCCAGCCTCCTCCTCCTCTATGTAGTGATGTAGGTCCAGCCTCCTCCTCCTCTATGTAGTGGTTGCTCCTCCTCTATGTTGTGATCTAGGTCCAGCCTCCTCCTCCTCTATGTAGTGATGTAGTCCCAGCCTCCTCCTCCTCTATGTAGTGATCTAGGTCCAGCCTCCTCCTCCTCTATGTAGTGATCTAGGCCCAGCCTCCTCCTCCTCTATGTAGTGATGTAGTCCCAGCCTCCTCCTCCTCTATGTAGTGATCTAGGTCCAGCCTCCTCTATGTAGTGATCTAGGCCCAGCCTCCTCCTCCTTTATGTAGTGATCTAGGTCCAGCCTCCTCCTCTATGTAGTGATCTAGGCCCAGCCTCCTCCTCCTCTATGTAGTGATGTAGTCCCAGCCTCCTCCTCCTCTATGTAGTGATCTAGGTCCAGCCTCCTCCTCCTCTATGTAGTGATCTAGGCCCAGCCTCCTCTTCCTCTATGTAGTGATCTAGGTCCAGCCTCCTCCTCCTCTATGTAGTGATCTAGGCCCAGCCTCCTCCTCCTCTATGTAGTGATGTAGTCCCAGCCTCCTCCTCCTCTATGTAGTGATCTAGGTCCAGCCTCCTCCTCTATGTAGTGATCTAGGTCCAGCCTCCTCCTCCTCTATGTAGTGATCTAGGCCCAGCCTCCTCCTCCTTTATGTAGTGATCTAGGGCCAGCCTCCTCCTCCTCTATGTAGTGATGTAGTCCCAGCCTCCTCCTCCTCTATGTAGTGATCTAGGTCCAGCTTCCTACTCCTCTATGTAGTGATCTAGGCCCAGCCTCCTCCTCCTCTATGTAGTGATGTAGTCCCAGCCTCCTCCTATATGTAGTGATCTAGGTCCAGCCTCCTCCTCCTCTATGTAGTGATCTAGGCCCAGCCTCCTCCTCCTCTATGTAGTGATGTAGGCCCAGCCTCCTCCTCTTCTCTGTAGTGATCTAGGTCGAGCCTCTTCCTCCTCCTCTATATAGTGATCGCTCCCAGCCTCCTCCTCCTCTATGTAGTGGTTACTCCTCCTCTATGTAGTGATGTAGGCCCACCTTCCTTTTGCTCCTCCTCCCCTATATAGTGATCACTCCCAGCCTCCTCCTCCTGCTCCTCTATATAGTGATTGCTCCCAGCCTCCTCCTCTATGTAGTGATCTAGTCCCAGCCTCCTCCTCCTCTATGTAGTGATCGCTCCCAGCCTCCTCCTGCTTCTCCTCCTCTTTGTAGTGATCGCTCCCAGCCTCCTCCTCCTCTATGTAGTGATCTAGGTCCAGCCTCCTCCTCCTCCTCTATGTAGTGATCTAGGCCCAGCCTCCTCCTTCTCTATGTAGTGATCTAGGCCCAGCCTCCTCCTCCTCTATGTAGTGATGTAGGCCCAGCCTCCTCCTCCTCTATGTAGTGATGTAGGCCCAGCCTCCTCCTCTTCTCTGTAGTGATCTAGGTCCAGCCTCTTCCTCCTCCTCTATATAGTGATCGCTCCCAGCCTCCTCCTCCTCTATGTAGTGGTTGCTCCTCTATGTAGTGATGTAGGCCCAGCCTCCTCCTGCTCCTCCTCCTCTATGTAGTGATCGCTCCCAGCCTTCTCCTCCTGCTCCTCTATATAGTGATTGCTCCCAGCCTCCTCCTCCTCTATGTATTGATCACTCCCAGCATCCCCCTCTATAGTAATCTAGGCCCAGCCTCCTCCTTTTCTATGTATTGATCGCTCCCAGCCTCCTCCTCCTGCTCCTCTATATAGTGATTGCTCCCAGCCTCCTCCTCCTCTATGTATTGATTACTCCCAGCATCCCCCTCTATAGTAATCTAGGCCCAGCCTCCTCCTCCTCTATGTATTGATCGCTCCCAGCCTCTTCCTCCTCTATATAGTGATCACTCCCAGCCTCCTCCTCCTCTATGTAGTGGTTGCTCCCAGCCTCCTCCTCCTCTATGTAGTGGTTGCTCCCAGCCTCCTCCTCCTCTATGTAGTGGTCTAGGCCCAGCCTCCTACTCTATGTAGTGATTGCTCCCAGCCTCCTCCTGCTCCTCCTCTATATAGTGATCGCTCCCAGCCTCCTCCTCCTTTATGTAGTGATCGCTCCCAGCCTCCTCCTCTGTGTTGATCGCTCCCAGCCTCCTCCTCCTCTATGTATTGATCGCTCCCAGCCTCCTCCTCCTCTCTGTAGTGACCTAGGCCCAGCCTCTTCCTCCTCTATATATATATATATATATATATATATATATATATATATGTATATATATATATATATATATACATACATATATATATATATATATTTATATTTATAGTGATCGCTCCCAGCCTCCTCCTCTATGTACTGGTTGCTCCTCCTCTATGTTGTGATGTAGGCCCAGCCTCCTCCTGCTCCTCCTCTATATAGTGATCGCTACCAGCCTCCTCCTGCTCCTCCTCTATGTATTGATCTCTCCCAGCCTCCTCCTCTCTGTAGTGATCTAGGCCCAGCCTCTTCCTCCTCCTCTATATAGTGATCGCTCCCAGCCTCCTCCTCCTCTCTGTAGTGATCTAGGCCTAGCCTCTTCCTCCTCCTCTATATAGTGATCGCTCCCCGTCTCCTCCTCCTCTCTGTAGTGATCTAGGCCCAGCCTCTTCCTCCTCCTCTATATAGTGATCGCTCCCAGCCTCCTCCTCCTCTCTGTAGTGATCTATGCCCAGCCTCTTCCTCCTCCTCTATATAGTGATCGCTCCCAGCCTCCTCCTCTATGTAGTGGTTGCTCCTCCTCTGTAGTGATCTAGGCCCAGCCTCCTCCTGCTCCTCCTCCTCTATGTAGTGATCGCTCCCAGCCTCCTCCTCCTGCTCCTCTATATAGTGATTGCTCCCAGCCTCCTCCTCCTCTATGTAGTGATGTAGGCCCAGCCTCCTCCTGCTCCTCCTCTATGTAGTGATGTAGGCCCAGCCTCCTCCTCTATGTATTGATCGCTCCCAGCCTCCTCCTCTATGTAGTGATGTAGGCCCAGCCTCCTCCTGCTCCTCCTCTATATAGTGATCGCTCCCAGCCTCCTCCTCCTCTATGTAGTGGTTGCTCCTCCTCTTCTATGTATTGATCGCTCCCAGCCTCCTCCTCCTCTCTGTAGTGATCTAGGCCCAGCCTCTTCCTCCTCCTCAATATAGTGATCGCTCCCAGCCTCCTGCTCTATGTAGTGGTTGCTCCTCCTCTATGTAGTGATGTAGGCCCAGCCTCCTCCTGCTCCTCCTCTATATAGTGATCGCTCCCAGCCTCCTCCTCCTCTATGTAGTGATGTAGGCCCAGCCTCCTCCTGCTCCTCCTCTATATAGTGATCGCTCCCAGCCTCCACCTCCTCTATGTAGTGGTTGCTCCTCCTCCTCCTCTATGTAGTGATGTAGGCCCAGCCTCCTCCTGCTCCTCCTCCTCTATATAGTGATCGCTCCCCAGCCTCCTCCTCTATGTAGTGGTGTAGGCCCAGCCTCCTCCTGCTTCTCCTCTATATAGTGATCGCTCCCCAGCTTCCTCCTCTATGTAGTGGTTACTCCTCCTCTATGTGGTGATGTAGGCCCAGCCTCCTCCTGCTACTCCTCTATGTAGTGATGTAGGCCCAGCCTCCTCCTCCTCTATGTAGTGATCGCTCCCAGCCTCCTCCTCCTCTATGTAGTGGTTGCTCCTCGTCCTCTATGTAGTGATGTAGGCCCAGCCTCCTCCTCCTCCTCCTCCTCTATGTAGTGATCGCTCCCAGCCTCCTCTTCCTCTATGTAGTGATCGCTCCCAGCCTCCTCCTGCTCCTCCTCCTCTTTGTAGTGATCGCTCCCAGCCTCCTCCTGCTCCTCCTCCTCTTTGTAGTGATCGCTCCCAGCCTCCTCCTGCTCCTCCTCCTCTATGTAGTGATCGCTCCCAGCCTCCTCCTGCTCCTCCTCCTCTTTGTAGTGATCGCTCCCAGCCTCCTCCTGCTCCTCCTCCTCTATGTAGTGATCGCTCCCAGCCTCCTCCTGCTCCTCCTCTATGTAGTGATCGCTCCCAGCCTCCTCCTGCTCATCCTCTGTCTAGTGATCGCTCCCAGCCTCCTCCTGCTCCTCCTCCTCTATGTTGTGATCGCTCCCAGCCTCCTCCTGCTCCTCCTCCTCTATGTTGTGATCGCTCCCAGCCTCCTCCTGCTCCTCCTACTCTATGTAGTGATCGCTCCCAGCCTCCTTCTGCTCATCCTCTGTCTAGTGATCGCTCCCAGCCTCCTCCTGCTCCTCCTCCTCTTTGTAGTGATCGCTCCCAGCCTCCTCCTGCTCCTCCTCTTTGTAGTGATCGCTCCCAGCCTCCTCCTGCTCCTCCTCCTCTATGTAGTGATTGCTCCCAGCCTCCTCCTCTTTGTAGTGATCGCTCCCAGCCTCCTGTTGCTCTCATTATTTTGTACTATCTCCTCCTAGAGGTGAGGGAAGTCTTTTACCCCTTGTCTGGTGATTTCGGGGACTTTTTACCCCCTGCCCATCACTTTGTGGCATGACAGGACCCCACCTGCTGCTTTCTCTGTTAGGCCGGCCGGCGAGGATGACTGAGGCCATGGAGGACTGGGGCTACGTGACGGTCAGGAAAGATGCCCACATGTTCTGGTGGCTCTACTACGCCAACCACCCAACGAGGAACTACACAGAGGTGCCCCTGGTCATGTGGCTGCAGGTAGGGACACTGCTGGGATGTGATTGCTTCACCCCTGTCACCTCCCCTCCAGGCTTTAGATCTGACCTCCTGCTTTCTGGCTCCTCCCATCTTCCTGGGCCTCATGCTCCTACCATTGTATTAGAGCGCCAGAGCTCCCCTTTCTTATCTCCTCCATCCCTATCCTCCAGGCTCCTTCCCCTCAGTCTCCTCCCATCTGCTCTTCTCCCTACAGGCTCCTCCCTCCCCATCCTCTGGGCTCCACCTTTCCCTTTTTCCCCGGGCTCCGCCTCTCCCTCTTTTCCCGGGCTCCGCCTCTCCCTCTTTCCCCGGGTTCCGCCTCTCCCTCTTTCCCCGGGCTCCGCCTCTCCCTCTTTTCCCAGGCTCCGCCTCTCCCTCTTTTCCCAGGCTCCGCCTCTCCCTCTTTCCCCAGGCTCCGCCTCTCCCTCTTTCCCGGGGCTCCGCCTCTCCCTTTTTCCCAGGCTCCGCTTCTCCCTCTTTCCCCAGGCTCCGCCTCTCCCTCTTTCCCCGGGCTCCGCCTCTCCCTCTTTTCCCAGGCTCCGCCTCTCCCTCTTTTCCCAGGCTCCGCTTCTCCCTCTTTCCCCAGGCTCCGCCTCTCCCTCTTTCCCCGGGCTCCGCCTCTCTCTCTTTTCCCAGGCTCCGCCTCTCCCTCTTTCCCCAGGCTCCGCCTCTCCCTATTTCCCCGTGCTCCGCCTCTCCCTCTTTCCCCTCCCTCTATCCCTGGCTCCATCTATCCCCCGTGCTCTGCCCCTTCCTCTAACCCCGTGCTCTGCCCCTTCCTCTACCCCCGGACTCCGCCGCTCCCTCTATTTCTGGGCTCCACCCATCCCCTTTCTCCGCCTCCCCCGGGCCTCTCCCGCTTTCCCCACCTCCTCTGGGCTCCTCCCCTCCCTCTTTCCCCTCCTCCTCCAGGCTCCTCCCCTCTTTCCTGGCCTACGGGCTCCTCCCCTCCCTCTTTCCCCGCCTCCTCCGGGCTCTTCCCCTCCTTCTTTCCCCACCTTCTCTGGGCTCTTCCCCTCCTGCCTCCTCTGGGCTCCACCCCTCCCTCTATCCCAAAGCTCTGCCCCTCCCTGTAACCCCGGCCTCCAGCCCTCCCTCTGTCCCTGGGCTCCGCCTATTCCCCTCCACCCCCTCCGGACTCAACCCCTACTCTCTTTCCCCACCTCCTCTGGGCCCCTCCCGCTTTCCTTGCCTCCTCTGCGCACCAGCCCTCCCTCTTTCCCCGCCTCCTCCAGGCTCCTCCCCTCCCTCTTTCCCCAACTCCTCCAGGCTCTTCCCCTCCCTCTTTCACCGCATTCTCTGGGCTGCTACCCTCCCCCTTTCCCCACCATTTCCAGGCTCCTCCCCTCCGTATTTTCCTGCCTCCTCTGGGGTCCTCCCCTCCCTCTTTTCCAGGCTCCTCCCCTCTCTCTATCCCCGCCTCCTCCGGACTCCACCCCTCCCCTCTCTCCACCTCCTTGGGCTCCTCCCCTCCCTCTTTCCCCGCCTTCTCTGGGCACCTCCCCTCCCTCTTTCCCCACCTTCTCTGGGCTCCTCCCTCTTTCCCCGCCTCCTCCATGCTCCTCCCCTCCCTATTTCCCCGACCCCTCCCCTCTCTTTCCCTGCCTCCTCCGGGCTTCTCCCCTCCCTTTTTCCCGCCTCCTCCGGACTCCTCCCATCTGTCCCCGCCTCCGGGCTCCTTCCCTCCCTCTTTCCCCGCCTTCTCTGGGCTCCTCCCTCTTTCCCCGCCTTCTCCATGCTCCTCCCCTCCCTCTTTCCCGGACTCCACCCCTCCCTCTTTTCCCACCTCCTCCCCTCCCTCTTTCCCCGCCTCCTCTGGGCTCCTTCCCCGCCTCCTCTGGGCTCCTCCCCTCTGTCCCCGCCTCTGGGCTCCTCCCCTCCCTCTTTCCCCGCCTTCTCTGGGCTCCTCCCTCTTTTCCCGCCTTCTCCATGCTCCTCCCCTCCCTCTTTTCCCGCCTCCTCCCCTCCCTCTTTCCCGCCTCCTCTGGACTCCTTCCCTGCCTCCTCTGTGCTCCTCCCCTCTGTCCCCGCCTCCAGACTCCTCCCCTCCCTCTTTCCCCACCTCCTCTGGGCTCCTCCTCTCCCTCTTTCCCCACCTCCTCCGGGCTTCTCCCCTCCCTCTTTCCCCACCTCCTCTGGGCTCCTCCCCTCCCTCTTTCCCCACCTCCTCTGGGCTCCTTCCCTCCCTCTTCCCCTGCCTCCTCTGGGCTGCTCCCCTCTCTCTTCCCCCGCCTCCTCTAGGCTCCTCTCCCTCTTTCCCCACCTCCTCTGGGCTCCTCCCCTCTCTCTCCTCCGGGCTCCTCCCCTCTCTCTTTCCCCGCCTCCTCCAGGCCCCTCCCCTCCCTCTTTCCCCACCTCCTCTGGGCTCCTCCCCTCCCTCTCCCCCGCCTCCTCCGGGCTCCTGCCCTCTCTTTCCCCGGCTCCTCCCCTCCCTCTTTCCCCACCTCCTCTGGGCTCCTCCTCTCCCTCTTCCCCTGCCTCCTCTGGGCTCCTCCCCTCTCTCTTTCCCCACCTCCTCTGGGCTCCTCCTCTCCCTCTTCCCCCGCCTCCTCTGGGCTCCTCCCCTCCCTCTCCCCCGCCTCCTTCGGGCTCCTCCCCTCTCTCTTTCCCCACCTCCTCTGGGCTTCTCTCCCTCTTCCCCCTCCGGGCTCCTCCTCTCCCTCTTCCCCCGCCTCCTCCGGGCTCCTCCTCTCCCTCTTCCCCGCCTCCTCTGGGCTCTTCCTCTCCCTCTTCCCCTTCCTCCTCCCCTCTCTCTTCCCCCGCCTCCTCTGGGCTCCTCCCCTCCCTCTCCCCCGCCTCCTCCGGGCTCCTCCCCTCTCTCTTTCCCCACCTCCTCTGGGCTCCTCCCCTCCCTCTTTCCCCACCACCTCCAGGCTCCTCCCCTCCCTCTTCCCCCGCCTCCTCCGGGCTCCTCCCCTCTCTTTCCCTGCCTCCTCCGGGCTCCTCCTCTCCCTCTTCCCCCGCCTCCTCCGGGCTCCTCCCCTCCCTCTTCCCCGCCTCCTCTGGGCTCCTCCCCTCCCTCTTCCCCCGCCTCCTCCGGGCTCCTCCCCTCTCTCTTTCCCTGCCTCCTCTGGGCTCCTCCTCTCCCTCTTTCCCCACCTCCTCTGGGCTTCTCCCTCTTCCCCTACCTCCTCTGGGCTCCTCTCCCTCTTCCCCCGCCTCCTCTGGGCTCCTCCCCTCCCTCTTCCCCACCTCCTCTGGGCTCCTCCTCTCCCTCTTTCCCCACCTCCTCTGGGCTTCTCCCTCTTCCCCCGCCTCCTCTGGGCTCCTCCTCTCCCTCTTTCCCCACCTCTTCTGGGCTTCTCCCTCTTCCCCCACCTCCTCTGGGCTCCTCCTCTCCCTCTTTTCCCACCTCCTCTGGGCTTCTCCCTCTTCCTCCACCTCCTCTGGGCTCCTCCTCTCCCTCTTTCCCCACCTCCTCTGGGCTTCTCCCTCTTCCCCCGCCTCCTCTGGGCTCCTCCCCTGCCTCTTTCCCCACCTCCTCCGGGCTTCTCCCCTCTCTCTTTCCCTGCCTCCTCCGGGCTCCTCCCCTTTTCTGCCACCTCCTCTGGGCTCCTCCTCTCCCTCTTTCCCCACCTCCTCTGGGCTCCTCCTCTCCCTCTTCCCCCACCTCCTCTGGGCTCCTCCCCTCCCTCTTTCCCCACCTCTTCTGGGCTTCTCCCTCTTTCCCCACCTCCTCTGGGCTTCTCCCTCTTCCCCCGCCTCCTCTGGGCTCCTCCCCTGCCTCTTTCCCCACCTCCTCCGGGCTCCTCCCCTCTTTCTTTCCCTGCCTCCTCCGGACTCCTCCCCTCCCTCTTCCCCCGCCTCCTCCGGGCTCCTCCCCTCCCTCTTCCCCCGCCTCCTCCGGGCTCCTCCCCTCTCTCTTTCCCTGCCTCCTCTGGGCTCCTCCTCTCCCTCTTTCCCCACCTACTCTGGGCTTCTCCCTCTTCCCCCACCTCCTCTGGGCTCCTCTCCTCCCTCTTCCCCCACCTCCTCTGGGCTTCTCCCTCTTCCCCCAGCTCCTCTGGGCTCCTCCTCTCCCTCTTTCCCCACCTCCTCCGGGCTCCTCCCCTCTTCCCCCACCTCCTCTGGGCTCCTCCTCTCCCTCTTTCCCCACCTCCTCTGGGCTTCTCCCTCTTTCCCCACCTCCTCTGGGCTCCTCCTCTCCCTCTTTCCCCACCTCCTCCGGGCTCCTCCTCTCTTCCCCCACCTCCTCCGGGCTCCTCCTCTCTCTCTTTCCCCACCTCCTCTGGGCTTCTCCCTCTTCCCCCACCTCCTCTGGGCTCCTCCTCTCCCTCTTCCCCCGCCTCCTCTGTGCTCCTCCCCTCCCTCTTTCCTCACCTCCTCTGGGCTTCTCCCTCTTCCCCCACATCCTCTGGGCTCCTCCTCTCCCTCTTTCCCCACCTCCTCTGGGCTTCTCCCTCTTCCCCCACCTCCTCTGGGCTCCTCCTCCCTCTCTTTCCCCACCTTCTCTGGGCTTCTCCCTCTTCCTCCACCTCCTCCGGGCTCCTCCTCTCCCTCTTTCCCCACCTCCTCTGGGCTCCTCCCCTCTTTCTTTCCCTGCCTCCTCCGGGCTCCTCCCCTCCCTCTTCCCCCGCCTCCTCCGGGCTCCTCCCCTCTCTCTTTCCCTGCCTCCTCTGGGCTCCTCCTCTCCCTCTTTCCCCACCTCCTCTGGGCTTCTCCCTCTTCCCCCACCTCCTCTGGGCTCCTCTCCTCCCTCTTCCCCCACCTCCTCTGGGCTTCTCCCTCTTCCCCCACCTCCTCTGGGCTTCTCCCTCTTCCCCCACCTCCTCTGGGCTCCTCTCCTCCCGCTTCCCCCACCTCCTCTGGGCTTCTCCCTCTTCCCCCGCCTCCTCTGGGCTCCTCCCCTGCCTCTTTCCCCACCTCCTCCGGGCTTCTCCCCTCTCTCTTTCCCTGCCTCCTCCGGGCTCCTCCCCTTTTCTGCCACCTCCTCCGGGCTCCTCCTCTCCCTCTTTCCCCACCTCCTCTGGGCTCCTCCCCTCTCTCTTTCCCTGCCTCCACTGGGCTCCTCCTCTCCTTCTTTCCCCACCTCCTCTGGGCTTCTCCCTCTTCCCCCACCTCCTCTGGGCTCCTCCTCTCCCTCTTTCCCCACCTCCTCTGGGCTTCTCCCTCTTCCCCCACCTCCTCTGGGCTCCTCCCTCTTCCCTCACCTTCTCTGGGCTCCTCCTCTCCCTCTTTCCCCACCTCCTCCGGGCTCCTCCTCTCTTCCCCCACCTCCTCCGGGCTCCTCCTCTCTCTCTTTCCCCACCTCCTCTGGGCTTCTCCCTCTTCCCCCACCTCCTCTGGGCTCCTCCCCTCCCTCTTTCCTCACCTCCTCTGGGCTCCTCCTCTCCCTCTTTCCCCACCTCCTCTGGGCTTCTCCCTCTTCCCCCACCTCCTCTGGGCTCCTCCTCCCTCTCTTTCCCCACCTCCTCTGGGCTTCTCCCTCTTCCTCCACCTCCTCTGGGCTCCTCCCTCTTCCCTCACCTTCTCTGGGCTCCTCCTCTCCCTCTTTCCCCACCTCCTCCGGGCTCCTCCTCTCTTCCCCCACCTCCTCCGGGCTCCTCCTCTCTCTCTTTCCCCACCTCCTCTGGGCTTCTCCCTCTTCCCCCACCTCCTCTGGGCTCCTCCCCTCCCTCTTTCCTCACCTCCTCTGGGCTCCTCCTCTCCCTCTTTCCCCACCTCCTCTGGGCTTCTCCCTCTTCCCCCACCTCCTCTGGGCTCCTCCTCCCTCTCTTTCCCCACCTCCTCTGGGCTTCTCCCTCTTCCTCCACCTCCTCTGGGCTCCTCCTCTCCCTCTTTCCTTACCTCCTTTGGGCTTCTCCCTCTTCCTCCACCTCCTCTGGGCTCCTCCTCTCCCTCTTTCCCCACCTCCTCTGGGCTCCTCCCCTGCCTCTTTCCCCACCTCCTCCCCTCTTTCTTTCCCTGCCTCCTCCGGGCTCCTCCCCTCCCTCTTCCCCCGCCTCCTCCGGGCTTCTCCCCTCTCTCTTTCCCTGCCTCCTCTGGGCTCCTCCTCTCCCTCTTTCCCCACCTCCTCTGGGCTTCTCCCTCTTCCCCCACCTCCTCTGGGCTCCTCTCCTCCCTCTTCCCCCACCTCCTCTGGGCTTCTCCCTCTTCCCCCACCTCCTCTGGGCTCCTCCTCTCCCTCTTTCCCCACCTCCTCCGGGCTCCTCCTCTCTTCCCCCACCTCCTCCGGGCTCCTCCTCTCTCTCTTTCCCCACCTCCTCTGGGCTTCTCCCTATTCCCCCACCTCCTCTGGGCTCCTCCTCTCCCTCTTCCCCCGCCTCCTCCGGGCTCCTCCTCTCTTCCCCCACCTCCTCCGGGCTCCTCCTCTCTCTCTTTCCCCACCTCCTCTGGGCTTCTCCCTCTTCCCCCACCTCCTCTGGGCTCCTCCTCTCCCTCTTCCCCCGCCTCCTCTGTGCTCCTCCCCTCCCTCTTTCCTCACCTCCTCTGGGCTTCTCCCTCTTCCCCCACATCCTCTGGGCTCCTCCTCTCCCTCTTTCCCCACCTCCTCTGGGCTTCTCCCTCTTCCCCCACCTCCTCTGGGCTCCTCCTCCCTCTCTTTCCCCACCTTCTCTGGGCTCCTCCTCCCTCTCTTTCCCCACCTTCTCTGGGCTTCTCCCTCTTCCTCCACCTCCTCTGGGCTCCTCCTCTCCCTCTTTCCTTACCTCCTTTGGGCTTCTCCCTCTTCCTCCACCTCCTCCGGGCTCCTCCTCTCCCTCTTTCCCCACCTCCTCTGGGCTCCTCCCCTCCCTCTTTCCCCACCTCCGGGCTCCTCCCCTCTTTCTTTCCCTGCCTCCTCCGGGCTCCTCCCCTCCCTCTTCCCCCGCCTCCTCCGGGCTCCTCCCCTCTCTCTTTCCCTGCCTCCTCTGGGCTCCTCCTCTCCCTCTTTCCCCACCTCCTCTGGGCTTCTCCCTCTTCCCCCACCTCCTCTGGGCTCCTCTCCTCCCTCTTCCCCCACCTCCTCTGGGCTTCTCCCTCTTCCCCCACCTCCTCTGGGCTTCTCCCTCTTCCCCCACCTCCTCTGGGCTCCTCTCCTCCCGCTTCCCCCACCTCCTCTGGGCTTCTCCCTCTTCCCCCGCCTCCTCTGGGCTCCTCCCCTGCCTCTTTCCCCACCTCCTCCGGGCTTCTCCCCTCTCTCTTTCCCTGCCTCCTCCGGGCTCCTCCCCTTTTCTGCCACCTCCTCCGGGCTCCTCCTCTCCCTCTTTCCCCACCTCCTCTGGGCTCCTCCCCTCTCTCTTTCCCTGCCTCCACTGGGCTCCTCCTCTCCTTCTTTCCCCACCTCCTCTGGGCTTCTCCCTCTTCCCCCACCTCCTCTGGGCTCCTCCTCTCCCTCTTTCCCCACCTCCTCTGGGCTTCTCCCTCTTCCCCCACCTCCTCTGGGCTCCTCCCTCTTCCCTCACCTTCTCTGGGCTCCTCCTCTCCCTCTTTCCCCACCTCCTCTGGGCTTCTCCCTCTTTCCCCACCTCCTCTGGGCTCCTCCTCTCCCTCTTTCCCCACCTCCTCCGGGCTCCTCCTCTCTTCCCCCACCTCCTCCGGGCTCCTCCTCTCTCTCTTTCCCCACCTCCTCTGGGCTTCTCCCTCTTCCCCCACCTCCTCTGGGCTCCTCCCCTCCCTCTTTCCTCACCTCCTCTGGGCTCCTCCTCTCCCTCTTTCCCCACCTCCTCTGGGCTTCTCCCTCTTCCCCCACCTCCTCTGGGCTCCTCCTCCCTCTCTTTCCCCACCTCCTCTGGGCTTCTCCCTCTTCCTCCACCTCCTCTGGGCTCCTCCTCTCCCTCTTTCCTTACCTCCTTTGGGCTTCTCCCTCTTCCTCCACCTCCTCTGGGCTCCTCCTCTCCCTCTTTCCCCACCTCCTCTGGGCTCCTCCCCTGCCTCTTTCCCCACCTCCTCCCCTCTTTCTTTCCCTGCCTCCTCCGGGCTCCTCCCCTCCCTCTTCCCCCGCCTCCTCCGGGCTTCTCCCCTCTCTCTTTCCCTGCCTCCTCTGGGCTCCTCCTCTCCCTCTTTCCCCACCTCCTCTGGGCTTCTCCCTCTTCCCCCACCTCCTCTGGGCTCCTCTCCTCCCTCTTCCCCCACCTCCTCTGGGCTTCTCCCTCTTCCCCCACCTCCTCTGGGCTCCTCCTCTCCCTCTTTCCCCACCTCCTCCGGGCTCCTCCTCTCTTCCCCCACCTCCTCCGGGCTCCTCCTCTCTCTCTTTCCCCACCTCCTCTGGGCTTCTCCCTATTCCCCCACCTCCTCTGGGCTCCTCCTCTCCCTCTTCCCCCGCCTCCTCTGTGCTCCTCCCCTCCCTCTTTCCTCACCTCCTCTGGGCTTCTCCCTCTTCCCCCACCTCCTCTGGGCTCCTCCTCTCCCTCTTTCCCCACCTCCTCTTGGCTTCTCCCTCTTCCCCCACCTCCTCTGGGCTCCTCCTCCCCCTCTTTCCCCACCTCCTCTGGGCTTCTCCCTCTTCCTCCACCTCCTCTGGGCTCCTCCTCTCCCTCTTTCCCCACCTCCTCTGGGCTTCTCCCTCTTCCCCTGCCTCCTCTAGGCTTCTCCCCTCCCTCTTTCCCCACCTCCTCTGGGCTCCTCCCCTCCCTCTTTCCCCATCTCCTCTGGGCTCCTCCCCTCCCTCTTTCCCCGCCTCCTCTGGGCTCTTCCCCCGCCTCCTCCGGGCTCCTCCCCTCTCTCTTTCCCTGCCTCCACTGGGCTCCTCCTCTCCTTCTTTCCCCACCTCCTCTGGGCTTCTCCCTCTTCCCCCACCTCCTCTGGGCTCCTCCTCTCCCTCTTTCCCCACCTCCTCTGGGCTTCTCCCTCTTCCCCCACCTCCTCTGGGCTCCTCCCTCTTCCCTCACCTTCTCTGGGCTCCTCCTCTCCCTCTTTCCCCACCTCCTCTGGGCTTCTCCCTCTTCCCCCGCCTCCTCTGGGCTCCTCCTCTCCCTCTTCCCCCGCCTCCTCTGGGCTCCTCCTCTCCCTCTTCCCCCGCCTCCTCCGGGCTCCTCCTCTCCCTCTTTCCCCACCTCCTCTGGGCTCCTCCCCTCTTCCCCCACCTCCTCCGGGCTCCTCCCCTCTTTCCCTGCCTCTCTCTCATTCCTGTGCTGTATGTATGATGTCCTGACTTTCTCCCTCCTCTGCACGCATCAGGGGGGTCCGGGAGCTTCCGGCTGTGGTTTTGGAAACTTTGAAGAGATTGGTCCCCGGGACACGAATTTGTTCATCAGGAACAGCAGCTGGGTGAGTATGTCATTACTGTCTGCAGGGGGCGCTCCGAGCTCACCAAAGCAGTTACCTCTGGAGCTGCACTCAGAACTGCACCATACATCACGTCTTATCCTCCAGTCACCTCCAGAGCTGCAGTCACTATTCTGCGGTTTCATCCTGCCTCATTGTGAGGGTCCTCCAGAGCTGCACTCACTATTCTGCTGTTACATCACATCTTATCCTCCAGTCACCTAAAGAGCTGCAGTCACTATTCTGCTGTTTCATCCTGCCTTATTGTGAGGGTCCTCCAGAGCTGCACTCACATTTCTGCGGTTCCATCCTGCGTTATTGTGAGGGTCCTCCAGAGCTGCACTCACTATTCTGCTGTTTCATCCTGCCTTATTGTGAGGGTCCTCCAGAGCTGCACTCACTATTCTGCGGTTCCATCCTGCGTTATTGTGAGGGTCCTCCAGAGCTGCACTCACTATTCTGCTGTTACGTCCTTCCTTATTGTGAGGGTCCCCCAGAGCTGCACTCACTATTCTGCGGTTCCATCCTGCCTTATTGCGAGGGTCTTCCAGAGCTGCACTCACTATTCTGCTGTTACGTCCTTCCTTATTGTGAGGGTCCTCCAGAGCTGCAGTCACTATTCTGCGGTTTCATCCTGCCTTATTGTGAGGGTCCTCCAGAGCTGCACTCACTATTCTGCTGTTCCAACCTGCCTTATTGCGAGGGTCCTCCAGAGCTGCACTCACTATTCTGCGGTTTCATCCTGCCTTATTGTGAGGGTCCTCCAGAGCTGTGCACTCACTATTCTGCGGTTTCATCCTGCCTTATTGCGAGGGTCCTCCAGAGCTGCACTCACTATTCTGCTGTTACGTCCTTCCTTATTGTGAGGGTCCTCCAGAGCTGCACTCACTATTCTGCTGTTTCGTCCTGCCTTATTGTGAGGGTCCTCCAGAGCCGCACTCACTATTCTGCTGTTTCATCCTGCCTTATTGTGAGGGTACTCCAGAGCTGTGCACTCACTATTCTGCGGTTTCATCCTGCTTTATTGTGAGGGTCCTCCAAAGCTGCACTCACTATTCTGCTGTTCCATCCTGCCTTATTGCGAGGGTCCTCCAGAGCTGTGCACTCACTATTCTGCGGTTTCATCCTGCCTTATTGCGAGGGTCCTCCAGAGCTGCACTCACTATTCTGCTGTTACGTCCTTCCATATTGTGAGGGTCCTCCAGAGCTGCACTCACTATTCTGCTGTTTCATCCTGCCTTATTGTGAGGGTCCTCTAGAGCTGCACTCACTATTCTGCGGTTTCATCCTGCCTTATTGTGAGGGTCCTCCAGAGCCGCACTCACTATTCTGCGGTTTCATCCTGCCTTATTGTGAGGGTCCTCCAGAGCCGCACTCACTATTCTGCGGTTTCATCCTGCCTTATTGTGAGGGTCCTCCAGAGCTGCACTCACTATTCTGCTGTTTCATCCTGCCTTATTGTGAGGGTCCTCCAGAGCTGTGCACTCACTGTTCTGCGGTTTCATCCTGCCTTATTGTGAGGGTCCTCTAGAGCTGCAGTCACTATTCTGCTGTTTCATCCTGCCTTATTGTGAGGGTCCTCCAGAGCTGCACTCACTATTCTGCTGTTCTGTCCTGCTTTATTGTGAGGGTCCTCCAGAGCTGCACTCACTATTCTGTGGTTTCGTCCTGCCTTATTGTGAGGGTCCTCCAGAGCTGCACTCACTATTCTGCGGTTCCATCCTGCGTTATTGTGAGGGTCCTCCAGAGCTGCACTCACTATTCTGCTGTTACGTCCTTCCTTATTGTGAGGGTCCCCCAGAGCTGCACTCACTATTCTGCGGTTCCATCCTGCCTTATTGCGAGGGTCCTCCAGAGCTGCACTCACTATTCTGCTGTTACGTCCTTCCTTATTGTGAGGGTCCTCCAGAGCTGCAGTCACTATTCTGCGGTTTCATCCTGCCTTATTGTGAGGGTCCTCCAGAGCTGCACTCACTATTCTGCTGTTCCATCCTGCCTTATTGCGAGGGTCCTCCAGAGCTGCACTCACTATTCTGCGGTTTCATCCTGCTTTATTGTGAGGGTCCTCCAAAGCTGCACTCACTATTCTGCTGTTCCATCCTGCCTTATTGCGAGGGTCCTCCAGAGCTGTGCACTCACTATTCTGCGGTTTCATCCTGCCTTATTGCGAGGGTCCTCCAGAGCTGCACTCACTATTCTGCTGTTACGTCCTTCCATATTGTGAGGGTCCTCCAGAGCTGCACTCACTATTCTGCTGTTTCATCCTGCCTTATTGTGAGGGTCCTCTAGAGCTGCACTCACTATTCTGCGGTTTCATCCTGCCTTATTGTGAGGGTCCTCCAGAGCCGCACTCACTATTCTGCGGTTTCATCCTGCCTTATTGTGAGGGTCCTCCAGAGCCGCACTCACTATTCTGCGGTTTCATCCTGCCTTATTGTGAGGGTCCTCCAGAGCTGCACTCACTATTCTGCTGTTTCATCCTGCCTTATTGTGAGGGTCCTCCAGAGCTGTGCACTCACTGTTCTGCGGTTTCATCCTGCCTTATTGTGAGGGTCCTCTAGAGCTGCAGTCACTATTCTGCTGTTTCATCCTGCCTTATTGTGAGGGTCCTCCAGAGCTGCACTCACTATTCTGCTGTTCTGTCCTGCCTTATTGTGAGGGTCCTCCAGAGCTGCACTCACTATTCTGTGGTTTCGTCCTGCCTTATTGTGAGGGTCCTCCAGAGCTGCACTCACTATTCTGCGGTTTCATCCTGCCTTGTTTGTGAGGGTCCTCCAGAGCTGCACTCACTATTCTGCTGTTACGTCCTTCCTTATTGTGAGGGTCCTCCAGAGCTGCACTCACTATTCTGCTGTTCCGTCCTGCCTTATTGTGAGGGTCCTCCAGAGCTGCACTCACTATTCTGCGATTTCTTCCTGCCTTGTTGTGAGGGTCCTCCAGAGCTGCACTCACTATTCTGCGGTTTCTTCCTGCCTTATTGTGAGGGTCCTCCAGAGCTGCACTCACTATTCTGCTGTTCTGTTATGAAAGGTAATTCAGTACCGCAATGGACATAGAGGTCAGCGCACATACAGTGACCTGGCAATAACCCAAAAAACAAGAACGAGCTCTGAGACGTGGGAACTCTGTTGACCGCAATCCCTAATCCTCTCCAACCACACTAAAGGCAGCCGTGGATTGCGCCTAACGTTCCCTATGCAACTCGGCACGGCCTGAGAAACTAGCTAGCCTGAAGATAGAAAATAAGCCTACCTTGCCTCAGAGAAATGCCCCAAAGGAAAAGGCAGCCCCCACATATAATGACCGTGAGTTAAGATGAAAAGACAAACGTAGAGATGAAATAGATTTAGCAAAGTGAGGCCCAACTTTCTGAACAGAGCGAGGATAGGAAAGGTAACTTTGCGGTCAACACAAAACCCTACAAAAACCACGCAAAGGGGGCAAAAAGACCCTCCGTACCGAACTAACGGCACGGAGGTACACCCTCTGCGTCCCAGAGCTTCCAGCAAGCAGAAAAAAACAAATTGACAAGCTGGACAGAAAAAAACAGACAAATAGCAAAGAGGAACTTAGCTAAGCAGAGCAGCAGGCCACAGGAACGATCCAGGAGGAAACAGGTCCAATACTAGAACATTGACTGGAGGCCAGGATCAAAGCACTAGGTGGAGTTAAATAGAGCAGCACCTAACGACTTCACCACATCACCTGAGGAAGGAAACTCAGAAGCCGCAGTACCACTTTCCTCCACCAACGGAAGCTCACAGAGAGAACCAGCTGAAGTACCACTTGTGACCACAGGAGGGAGCTCTGCCACAGAATTCACAACAGTACCCCCCCCATCCTTGAGGAGGGGTCACCGAACCCTCACCAGAGCTCCCAGGACGACCAGGATGAGCCATATGAAAGGCACGAACAAGATCGGGAGCATGGACATCAGAGGCAAAGACCCAGGAATTATCTTCCTGAGCATAACCCTTCCACTTAACCAGATACTGGAGTTTCCGCCTTGAAACACGAGAATCCAAAATCTTCTCCACAATATACTCCAACTCCCCCTCCACCAAAACCGGAGCAGGAGGATCAACAGATGGAACCATAGGTGCCACGTATCTCCGCAACAATGACCTATGGAATACGTTATGTATGGAAAAAGAATCTGGAAGGGTCAGACGAAAAGACACAGGATTAAGAACCTCAGAAATCCTATACGGACCAATAAAACGAGGTTTAAACTTAGGAGAGGAAACCTTCATAGGAATATGACGAGAAGATAACCAAACCAAGTCCCCAACCCGAAGTCGGGGACCCACACAGCGTCTGCGATTAGCGAAACGTTGAGCCTTCTCCTGGGACAAAGTCAAATTGTCCACTACATGAATCCAAATCTGCTGCAACCTGTCCACCACAGTATCCACACCAGGACAGTCCGAAGACTCAACCTGCACTGAAGAGAAACGAGGATGGAACCCAGAGTTGCAGAAAAACGGTGAAACCAAGGTAGCCGAGCTGGCCCGATTATTAAGGGTGAACTCAGCCAAAGGCAAAAAGGACACCCAGTCATCCTGATCAGCAGAAACAAAGCATCTCAGATATGTTTCCAAGGTCTGATTGGTTCGTTCGGTCTGGCCATTAGTCTGAGGATGGAAAGCCGAGGAAAAAGACAAGTCAATGCCCATCCTACCACAAAAGGCTCGCCAAAACCTCGAAACAAACTGGGAACCTCTGTCAGAAACGATATTCTCTGGAATGCCATGTAAACGAACCACATGCTGGAAAAACAATGGCACTAAATCAGAGGAGGAAGGCAATTTAGACAAGGGTACCAAATGGACCATCTTAGAGAAGCGATCACAGACCACCCAAATGACTGACATCTTTTGAGAGACAGGAAGATCTGAAATAAAATCCATAGAGATATGTGTCCAAGGCCTCTTCGGGACCGGCAAGGGCAAAAGCAACCCACTGGCACGAGAACAGCAGGGCTTAGCCCGAGCACAAATCCCACAGGACTGCACAAAAGTACGCACATCCCGCGACAGAGATGGCCACCAAAAGGATCTAGCCACTAACTCTCTGGTACCAAAGATTCCAGGATGACCAGCCAACACCGAACAATGAACCTCAGAGATAACTTTATTCGTCCACCTATCAGGGACAAACAGTTTCTCCGCTGGGCAACGATCAGGTTTATTAGCCTGAAATTTTTGCAGCACCCGCCGCAAATCAGGGGAGATGGCAGACACAATTACTCCCTCTTTGAGGATACCCGCCGGCTCAGATACACCCGGAGAGTCGGGCACAAAACTCCTAGACAGAGCATCCGCCTTCACATTTTTAGAACCCGGAAGGTATGAAATCACAAAGTCAAAACGGGCAAAAAACAACGACCAACAAGCTTGTCTAGGATTCAACCGCTTAGCGGACTCGAGATAAGTCAAGTTCTTATGATCAGTCAAGACCACCACGCGATGCTTAGCTCCTTCAAGCCAATGACGCCACTCCTCGAATGCCCACTTCATGGCCAGCAACTCTCGATTGCCCACATCATAATTTCGCTCAGCAGGCAAAAACTTCCTGGAAAAGAAGGCGCATGGTTTCATCACCGAGCAGTCAGAACTTCTCTGCGACAAAACAGCCCCTGCTCCAATCTCAGAAGCATCAACCTCGACCTGGAACGGAAGCGAAACATCTGGTTGACACAACACAGGGGCAGAAGAAAAATGACGCTTCAACTCTTGAAAAGCTTCCACCGTAGCAGAAGACCAATTGACCAAATCAGCACCTTTCTTGGTCAAATCGGTCAATGGTTTAGCAATACTAGAAAAATTGCAGATGAAGCGACGATAAAAATTAGCAAAGCCCAGGAACTTTTGCAGACTTTTCAGAGATGTCGGCTGAGTCCAATTATGGATGGCTTGGACCTTAACAGGGTCCATCTCGATAGTAGAAGGGGAAAAGATGAACCCCAAAAATGAAACCTTCTGAACACCAAAGAGACACTTTGATCCCTTCACAAACAAAGAATTAGCACGCAGGACCTGAAACACCGTTCTGACCTGCTTCACATGAGACTCCCAATCATCCGAGAAGATCAAAATGTCATCTAAGTACACAATCAGGAATTTATCCAGGTACTCTCGGAAGATGTCATGCATAAAGGACTGAAACACTGATGGAGCATTGGCAAGTCCGAATGGCATTACTAGATACTCAAAATGGCCCTCGGGTGTATTAAATGCAGTTTTCCACTCATCGCCTCGCTTAATACGCACAAGATTATACGCACCACGAAGATCTATCTTGGTGAACCAACTAGCCCCCTTAATCCGAGCAAACAAATCAGATAACAATGGCAAGGGGTACTGAAATTTAACCGTGATCTTATTTAGAAGGCAGTAATCTATACAAGGTCTCATTGAACCATCCTTCTTGGCTACAAAAAAGAACCCTGCTCCTAATGGCGACGATGACGGGCGAATATGCCCCTTCTCCAAAGACTCCTTCACATAACTCCGCATAGCGGCGTGCTCAGGCACAGATAAATTAAACAGTCGACCTTTTGGGAATTTACTACCAGGAATCAAATCGATAGCACAATCACAATCCCTATGCGGAGGTAGGGTATCGGACTTGGGCTCATCAAATAAATCCCGGTAATCAGACAAGAACTCAGGAACCTCAGAAGGGGTAGATGACGAAATAGTCAGAAATGGGACATCACCATGTACCCCCTGACAACCCCAGCTGGACACAGACATGGATTTCCAATCTAATACTGGATTATGGATTTGTAGCCATGGCAACCCCAACACGACCACATCATGCAGATTATGCAACACCAGAAAGCGAATAACCTCCTGATGTGCAGGAGCCATGCACATGGTCAGCTGGGTCCAGTACTGAGGCTTATTCTTGGCCAAAGGCGTAGCATCAATTCCTCTCAATGGAATAGGACACTGCAAGGGCTCCAAGAAAAACCCACAACGCCTAGCATACTCCAAGTCCATCAAATTCAGAGCAGCGCCTGAGTCCACAAATGCCATGACAGAATACGATGACAAAGAGCAGATCAAGGTAACAGACAGAAGAAATTTTGACTGTACCGTACCAATGGTGGCAGACCTAGCGAACCGCTTAGTGCGCTTAGGACAATCAGAGATAGCATGAGTGGAATCACCACAGTAGAAACACAGCCCATTCAGACGTCTGTGTTCTTGCCGTTCAACTCTGGTCAAAGTCCTATCGCACTGCATAGGCTCAGGTTTAAGCTCAGGTAATACCGCCAAATGGTGCACAGATTTACGCTCGCGCAAGCGTCGACCGATCTGAATGGCCAAAGACATAGACTCATTCAGACCAGCAGGCATAGGAAATCCCACCATGACATCCTTAAGGGCTTCAGAGAGACCTTTTCTGAAAATAGCTGCGAGCGCACCTTCATTCCACTGAGTGAGTACGGACCACTTTCTAAATTTCTGACAATATACCTCTATTTCATCCTGACCCTGACACAGAGCCAGCAAATTCTTCTCTGCCTGATCCACAGAATTAGGCTCATCGTACAGCAATCCGAGCGCCAGGAAAAATGCATCGATATTACTTAATGCAGGATCTCCTGACGCAAGAGAAAATGCCCAGTCCTGAGGGTCGCCACGCAAAAAAGAAATAACGATTCTAACTTGTTGAACTGGGTCACCAGAGGAGCGAGGTTTCAAAGCCAGAAATAGTTTACAATTATTTTTGAAACTCAGAAATTTAGTTCTATCTCCAAAAAACAAATCAGGAATAGGAATTCTCGGTTCTAACATCGGATTCTGAACCACAAAATCTTGAATGTTTTGTACCCTTGCAGTGAGATGATCCACACAAGAAGACAGACCTTTAATGTCCATTGCTACACCTGTGTCCTGAACCACCCAAATGTTTAGGGGAAAAAAAAGGCAAAACACAGTGCAAAGAAAAAAAATGGTCTCAGAACTTCTTTTTTCCCTCTATTGGGAATCATTAGTACTTTTGGCCTCCAGTACTGTTATGAAAGGTAATTCAGTACCACAATGGACATAGAGGTTAGCGCACATACAGTGACCTGGCAATAACCCAAAAAACAAGAACGAGCTCCGAGACGTGGGAACTCTGTTGACCGCAATCCCTAATCCTCTCCAACCACACTAAAGGCAGCCGTGGATTGCGCCTAACGCTCCCTATGCAACTCGGCACGGCCTGAGAAACTAGCTAGCCTGAAGATAGAAAATAAGCCTACCTTGCCTCAGAGAAATACCCCAAAGGAAAAGGCAGCCCCCACATATAATGACTGTGAGTTAAGATGAAAAGACAAACGTAGAGATGAAATAGATTTAGCAAAGTGAGGCCCAACTTTCTGAACAGAGCGACGATAGGAAAGGTAACTTTGCGGTCAACACAAAACCCTACAAAAACCACGCAAAGGGGGCAAAAAGACCCTCCGTACCGAACTAACGGCACGGAGGTACACCCTCTGCGTCCCAGAGCTTCCAGCAAGCAGAAAAAAACAAATTGACAAGCTGGACAGAAAAAAACAGACAAATAGCAAAGAGGAACTTAGCTAAGCAGAGCAGCAGGCCACAGGAACGATCCAGGAGGAAACAGGTCCAATACTAGAACATTGACTGGAGGCCAGGATCAAAGCACTAGGTGGAGTTAAATAGAGCAGCACCTAACGACTTCACCACATCACCTGAGGAAGGAAACTCAGAAGCCGCAGTACCACTTTCCTCCACCAACGGAAGCTCACAGAGAGAACCAGCCGAAGTACCACTTGTGACCCCAGGAGGGAGCTCTGCCACAGAATTCACAACACTGTTCCATCCTTCCTTATTGTGAGGGTCCTCCAGAGCCGCACTGACTCTTCTGCTGTTCCAACCTGCCTTATTGTGAGGGTCCTCCAGAGCTGCACTCACTATTCTGCTGTTCCATCCTTCCTTATTGTGAGGGTCCTCCAGAGCCGCACTGACTCTTCTGCTGTTCCATCCTGCCTTATTGTGAGGGTCCTCCAGAGCTGCACTCACTATTCTGCTGTTCCATCCTGCCTTATTGTGAGGGTCCCCCAGAGCTGAGCTCTCCCCTGTTTGCAGGATCGGGTGGCCAGTCTGCTGTTTGTGGACAGCCCTGTGGGGAGCGGGTACAGTTACACCACAGACGGTGCAGCCTTTGCCAAGGACGTGGACACGGTGGCCTCTGACATGATGGTCCTGCTGGAGGTGGTCTTCACGGCGAAGCCGGAATTTCAGGTGAGTGCAGCGCTGTGTTCACGTGGCTGCTCCCCCTCCGCGTGACTGCTCCCCCTCCACGTGGCGGCTCCCCCTCCACGTGGCGGCCCCCCCTCCGCGTGGCGGCTCCCCCTCCATGTGGCTGCTCCCCCTCCGCGTGGCTGCTCCCTCTCCACGTGGCGGCTCCTCTCCGCGTGGCTGCTCCCCCTCCGCGTGGCTGCTCCCCTCCGCGTGGCTGCTCCCCCTCCGCGTGGCTGCTCCCCCTTCGCGTGGCGGCTCCCCCTCCGCGTGGCTGCTCCCCCTCCACGTGGCTGCTCCCTCCACGTGGCGGCTCCTCTCCGCGTGGCTGCTCCCCCTCTGCGTGGCTGCTCCCCCTCCGCGTGGCTGCTCCCCCTCCGCGTGGCGGCTCCCCCTCCGCGTGGCGGCTCCCCCTCCGCGTGGCTGCTCCCCCTCCGCGTGGCTGCTCCCCCTCCGCGTGGCGGCTCCCCCTCCGCGTGGCTGCTCCCCCTCCACGTGGCTGCTCCCCCTCCACGTGGCGGTTCCTCTCCGCGTGGCTGCTCCCCCTCCGCGTGGCTGCTCCCCCTTCACGTGGCTGCTCCCTCTCCGCGTGGCTGCTCCCCCTCCGCGTGGCTGCTCCCCCTCCGCGTGGCTGCTCCCCCTCCGCGTGGCTGCTCCCCCTCCGCGTGGCGGCTCCTCTCCGCGTGGCGGCTCCCCTTGGCGTGACTGTGACCGCCATCTGACTTTTTGCAGAAAACACCATTCTACATCTTCTCAGAGTCTTATGGAGGCAAAATGGCAGCTGCAATTGGTCTGGTGCTGCAGAAGGTAGGTGGTCTCTCCTCCTCCTGTAGCTGATGATATCACTTTCTCTCCTCCTCCTGTAGCTGATGATGTCACTGTCTCTCCTCCTCCTCCTCCTGTAGCTGATGATGTCACTGTCTCTCCTCATCCTCCTCCTGTAGCTGATGATGTCACTGTCTCTCCTCCTCCTCTTCCTGTAGCTGATGATGTCACTGTCTCTCCTCCTCCTGTAGTTGATGATGTCACTGTCTCCTCCTCCTGTAGCTGAGTATGTCACTGTCTCCTCCTCCTGTAGCTGATGATGTCACTGTCTCCTCCTCCTCCTGTAGCTGATGATGTCACTGTCTCTCCTCCTCATGTAGCTGATGATGTCACTGTCTCTCCTCCTCCTCCTGTAGCTGATGATGTCACTGTCTCTCCTCCTCCTGTAGCTGATGATGTCACTGTCTCTCCTCCTCCTCCTCCTGTAGCTGATGATGTCACTGTCTCTCCTCCTCCTCCTGTAGCTGATGATGTCACTGTCTCTCCTCCTCCTCCTGTAGCTGATGATGTCACTGTCTCTCCTCCTCCTCCTGTAGCTGATGATGTCACTGTCTCTCCTCCTCCTCCTCCTGTAGCTGATGTTGTCACTGTCTCTCCTCCTCCTCCTCCTGTAGCTGATGATGTCACTGTCTCTCCTCCTCCTGTAGCTGATGATGTCACTGTCTCCTCCTCCTGTAGCTGATGTCACTGTCTCTCCTCCTTTTGTAGCTGATGTCACTGTCTCTCCTCCTCCTGTAGCTGATGATGTCACTGTCTCTCCTCCTCCTCCTGTAGCTGATGATGTCACTGTCTCTCCTCCTGTAGCTGATGTCACTGTCTCTCCTCCTCCTGTAGCTGATGATGTCACTGTCTCTCCTCCTCCTGTAGCTGATGATGTCACTGTCTCTCCTCCTCCTGTAGCTGATGATGTCACTGTCTCTCCTCATCCTCCTCCTGTAGCTGATGATGTCACTGTCTCTCCTCCTCCTCCTCCTGTAGCTGATGTCACTGTCTCTCCTCCTCCTCCTGTAGCTGATGATGTCACTGTCTCTCCTCCTCCTGTAGCTGATGATGTCACTGTCTCTCCTCCTCCTCCTGTAGCTGATGATGTCACTGTCTCTCCTCCTGCTCCTGTAGCTGATGATGTCACTGTCTCTCCTCCTCCTGTAGCTGATGATGTCACTGTCTCTCCTCCTCCTCCTGTAGCTCATAATGTCACTGTCTCTCCTCCTCCTCCTGTAGCTGATGTTGTCACTGTCTCTCCTCCTCCTCCTCCTGTAGCTGATGATGTCACTGTCTCTCCTCCTCCTGTAGCTGATGATGTCACTGTCTCCTCCTCCTGTAGCTGATGTCACTGTCTCTCCTCCTTTTGTAGCTGATGTCACTGTCTCTCCTACTCCTGTAGCTGATGGTGTCACTGTCTCTCCTCCTCCTCCTGTAGCTGATGATGTCACTGTCTCTCCTCCTGTAGCTGATGATGTCACTGTCTCTCCTCCTCCTGTAGCTGATGATGTCACTGTCTATCCTCCTCCTGTAGCTGATGATGTCACTGTCTCTCCTCCTCCTGTAGCTGATGATGTCACTGTCTCTCCTCATCCTCCTCCTGTAGCTGATGATGTCACTGTCTCTCCTCATCCACCTCCTGTAGCTGATGATGTCACTGTCTCTCCTCCTCCTCCTGTAGCTGATGTCACTGTCTCTCCTCCTCCTGTAGCTGATGATGTCACTGTCTCTCCTCCTCCTCCTGTAGCTGATGATGTCACTGTCTCTCCTCCTCCTCCTGTAGCTGATGATGTCACTGTCTCTCCTCCTCCTCCTGTAGCTGATGATGTCACTGTCTCTCCTCCTCCTGTAGCTGATGATGTCACTGTCTCTCCTCCTGTAGCTGATGATGTCACTGTCTCCTCCTCCTGTAGCTGATGATGTCACTGTCTCCTCCTCCTCCTCCTGTAGCTGATGATGTCACTGTCTCTCCTCCTCCTGTAGCTGATGATGTCACTGTCTCTCCTCCTCCTGTAGCTGATGATGTCACTGTCTCTCCTCCTCCTCCTGTAGCTGATGTCACTGTCTCCTCCTCCTCCTGTAGCTGATTTCACTGTCTCCTCCTCCTGTAGCTGATGATGTCACTGTCTCCTCCTCCTCCTCCTGTAGCTGATGATGTCACTGTCTCTCCTCCTCCTGTAGCTGATGATGTCACTGTCCTCCTCCTCCTGTAGCTGATAATGTCACTGTCTCTCCTCCTCCTCCTGTAGCTGATGATGTCACTGTCTCTCCTCCTCCTGTAGCTGATGATGTCACTGTCTCTCCTCCTCCTCCTGTAGCTGATGTCACTGTCTCCTCCTCCTCCTGTAGCTGATTTCACTGTCTCCTCCTCCTCCTGTAGCTGATGATGTCACTGTCTCTCCTCCTCCTGTAGCTGATGATGTCACTGTCTCCTCCTCCTCCTGTAGCTGATGATGTCACTGTCTCCTCCTCCTGTAGCTGATGATGTCACTGTCTCTCCTCCTCCTGTAGCTGATGATGTCACTGTCTCTCCTCCTCCTCCTATAGCTGATGATGTCACTGTCTCTCCTCCTCCTCCTGTAGCTGATGATGTCACTGTCTCTCCTCCTCCTGTAGCTGATGATGTCACTGTCTCTCCTCCTCCTGTAGCTGATGATGTCACTGTCTCCTCCTCCTGTAGCTGATGATGTCACTGTCTCCTCCTCCTCCTCCTGTAGCTGATGATGTCACTGTCTCCTCCTCCTCCTCCTGTAGCTGATGATGTCACTGTCTCCTCCTCCTGTAGCTGATGATGTCACTGTCTCTTCTCCTCCTCCTGTAGCTGATGATGTCACTGTCTCTCCTCCTGTAGCTGATGATGTCACTGTCTCTCCTCCTCCTCCTGTAGCTGATGGTGTTTCTTGTCTTTTCCCCCAGGCCATCTCTGCAGGACGTATCTCCTGCACCTTCGGAGGGGTGGCTCTGGGTGACTCGTGGATCTCCCCCATCGGTGGGTGTTGGCAGTTTTGGTTCCTTGGTGATGAGTTGGGTTTTTTGTAAGTGACATATGTCCACAGTCCCTGCTGGGGGCGCCACTGACTCCTGTGCTCTCTTACAGATTCCGTTCTTTCCTGGGGACCCTACCTGTACAGTATTGTGAGTAGGTCATCGGGTTGTCTGTTGCCTGCCGGTTGTCTGTTGCCTGCCTGTTGTCTGGTGCCTTCCGGTTGTCTGGTCCCCTGCCTGTTGTCTGGTCCCCTGCCTGTTGTCTGGTCCCCTGCCTGTTGTCTGGTCTAGTATTAATTATTATACTCCATCAAAGGTTTAAGGCAGTGTTAAGTATAAACAGTTATATAAAGATGTTACAATATGAGACAATTGAAAATATGTACAAAGGTAATTATAAAAATAAAGCAGGAATTACATGAGAAATCAACACTTACATGTGTTCAGGACATTGCAGGCAACCAGGCTAGTTCCCATATGTCCCAATGCATCAGGACTGGCAGTCAGGCTCTTCAGGTCAAACTCAACTGCTGGGGCCTGGCAGAAACTTATAAACCGCAGCCCGTGACATCACCAACAGGGCTGGTTCACCCAGACCCTCCTCTCTCTTCAGTCTTATTAAATTTCACACAAGTTTGTCTAATGCCTGTATCTCCGCTCCAGAACATGTCAGAATCATAACACACCCAGCATTCATCTTGTATTAAGATTTGCTCTCTATAGATACTAAATTCAGGCTAGTAGGGACACTCCATTCCCGAGAAATCCATACTCTGTCCCTGTTGGACTTGGAGGTTCCTGCTTACAGTGGTAGACAGATGCGCCGATGGACGTTAGCAATATGTATTTATTGTTCTCCTAGCCCAAGTCGGTGGCCCAGAATCTTATCATATTAGAACAAAGACCCTCATGGATTTTGGAGAACTTCTATACCAGTCCTAGCTGGACAGATGGGAGGGGGACGAGTAAGTTGCTCCTAACCTGGAATTTATGGCCAGAGCAATAAAACTTTTCTACACACACATCTCAGAAACACAGAGGGAAGGGAAGGTTTTTTAGCCTGCAGCATGGTCTCACAGGCAAACTCCAAAATCATATTATATTTCATACAATCTCGTGACACCTGCCTGTTTCTGGTCCCCTGCCTGTTGTCTGGTCCCATGCCTGTTGTCTGGTCCCCTGCCTGCTGTCTGGTGCCTGCCGCTTGTCTGGTCCCCTGCCGCTTGTCTGGTCCCCTGCCTGTTGTCTGGTGCCTGCCTGTTGTCTGGTCACCTACCTGTTGTCTGGTCCCATGCCTGTTGTCTGGTCCCCTGCCGCTTGTCTGGTGCCTGCCACTTGTCTGGTCCCCTGCCTGTTGTCTGGTCCCATGCCTGTTGTTTGGTCCCCTGCCGCTTGTCTGGTGAGTGCCGCTTGTCTGGTCCCCTGCCTGTTGTCTGGTGCCTGACGTTTGTCTGGTCCCCTGCTTGTTGTCTGGTCTCCTGCCGGTTGTCTGGTCGCCTGCCTGTTGTCTGGTCCCCTGCCTGTTGTCTGGTCTCCTGCCGCTTGTCTGGTCCCCTGCCTGTTGTCTGGTCTCCTGCCGCTTGTCTGGTCGCCTGCCTGTTGTCTGGTCTCCTGCCGCTTGTCTGGTCGCCTGCCTGTTGTCTGGTCCCCTGCCTGTTGTCTAGTCTCCTTCCGCTTTTCTGGTCGCCTGCCTGTTGTCTGGTCTCCTGCCGCTTGTCTGGTCGCCTGCCTGTTGTCTGGTCCCCTGCCTGTTGTCTGGTCCCATGCCTGTTGTCTGGTCCCCTGCCTGTTGTCTGGTGCCTGCCCCTTGTCTGGTCCCCTGCCGCTTGTCTGATCCCCTGCCTGTTGTCTGGTCCCATGCCTGTTGTCTGGTCCCCTGCCTGTTGTCTGGTGCCTGCCGCTTGTTTGGTCCCCTGCTTGTTGTCTGGTCTCCTGCCGGTTGTCTGGTCGCCTGCCTGTTGTCTGGTCGCCTGCCTGTTGTCTGGTCCCCTGCCTGTTGTCTGGTCTCCTGCCGCTTGTCTGGTCGCCTGCCTGTTGTCTGGTCTCCTGCCGCTTGTCTGGTCGCCTGCCTGTTGTCTGGTGTCCTGCCGCTTGTCTGGTCGCCTGCCTGTTGTCTGGTCCCCTGCCTGTTGTCTAGTCCCCTGCTGCTTGTCTGGTCGCCTGCCTGTTGTCTGGTCTCCTGCCGCTTGTATGGTCGCCTGCCTGTTGTCTGGTCCCCTGCCTGTTGTCTGGTCCCATGCCTGTTGTCTGGTCCCCTGCCTGTTGTCTGGTGCCTGCCGCTTGTCTGGTCCCCTGCCGCTTGTCTGGTCCCCTGCCTGTTGTCTGGTGCCTGCCTGTTGTCTGGTCACCTACCTGTTGTCTGGTCCCCTGCCGCTTGTCTGGTGCCTGCCACTTGTCTGGTCCCCTGCCTGTTGTCTGGTCCCATGCCTGTTGTCTGGTCCCCTGCCGCTTGTCTGGTCCCCTGCCTGTTGTCTGGTGCCTGCCGCTTGTCTGGTCCCCTGCTTGTTGTCTGGTCTCCTGCCGGTTGTCTGGTCGCCTGCCTGTTGTCTGGTCCCCTGCCTGTTGTCTGGTCTCCTGCCGCTTGTCTGGTCGCCTGCCTGTTGTCTGGTCTCCTGCCGCTTGTCTGGTGCCTGCCACTTGTCTGGTCCCCTGCCTGTTCTCTGGTCCCATGCCTGTTGTCTGGTCCCCTGCTGCTTGTCTGGTCCCCTGCCTGTTGTCTGGTGCCTGCCGCTTGTCTGGTCCCTTGCTTGTTTGGTCTCCTGCCTGTTGTCTGGTCCCCTGCCTGTTGTCTGGTCCCATGCCTGTTGTCTGGTCCCCTGCCTGTTGTCTGGTGCCTGCCGCTTGTCTGGTCCCCTGCCGCTTGTCTGGTCCCCTGCCTGATGTCTGGTGCCTGCCTGTTGTCTGGTCACCTACCTGTTGTCTGGTCCCATGCCTGTTGTCTGGTCCCCTGCCGCTTGTCAGGTGCCTGCCACTTGTCTGGTCCCCTGCCTGTTGTCTGGTCCCATGCCTGTTGTCTGGTCCCCTGCCGCTTGTCTGGTGCCTGCTGCTTGTCTGGTCCCCTGCCTGTTGTCTGGTGCCTGCCGCTTGTCTGGTCCCCTGCTTGTTGTCTGGTCTCCTGCCGGTTGTCTGGTCGCCTGCCTGTTGTCTGGTCCCCTGCCTGTTGTCTGGTCTCCTGCCGCTTGTCTGGTCGCCTGCCTGTTGTCTGGTCTCCTGCCGCTTGTCTGGTCGCCTGCCTGTTGTCTGGTCTCCTGCCGCTTGTCTGGTCCCCTGCCTTTTGTCTGGTCCCCTGCCTGTTGTATAGTCTCCTGCCGCTTGTCTGGTCGCCTGCCTGTTGTCTGGTCTCCTGCCGCTTGTCTGGTCGCCTGCCTGTTGTCTGGTCCCCTGCCTGTTGTCTGGTCCCATGCCTGTTTTCTGGTCCCATGCCTGTTTTCTGGTCCCCTGCCTGTTGTCTGGTCCCCTGCCGCTTGTCTGGTCCCCTGCCTGTTGTCTGATCCCCTGCCTGTTGTCTGGTCCCATGCCTGTTGTCTAGTCCCCTGCCGCTTGTCTGGTGCCTGCCGCTTGTCTGGTCCCCTTCTTGTTGTCTGGTCTCCTGCCGATTGTCTGGTCCCCTGCCTGTTGTCTGGTCCCCTGCCTGTTGTCTGGTCCCCTGCCGCTTGTCTGGTCCCCTGCCGCTTGTCTGGTCCCCTGCCTGTTGTCTGGTGCCTGCCTGTTGTCTGGTCACCTACCTGTTGTCTGGTCCCCTGCCGCTTGTCTGGTGCCTGCCACTTGTCTGGTCCCCTGCCTATTGTCTGGTCCCATGCCTGTTGTCTGGTCCCCTGCCACTTGTCTGGTCCCCTGCCTGTTGTCTGGTGCCTGCCGCTTGTCTGGTCCCCTGCTTGTTGTCTGGTCTCCTGCCGGTTGTCTGGTCGCCTGCCTGTTGTCTGGTCCCCTGCCTGTTGTCTGGTCTCCTGCCGCTTGTCTGGTCACCTGCCAGTTGTCTGGTCTCCTGCCGCTTGTCTGGTCCCCTGCCTGTTGTCTGGTCCCCTGCCTGTTGTCTGGTCCCCTGCCTGTTGTCTGGTCCCCTGCCGGTTGTCTGGTGCCTGCCGGAGGTCTGGCAGCTGCCGCTTCTCTGCTGCCTGCCTGTTGCCGGGTGCCTTCCAATGCTCACTGTGGCTGCTGACCATTCCCGGTCTCTCCTAGTCTCTTCTGGATGACACTGGGCTGCAGGAGGTTCAGGCAGCGGCCAGCGCAGTCCAGGACGCCCTCAATAAGGGGCAGTTCACACTGGCCACCGACTTATGGTCCAAGACTGAGGACATCATTGAAGAGGTGAGACAGATGCAGTAATGAATGTGTCCACCAGAGGGCAGCGGCGCTGTGTTACAGGATCATATTCGTCAAGATTAAAAGGGTGGGGCCTGATATACAGGCTGGTTGTCAGTAATGGGGCGGGGCTGACAACCTCTCACACCTGATATACAGTGATGGGGCGGGGCCGACAACCTCTCACACCTGATATACAGTAATGGGGCGGGGCTGACAACCTCTCACCTGATATACAGTAATGGGGCGGGGCTGACAACCTCTCACACCTGATATACAGTGATGGGGCGGGGCCGACAACCTCTCACACCTGATATACAGTAATGGGGCGGGGCTGACAACCTCTCACCTGATATACAGTAATGGGGCGGGGCTGACAACCTCTCACCTGATATACAGTAATGGGGCGGGGCTGACAACCTCTCACACCTGATATACAGTGATGGGGCGGGGCCGACAACCTCTCACACCTGATATACAGTGATGGGGCGGGGCCGACAACCTCTCACACCTGATATACAGTAGTGGGGCGGGGCTGACAACCTCTCACCTGATATACAGTAATGGGGCGGGGCTGACAACCTCTCACACCTGATATACAGTGATGGGGCGGGGCCGACAACCTCTCACACCTGATATACAGTGATGGGGCGGGGCTGACAACCTCACACACCTGATATACAGTAATGGGGCGGGGCTGACAACCTCTCACATCTGAAATACAGTAATGGGGCGGGGCTAACAACCTCTCACACCTGATATACAGTAATGGGGCGGGGCCTGATATACAGTAACGGGGCGGGGCTGACAACCTCTCACACCTGATATACAGTAATGGGGCGGGGCCGACAACCTCTCACACCTGATATACAGTGATGGGGCGGGGCTGACAACCTCTCACCTGATATACAGTAATGGGGCGGGGCCGACAACCTCTCACACCTGATATACAGTAATGGGGCGGGGCCGACAACCTCTCACACCTGATATACAGTAATGGGGCGGGGTCGACAACCTCTCACACTTGATATACAGTAATGGGGCGGGGCTGACAACCTCTCACACCTGATATACAGTGATGGGGCGGGGCTGACAACCTCTCACACCTGATATACAGTAATGGGGAGGGGCTGACAACCTCTCACACCTGATATACAGTAATGGGGAGGGGCCGACAACCTCTCACACCTGATATACAGTAATGGGGCGGGGCCGACAACCTCTCACACCTGATATACAGTAATGGGGCGGGGCCGACAACCTCTCACACCTGATATACAGTAATGGGTCGGGGCCGACAACCTCACACCTGATATACAGTAATGGGGCGGGGCTGACAACGTCTCACACCTGATATACAGTAATGGGGCGGAGCTGACAACCTCTCACACCTGATATACAGTAATGGGGCGGAGCTGACAACCTCTCACACCTGATATACAGTAATGGGGCGGAGCCGACAACCTCTCACACCTGATATCCAGTGATGGGGCGGGGCCAACAACCTCTCACACCTGATATACAGTAATGGGGCGGGGCCGACAACCTCTCACACCTGATATACAGTAATGGGGCGGGGCTGACAACCTCTCACACCTGATATACAGTAACAGGGCGGGGCCGACCACCTCTCACACCTGATATACAGTAATGGGGCGGGGCTGACAACCTCTCACACCTGATATACAGTGATGGGGCGGGGCTGACAACCTCTCACACCTGATATGCAGTGATGGGGCAGGGCCGACAACCTCTCACACCTGATATACAGTAATGGGGCGGGGCTGACAACCTCTCACACCTGATATACAGTAATGGGGCGGGGCTGACAACCTCTCACACCTGATATACAGTAATGGGGCGGGGCTGACAACCTCTCACACCTGATATACAGTTATGGGGCGGGGCTGACAACCTCTCACACCTGATATACAGTAATATGGGCGGGGCTGACAACCTCTCACACCTGATATACAGTAATGGGGCGGGGCTGACAACCTCTCACACCTGATATGCAGTGATGGGGTGGGGCTGACAACCTCTCACACCTGATATACAGTAATGGGGCGGGGCTGACAACCTCTCACACCTGATATACAGTAATGGGGCGGGGCTGACAACCTCTCACACCTGATATACAGTGATGGGGCGGGGCTGACAACCTCACACCTGATATACAGTAATGGGGCGGGGCTGACAACCTCTCACACCTGATATACAGTAATGGGGCGGGGCTGACAACCTCTCACACCTGATATACAATAATGGGGCGGGGCTGACAACCTCTCACACCTGATATACAATAATGGGGCGGGGCTGACAACCTCTCACACCTGATATATAGTGATGGGGCGGGGCTAACAACCTCTCACACCTGATATACAGTAATGGGGCAGGGCTGACAACCTCTCACACCTGATATACAGTGATGGGGCGGGGCTGACAACCTCACACCTGATATACAGTAATGGGGCGGGGCTGACAACCTCTCACACCTGATATACAGTAATGGGGCGGGGCTGACAACCTCTCACACCTGATATACAGTAATGGGGCGGGGCTGTGTTATGAATAGGTAATTCAGAACCACAATGGACCTTGAAGTTCAGAGCACACAAGTGACCTGACAAAACCCACAAAACATAGGACGAGCTCTGAGACGTGGAAACTCTGCTGACCGCAATCCCTAAACCTATCAAACCACACTAGAGGTAGCCGTGGATTGCGCCTAACGCTCCCTATGCAACTCGGCACAGCCTGAGAAACTAGCTAGTCCTGAAGATAGAAAAATAAGCCTACCTTGCCTCAGAGAAATTCCCCAAAGGAAAAGGCAGCCCCCCACATATAATGACTGTGAGTTAAGATGAAAATACAAACACAGAGATGAAATAGATTTAGCAAAGTGAGGCCCGACTTACTGAATAGACCGAGGATAGGAAAGATAGCTTTGCGGTCAACACAAAAACCTACAAACAACCACGCAGAGGGGCAAAAAGACCCTCCGCACCGACTAACGGTACGGAGGTGCTCCCTCTGCGTCTCAGAGCTTCCAGCAAGCAAGCAAAACCAAAAAAACAAGCTGGACAGAAAATATAGCAACAAAAGTAACACAAGCAGAACTTAGCTTATGCTGAGCAGACAGGCCACAGGAACGATCCAGGAGGAAGCAAGACCAATACTAGAACATTGACTGGAGGCCAGGATCAAAGCACTAGGTGGAGTTAAATAGAGCAGCACCTAACGACTTAACCTCATCACCTGAGGAAGGAAACTCAGAAGCCGCAGTACCACTCGTGACCACAGGAGGGAGCTTGATCACAGAATTCACAACAGGGCTGACAACCTCTCACACCTGATATACAGTAATGTGGCGGGGCCGACAACCTCTCACACTTGATATACAGTAATGGGGCGGGGCCGACAACCTCTCACACCTGATATACAGTAATGGGGCGGGGCTGACAACCTCTCACACCTGATATACAGTCATGGGGCGGGGCTGACAACCTCTCACACCTGATATACAGTAATGGGGCGGGGCCGACAACCTCTCACACCTGATATACAGTAATGGGGCGGGGCCGACAACCTCTCACACTTGATATACAGTAATGGGGCGGGGCTGACAGCCTCTCACACCTGATATACAGTAATGGGGCGGGGCCGACAACCTCTCACACCGATATACAGTAATGGGGCGGGGCTAACAACCTCTCACACCTGATATACAGTAATGGGGCGGGGCTGACAACCTCTCACACCTGATATACAGTAATGGGGCGGGGCTGACAACCTCTCACACCTGATATACAGTAATGGGGCGGGGCTGACAACCTCTCACACCTGATATACAGTGATGGGGCGGGGCTGACAACCTCACACACCTGATATACAGTGATGGGGCGAGGCTGACAACCTCTCACATTTGATATACAGTGATGGGGCGGGACTGACAACCTCTCACACCTGATATACAGTGATGGGGCGGGACCGACAACCTCTCACACCTGATATACAGTAATGGGGCGGGGCTGACAACCTCTCACACCTGATATACAGTAATGGGGCGTGGCTGACAACCTCACACCTGATATACAGTAATGGGGCGGGGCCGACAACCTCTCACACTTGATATACAGTAATGGGGCGGGGCTGACAACCTCTCACCTGATATACAGTAATGGGGCGGGGCCGACAACTTCTCACACCTGATATACAGTAATGGGGCGTGGCCGACAACCTCTCACACCTGATATACAGTAATGGGGCGGGGCCGACAACCTCTCACACCTGTTATACAGTGATGGGGCGGGGCTGACAACCTCTGACACCTGATATACAGTGATGGGGCGGGGCTGACAACCTCTCACATCTGAAATACAGTAATGGGGCGTGGCTAACAACCTCTCACACCTGATATACAGTAATGGGGCGGGGCCTGATATACAGTAATGGGGCGGGGCTGACAACCTCTCACACCTGATATACAGTATTGAGGCGGGGCCGACAACCTCTCACACTTGATATACAGTAATGGGGCGGGGCCGACAACCTCTCACACCTGATATACAGTGATGGGTCGGGGCCGACAACCTCTCACACCTGATATACAGTAATGGGGCGGGGCCGACAACCTCTCACACCTGATATACAGTAATGGGGCGGGGCCGACAACCTCTCACACTTGATATACAGTAATGGGGCGGGGCTGACAACCTCTCACACCTAATATACAGTGATGGGGCGGGGCCGACAACCTCTCACACCTGATATACAGTAATGGGGCGGTGCTGACAACCTCACACCTGATATACAGTAATGGGGCAGGGCCGACAACCTCTCACACCTGATATACAGTGATGGGGCGGGGCTGGCAACCTCTCACACCTGATATACAGTAATGGGGCGGGGCCGACAACCTCTCACACCTGAAATACAGTGATGGGGCGGGGCCGACATCCTCTCACACCTGATATACAGTAATGGGGCGGGGCCGACAACCTCTCACACCTGATATACAGTGATGGGGCGGGGCCGACAACCTTTCACACCTGATATACACTGATGGGGCGGGGCCGACAACCTCTCACACCTGATATACAGTGATGGGGCGGGGCCGACAACCTCTCACACCTGATATACAGTGATGGGGCGGGGCCGACAACCTCTCACACCTGATATACAGTGATGGGGCGCGGCCAACAACCTCTCACACCTGATATACAGTGATGGGGCGGGGCTGACAACATAGTAACATAGTAACATAGTTAGTAAGGCCGAAAAAAGACATTTGTCCATCCAGTTCAGCCTATATTCCATCATAATAAATCCCCAGATCTACGTCCTTCTACAGAACCTAATTGTATGTTACAATATTGTTCTGCTCCAGGAAGACATCCAGGCCTCTCTTGAACCCCTCGACTGAGTTCACCATCACCACCTCCTCAGGCAAGCAATTCCAGATTCTCACTGCCCTAACAGTAAAGAATCCTCTTCTATGTTGGTGGAAAAACCTTCTCACACCTGATATACAGTAATGGGGCGGAGCTGACAACCTCTCACACCTGATATACAGTAATGGGGCGGGGCCGACAACCTCTCACACCTGATATACAGTGATGGGGAGGGGCTGACAACCTCTCACACCTGATATACAGTAATGGGGAGGGGCTGACAACCTCTCACACCTGATATACAGTGATGGGGCGGGGCTGACAACCTCTCACACCTGATATACAGTAATGGGGAGGGGCTGACAACCTCTCACACCTGATATACAGTAATGGGGCGAGGCCGACAACCTCTCACACCTGATATACAGTAATGGGGCGGGGCTGACAACCTCTCACACCTGATATACAGTAATGGGGCGGAGCTGACAACCTCTCACACCTGATATACAGTAATGGGGCGGGACCGACAACCTCTCACACCTGATATACAGTAATGGGGCGGGGCCGACAACCTCTCACACCTGATATACAGTAATGGGGCGGGGCCGACAACCTCTCACACCTGATATACAGTAATGGGGCGGGGCCGACAACCTCACACCTGATATACAGTGATGGGGCGCGGCCGACAACCTCACACACCTAATATACAGTAATGGGGCGGGGCTGACAACCTCTCACACCTGATATACAGTGATGAGGCGGGGCTGACAACCTCTCACACCTGATATACAGTAATGGGGCGGGGCTGACAACCTCTCACCTGATATACAGTAATGGGGAGGGGCGGACAACCGGTTGTCAGTAGTGATAGATGAGTCAGTGCTTTGATATAAGGTGTGTGGACGTAGGCTTGTCCCCTCTGCCGACCCCCGTCCCTGCGTCCTTCCGGCTTTCCCCCATCCCTGTGTCCATCCGCTGGTCCCCCGTCCCTGGGTCCATCCGCCGGTCCCCCGTCCCTGCATCCGATCCCTGCATCCGTCTGCCGGTCCCCCATCCATCCACCGGTCCCCCATGCCTGCGTCCGTTTGCCTGTCGTCCGTCCCTGCGTCCGTCCGTCGGTCCCCCATCCGTCGGTCCCCCATCCCTGCATCCATCCGCCGGTCCCCCATCCCTGCGTCCGTCTGCCGGTCCCCCGTCCCTGCGTCCGTCTGCCGGTCCACCGTCCCTGTGTCCATACACCGTCCCTGCGTCTGTCCACCCGTCCCCCGTCCGTCGGTCCGCCATCCATCCACCGGTCCCCCATCCCTGCGTCCGTCCACCGGTCCCTGCGTCCGTCCACCTGTCCACCGTCCCTGTGTCTGTACCCCGTCCCTGTGTCTGTACCCCGTCCCTGCGTCCGTCCGCCTGTCCCCCATCCATCCGCTGGTCCCCAATCCATCCACCAGTCCCCCGTCCCTTGATCAGTCCATTGTCCCCTCCACCATTCCCCTCCCAGTCCTTCCGCCCATCCGCTGTAGCCCCTTTGGTGGCACCTGTCCCACCACCAACCCGATGGCCGCTGTCGCCCTGCCATTGTCCCTCCTCCCACCAGCCCCTGTTCTTGCTCCCACCGACTCCCTCTGCCTTGCCACTGTCTGCACTGCCGTTACCCCTCCGCTAATGCCGGCTCTCTGGTCTGGGGATTCTGGCCACAGGAAATACTTTCTTCATATTTTAGAATACGGACGGCGTGAACTTCTACAATATCCTGAGCAAGGAGTCGCTGATGAGGAGAAGTGCTGCCGAGTTCAGCAGACCGAGGATAGGTGAGATCACACCACTGAAGGGACTGGCGGGAGGGGAGGACTCGCCCCCTGTGTGTACACTGGGGGGCAGTGGGTGCTCTAGTTCTCTGGACCCAGACCGCATGGACCAGGACTCATCCCACCAAACGCACGCTCTCCATTCCCCATGGGAGTAATACTAGTCAGGCAACACAGGGTGAGGGTAAAACCGTGTGGCAGTGCTTTATTGTAGCACAAAACAGGCAGATAACACATAGAATAGTCCCAGTACAGTACCCAAGATGGCGCACATTAGAGTCTCACCCTTCCGCTGACTCGCCGGGATAATGGCAGCCATTACTTCAGAGCTTCCAGGGTCGACTACCCCACCTGTGGCACGCACACAGAGAGGAGGTAACGGCAAGCTTAGGAAGATGACAGTCCATTGAGATACAAGGCCAGGTGACCTGAGGTTCACAACCTGGCTTCCCCAAACGTCTCCAAGGGGCCAGATGACTGGAGGGTTCCAACCTGGCTTCTCGAACGTCTCCAATGGGCCAGTTGACCTGAGGTTCACAACCTGGCTTCCCCAAACGTCACCAAGGGGCCAGATGACTGGAGGGTTCCAACCTGGCTTCTCGAACGTCTCCAAGGGGCCAGTTGACCTGAGGTTCACAACCTGGCTTCCCCAAACGTCACCAAGGGGCCAGATGACTGGAGGGTTCCAACCTGGCTTCTCGAACGTCTCCATGGGGCCAGATGAACGGTTCCAACCTGGCTTTTCGAACGTCTCCTGGGGCCAGATGAACGGTTCCAACCTGGCTTCTCCGAATATCTCCATGGAGCCAGGTGGCTGGTGGGTTTCATTCCTGGCTTTCCCAAACATCCATGGACAATAATAGTCCCTATTCCAGAGCATGCAGCGTGCAGCCATAAAGGCGATCTTCTACAATTTGTGTTTTTTGGGCGGGAAAAAGTAGATTCCTTGATTGGGGGGGACTGGAACAGAACTTTGATGACAGAGGAGTATTGGATCCTGCGATTGAGCACTGAGTTCCCCACCGCTTTGTTCTCCATCTATTACTGGTTTGCTGCACTTGTAGCTCGTTCGCCATGTTACAATCGCCTGCTGATTGGATTATCCCTCCTCTACAGGTTCCTCGTCACTCACTTCCTGACATCCTACGACTAAGGGTGCACACTGCAGCTTTTCTTTTAATTATGGGGTAGATAAACTTGTCTGAATTTTACCTGGATGGAGCGCCATCTACGCACCCTTGCTTCTCGCCCCAACTGTTCAATTACCCTGCATCCCTGTCATCCAAGATAACGAACATCCAGGCTCAGGTGAACTACAGTAACGAGCCGGTAATATTAATGGCACTTCTGTTATATTGAGCCAGATATACAAAGGATCGAGTCAGAAGAGATCCACAATCAAGAATTATTTCTGTTAACCCCTTAGTGACAGAGCCAATTTGGTACTTAATGGCCGGGACAATTTTTACAATTCTGACCACTGTCACTATGAGGTCATAACTCTGGAGCTTCCATGGATCCCGGTGATTCTGACATTGCTTTTTTCGTGACACATTGTACTTCATGATAGTGGTAACATTTCTTCTATATTACCGTACTTGCTTTTATCTATGACAAAAATGGAAATTTGGCGAAAATTTTGAAAATTTTGCAATTTTGAAACTTTGAATTTTTATGCCCTTAAATCACAGATATAGGTCACAGAAAATACATAATAAATAACATTTCCCACATTTCTACTTTACATCAGCACAATTTTGGAAACATTTTTGTTTTTTTTGTTAGGATGTTATAAGGGTTAAAATTTGACCAATTCTTACTCCAACCCTAACCCTAGCTGTAACCCCAACCCTAACCTTGGCTCAACAAGGTAAAATAGATATGGCGGTGCAATGGCAGCATTTAGGCAGGCAGCGGGAACATCGGGGGCACTAGGACCATAGATCATGGGCAGTGCGTCATCTGTGCGTCTGGCTGTAAGAAGTCTGAAGAAAGTGAAAGTCCCATAGTGGGAAGAAGCAAAAAAGTCTGAAAAAAAGTTGTAAAAATATATATATATATATAAAAAAAAAAAAGAAATCACAAAATAATAATAAAAAAAGTATATTGTAACCATAGATAAATATTACTATGAAAAAAAAAACACAAAACAATAAACGTACACGTGTGGTATCGCCGCATCCAGAACGTACCACAAGTTAACTCTTTTAATGAACTCTGTAAAAAATGAGGCAAAAAACAACACTTTATCATCATACCACCAAACAAAAAGTGCAATAATAAATAAGAATGTTGTCGCTGAAAACGAAAACGAGCCGCCATACAGCTCCATCACCGGAAAAAAAAAAAGTTATAGCCCTCAGAATAAAGCGATGCAAAAATAATTATTTTTTTTCTGTAAAATAGTTTTTGTTTAAAAGCGCCAAAACATAAAAAAGATACAAAATGAGGTATCGCTGTAATCGTACTGACCCGAAGAATAAAACTGCTTTATCCATTTTACCACACGCGGAACAGTATTAAAAAAAAACAAAAAAAAAAGAATTGCTGGTTTTTGTTCATTCTGCCTCCCAAAAATTGAAAGCGATCAAAAAATGTCATGTGCTCGAAAATGGTACCAAATAAAAACATCCGTCAAAAACAAGACATCACATGACTCTGGGCCAAAATATGGAAAATTTATAGCTCTCAAAATATGGAGATGCAAAAACAATAAAAAACATCTTTTAGTGTGTGACAGCAGCCAAACATAAAAAAAAAAATCTGGTATCGCTCAAATCGTACCGACCCGAAGAATAAAGTCATCTAGTCACTTATATATGCACGAGGAACGGTGTACAAAATAAATAAAACCAATTCTTCACCTGCTGTTGATTTGTTCATTCTGCCTCCCAAAGATCGCAGTAAGGTTCGGCGCACATTTATCCTGCACTCTGCACTGAGCACTTACACCATGTAAATCTCTGAAATACGTGATTCAGACAGAACCCCAGTGGAAGGTTCCCTATAATGAGGCAGATGGAGGCAATGTGGACGCTATATGACCTGCGATCTGGAATGTGGCAGGAAACCGGAGAACAACCATGCAAACACGGGGAGAACATACAAACTCTTTGCAGATGTTGTCCTTGGTGGGGTTTGAACCCAGGACTCCAGCGCTGCAATGCTGCTATGCTAACCACTAAGCCACCGTGCTGCCCTAAACGGGCCAAACAGAGTCCAGAGTAACTCTGCTGCCTCATTATAGTGAATGGATCCCTCAGGGGGTTTCATCTGAATCACGTCACTCAGAGATTTAGCTGGAAACCACAAAGTAAGTGCTCAGTGTAGAGTGCAGGATAAATGTGATCCCAAATATTATGCAAAATGTTCCCAATAAAAGCTTCCACTCAATCCACAAAAAAAAGCAAGTCCCCACTCAAATCTGTCATCTGTTACCGGAAATATAGGGGGCTTCCACGTTACTGGTAGTATAAAGACTCTGGAAAAGTGAAATGGCTCCTAGCCCCTCAAAATAAATGCGCTCCCAAATCTAAATGCCCTCCCTCCCTTCTGAGCCCCAGTGTGCATAAACCACATAGCGTCCACATGTTTGGCATGTCTAGTGAGGAGAGCCTGCCTAACTTACAGGTGTGTATCTCCTGAAGCATGAGCTGAGCAAAATGTCACTACAACGTACTGGTCACAATGGCGCACTGGTCACTACAATGTACTGGTCACTACAACGTACTGGTCACTACAACGCACTGGTCACTACAACGCACTGCTCACTACAACGCACTGGTCACTACGGCGGCAGTTTGCAATTTTCACTCAGCAACATCCACTGCTGCCTGTTTCTGGAAAACAGTCAAAATAGTCACTGCACATGTAGATAAATTCCCCAAGGGGTATAATTTCCCAAATGGGGTCACTTGAGGGGATTCGGCTCTTCTAGCACTTAGGGGCCCAGTATATGGTGTCTGCAAACTGTTGTAGGAAAATCTGCGCTCCAGGATGCCTCGTGTACAACAGTACTGCTTAGCCATACGGCGAGACTTGGGAGGGACAGAGCGACTTTTGCCAACGGTGCTCCGTTTCTCCCCAGTCTCGCCGTATGGGGTCTGTCTACAATCAGCAGAAATTGAGGGGCAAATTGTGGTTTTATTTTTACCCATTTCCCAGTATGAAAATGTAAAATCTGTGATGGAAACAAAATTTTGGTGGTAAAAATATAATTATGTATTTCTTCATTGCTCAATGGTATAAACGTCTGTGACTCACCTGTGGTGTCAATGTAATCACTGCACCCCTGGATGAATTAATTGAGAGGTGTAGTTTGTAAGATGGGGTCACTTATGGGGGTTCTGATGTTCTGGCCCCTCAGGGGCTCTGCCAATATGACATAGCCCCCTCACACCATTCCAGCAAAATCTGAACTCCAATATGGAGCTTTGCACTGTGCCTCAAAAGTAGTTTTCCCCCACATATGGGTCATCGGTGCACTCAGGAGAAATTGCACAACACGTTTTGAGGTCCGTTTTCTTCCTTTACACTTGTAACAATGCAAAATTTTTCAGGTAAAAAAAAATTTTTGTGGGGAAAATGTGATTTTATTTTTATGGCTCAACGTTATAAACTTCTGTGCAGCACTTGGGGGTTCAAGGTGCTCACCACTCATCTAGATAAGTTCCTGGGGGGGTCTAGTTCCCAAAATGTCATTTGAGGGGGTTCCACTGTTTAGGCACATCAGGGGCTCTGCAAACAAGACATGGAGTCCACTAATTCCAGTAAATTTAAGATTCAAAAAGTCAAATGGCGCGCCATCCCTTCCGAGCCCTGCCATGCGCCCAAACAGTATATTTCCCCCACAAATAAGGTATCGGAGATCTCAGGAGAAATTGCACAACACATTTCGTGATCCGTTTTCTCCTGTTACCTTTGTGAAAATAGAAAACATTGGGGTCTAAAGGGAAATTTTTATGAAAGAAAAGTAAATGTTATTTTTTTTCCTTCCACGTTGCTTTAGTTCCCGTGAAGCACCTGATGGGTTAATAAACTTCTTGAATGTGGTTTTGAGCACCTTGAGGGGTGCAGGTTTTAGAATGGGGTCACACTTGGGTATTTTCTATCATAAGCTCCTCAAAGTGACTTAAAATGTGAGATGGTCCCAAAAAATGGTTTTGTAAATTTTGTTGGAAAATTGAGAAATTGCTGGTCAACTTTTTTTTTAACATTATAACTTCCTAACAAAAAAAATGTTTCCAAAATTGTGCTGATGTAAAGTGGGAAATGTTATTTATTAACTATTTTGTGTGACATGACTCTCAGATTTAAGGACATAAAAATCAAGTTTGAAAATTGCTAAATTTTCACCAAATTTCCATTTATTTTCACAAATAAACACAAGTCATATTAAAGAAATTTTACCACTGTCATGAAGTACAATGTGTCACGAGAAAACAATCTCAGAATCACCGGCATCCATGGAAGCTCCAGAGTTATAACCTCATAAAGGGACAGTGGTCAGAATTGTAAAAATTGTCCTGACCATGAAGGTGAGTTCAGGCTCGGGGGTGAAGCGGTTGTTATTAGTTTTAATAATTTGTGATTTAATCAAAATAATTATATATCATTTTCACTGGATCCTTTGTTTATTTGGTTTGAGTTTTTGGTTTTGGCTCATAGGAACAGTAGTCTATGCTTCTTGACCAACCAAAGAAAAACACACAAATTCAAAATTCAGCACATAGATAACAATCTAAGCCTCTTGGCTTACTGAAAATAGACATCTGGATAATTACTATTCAATGCGGTTGCCTCACCCCCTTCACTTCTCGGAATGGCGGGAGGTGAGGAGTCGCTGCCCACTGGTGGGAGGGAAGGAGTCGCTGCCCACTGGTGGGAGGGAAGGAGTCGCTGCCCACTGGTGGGAGGGAAGGTGTCGCTGCCCACTGGTGGGAAGGAAGGAGTCGCTGGCGGAAGGTGAGCCGCTGCCCACTGGTGGGAGGGAAGGAGTCGCTGCCCACTGGTGGGAGGGAAGGAGTCGCTGCCCACTGGCGGGAGGGAAGGAGTCGCTGCCCACTGGCGGGAGGGGAGGAGTCGCTGCCCACTGGCGGGAAGGGAGGAGTCACTCCCCACTGGTGGGAGGGGAGGAGTCGCTGCCTACTGTTTGACTGGCGGGAGGGGAGGAGTTGCTGCCCACTGGTGGGAGGAGGGAAGGAGTCGCTTCCCACTGGTGGGAGGGAAGGTGTCGCTGCCCACTGTTTGACTGGCGAGAGGGGAGGAGTTGCTGACCACTTTTTGACTGGTGGGAGGGGAGGAGTCGCCCACTTTTTGACTGGTGGGGGGGATGAGCCACCCCCCTTTGGGCCTGGTGGGAGGGAAGGAGTCCCCATCACCCATATGGGCCTGGCAGAAGGGGAGGAGCCACCCACCTGAGACTGGCCCCTTCTCGATATGGTGGGAGGAGAGGAGTCGCTGTCCACTGGTGGGAGGTAAGGAGTCGCTGCCCACTTTTTGACAGGTGGGAGGGGAGGAATCGCCCACTTTTTTGACTGGTGGGAGTGGATGAGCCCCCCTCCTTTGGGCCTGGAGGGAGGGATGGAGTCCCCATCACCCTTCTAGGCCTGGCAGGAAGGAAGGAGCCACCCACCAGAGACTGGAACATGTAGAGGAATCGCCGCACCCTTCTCGGAATGGCGGGAGGGGAAGAGTCGCTGCCCACTGGTGGGAGGGAAGGAGTCGCCCACTGTCACGGATCCCTACTCCGTGGTGTCACTAATTCGTCACGTGCCTGCTCTCAGCATGTGACTTGTGGTTGTGCCTGCAAGGGTTAATCTATCTCCCCACTCTCAGTCCAGCATTCAACCTCTGTCCTATGCTGTAATGGGAGCATAAATCACACAGAGACCCAGGCCACACACCCGCTCATACACGCTGCCACCACTCATCGAATACACGGGCGATGAGTCCCGGAACTAACAATACTAATAATGTCTACCACTCATAAGGCTCACACACCTTAGGCTATGGATTCTTTTAGAACATTCTAGGTTCAACTGGTTAAAGTTTTATTCTTTAATAGCAAAAAGTTCCGTGCTTACAGTAATAAAAAGGTATAAAAATATGATAATAAAAAGACATACAACTTATGCAAAACAGTATAAAATAACAGGAGAAAACTTACAGAAATTATCTAACTGGTAGTTGCTTCTGCTCCCTGAGGGTAGGATGATGTAGATTGGATCACACCAGCTTCTCAGGCTGCCCCATTATGTGAACACAATTCTCTGTCTGCAGCCTAAATTTATAGCTTGGTCTGGAGGTCAGGTTTCTAGCCCCTCAGGTTAATATAATTGCTGGCTTTTTGATTGGGCCACGGCTTCGCTACTAATGAATGTTATTTTTCTCTTGAGACACCATGTGTAAAGGTTCTCACGGATGGATACCAACAGGCCGTAATTAACATCTCTCTTCCAAGAGCTAGAACGTGTCAAATGTTACCTTTCTTCTTGGCCCTAGCTAGACTCCCTGGTGAGATTTGGAGACAGAGGTCTTCTTGTCTCAGGGAAGTACATATTACCACCTGGGTGTGACTTGTAGCTTTCAAGACAAATGTTACATTATTGCCAGTGACACAATAAATCTATACATAGTCCAGTGCACATATATATATATATATACATACATATTTCACCACACCCACTTTTTTGACGTGGGAGGGCTCTTGGCGGGAAGGAAGGAGCCACCCACCTGAGACTGGCACATGTAGAAGAATCGCCGCCCCTTCTCGGAATGGTGGGAGGGGAGGAGTCGCTACCCATTGTTTGACTGGCAGGAGGGGAGAAGCCACCCCCATTACTCCCTGTATGGGCTGTGGTAATGTTGGCAGTAGTCCTAAACGTTCCGTGAGCTCTGACACTGCTCGTGCACCAGGAAGCCCAGGATGAGCAGCTGTCTGCCTCCTGTAGTCGGGTCACTCTTGTAACCTGAGATTGCTCCCTGCTCTGACAGGCCGCCTCTTCCAGCGCCATGTTCAGCCCCTGCAGAGCGATGTCCTGGATAGACTGATGAATGGACCAATCAGGAAGCTGCTGAGGATCATCCCAGACGAGGTGCGCTGGGGAGGTAGGTGTCCTCATCCTGCAGGGGCTGCACTGCGGGGTGGTGGTCCTCACTCTCAGTCTCTTCCTCTAGGTCAGGCCGCTCTGGTATTTGAGAACATGGCCGGTGATTTCATGAAGCCGGTGGTGGACGTCGTGGACGAGCTGTTGTCTGCTGGCATCAATGTGACTGTGTATAATGGGCAGCTGGACCTGATCGTGGACACCGTGGGTGAGTGGCGCATCCGTGACCCCCACACCTGGGTGTGAGGTCTCTGCCTCTCCGTGACCCACACACCTGGGTGCGAGGTTTCTGCCTCTCCGTGACCCCCACACCTGGGTGCAAGGTTTCTGCCTCTCTGTGACCCCCACACCTGGGTACAAGGTTTCTGCCTCTCCGTGGCCCCCACACCTGGGTAAGAGGTTTCAGCGCCTGTGGCCCCCACACCTGGGTACGAGGTTTCTGCGCCTCTGTGCCCCCCACACCTGGGTAAGAGGTTTCAGCGCCTCTGTGGCCCCCACACCTGGGTACGTGGTGTCTGCGCCTCCGTGGCCCCCACACATGGGTACAAGGTTTCTGCGCCTCTGTGACCCCCACACATGGGTACGAGGTTTCAGCGCCTCTGTGGCCCCCACACCTGGGTACGCTGTTTCTGCGCCTCCGTTGCCCCCACACATGGGTACGAGGTTTCTGCGCCTCTGTGACTCCCACACATGGGTACGAGGTTTCAGCGCCTCTGTGGCCCCCACACCTGGATACGAGGTTTCTGCGCCTCTGTGACCCCCACACCTGGGTACAAGGTTTCTGCGCCTCTGTGACCCCCACACCTGGATACGAGGTTTCTGCGCCTCTGTGACCCCCCACACATGGGTACGAGGTTTCTGCACCTCTGTGACCCCCACACCTGGGTACAAGGTTTCAGTGCCTCACGCCTCTTTTCTCCTTCAGGTCAGGAGTCCTGGGTGAAGCAATTACAATGGAAGAGGCGGGAGGAGTTCAGGAGCCTCCACTGGAGGCCGCTGCACCTGAGCGAGGCCGAGACCGCCGCCTTCTATAAGAGGCTGGAAAACTTCAGCTTCTACTGGATCCTGAAGGCCGGACACATGGTGAGAAATCCAGTGCTGTGCTGCCATATCTGCAGTAACCGCCAGGGGGCAGCGTCATCTTCTATAGTCTGCAGTAACCCCAGGGGGCGTTGTTCTTTTTAGTCTGCAGTTACACCATGTGACCCCCAGGGGCAGTGTCCTCCTCTATAGTCTGCAGTTACACCATGTGACCCCCGGGGGCAGCGTCCTCCTCTATAGTCTGCAGTTACACCATGTGACCCCCGGGGGCAGCGTCCTCCTCTATAGTCTACAGTTACACCATGTGACCTCCGGGGGCAGCGTCCTCCTCTATAGTCTGTAGTTACACCATGTGACCCCCAGGGGCAGCGTCCTCCTCTATAGTCTGTAGTTACACCATGTGACCCCCAGGGGCAGCGTCCTCTATAGTCTGCAGTTACACCATGTGACCCACGGGGGCAGCGTTCTCCTCTATAGTCTGCAGTTACACCATGTGATCCCGGGGGGCAGCGTCCTCCTCTATAGTCTGCAGTTACACCATATGACCTCCGGGGGCAGCATCCTCCTCTATAGTCTGCAGTTACACCATGTGACCTCCGGGGGCAGCGTCCTCCTCTATAGTTTGCAGTTACACCATATGACCTCCGGGGGCAGCGTTCTCCTCTATAGTCTGCAGTTACACCATGTGACCCCCGGGGGCAGCGTCCTCCTCTATAGTCTGCAGTTACACCATGTGACCTCCGGGGGCAGCGTCCTCCTCTATAGTCTGCAGTTACACCATGTGACCCCCGGGGGCAGCGTCCTCTATAGTCTACAGTTACACCATGTGACCCCTGGGGGCAGCATCCTCCTCTGTAGTCTGCAGTTACACCATGTGACCCCCAGGGGCAGCGTCCTCCTCTATAGTCTGCAGTTACACCATGTGACCCCCGGGGGCAGCGTCCTCCTCTATAGTCTGTAGTTACACCATGTGACACCCAGGGGCAGCGTCCTCTGTAGTCTGCAGTTACACCATGTGACCTCCGGGGGCAGCGTCCTCCTCTATAGTCTGCAGTTACACCATGTGACCCGCGGGGGCAGTGTCCTCTATAGTCTGCAGTTACACCATGTGACCCCCGGGGGCAGCATCCTCTATAGTCTGCAGTTACACCATGTGACCCCCGGGGGCAGGATCCTCCTATAGACTGCAGTTACACCATGTGACCCCCGGTGGCAGCGTCCTCTATAGTCTACAGTTACACCATGTGACCCCCAGGGGCAGCTTCCTCCTCTATAGTCTGCAGTTACACCATGTGACCCCCGGGGGCAGCGTCCTCTATAGTCTACAGTTACACCATGTGACCCCCGGGGGCATTGTCCTCTATAATCTGCAGTTACACCATGTGACCCCCAGGGGCAGCGTCCTCCTCTATAGTGTGCAGTTACACCATGTGACCCCTGGGGGCATTGTTCTCTATAGTCTGCAGTTACACCATGTGACCCCCGGGGGCAGTGTCCTCTATAGTCTACAGTTACACCATGTGACCCCCAGGGGCAGCTTCCTCCTCTATAGTGTGCAGTTACACCATGTGACCCCCGGGGGCATTGTTCTCTATAGTCTGCAGTTACACCATGTGACCCCCGGTGGCAGCGTCCTCTATAGTCTGCAGTTACACCATGTGACCCCCGGGGCAGCGTCCTCCTCTATAGTCTGCAGTTACACCATGTGACCCCCAGGGGCAGCGTCCTCCTCTATAGTGTGCAGTTACACCATGTGACCCCCGGGGGCATTGTTCTCTATAGTCTGCAGTTACACCATGTGACCCCCGGGGGCAGTGTCCTCTATAGTCTACAGTTACACCATGTGACCCCCAGGGGCAGCTTCCTCCTCTATAGTGTGCAGTTACACCATGTGACCCCCGGGGGCATTGTTCTCTATAGTCTGCAGTTACACCATGTGACCCCCGGGGGCAGCGTCCTCTATAGTCTGCAGTTACACCATGTGACCCCCGGGGGCAGCGTCCTCTATAGTCTGCAGTGACACCATGTGACCCCCGGGGGCAGTGTCCTCCTCTATAGTCTGCAGTTACACCATGTGACCTCCGGGGGCAGTGTCCTCCTCTATAGTCTGCAGTTACACCATGTGACCCCCGGGGGCAGCGTCCTCTATAGTCTGTAGTTACACCATGTGACCCCCGGGGGCAGCGTCCTCTATAGTCTGCAGTTACACCATGTGACCCCCGGGGGCAGCGTCCTCTATAGTCTGCAGTTACACCATGTGACCCCCGGGGGCAGCGTCCTCCTCTATAGTCTGCAGTTACACCATGTGACCCCCGAGAGCAGTGTCCTCCTCTATAGTCTGCATTTACACCATGTGACCCCCAGGGGCAGCGTCCTCTATAGTCTGCAGTTACACCATGTGACCCCCGGGGGCAGTGTCCTCCTCTATAGTCTGCAGTTACACCATGTGACCTCCGGCGGCAGTGTCCTCTATAGTCTGCAGTTACACCATGTGACCCCCGGGGGCAGCGTCCTTCTCTATAGTCTGCAGTTACACCATGTGACCTCCGGGGGCAGCATCCTCTATAGTCTGCAGTTACACCATGTGACCCCCGGGGGCAGCGTCCTCTATAGTCTGCAGTTACACCATGTGACCCCCGGGGGCAGCGTCCTCTATAGTCTGCAGTTACACCATGTGACCCCCGGGGGCAGTGTCCTCCTCTATAGTCTGCAGTTACACCATGTGACCTCCGGGGGCAGTGTCCTCCTCTATAGTCTGCAGTTACACCATGTGACCCCCGGTGGCAGCGTCCTCCATAGTCTGCAGTTACACCATGTGACCCCCAGGGGCAGCGTCCTCCTCTATAGTGTGCAGTTACACCATGTGACCCCCGAGGGCATTGTTCTCTATAGTCTGCAGTTACACCATGTGACCCCCGGGGGCAGCGTCCTCTATAGTCTGCAGTTACACCATGTGACCCCCGGGGGCAGTGTCCTCTATAGTCTGCAGTTACACCATGTGACCCCCAGGGGCAGCGTCCTCCTCTATAGTGTGCAGTTACACCATGTGACCCCCGGGGGCATTGTTCTCTATAGTCTGCAGTTACACCATGTGACCCCCGGGGGCAGCGTCCTCTATAGTCTACAGTTACACCATGTGACCCCCGGGGGCAGTGTCCTCTATAGTCTACAGTTACACCATGTAACCCCCAGGGGCAGCTTCCTCCTCTATAGTCTGCAGTTACACCATGTGACCCCCGGGGGCAGCGTCCTCTATAGTCTACAGTTACACCATGTGACCCCCGGGGGCATTGTCCTCTATAGTCTGCAGTTACACCATGTGACCCCCAGGGGCAGCGTCCTCCTCTATAGTGTGCAGTTACACCATGTGACCCCCGGGGGCATTGTTCTCTATAGTCTGCAGTTACACCATGTGACCCCCGGGGGCAGTGTCCTCTATAGTCTACAGTTACACCATGTGACCCCCAGGGGCAGCTTCCTCCTCTATAGTGTGCAGTTACACCATGTGACCCCCGGGGGCATTGTTCTCTATAGTCTGCAGTTACACCATGTGACCCCCGGTGGCAGCGTCCTCTATAGTCTGCAGTTACACCATGTGACCCCCGGGGCAGCGTCCTCCTCTATAGTCTGCAGTTACACCATGTGACCCCCAGGGGCAGCGTCCTCCTCTATAGTGTGCAGTTACACCATGTGACCCCCGGGGGCATTGTTCTCTATAGTCTGCAGTTACACCATGTGACCCCCGGGGGCAGCGTCCTCTATAGTCTGCAGTTACACCATGTGACCCCCGGGGGCAGTGTCCTCTATAGTCTGCAGTTACACCATGTGACCCCCAGGGGCAGCGTCCTCCTCTATAGTGTGCAGTTACACCATGTGACCCCCGGGGGCATTGTTCTCTATAGTCTGCAGTTACACCATGTGACCCCCGGGGGCAGCGTCCTCTATAGTCTACAGTTACACCATGTGACCCCCGGGGGCAGTGTCCTCTATAGTCTGCAGTTACACCATGTGACCCCCAGGGGCAGCGTCCTCCTCTATAGTGTGCAGTTACACCATGTGACCCCCGGGGGCATTGTTCTCTATAGTCTGCAGTTACACCATGTGACCCCCGGGGGCAGCGTCCTCTATAGTCTACAGTTACACCATGTGACCCCCGGGGGCAGTGTCCTCTATAGTCTACAGTTACACCATGTGACCCCCAGGGGCAGCTTCCTCCTCTATAGTGTGCAGTTACACCATGTGACCCACGGGGGCATTGTTCTCTATAGTCTGCAGTTACACCATGTGACCCCCGGGGGCAGCGTCCTCTATAGTCTACAGTTACACCATGTGACCCCCGGGGGCAGTGTCCTGTATAGTTTGCAGTTACTCCATGTGACCCCCAGGGGCAGCGTCCTCCTCTATAGTGTGCAGTTACACCATGTGACCCCCGGGGGCATTGTTCTCTATAGTCTGCAGTTACACCGTGTTACCAGCTGGGCGCTCTTCTCCTCCAGGTTCCTGCTGACCAGCCATGGACCTCTCTGCAGATGTTACGGATGATCATGGACCAGCAGTGATTACGTGACGTCTCCGGGCTCCTTCTGCTGCTATTATACGGGTCCCAGGATGCTTTGCTGCAGATTGCTTTGTAACCTGCCACTGATCGCGTAGCTGCTGCATGTCACATGATGTAGGACTGGAGAACGGGGGGAGGTGACATCGAGAGCTGGGCCGGATCCAGCGCCTGGTTTGTGATGTGAAAAACATTTTATTACAAATTATAGAATAAAGTCTTTTTTCTGTATTGTGATGTTTTCATCCCCAGTGCTGTGACCTCCAGTACAGTATACATGTACTGTGCGATGTAGCTGCACATCCAGCTTTGTGACCTCCGGTACCGGACACGTATTGAACTGTGAAGATACACATCCAGCACTGTGACCTCTGGTACCACACAAATGTACTGAACCGTGTAGCTGCACATCTAGCGCTGTGACCTCCGGTACTGCACACACGTACTAAGCTGTGTAGCTGCATATCCAACGCTGTGACCTTCTGTACCGCACATGTACTGAGCCATGTAGCTGCGCCTCAAGAGCTTTGACCTCCAATACCGCACCCATGTACTGAGCCGTTTAGCTGCACCTTCAGCACTGTGACCTCTGGTGCCGCACTTGTACTGCACCGTGTAGCTGCACATCCAGCTCTGTGACCTACGGTACAGCATATATGTACTGAGCAGTGTAGCTGCACCTTCAGCGTTGTGACCTCCAGTACCGCACACATGTACTGAGCTGTGTAGCTGCTTATGCAGCGCTGTGACCTCCTTTACCACACATGTACTGAGCCGTGTAGCTGCACCTCCAGCACTGTGGCCTTCGGGACCACACACGTGTACTGATCTGTGTAGCTGCACCTCCAGCACTGTGGCCTCCGGTACCACACACATGAAGTGAGCTGTGTAGCTGCACCTCCAGCGCTGTGACCTCCGGTACCGCACACATGTACTGAGCCATGTTGCTGCACTTCCAGAACCTGCCGAGATACATCACTCATTACATGCAGCAGCAGAACATTATACAGAGGTTTTACACTAAATAGCTGTCACTTTATGAATTGGGTGACCAAAAACTGACAAGCAATAGCATGGACGAGCGGAGACAGTGCTACTCAGCAGTGTACACAGTGCCCTACATAAGTGAATGCACCCCTGTGAAAACTAAGATTTTGCTCAATATCTCATTCTAGGCTGTGTAAGACCTCCCACTCCTCAATTTCCCACTCCACCACCCTGATCTCCCTGAGCACAAGAACTGTTTCCACTTTCTGACAATTCTCGTCACGGGGGAATACCTTTATCATCCCCACTGCTCACACCAATTTGTCATGAACCGGGATTGTTTGGTTGCCCCTGGTTCTTTCTGAAGGGGATTTATCTATATCCCACTTCCCAGTTCTGGTTTGGAACTTGCAGCTCTCGGGCTCCTGGCTAAGGGGCATACTGCAGCGAGGGCGATATAACTACTCCCACTCAGGCTGGAACAATTATCAATGCCGCCAATTGCTACAAAGACTCCCAAACGCACAGGACAAATCCGCTGCCACCAGCTCCAATTTCTTAATTATTAACGGGTCCGGAGCCAAATTAGTAGCTTAATTCACTTCAGAGCATGTGACAGTTAGTTATAGAGCAAGGAGAGACAAAGCTATAGTAATTTTATATTTTACTCCAAAAAACAGGTAAGCAGTGTTTACAGAAGTATAAAATTATATAAAGATGACAAGTATCGTATGTACAATACAATTACAAATAAAATGGGTTTACAGTTGAAAAAACAATTACATTTCGTTCAGATCATTTCACCTCCTGGCCGACCGTGTGCTCAGGGGACACATTAAGATGCATCACATCTGTATAGCAGCTAGACCCCAGACACTCTCACAACTCAGCGGGGTTAAGATATGCCCTCCCGTGACATCACTGAGTGGGCTGAGTTATGAAATGCAGTCCTCTTTTCTCAGAGTTATGATAAACCACTTTTTGACACGGTTTGCTGTATGAACCTCGTATACGGATGACACTGATCAGGATGTGCACCACGTCAGGGGGTTATTTTAAGTGTGAACACGGTGTAATTATATGACTCGCTTATGGAGAAATCGGCTCCTTGCACTCATTGGGTTTAGCTTCTAGCGATTTCAGGGAGTTATAGATCTCTCGATGGACATCCGGAATATATAGTCCTTATATCTCTAGCCCTGATCGGTGCCAGTATACATAACCTTAAAATAACAATAGAATCCCATGCTTTCTGTACCAGTTTTAGCCAGTATCAGGTGGGAGGGGGAATGAGGAGTGTAGGAAGACTTGTCTGTCGCAGCACAGAGTCATAAAAATTCTTGAAGGAGGGGGGAAATGAGGGGTTTAGGATTCCAGTGTTCTGCTGGCAGGCACAGGAAACTGCAGCTGAGAGCTCTGTATGTGTAATTGAAGTAGTCAGAACTTCCTATTTCCTGACACTCGTCTTCACAGAACATTTCCCCCATAACAGGACAGTGAGGTCATAATATAAGTCTTCAGTGTTACTCCAATTAAGTGATGGAAAAGTGAGTACAACCCCATCAGTAACTCCTCCATCTGGTGTATGTGACCGCCATGATGTGTCTGGAGGCTCACGTCACCTGCTGGTGTCGGGGGACACGTGACCTTGTGTCGGGGGGCACGTGACCTTTTGGTGTCGGGGATACGTGACCTGCTGGTGTCGGGGGACACGTGACCTGCTGGTGTCGGGGGGCACGTGACCTGCTGGTGTTGGGACACGTGAGCTGCTGGTGTCGGGGGACACAGGACTTGCTGGTGTCGGGACATGTGACCTGCTGGTGTCGGGGGACACATGACCTGCTGGTGTCGGGGGGCACGTGACCTGGTGTTGGGACACGTGAGCTGCTGGTGTCGGGGGACACAGGACTTGCTGGTGTCGGGACATGTGACCTGCTGGTGTCGGGGGACACGTGACCTGCTGGTGTCGGGGGACACAGGACTTGCTGGTGTCGGGACATGTGACCTGCTGGTGTCGGGGGACACGTGGCCTGCTGGTGTTGGGACATGTGACCTGCTGGTGTCAGGGATACGTGACCTGCTGGTGTCTGGGGGCACGTGACCTGCTTGTGTTGGGGGACATGTGACCTGCTGGTGTCGGGGGGCACATATCATTGATGGAACCATGAAGTCACAGATGTGCTGCTCTATTGTGACAGTGAAGATGCCGCCATCACTCCAGGGTCTAACAGCTCGTTGGAGAATGGAGTGAGTGTATACGCTGACTAGAACCTGCAGCGTGAAGAACATTACATGATACTGAGCAGTGTAGCTGTGAATCTAGACCACAAAGTAGGTCATGGCAGCTCTAGTCTGTGTTTCCATGCCTCTCACACTCTTCACAGCACCGTGTATATACTGGATTGTTTATATACCACACTGTGCCCCTTATATACCACCATGTGCCATTTTACAGTGGGGAAAATAAGTATTTGATCCCTTGCTCATTTTGTAAGTTTGCCCAATGACAAAGACATGAACGGTCTATAATTTTAAGAGTAGATTAATTTTAATACTGAGAGATAGAATATCAAAAATAAAATCCAGAAAATCACATTGTATAAATTATATACATTTATTTGCATTTTGCAGTGAGAAATAAGTATTTGATCCCCTACCAACCATTAAGAGTTCTGCCTACTACAGGCCAGTCAGACGCTCCTATCAACTCTGCCTGCAGTACAGACAGCTCCCTTCCTCCTTCACTCGGCCTCCCTCTTTCTCTTGTCTGCTCACCTCTTTCTCCTCTCTGTCCTTCGCTCTCTGTCTCCCTCTCTTCATCTTCTTTGCTGTCCCTCTCTTTCTTTTGCTGCTATCTGCTTCTCTCTTTCCTTTGCTCTACCTCTCTTTTGCTCTGTTGTCTGCCTCTCTCCCTCCTGCACTCGGCCTCCCTCGTTCTCTCGTCTCCTCCCCTCTTTCTCCTCTCTGTCCTTCGCTCTCTGTCCCCCTCTCTTTATCTTCTTTGCTGTCCCTCTTTCTTTTGCTGCTATCTGCATCTCTCTTTCCTTTGCTCTACCTCTCTCTCTTTTGTTCTTTTGTCTGCCTCTCTCCCTCCTGCACTCGGCCTCCCTCTTTCTCTCGTCTCCTCCCCTCTTTCTCTCTGTCCTTCGCTCTCTGTCCCCCTCTCTTTTTCTTTGCTGTCCCTCTCTTTCTTTTGCTGCTATCTGCTTCTCTCTTTCCTTTGCTCTACCTCTCTTTTGCTCTGTTGTCTGCCTCTCTCCCTTCCTCCTGCACTTGGCCTCCCTCTTTCTCTCGTCTGCTCCCCTCTTTCTCCTTTCCTCTCTGTCCTTCGCTCTCTGTCCCCCTCTCTTTATCTTCTTTGCTGTCCCTCTCTTTCTTTTGCTGCTATCTGCTTCTCTCTTTCTTTTGCTCTACCTCTCTCTTTTGCTCTGTTGTCTGCCTCTCTCCCTCCTGCACTCAGCCTCCCTCATTCTCTCGTCTCCTCCCCTCTTTCTCCTCTCTGTCCTTCACTCTCTGTCCCCCTCTCTTTTTCTTTGCTGTCCCTCTTTCTTTTGCTGCTATCTGCTTCTCTCTTTCCTTTGCTCTACCTCTCTCTTTTGCTCTGTTGTCTGCTCTTCTCTCTCTTGCTCTTCACTGTCCATCCATCTCTTGCCCTTTGCTGTCCCTCTCTTTTGCTCTGTTGTCTGCACTTCTCTCTGTTGCTCTTCTTAGCTGTCCCTCCCTCTCTCTCTTGCTCTTCTTCACTGTCCATCCATCTCTTGCTCTTCTTCGCTGTCCGTCCCTCACCTTTGCTCTGTTGTCTGCTCTTCTTTCTCTTGCTCTTTCATGCTATCAATCCTTCTCTCTTGCTCTTCTTTTTTGTCCCTTCCTCTCTTTCTCAGTCTTCTTTGCTGTTGCCTTCTCTTCTTTCTCGTCTTCGCTATCAATCCCTCATTTTCTCTCTTGCTCTTCTTTTCTGTCCCTCTCTTTCTCAGTCTTCTTTGCTGTTGCCTTCTCTTCTTTCTCGTCTTCGCTATTAATCCCTCATTTTCTCTTGCTCTCCTTTTCTGTCCCTCCCTCTCTTTCTCAGTCTTATTTGCTGTTGCCTTCTCTTCTTTCTCGTCTTCGCTATTAATCCCTCATTTTCTCTTGCTCTTTTCTGTCCCTCTCTTTCTCAGTCTTTGCTGTTGCCTTCTCTTCTTTCTCGTCTTCACTATTAATCCCTCATTTTCTCTTGCTCTTCTTTTCTGTCCCTCCCTCTCTTTCTCAGTCTTCTTTGCTGTTGCCTTCTCTTCTTTCTCGTCTTCGCTATTAATCCCTCATTTTCTCTCTTGCTCTTCTTTTCTGTCCCTCCCTCTCTTTCTCAGTCTTTTTTGCTGTTGCCTTCTCTTCTTTCTCGTCTTTGCTATTAATCCCTCATTTTCTCTTGCTCTTCTTTTCTGTCCCTCCCTCTCTTTCCCAGTCTTCTTTGCTGTTGCCTTGTCTTCTTTCTCGTCTTCGCTATTAATCCCTCATTTTCTATCTTGCTCTTCTTTTCTGTCCCTCCCTCTTTCTCAGTCTTCTTTGCTGTTGCCTTCTCTTCTTTCTCGTCTTTGCTATTAATCCCTCATTTTCTATCTTGCTCTTCTTTTCTGTCCCTCCCTCTCTTTCTCAGTCTTCTTTGCTGTTGCCTTCTCTTCTTTCTCGTCTTCGCTATTAATCCCTCATTCTCTCTTGCTCTTCTTTTCTGTCCCTCCCTCTCTTTCTCAGTCTTCTTTGCTGTTGCCTTCTCTTCTTTCTCGTCTTCGCTATTAATCCCTCATTTTCTCTTGCTCTTCTTTTCTGTCCCTCCCTCTCTTTCTCAGTCTTCTTTGCTGTTGCCTTCTCTTCTTTCTCGTCTTCGTTATTAATCCCTCATTTTCTCTTGCTCTTCTTTTCTGTCCCTCCCTCTCTTTCTCAGTCTTCTTTGCTGTTGCCTTCTCTTCTTTCTCGTCTTCGCTATAAATCCCTCATTTTCTATCTTGCTCTTCTTTTCTGTCCCTCCCTCTCTTTCTCAGTCTTCTTTGCTGTTGCCTTCTCTTCTTTCTCGTCTTTGCTATTAATCCCTCATTTTCTATCTTGCTCTTCTTTTCTGTCCCTCCCTCTTTCTCAGTCTTCTTTTGCTGTTGCCTTCTCTTCTTTCTCGTCTTCGCTATTAATCCCTCATTTTCTCTTGCTCTCCGTTTCTGTCCCTCCCTCTCTTTCTCAGTCTTTTTTGCTGTTGCCTTCTCTTCTTTCTCGTCTTCGCTATTAATTCCTCATTTTCTCTTGCTCTTCTTTTCTGTCCCTCCCTCTCTTTCTCAGTCTTCTTTGCTGTTGCCTTCTCTTCTTTCTCGTCTTCGCTATTAATACCTCATTTTCTCTTGCTCTTCTTTTCTGTCCCTCCCTCTCAGTCTTCTTTGCTGTTGCCTTCTCTTCTTTCTCGTCTTCGCTATTAATCCCTCATTTTCTCTTGCTCTTCTTTTCTGTCCCTCTCTTTCTCAGTCTTTTTTGCTGTTGCTTTCTCTTCTTCGCTATTAATCCCTCATTTTCTCTTGCTCTTCTTTTCTGTCCCTCCCTCTATTGCTCTGTTGTCTGCTCTTCTTCGCTATCAATCCCTCTCTCCCTCTCTATTGCTCTGCTGCCTGCTTCTCTCTTTCTCCCTCTCCCTCCCTTTCTCCTGTCTGCTCCCCCTCCCTTCCTTCTTTTTCTCCTTTTCCTCCTCCTCTGGCTTTGTATAATTGAGGCGATGATGATGGCGGCGGCGGCCTCTGGCAGCTTCTGCTCGGCATAGTCCCCCTGATGGACAGCGGCCGGCTGGAGGCGCAGGGTCAGGTGCAGCCCTTGCTCCACAAGCTGCGCCAGGTGTTTGACGTGTGTGATGAGGATGCTGATGGATTCATCCGGGTGGACGATTTCTTGGATCTGGGGCAGCAGTTTGCTCAGGGAGATGAGGTGAGAGAATGACTGATGTGTCCGGGGTTTCGCATTGTTAACCCCTTACATCCTGTATCCAATCATCTAATGAAGCTCTGCTTAAAACAATCCTCCAATCTAACTGCTCGTCATGGTCTGAGGCATGTTACATACTGCTGTGGGGAACTGTAAGCCTCAGCAGTGCTCATCTTTGCAGAGACTAGTAGTCATGTTTGACATCCCACACATCACCATATTAATGTACAAAGCTGATATCAATGATGGCCGTGGGGAAAGCGTGGCCGTAAGTAGACCATTGTGCCCTCCCCCATCTATGTACTGCTATATACATTGTGCTTAGGATATATATACTATATATATATATATATATATATATATATATATATATACATCATCTAGGGCGTAAACACACCCCAACGGCACACCAGTGACTGCGAGTGCCCGGCCCCAAAAGACCCTCAAATACAGGACAAAGGGGCAACATAATCATTACCACCATCACTGAGAATAGATTTGGAGACTGCAGGATTCATCCACAAAGTTCCTGGCGGGGACGAGGTCAGTGGAGTATCTCATCCTCCTTGTGTACCGCGCTCCCAAATATCGCTGATGGCTGAATCACTACACACAAGTGGCGCAATACCAAGATGGTCATCAAAAAATACAGAAATATGGGGGAAGGATAACTATACCAATAGAGGAAGGATAACCCCAACTGTGGAGGAAGGATAACTATACCAAGAGAGGAAGGATAACCCCAATTCTGGAGGAAGGATAACCATATCAAGAGAGGAAGGATAACCCCAACTTTGGAGGAAGGATAACCCCAACTGTGGAGGAAGGATAACCCCGACTATGAAGGAAGGATAACTATACCAATAGAGGAAGGATAACCTCAACTGTGGAGGAAGGATAACCCCAACTATGAAGGAAGGATAACTATACGAAGAGAGGAAGGATAACCCCAACTGTGGAGGAAGGATAACCCCAACTATGAAGGAAGGATAACTATACCAATAGAGGAAGGATAACCCCAACTGTGGAGGAAGGATAACTATACCAAGAGAGGAAGGATAACCCCAACTCTGGAGGAAGGATAACTATACCGATAAAGAAAGGATAACCATACCAATAGAGGAAGGATAACCCCAACTGTGGAGGAAGGATATCCCCGACTATGAAGGAAGGATAACTATACCAATAGAGGAAGGATAACCCCAACTGTGGAGGAAGGATAACTATACCGATAAAGGATAACCATACCAATAGAGGAAGGATAACCACAACTGTGGAGGAAGGATAACCCCAACTATGAAGGAAGGATAACTATACCAAGAGAGGAAGGATAACCCCAACTGTGGAGGAAGGATAACTATACCGATAAAGAAAGGATAACCATACCAATAGAGGAAGGACAACCCCAACTGTGGAGGAAGGATAACCCCGACTATGAAGGAAGGATAACTATACCAATAGAGGAAGGATAACCCCAACTATGAAGGAAGGATAACTATACCAATAGAGGAAGGATAACCCCAACTGTGGAGGAAGGATAACCCCAACTATGAAGGAAGGATAACCATACCAATAGAGGAAGGATAACCCCAACTTTGGAGGAAGGATAACCCCAACTATGAAGGAAGGATAACTATACCAATAGAGGAAGGATAACCCCAACTGTGGAGGAAGGATAACCCCAACTATGAAGGAAGGATAACTATACCAAGAGAGGATGGATAACCCCCAATTCTGGAGGAAGGATAACCATATCAAGAGAGGAAGGATAACCCCAACTGTGGAGGAAGGATAACTATACCGATAAAGAAAGGATAACCATACCAATAGAGGAAGGATAACCCCAACTGTGGAGGAAGGATAACCCCGACTATGAAGGAAGGATAACTATACCAATAGAGGAAGGATAACCCCAACTGTGGAGGAAGGATAACTCCAACTATGAAGGAAGGATAACTATACCAATAGAGGAAGGATAACCCCAACTGTGGAGGAAGGATAACCCCAACTATGAAGGAAGGATAACCATACCAATAGAGGAAAGATAACCCCAACTTTGGAGGAAGGATAACCCCAACTATGAAGGAAGGATAACTATACCAATAGAGGAAGGATAACCCCAACTGTGGAGGAAGGATAACCCCAACTATGAAGGAAGGATAACTATACCAAGAGAGGAAGGATAACCCCCAATTCTGGAGGAAGGATAACTATATCAAGAGAGGAAGGATAACCCCAACTCTGGAGGAAGGATAACCATATCAAGAGAGGAAGGATAACCCCAACTGTGGAGTAAGGATAACCATATCAAGACAGGAAGGATAACCCCAACTGTGGAGGAAGGATAACCCCAACTATGAAGGAAGGATAACTATACCAATAGAGGAAGGATAACCATATCTAGAGAGGAAGGATAACCCCAACTGTGGAGGAAGGATAAGCCCAACTATGAAGGAAGGATAACTATACCAAGAGAGGAATGATAACTATACCAAGAGAGGAAGGATAACCCCCAATTCTGGAGGAAGGATAACCATATCAAGAGAGGAAGGATAACCCCAACTCTGGAGGAAGGATAACCATATCAAGAGAGGAATGATAACCCCAACTGTGGAGGAAGGATAACCCCAACTGTGGAGGAAGGATAACCCCAACTCTGGAGGAAGGATAACCATATGAAGAGAGGAATGATAACCCCAACTGTGGAGGAAGGATAACCATATCAAGAGAGGAAGGATAACCCCAACTATGAAGGAAGGATAACTATACCAAGAGAGGAAGGATAACCCCCAATTCTGGAGGAAGGATAACCATATCAAGAGAGGAAGGATAACCCCAAATCTGGAGGAAGGATAACCATATCAAGAGAGGAAAGATAACCCCAACTGTGGAGTAAGGATAACCATATCAAGACAGGAAGGATAACCCCAACTGTGGAGGAAGGATAACCATATGAAGAGAGGAAGGATAACCCCAACTGTGGAGAAAGGATAACCTCAACTATGAAGGAAGGATAACTATACCAATAAAGGAAGGATAACCCCCAATTCTGGAGGAAGGATAACCATATCAAGAGAGGAAGGATAACCCCAACTATGAAGGAAGGATAACCATACCAATAAAGGAAGGATAACCCCCAATTCTGGAGGAAGGATAACCATATCAAGAGATGAAGGATAACCCCAACTGTGAAGGAAGGTTAACTATACCAATAAAGGAAGGATAACCATATAAAGAGAGGAAGGATAACCCCAACTATGAAGGAAGGATAACTATACCAATAGAGGAAGGATAACCCCCAATTCTGGAGGAAGGATAACCATATCAAGAGAGGAAGGATAATCCCAACTGTGGAGGAAGGATAACCATATCAAGAGAGGAAGGATAACCCCAACTGTGGAGGAAGGATAACCATATCAATAGAGGAAGGATAACCCCAACTGTGGAGGAAGGATAACCCCAACTATGAAGGAAGGATAACTATACCAAGAGAGGAAGGATAACCCTGACTAAAGGATGACACTAACTATGGAGGAAGAAAATCCCTAACTATGGAGCAAGGATATCCCTAAATAGGCAGGAAAGATATCCCCAACTAGGAGGAAGGATAACCCCAACTAGAGAGGATAGAAAACAGTAATTAAAGAGGAATGACAACCCTAACTATGGAGGAAGGATAATCTTAAATAGGGATCAAGGATAACCCTACTTTGAAAGTAAGAATGACCTTAACTATGGAAGATTGATATACGTAACTAGAGTAGAAAGAAAACTAATTAAAGAGGAAGCATAACAATAAGTAGAAAGGGAGGATAACCCTAACTACAGAAGAAGGATAACCCTAACTACGGAGGATGGATAACCCTAACTATAGAGGAAGTATAACCCTAACTACGGAGGATGGATAACCATAACTACGGAGGATGGATAACCCTAACTATAGAGGAAGGATAACCCTAACTACGGAGGATGGATAACCCTAACTATAGAGGAAGGAGAACCCTAATGAGGGAGGAAGAGCATCCCTAACTAGAGAAGAAAGAAAACTGTAATTAAAGAAGGATAACCCTAACTGTGGAGGAAGGATAACACTATGGATGAAGGAAACCCCTTACTAGAGAGAAAAGATAATCCTAATTTTGAATAAAGGATATCCCTAACTATAGAGGAAGGTAAATTTAACTAGAGAGGAAGGATAACCGTAACAATAGATGAAGAATATCCCTAGCTAGAGAGAAAGGATAACCCTAACCATGCATAATATATATCTTTAACTCGAGAGGAGTTAAATTGTTTTATTATGATGGAATATAGGCTGAACTGGATGGACAAATGTCTTTTTTCGGCCTTACTAACTATGTTACTATGTTACTATGTTACTATGAATAACCTTAACTAGGGAGGAAGGCTATCCCTAACTAGAGAGTAAAGAAAACTGTATTTAAAGAGGAAGGATAACCATAACGGATAACCCTAACTATGCAAGGAGGACAATTCTAACTAGGGAGGAAGGATAACACTAACTAGAGAAGAAAGAAAACTGTAATTAAAAGGGAAGGATAACTGTGAACGATTACAGCCAGGGGGATGAGCAGATCTCACTGATGCCACCAGTTTGTCAGGGAACGCAACTCCATTGCCTCCAATCATTAGAACAATTATGCAACTGACTGACGAGTGATGGACGAGGCTGCGGCTGCTTCCATCACTAGGCTGGTTATTGGGGAACTCATAGTGAGCATGTGGTATATACACCACCGAGTCCACCACATGCAATATAAGTTTATATATATATACCCCGTACGGTCAGTGTCAGCTCCACAATAGCAAACAGTAACTACTACCTGTCACCACCAATTGTTTCTACAGGCCAACTGGACACCAGTTACAGGTAGCGTATGGCTTCAGGGTGCGGCTTACAGAGCAAGAGGAATATAGATATTACATTCATATATTGAATCCAGAAAGATAGGCAGTGTTAATAAAAATATGCAAGGACGATACAAAATGGGAACAAATCAATCCGGCAAATACAATTACATAAAATAAAAAGGAATAATGAAAGAAATGTACTAAACCTGATGTCACGGAAATGGCTCAGAGCTTAGTGGAGGGAGGTACTCCTGAGGAAAACAGATAGAACTATAGCAAGCATCATGTTTCCCATCGCTATTTTATCTTTCTATAGAGATGAAAGGGTTACCTTTGGTCTTTGTGCTTCCTCTCTGATTAAGGCCCTCCTCGCCCAGGCTGAGAGTCTTGGTAGGCGCCCTCTCTTGGCAGGTTTGTTGTGGTACCATGTTCTTTCCATTTGATGATAATGGATTTGATGGTGCTCTGGGAGATCATCAGTGATTAAGATTGTTTTTATAACCCAACCCTGACTTGTACTTCTCAACAACTTTGTCCCTGACTTGTTTGGAGATCTCCTTGGTCTTCATGGTGTTGCTTGGAGATCTCCTTGGCCTTTACGGTGTTTGGAGATCTTCTTGATATTCACGGTGTTGTTTGGAGATCTCTACGGTGTTGTTTGGAGATCTGCTTGGTCTTCATGGTGTTGTTTGGAGATCACCTTGGTCTTCGTTGTTATGTTTGGAGATCTCTTTGGTCTTCATGGTGTTGTTTAGAGATCTCCTTGACATTCACGGTGTGGTTTGGAGATCTCCTTTGTCTTCATGGTGTTGTTTAGAGATCTCCTGGGTCTTCATGGTGTTGTTTGGAGATCTCCTTGGCTTCAAGGCATAGTTTAGAGATCTACTTGGTCTTCATGGTGTTGTTTGGTTTGTGGTGCCTCTTTGTTAATGGCGTTGCAGCCTCTGTTGCCTTTCAGAAAAGGTAAAGTGTATATACTGACACATATGTGACATTTAGACTGCACTTTGGTGGACGACCTGTCACTAAGCATGGGGCTTATGAAGAGACCAGGGGCTTATGAAGAGACCAGGGGCTTCATAGCAAAAGGGGGTGAATACATACACACATGCCAATATTTAGTAATTTGATGCCCTAACATTCATTTTTGCCTATATGTTTTGTCACTTCACCAACTTAGACTATTCAGTGCTGATAATCACACACATCGGATTACAAAAATATTTCAACACAGGTTATAAGGTAACAATATAGGTAAAAACCAGGGGGTGAATACTTTCGCAAGCCACTGTAAATAAACGAGTCTGATCCTCAAATCTATGCAGAGAATCCTCGCAGGGAATGTGCAAGTTTTTAGAGACAGGAATGATTGGTCACCGTAGATCACTAATGCTCTGTGATATCCCACCGCTGCCAACAGTTTCTCATTGGAACGCAATTCCGCTGCCTCCAATCATCAGGACAATTACAAGACCGCTGCTACTTCCACTTCTAGGCCGGTTATTGGGGGACTTATAGAGAGCGTATGGTATATACACCTCCGATTCCAACACATGGAATATATGTGTGTATCTACAGTTGGACCAGAAGTTTCCATCCACTTTATATAAGGTTCTTCTCAATATCTGACATGAAATCAGAATAAACCTTTCCCGTTTTAGGACAATTAGGATTACCATAATTATTAATATTTGCTAAATGCCAGAACAATGAGAGAGAGAGAGAGAATGTTTTAAGGCATTTTTATTACTTAATGCAAAGTCAAATGTTTCCATCCATTTCATTATTATTTGGTGCCATTATCCTTACACTGAATGACTTGGGTTAGACGTTTGGGATCTCCTTCCACAAGCTTCTCACAATAGTTGGTCGGAATTTGGTCCCATTCCTCCTGACAACACTGTAGGTCCCTTGCTCGCTCCGGCCTTTTCAGCTTTGCCCATAAATTTTCAATAGGATTGAGATCAGGGCTTTGTGATGGCCGCTCCAAAACATTGACTTTCATCCCTAAACTACTTTGTTACCATGTGGGCAGTATGCTTCCGGTCCTTGTCCATTTGGAAGACCCATTTTCTCCCAAGCTTTAACTTCCTGACTGATGTCTTGAGATCTCGCTTCAGTATTGCCACATAATCTTCTTTTCTCATAATGCCATCTACTTTGTGAAGTGCCCCAGTCCCTCCTGCAGCAAAACAACCCCACAACATGATGTTGCCACTGCCATGTTTCACAGTAGGGATGGTGTTCTTAGGCTTCCAAGCTTCTCCCTTTTTCCTCCAAACATAACAATTGTCATTATGCCTCAAAAGTTCAATTTTAGTTTCATCAGACCACAGTACATGTCTCCAGAAATTAAGGTCTTGATCCTGTGTGCATTTGCAAACATTAATCTGGCATTTTTATGTTTCTTTTGGCGTAATGGCTTCTTCCTGGCATAGTGGCCTTTCAGCCCATGTTGATACAGTTCTTGTTTCACTGTGGATATTGACACAATCTTACCAGCTTCCGCCATCATCTTCACAAGGTCTTTTGCTTTTGTCCTTGAGTTGATACGCACATGTTGGACCAAAGCACATTCATCCCTGGGACACAGAACCCATCTCCTTCCTGAGCGGTATGATGGTTGGACATTCCCATCTTGTTTATACTTGCATATAATTGTTTGTACAGATGAATGAGGCACCTTCAGGTATCTTAAAATTGTACCCAAGGATGAGCCAGACTTATGCAAGTCCACAATTCTCTTCCTGATATCTTGGCTGATTTCTTGAGACTTTCCCATGATGCTACACTAAGCAGCAGTGTGTTTCAGGTGGGCATTAAAATACATCTACACGTGTGTCTCTAATTAACTCAGATGTTGCCAAAAAACAGTCAGAAGCTTCCAATCAAATTATTTCATCATATGGGCACTCCTGAATTGTTTAAAGGCAGAGTAATCTTAGTGTATGGAAACTTTTGACTTTGCAGTAATAAAAATACTTTAAAAAATTCTCTCTATGTTTAAGAACATCCTAAATAGGCACTGTAAGCAGTTTATACCTTGTGGGAATAAAAGGACTAGAAATAGGAAAAACCCAATGTGGCTAAACAAAGAAGTAAGACAGGCAATTAACAGTAAAAAGAAAGCATTTGCACTACTAAAGCAGGATGGCACCATTGAAGCTCTAAAAAACTATAGGGAGAAAAATACTTTATCTAAAAAACTAATTAAAGCTGCCAAAAAGGAAACAGAGAAGCACATTGCTAAGGAGAGTAAAACTAATCCCAAACTGTTCTTCAACTATATCAATAGTAAAAGAATAAAAACTGAAAATGTAGGCCCCTTAAAAAATAGTGAGGAAAGAATGGTTGTAGATGACGAGGAAAAAGCTAACATATTAAACACCTTCTTCTCCACGGTATTCACGGTGGAAAATGAAATGCTAGGTGAAATCCCAAGAAACAATGAAAACCCTATATTAAGGGTCACCAATCTAACCCAAGAAGAGGTGCGAAACCGGCTAAATAAGATTAAAATAGATAAATCTCCGGGTCCGGATGGCATACACCCACGAGTACTAAGAGAACTAAGTAATGTAATAGATAAACCATTATTTCTTATTTTTAGGGACTCTATAGCGACGGGGTCTGTTCCGCAGGACTGGCGCATAGCAAATGTGGTGCCAATATTCAAAAAGGGCTCTAAAAGTGAACCTGGAAATTATAGGCCAGTAAGTCTAACCTCTATTGTTGGTAAAATATTTGAAGGGTTTCTGAGGGATGTTATTCTGGATTATCTCAATGAGAATAACTGTTTAGCTCCATATCAGCATGGGTTTATGAGAAATCGCTCCTGTCAAACCAATCTAATCAGTTTTTATGAAGAGGTAAGCTATAGGCTGGACCATGGTGAGTCATTGGACGTGGTATATCTCGATTTTTCCAAAGCGTTTGATACCGTGCCGCACAAGAGGTTGGTACACAAAATGAGAATGCTTGGTCTGGGGGAAAATGTGTGTAAATGGGTTAGTAACTGGCTTAGTGATAGAAAGCAGAGGGTGGTTATAAATGGTATAGTCTCTAACTGGGTCGCTGTGACCAGTGGGGTACCGCAGGGGTCGGTATTGGGACCTGTTCTCTTCAACATATTCATTAATGATCTGGTAGAAGGTTTACACAGTAAAATATCGATATTTGCAGATGATACAAAACTATGTAAAGCAGTTAATACAAGAGAAGATAGTATACTGCTACAGATGGATCTGGATAAGTTGGAAACTTGGGCTGAAAGGTGGCAGATGAGGTTTAACAATGATAAATGTAAGGTTATACACATGGGAAGAAGGAATCAATATCACCATTACACACTGAATGGGAAACCACTGGGTAAATCTGACAGGGAGAAGGACTTGGGGATCCTAGTTAATGATAAACTTACCTGGAGCAGCCAGTGCCAGGCAGCAGCTGCCAAGGCAAACAGGATCATGGGATGCATTAAAAGAGGTCTGGATACACATGATGAGAGCATTATACTGCCTCTGTACAAATCCCTAGTTAGACCGCACATGGAGTACTGTATCCAGTTTTGGGCACCGGTGCTCAGGAAGGATATAATGGAACTAGAGAGAGTACAAAGGAGGGCAACAAAATTAATAAAGGGGATGGGAGAACTACAATACCCAGATAGATTAGCGAAATTAGGATTATTTAGTCTAGAAAAAAGACGACTGAGGGGCGATCTAATAACCATGTATAAGTATATAAGGGGACAATACAAATATCTCGCTGAGGATCTGTTTATACCAAGGAAGGTGACGGGCACAAGGGGGCATTCTTTGCGTCTGGAGGAGAGAAGGTTTTTCCACCAACATAGAAGAGGATTCTTTACTGTTAGGGCAGTGAGAATCTGGAATTGCTTGCCTGAGGAGGTGGTGATGGCGAACTCAGTCGAGGGGTTCAAGAGAGGCCTGGATGTCTTCCTGGAGCAGAACAATATTGTATCATACAATTAGGTTCTGTAGAAGGACGTAGATCTGGGGATTTATTATGATGGAATATAGGCTGAACTGGATGGACAAATGTCTTTTTTCGGCCTTACTAACTACGTTACTATGTTACTATGTTACTATGTTATTATTCTAGCATTTGGCAAATAGAAAGAAAGAAAGGGAAAAGATGAAAAGAATTAGAGGATAAAAAATAAGGACAATAAGATAAAGGAATTGAATTTGTATTTTTGTATTATATACAGTGAGTTGCGAAAGTATTCGGCCCCCTGGAACTTTTCAACCTTTTCCCACATATCATGCTTCATGTAACAACTCTGCTGGCATCACGGCATGGTCTCTCATCTCTCACACTCTTACCCACTGCTCCAGGTCATGTTTTGGCCTCTGTCTGCTGCCAGCTCCATATTCTGTGTCTCTGCTCTCTGTATGCTTCCTGGCTGAGTGCATAGGGGGCGGCGCCTGAACTCTCTGGTTCTTATAGGAATCAGGTGCACCTGTCTAATCTGTTCCTGACCAATTACCAAGAGGCCTCCAGTATTAAGTGCAGCTCCACCCTGTAGTCTGGGGCTGTGCAATGTGTTTTGCTTCTGAGCTGCCAGGCCTTGCTTTGTGTCTTGCCTTCTCTGAAGGCTGTTCTCCTTGCTTTGCCTTGTATCTAGTTTGTCTGCCCTCCAGGAGGCTGTATATCCTGGTCCCTTTGTCTTTGTTCTTATACCTTGTCTTGTTCCATTACCTTGTCTGAACTTTGTCCTATCTCTGTCTCCTTGTCTGTGGTTTCTTTCCCTGCAGTGCCTCTCTGCTCTGCTCTCGGCTCCGCACTCTGTGACCTTGCTTTGCTCTTGTCTCTGCACTCTGTTCCTCTGCTCTTGGCTCTGCACTCTGTGCCTTCACTCTGCTCTTGGCTCTGCACTCTGTGCCTTCACTCTGCTCTCGGCTCTGCACTCTGTGCCTTCATTCTGCTCTTGACTCTGCACTCTGTGCCTTCACTCTGCTCTTGGCTCTGCACTTTGTGGTTCTACCCTTGTCTCTTTTGCAGCTTTACCTCTGCTCCGCACTCCTGCGGTTCTGCTTCGTTCTACTCTGCTCCGCTCCTGTTGCTGCAGTAATCTCTTGCTGCAGCTCCTCTCCGCATTCCTTGCTGTTCCACTCTGCTTAGCTTCTGCTGCTGCACTATCTCTTGCTGCTCTACCGCTCCTACCCGCAGCCTTGCAGTTCTCTTGCTGTCCCAACCTGTTCCTTCATACTTCATTCCTTCCTGTTTTTTTCTTTACCTTCACCTCCTGTGTGAACAGGTCCCTACCCTTCATACTCCACACCACCCTGCCCTGTGTCTCTGCCGTACCTGCCAGCCATGTGTCTCTGCCGTGCCTGCCAGCCCTGTGTCTCTACCGTGCCTGCGAGCCCTGTGTCTCTGCCGTGCCTGCCAGCTCTGTGTCTCTGCCGTTCCTGCCAGTCCTGTGTCTCTGCCAGCTCTGTGTCTCAGCCGTGCCAGCCTACTCGTCGGAGTTTCATCCATGCTCATCTGCTAGTCCTGCCTGATGCCTGCACCAATCCTGGTGTTCCTGTTTCCCAAGTGGGATCAGCAGCCATAGCCAGACATCACCCTGGAGTAGCACCTGGCAGCTGCCTGCCGCACAAGCCTGACCTCACCATCAGAGGCTCCATTGAAGACCAAGGCAGCTGTCATAGTCACGCCTCTTCCAGGGTAGTCTGGTTCATGGCACAGTGGGGCCACAAACCCCCCCGAGCTCACACCCACCAGTCAGGGAGCGAGCGTGGCACTTCAAACATAAAGATACCAAATGTAAATTTTTGGTGAAGAATCAACAACAAGTGGAACACAATTGTGAAGTTGAATGAAATTTCTTGGTTCTTTTAAATTTTTGAGGAAATTGAAAAACTGAAAAGTGGGGCGTGCAATATTATTCGGCCCCTTTACTTTCAGTGCAGAAGATCATTGTGGATCTCTGAATGATCCAATGTTGTCCTAATGATGATAAATATAATCCACCTGTGTGTAATCAAGTCTCCGTATAAATGCACCTGCTCTGTGATAGTCTCAGGGGTCTGTGTGAAGCACAAAGAGCATCATGAAGACCAAGGAACACAACAGGCAGGTCCGTGATACTGTTGTGGAGAAGTTTAAAGCCGGATTTGGATACAAAATGATTTCCAAACTTTAAACATCCCAAGGAGCACTGTGCAAGCGATCATACTGAAATGGAAGGAGTATCATAGCACTGCCAATCTACCAAGACCCGGCCGTCCATCTAAACTTTAATCTCAAACAAGAAGAAGACTGATCAGAGATGCAGCCAAGAGGCCCATGATCGCTCTGGATGAACTGCAGAGATCTACATGTGAAGTGGGACAGTCTGTCCATAGGACAACAATCAGTCCTACACTGCACAAATCTGGCCTTTATGGAAGAGTGGCAAGAAGAAAGCCATTTCTCAAAGATATCCATAAACAACAAGCCACCTGGGAGACACCAAACATGTGGAAGAAGGTTCTCTGCTCATATGAAACCAAAACCGAACTTTTTGGCTACAATGCCAAACGATATGTTTGGCGTAAAGGCAACCCAGCTCATCACACTGAACACACCATCCCCACTGTCAAACATGGTGGTGGCAGCATCATGGTTTGGGCCTGCTTTTCTTCAGCAGGGACCGGGAAGATGGTTACAATTGGTGGGAAGATGGATGGAGCCAAATACAGGACCATTCTTGAAGAAAACCTGTTGGACTCTGCAAAAGACCTGAGACTGGGACGGAGATTTGTCTTCCAACAAGACAATGATCCCAAACATAAAGCAAAATCTACAATGGAATGGTTCACAAATAAAACGTATCCAGGTGTTAGAATGGCCAAGTCAGAGTCCAGACCTCAATCCAACCGAGAATCTGTGGAAAGAGCTGAAAACTGCTGTTCACAAACGATCTCCATCAACCTCACTGAGCTCGAGCTGTTTGCCAAGGAAGAATGGGCAAGAATTTCAGTCTCTCCATGTACAAAACTGATAGAGACATACCCCAAGAGACTTGTAATCGCAGGAAAAGGGGCGCAACAAAGTATTAAGTTACAGGGGCCGAATAATATTCCACGCCCCAATTATCTGTTTTTGAATCTCCACAAAAATTTAAAATAACCAATAAATTTCATTCAACTTCACAATTGTGTTCCACTTGTTGTTGATTCTTCACCAAAAATTTACATTTGGTATCTTCATGTTTGAAGCCTGATATGTGGGAAAAGGTGGAAAAGCTCCAGGGGGCCGAATACTTTCGCAAGGCACTGTACTAAAGGCGTTCTTTTGGTGTTTTGTTGATGTTGGCACGTATTCATGATTTATTTATTATTCTTCATGTAGTATTAGTTCTTGACATTTGATGCACCTTCCCCTTTTGTCTTAGGCTCTGTGCACACGTTGCGGATTCGCAGAAGTGTTCCATCAGGTTTACAGTACCATGTAAATCTATGGAAAACCAAATCCGCTGTGCACATGCTGCGGAAAATACCATGCGGGAACGCTGCGTTGTATTTTCCGCAGCATGTCAATTCTTTGTGCGAACTCCGCAGCGTTTTACACCTGCTCCTCAATAGGAATCCGCAGATGTAAAACGCAGGTGAAATCCGCACAAAAACCGCGGTAAATCCGCAGGTAATTTTTTCAAAAACTGAGTGGAAAAATCCGCACAGAAATCCACAGCGTGGGCACGTAGCCTTATGTAGTGATTTGGTTTTATGATAGATGTGTCTACCATCATTAGTACTATATTTATTCGTTGAGATTGGAAAAACTATAATTTTTTTTATGTTTCATCATGTATTTAAAGGTTGGTGCTAGTCATTTTTCTATGAATCTTTTTATGAAGCTTATTCATTTTTATTCATATTTATATATAAATTGATTCTTGATTTATGTTGTATTATGTACATTAACAGGCTTTTGATAGTCTTGCTTATACAATTGAATTGAATCACTTTTGCACTTGTCACTTTATCCACTTATTTTATAGATTTCACTTTTTTAATTAGTATCCAGACACAGTGCAAGGATTAGTTATTTTAATGTTATCCTTATATTTACACTTTGTGCGTAGATTTGCGATATTTTTCTTATACTGCGCACTTAGGAGCACCATCTTTTCTATTTTCTTTTCATGTGCACCAATCTTATCCATAAATATCTCCCTACATAGTTCAGGAGTATAGTATATCACCGCGTTTCTTGGAAGTCCTGTGGAGCGGTGCGCATGCGCCAGCTGTCACTCCTTTGTACACTTCCGACGGCGCCGCTCTTGGATCTGCATGCATTCCAACATTTGGCGCATGTCCTTCTCCATGGAGCATTGGAACAGCCCCATGCGCCGTGGAGCCCCTTCTGGACTTCATTTTAGCGTCATTACATCCCCCCACCATCGGCATGGCTATTGGCTTCAGTCCTACATAAAAAGACTCTCCTAGTCCTTTTAGTTACGCCCCCAGAAGAAGCAGAGGGCGAAACGCGCGTCGGGGCGCCAGAGGTGGACACCTGACAGACCACTTGCACCTTTTTCATAAGGCAATATTATGGTGTACTCAATATGCACTCCTATGGTGGATTATGATCATACGGATGGATATTTTAATTCACAATAGATGGACCGGTGATATGGATGCTCTATAGCACCTTTTATTTGTACTTTGGTCTTTGCTCTGGATTGGTGAATTTTGCGTTGCATTTTTTGGTTAAATCTACATAGTAGTCTGCATAGCTAGTTTATTCCCCCTGTAGGCTGTACTATTGCAATGTTTCTGTGCAATTGGCCTTTCATAGGTATCCCTCTCTGTCTTGGGGTATGTGTATGTTTTGAAAATTTATAAATGTGGCTATTTTAGACCTTTTTTACCTTTTTATAAAATAAATGATATGTTTTAATGAATTGTTGATTGGTTGGCTTCATTGAGTTCAGCAGTTTAATTACTGCTGTCTGGGTTGTATAGGGCATTAAAATACATCTACAGGTGTGTCTCTAATTAACTCAGATGTTGCCAAAAAAACAATCAGAAGTGTAGAGAAATACGTATAGGTGTGAAATATGTATAGGTGTGACTAGCAGTAATTTAACATCTGTCCTGAGACTGCAGGTCTCACAGGGGGCACAGTATATATTATCCTGAGAAAGCAGTCTACAGTCTCCAATCTCGTTAGGGGGTCTTGCTAAGAACCAGGAAGGGGAAACGTTTCACACCTTCGGCTCTTTTGTAGGGAGATGTCAATTACAGCCTGACACTATCTATCTGTGAGAAACTTAAGGTACCTTCACACATAACGATATCGTTAACGATATCGTTGCTTTTTGTGACGTAGCAACGATATCGTTAAGGAAATCGTTCTGTGTGACAGCAACCAACGATCAGGCCCCTGCTGAGGAAAGTCCAGAACTTTATTTAGTCGCTGGACTCCCTGCAGACATCGCTGCATCGGCGTGTGTGACACCGATCCAGCGATGTCTTCACTAGTAACCAGGGTAAACATCGGGTTACTAAGCGCAGGGCCGCGCTTAGTAACCCGATGTTTACCCTGGTTACCAGCGTAAAAGTAAAAAAAACAAACACTACATACTTACCTACCGCTGTCTGTCCCCGGCGCTCTGCTTCTCTGCACTCCTCCTGCACTGGCTGTGAGCGTCGGTCAGCCGGAAAGCAGAGCGTCACCGCTCTGATTTCCGGCCGCTGTGACAGCTCTCCAGCGACCAAACAGCGACGCTGCAGCGATCGACATCGTTGTCGGTATCGCTGCAGCGTCGCTGAGTGTGAAGGTACCTTTACACAGAGAAATTCAGAGGAAATATATTAATTGGTGGAGTGTTCACGGTCCAGTCACAAGCAAGCAATTATAAATATTAACATGAGAGGCTGGTCTAGAAATTTGACCTACACAGAAAGGGGGGTGTTCACAGATTGAGGGCAGCCAAGCTAATGTGTTCCAGTCCACATTCGTCCCCCCCTCAGGGAGCAGAAAGCAGACTACAAAGTTAGCTATGTGAACACACTCACAGAGATAACATGGATCCCACATAACACATCTAAAGATTTAGATAAATGTCTGATTCTATCCATGTAAATACTTGGGGACAGAAACGTATACTCCCAAAACTTGAAACAAAAACCAAAAAAAAAAATGGAGTTCTATACGAAAGTTATAAGTATAAATATAGTTTATTAAAGTTACATAGAAAAATATATCATTAAATTAACAAACAGAAGCAAGGAGACCCTAGTGCAAAAACATCCTGATCCCAGGCACAAGAATAGTACAATCACCATGGTATTGGTAACGAAACACCTATATTGGTATATGAGAAGATATGGTGTTTTGCCGTATATAGTTGGCTAACAATAACATATAGTGTGAAACACCATATCACAAAAAGCAGCAATTGTTTCCATGTGGACAAGTGTCACCCATACATAGAGGAAACAAAAACCATTAAGATACATATAGGAGGCAAACTATCTTACCCATGGTGTAGGTGACCAGCGCCTGGGACCCTGGAACGACCCCCCTAACGCGCGTTTCGCGTAGCTTTCTCAAAGATGGAATAGAGGAGTTTCCCAAAGTGAGCGTTTTTATAGTGGCACCTATTTTCCAGCGTCTCTAAAGTGCGCAGGCGCACCACAGTCCCTACCGGAAGTGATTCTCGATCACCCAGCATTCACCAGGGGCGCACGTCAAGGGGAAATCCCCAGTTGACGTCACAGACATGCGCACCTGGAAACCTGAAGCCGGGGATGCGAGGACTCCCAGGCAGGTGTGGAGCGCGTGCGCATGAGAACAATCCGGCGTACCGCATATAGTATGCCCCGCAAGAGCGATCGCCCTGCCTATTTCAAAATCTAGAGCCACAGATGTGAAGGACACAGACTGGTTCTGAGGCGCATGCGCAAAAAGGACATTAAATCTGCAGCGCCATACTACAACCAGGGGGCATAAGGAATGAGGAAACAAACAAAAACAAACTGGTAAGCGGATCATTAACCCCATGGTGCACAGCATAGTGCAAAAATGTGAATCATACCCAATGACTCCATAAATATATATATACAGACTACGTGCCCAAAAATGTATAATACATACATAAATTATAATTAAAAATGAAAAATATATATGAATATCGTGATTACTGTAAATAATGCGTACAGTGTGTGACAACATTAAATTTTTTAACAAAATACATACATATATACAAAATTAACTCAATAAAATGAAAAAAAGGGAGAAAACTCCATCAGAAGCTTCTTCAATATTGTGATGTATGATCTTCAATTAAGAGCCGACAATACAGTTTGATGATGTTATTATCCTCATTTTCCATTATTTTATACCACTAAAGGTGACCACAACGCACAGAATTTGGGAAAACAATTCTAGGGATGTAAAGAATAAAGAAATATAAATAAACAGAAAAAAAAACATACAAATACTAGAAAATTTATTAAAAAGCATAAAAACAAACAAGAATTGTTTATCCCACTCTGCACACAACGAGAGAACGTGGGGAACAGGACCCTCATAGGAAAGGGGCAAAACTAATTTTCTCGTTTAATCCCACAGGGGACATGGAATCCAATTTCACGATCCATTTACATTCTACCTGTGCTAACAAGCGTTTGATGTTTCCACCTCTATTACCACCATGTACCTGATCAATCCCAATGATCCGTAGACCCATGGGATCACATCCATGAAAAGCATGGAAATGTTTAGGGATGGTCTTTAGGGTACTCACGTCCTCAGCTTTACGTGTATTTTTAATGTCCCTTACGTGCTCTCTCACACAAACACGAAGCTGACGAGACGTGAGCCCAACATATATTTTGGAGCAAGGACATGTGGCCAGATATATGACAAAAGTAATAGCACAGCTAATATAATGTCGAATCTGGAATTTTTTCCTTGCACATGACGACGCAAAATGAGTGCCCCTTATCAAGTTCTTTTCCCTGCAGGCCAAGCAATCGCCGCAAGGATAGCATCCCCAAGTTACAACATTACAACAATCGGAGGATAAGAAAAATAAATCTGGAACATTGGAGGTAATTAATTTGTCCCACCATAGACTAACTGAAGCACAATTGGAAGTGCTATCTTTTGGTCTCACATTTGTGCCTGTTAACCCATTTAATTATTTTTCAGCCATGAAAGATGTTTACCTCTTTTCCCGCAAGTTAATTTTGAAAAGACTACATAATAAAAGGGAAAATGAGGAACATGGGCTGACATCCAGAATTGACAGAGAGACATTGGCCATCCTGGAGGATTTGTTAAAAGAGCAAGAACCTGATTCCGGAGGTATGTTTCCAAAATCTATTCTGCCTAAATCGACGACATTCCCTCCCTTGTCCTTATGCCCTCAGGTGGAGATCTTTACTAGACTGGTTCTGAAGGATTTAAAAAAAAAAAATCCCAGAGTTCGTTACAAAAGACAATGTGGGGGGGGCGTGGCTATGTAGTGAAGGAGAGAGGACGCACTGCGAGAGAGCTCCCCAATCCTTCTAAATATCCTGCACCAAGACCCCTGCATACGGTGATATATTCACCACCGCCGAACCCCCTTGACTCCAGGCGACTCTCCGGGACCCTGCCGAGAGATTGATTTGGCCGGGGAGCTGCGGGAACTAAAGATCTCGGGACCCGCGGCTGGGAAGCGGCCATCTTGGGCAGAGCGTGCTTTGTGAGGAGAAGCGCGGTGCCGCTCTGAATCAGGACCGGGCCGCGCTCTGATCACCAGGCGATTACCGGCACCAGCGGTGAGCGCTGAGAGCTAGCGGTGCACCGGGTGAGTGAGAGACTGGGACGGAGGTGGTGCCTGTGTGGGGCGGCTGTCACCCTCAGAGCGCGCGCTTCGGCAGTTGAAGACGCGGCGCCATCTTAATATCTCTGCAGCACTGTAGGAGTGGGGGTGCGAGCACATATCCTGGACACATTGGGAGGACGCGCGGTGTGTGCCCTGGAAGATTGGGCCCTGCGCTCCTCATATATAAGACACTCCACTTCTCGGTGCCATTACTCCTGAGGGCTTTGGATCCCTCTTTTGGCTGCTGACACTGCAGGCACAGTGAACCTTCCCTGGTGCGTGGCATCCCAGTGGAACTTTGAGATTGCCCACTTATAACTTAAACTTCAGTTTGCTGCAATCATCATCCTGTGATAACTTTGCTGGGCTTACATATATATACTGTGACTCTGACCTTGCTAATCATGCAGCGCACTAAGGGCTCAGGGGCAGCTGACAAACTGAAGGAATTTGCCAGAATTGATCCCTCTGACAACACACGTAACCTGAGAAATAACCCCTCTCAAATGCAACGCAAAAATCGTCCCTCTGATGGTACTGAGGGAAGTGAACAGGAGGAACTGACGCTTAAACAAGCGTCGGACCAGTTAATGCAAGCTATTTCCCTAACCAGAACATCTCTCACTGAGAAGATAGAGGATGTACACACCGAGGTGGGACGTCTCCGTCAAGATATGCAGACTATGAAGGGACGCATTACAGAAGTAGAGGAGAGGGTATCACATGTGGAAGATACCATCACACCCATGGAGGCCAAGTTGACAAAAGTAGCCGGCTCTATAAATGCCTGGAAACAAAAGGCAGATGACCTAGAGAACAGACTGCGCCGGAATAATATCCGTATCATTGGTCTGCCGGAGCGTTCAGAGGGTCAACAACCTGAGGCATTCCTGGAGGGGTGGCTCAAATCTTCTCTGGGAGATGAATTCTCATCAACATTTGCTGTGGAAAGAGCCCATCGAGTACCCACAAAATCTCTTCCTCCCGGGACCCCTCCTAGACCTTTTCTGGCACGGATCCTCAATTGCAAGGATAGAGATACTATTTTACGGTTGGCACGGCAAAAAAGCCCTATTAAATTCGATAATGCTGTAATCTCGATCTTCCCAGATTTCTCCGTGGAACTTCAAAAACAAAGGGCCAGATTTATGGAGATCAAGAAGCAACTCAGAGACAAAAATATCATCTATTCAATGGTCTTCCCGGCCCGGCTCCGTGTTGTCTACAAGGGTTCTTCGGTGTTTTTCACGGATCCGGCGGAGGTGACCGAATGGCTACGATCTCATGGGGAGTCTTGAGTAAAGGAATCCTAAATATGTTTAGTCAAGTAGAACTCTTTGGATTACTAAATAAGGAGCTCTCTCTGGAGAAGTCCAGACTACCAACTATACCGGACGCTGAATCCAGCAGGGGTATCCCCTTATTTCTTTAACAATGGGAGCACAAGACGTTGCTCCTATACTGTTTGGTTTTTGTTCAATTTTTCTTTTTTTACTGGTTTTCTCTGTTATTTAAGTAGAAACTGCCGTCGACAATGCTATTGCTTCCTATATACCACCTTTGATCTTTGCCTGAATAATAGCATGTATCATATTTGGATGAATAGACATGGGGTCTGAAATAGTGTGCATGACATGGAATATACGAGGCATCAAATCCCCCCGAAAGAAAATTAAGGTTTTCTCGCAAATCATGCACTACCACCCTCACATAATAGCCCTTGTGGAGACTCATCTGACCAGAGATACGGCTCGATATATACAGAAGCCGTGGGTACAATGGTACATACATGCTTTCCACACCAGCTACTCGAGAGGAGTTTCATTGTTAATACATAGAGATGTTAGGTGGGAAGCTAAGGAGGCTCGAAGAGACCCTGATGGCCGATTTGTATTTGTGCATGCATTAATCAATTCTAGCGAATATGTGATTTTATGTGTCTATAACCCTCCCCCTGCTAGTATGTCAGTTCTCCGGATGGCAATGAGCTTTGCTCTAAATTATCCGGACGCACAAGTCATTTGTATGGGAGACTTTAACTTAGTTATGGATAATAGCCTTGATAAATTGAGACTAGATGACGGGGGATCTGGGGAGCCCCCCTCTTCGGCCCCGACCCAATTGGCATCATTTATAGAGAGTAGTGGATGGCTTGACCTGTGGCGGATACGTCACCCTGGAGTGCGGGGATACACCTGTCACTCATCTACTAGACAATCCCTATCCCGCATAGATTACATATTTGGTTCTAGTGGGCTGGTAACATGGGTGGATAACGTGGAACACGGTAATAGGGGGATATCGGACCATAGTCCGATTATACTTAAACTCAAATTTGGACAATCAAGGAGTGGCATGGTCTGGAAGCTGAACCCCTTTTGGCTTAAACTAATGGATAATAACGACAGAACAGAGGATCAGTTAAATTGTTTCATATTGTCTCACCCAGAGCCCCAGAACACCAATTTATTCTGGGACACCCTCAAAGCATACTTGAGGGGATGCCTGTCCTCCACAATTACATACATAAAAAGGGTGACCTTGAGGGAGGACGACGGGGTGGAACAGAGACTGAAAGATGCGGAGGCCGCATATATAGCTAGCCAAACTAATGGCAATAGAATTGAATGGTTGACCTCACAGAGATTATACACTCAACACATGGACACCAAATCTAAACGTAAGCTGTTCTTCACGCGTCAGTCATACTTTGAATTGGGAAATCAAACCGGTAAATTCCTAGCCTATCTGGTACGTCAACATAATACATCTAATACAGTACTACAGATTCGTGCGCCAGACGGCTCATTAGTGTCCACGACCGAAGAAATACTTCAATGTTTTTATGACTACTATGAATCATTATATAGTTCCAAAAGTAACCTCGGCGTTTCACAATGTCTAGATTATTTATCAGATATAATATTCCCCACACTGAATCCCACTCAGCGAGAATTTATGGATGCTGCATTCACTTTGGAAGAGGTAGAATATGCCATAATGGACATGTCCTCTGGGAAGGCTCCTGGGCCGGACGGGTTTCCTGTTGAGTTATATAAGAGATACCGGGGTATACTAGCACCACTCCTACTGAAGGTGTTTCGGGGCATATGGGAGGGAGGATGCATGCCTGATACCTTTTATGAGGCAAATATTGTTATACTTAAAAAAGAGGGGAAGGACCTTCTAGATTGTGGCTCCTATCGACCCATATCGTTAGTTAATGTAGATTATAAAATTTTCACTAAAATTTTGGCCATTAGACTGAATTCCATCATATTGGACCTTATCCATCCAGATCAAACTGGCTTTATGCCTGGCAAAAATACTTCTATTAACATTAGGCGAGTTCAATCCATAATCCAATATAGTTCTTTGATGTCAGATAACAATTGGGCAATAGCATCCTTGGATGCGGCCAAGGCCTTCGATTCTCTTGAATGGCCCTTCCTATCAGTATGCCTACAGAGATATGGCTTTGGAGACAAATTTCTAGGGTGGATCAGGGCATTATATATGAAACCTAAGGCGCGCATAATCATAAATAACTCCATCTCTAAGCCCCTCTCATTGTTTAGGGGAACTCGTCAAGGATGCCCCCTCTCACCAGCTCTCTTTGCTCTCGCAATAGAGGCATTGGCAATACGTATGAGATCCTCCCCGGATATTAGAGGCATAGATATAGCGGGTCGAGTGGATACCATCGGCCTATATGCCGATGATATGGTAATATTCATGGATAAGGCAAAGGAAACACTGCCCAAAGTAATTGCTATCATAGACATCTTTAGTAAATACTCTGGCCTGTATATAAACTGGGATAAATCTGCTCTACTACCTCTCTCTCATACTCCCATGTTAAATCTTGAAACTCTGTCTTCACTACCGGTCGTATCAAATTTTAAGTACCTGGGTATTTATATGTCCCAAAGTAGCAATTCCGATTTACAACTTAATATTTATCCTTTACTAGAACTAGTCAAATCCAAATTTGCATCATGGAGCAAACTCCCACTGTCTGTTGCGGGCCGTATCAACCTAATCAAAATGGTTCTGCTCCCTAAATTCAATTATTGTTTGCAACATAGCGCAGTACCAGTACCTAAGTTCCTCTTTACTAATTTAAACTCCCTAATAACTTCCTTTATATGGGGAAAATCTAGGCCCAAACTTAAACTTTCTGTTTTACAGAGACCTAAGCAGGGGGGTGGAGCGGCGTTACCGGACTTCTTTCTATATTATCTGGCGGGGCAGGCTAAGGCATTGGTCACGTGGATGCCTGGTGGTTATCTCCCTAACTCTGAACATCATTTGCTTCATTCTGCTCGAGTGGAGTGCCCATTGGGTTTTCTAGAGTCGGAGAGAATGATCACCCCTCATCCGCTGCCCATGCTTCGACTGGCAAGATTAATTTGGAGACAAATTAAAAAAATTGTTGGATATACAGATATTATAGCTGAAATGCCCCTTTGGGGAAATAGCTATTTTCCAACGCTGTTGAATCACCCGTCCACCGCCTTCTGGGTGATGCATGGTGTTACCTCGGTGGGGGATCTACATGACCAGGGGACCTTTGTGTCCTTTGAACAGCTGCAGACTAAACATGATATTCCGAGATCCCAATTTTTTCGTTTTTTACAATTAAGATCAGCTTTCCAGTCATATATGAGGGGGGTGGTTACGGGCCGCACAATCTCGTCTCTACCTCTAATAGGAATCCTCAAATCCCAGGGACCCCAGGGCCTCATTTCCTCTTTGTATACTTACATGCTATCAGTAGGTGCGGAATCAGTTATAAGACTCATCAAGGAGAAATGGGAGAGACTCATCCCTGACACACAGGAAGAAGAATGGGAGGAAATTTTAGAGTCCCCGATGAAGGTATCCCCATCGGTTAATAACAGAATGACACAATTATTCATAATATACCAATCATATCTAACTCCCGTGCGGCTTTTTAAAATGGGTCGACTTCACTCTGCGGAATGTCTGCGCTGTCACCTGTCAGATGCGGACTTTGTTCACATGATGTGGAGCTGCCCGGTCATTCTTCAATACTGGAAGGAGGTGACCTCATTACTCTCCTCTATAGTATTGGCCCCTGTTCCTCTTGAGCCACTAAATTGTTTGTTTGGGGTGTGGGACGAGGAGACTTGGGGTCATCACGTTGCAATTTTCTTACGAGAGTCACTTTTCATGGCAAGGAAGGTGGTGGCAATGCGGTGGATGGGGGGTTCGTGTCCCTCACTCAGAGCCTGGGTTGAATTAGTAAATTCGATTATCCCATACGAACGCACACTGTATCAAAATAGAGGATGCCCGGGTAAATTTGAGAAGATTTGGAGCGGCTGGAACTCCTCTCACCTCACTTTATAACTCATGGTTATTTATACTAGTGCAAAGTGTCAATTCTTTCTAGGTATCATGCAGAAAGGGACGTAGGTTTATTGTTAAGCGGCAGAAAGTAGTTAGTAAGATACAGTTATAGTTAAGATTTAATAACTGTAAATTTTTCATGACTCCACGTCAGATATGTACGGTTTCAGTGGAGTAACAGATATGTTGGACACACACTATGATACTCAGTTATGTATACATTGTACGTACTTAATATTGTATGTAATACTAAGGAGTATAAATTTGTGTATTATGTTGTTGTTCTTTTAACGTTATGGTTAATAAACGAATTTAAAAAAAAAACAAAAGACAATGTGACGAAATCTCAGCGACGAGCGCTGCAGGAACTCAGTAATTTAGATGACATAGTCATCAAGGCGGCGGACAAGGGAGGGAATGTTGTCATTTGGCCCACTGTCAAATATGAGAAGAAGGCACTGAGGCAGTTGAATTGTAAAGACACATATATCCGACTGTCTCACTGTCCTGTGGATACATACAAATTGGAATTGGATAATATCTTACGGGAGGCATTAGATCAGGGAATCATCAATAAAAAGATCTTTGACGGACTGACAGTTGAGTTTCCAAAAATTCCTACCCTGTACTTATTACCAAAAGTACACAAAGATTTGACAAATCCTCCCGGGAGACCGATAGTCTCTGGGATTGATGGCCTGTGTGATCCCATTTGCAAGTATATTGATTTTTATCTAAAGTCTATGGTGGAGACACTACCTTCATATGTTCGAGATACCACTGACATGTTGACCAAATTAGAAGGGATGGTTTTGGAGCAGGACATGTGGCTAGTAACAGCAGATGTCGAGTCATTATATACGTATATGTATTGCACATGACGACGGAATTGGGGCGGTCCGCTTCTTCCTGGGGAATGGCAACTGGGATGGCCAGATATGTGATTTTGTTGTTGGTTTGTTGCAGTTTGTTCTGACCCACAATCTTTTTACTTTCAAAGACAGGTATTACCTGCAAAAACGTGGTACTGCCATGGGGGCAGCGTGTGCCCCAGCCTATGCCAACCTGTTTCTCGGTCTATGGGAGAGGTCCATATTCCATCAGGATGGGGCCTCTGCTGTGGATCGGGTACAGTGTTGGCATAGGTATATTGATGACATCTTTTTTATCTGGCAAGGTAGTGAGAGCAGTATCGTCGAATTTGTGGGGCAGCTCAACTGCAACCCATACAATATTGAGTTAACATACAAGGCACACAAACAGAAAATTGATTTTCTGGACATCTGTATAGAGGTGGATGAGGCAGGGATGCTGCATACGGATGTATTTAGGAAGGCCACTTCGGTCAGTTCCCTGTTGCATGCATCCTCTTCTCATACCACACACACCATTAAAGCCATCCCAGTTGGCCAATTCCTCAGGATGAAGCGGATCTGCTCTACAGAGCAGAAGTTCGAGGCTCAATCCGAAGATCTAAAAGATAGATTCAAGGCCCGCGGCTATAGCAATCGCTGTATTAAACAAGGAAATAGTAGAGCCAAAAAAACAGAGAGATACCAGTTGTTGTATAAAAAGGAGAAGAAGAGTACATCTGACAATAACATCAGATTTATCTCCACGTACAACTGCTACTGGAAACGTATGCAGGAGATAATTAATACACACTGGCCAGTACTTCTCACTGATTCTGTTTTGGCATTAAGCATCCCTCAAAAACCATGTTTTACATCAAAACGGGGTAAACGTCTGAGAGACTTACTTGTAAAAAGTCACTATGTGGCAAAAACCATGAATCCCCTTAATCCAACTAATAGAGGTCCAACTTGGGGATGCTATCCTTGCGGCGATTGCTTGGCCTGCAGGGAAAAGAACTTGATAAGGGGCACTCATTTTGCGTCGTCATGTGCAAGGAAAAAAATCCAGATTCGACATTATATTAGCTGTGCTAGTACTTTTGTCATATCTCTGGCCACATGTCCTTGCTCCAAAATATATGTTGGGCTCACGTCTCGTCAGCTTCGTGTTCGTGTGAGAGAGCACGTAAGGGACATTAAAAATGCACGTAAAGCTGAGGACATGAGTACCCTAAAGACCATCCCTAAACATTTCCATGCTTTTCATGGATGTGATCCCATGGGTCTACGGATCATTGGGATTGATCAGGTACATGGTGGTAATAGAGGTGGAAACATCAAACGCTTGTTAGCACAGGTAGAATGTAAATGGATCGTGAAATTGGATTCCATGTCCCCTGTGGGATTAAACGAGAAAATTAGTTTTGCCCCTTTCCTATGAGGGTCCTGTTCCCCACGTTCTCTCGTTGTGAGCAGAGTGGGATAAACAATTCTTGTTTGTTTTTATGCTTTTTAATAAATTTTCTAGTATTTGTATGTTTTTTTTCTGTTTATTTATATTTCTTTATTCTTTACATCCCTAGAATTGTTTTCCCAAATTCTGTGCGTTGTGGTCACCTTTAGTGGTATAAAATAATGGAAAATGAGGATAATAACATCATCAAACTGTATTGGCGGCTCTTAATTGAAGATCATACATCACAATATTGAAGAAGCTTCTGATGGAGTTTTCTCCCTTTTTTTCATTTTATTGAGTTAATTTTGTATATATGTATGTACTTTGTTAAAAAATTCAATGTTGTCACACACTGTACGCATTATTTACAGTAATCACGATATTCATATACATTTTTCATTTTTAATTATAATTTATGTATGTATTATACATTTTTGGGCACGTAGTCTGTATATATATATTTATGGAGTCATTGGGTATGATTCACATTTTTGCACTATGCTGTGCACCATGGGGTTAATGATCCGCTTACCAGTTTGTTTTTGTTTGTTTTCTCATTCCTTATGCCCCCTGGTTGTAGTATGGCGCTGCAGATTTAATGTCCTTTTTGCGCATGCGCCTCAGAACCAGTCTGTGTCCTTCACATCTGTGGCTCTAGATTTTGAAATAGGCAGGGCGATCGCTCTTGCGGGGCATACTATATGCGGTACGCCGGATTGTTCTCATGCGCACGCGCTCCACACCTGCCTGGGAGTCCTCGCATCCCCGGCTTCAGGTTTCCAGGTGCGCATGTCTGTGACGTCAACTGGGGATTTCCCCTTGACGTGCGCCCCTGGTGAATGCTGGGTGATCGAGAATCACTTCCGGTAGGGACTGTGGTGCGCCTGCGCACTTTAGAGACGCTGGAAAATAGGTGCCACTATAAAAACGCTCACTTTGGGAAACTCCTCTATTCCATCTTTGAGAAAGCTACGCGAAACGCGCGTTAGGGGGGTCGTTCCAGGGTCCCAGGCGCTGGTCACCTACACCATGGGTAAGATAGTTTGCCTCCTATATGTATCTTAATGGTTTTTGTTTCCTCTATATATGGGTGACACTTGTCCACATGGAAACAATTGCTGCTTTTTGTGATATGGTGTTTCACACTATATGTTATTGTTAGCCAACTATATACGGCAAAACACCATATCTTCTCATATACCAATATAGGTGTTTCGTTACCAATACCATGGTGATTGTACTATTCTTGTGCCTGGGATCAGGATGTTTTTGCACTAGGGTCTCCTTGCTTCTGTTTGTTAATTTAATGATATATTTTTCTATGTAACTTTAATAAACTATATTTATACTTATAACTTTCGTATAGAACTCCATTTTTTTTGTTGTTTTTGTTTCATCTTTTAGTTAGATGTAGGAAGTTTTTTGTATATTCTGCTGTGGATTTTTTGAAGGGTTTTAATACTGACCGCACAGAACTCTGTCCTATCCTGTCCTATCTAGCTAGAGTGGCCTCCTGTGCTAATCCTGTTTTTCTGCCTGTGTATGTTTTTTCCTCTCCGACTCACCGCCAATATTTGTGGGGGGCTGTCTATCCTTTGGGGATTTTCTCTGAGGCAAGATAGTTTTCCTATTTCCATCTTTAGGGATATTTAGTCCTCCGGCTGTGACGAGGTGTCTAGGTTGTTAGGTACACTCCACGGCTACTTCTAGTTGCGGTGTTAAGTTCAAGATTGCGGTCGGTACAGTGGCCACTTTCTCCAGTGAAAGTTCTCATGCAGCTCCAAGGTCACCGGATCATAACAGAGAGTGGGGAGATAGATTAACCCTTGCAGGTGCAACCACAAGTCGTGTGAAGAGAGCGGGTACGTGACAAGAAGCTTCTAAACACATGATATCATCATATGGGCAGTCCTGAATTGTTTAAAGGCATAGTAATCTTAGTGCATGGAAACTTTTGACTTTGCAGTAAGTAATAAAAACACCTTAAGAAATTCTCTCTCATTATTCTGGCCTTTGGCAAATATTAATAATCATGGTAATCCTAATTGACCTACTGTATAACGGGAAAGTTTTATTCCAACTTCATGTCAGATATTGAGAAAAACCTGCAGATGTGTCTTTATATATAGTGGATGGAAACTTTTGATTTCAACTGTATGTATACAGTTGTGCTCAAAAGTTTACATACCCCGGCAGAATTTTTGTTTTCATGGCCTTTTTTCAGAGAATATGAATGATAACACCAAACCTTTTTCTCCACTCGTGGTCAGTGGTTGGGTGAAGCCATTTATTGTCAAACTACTGTGTTCAGAGCTTAGCGGTGGAAGGTGCTCCTTAGGGAAACAGACAGAACTACAGCAAGATGTACCTTCTAGGATTGACTAAATAAAAAGACCCAAATTATGCTTTTTATTAGGTCAGGGCTATGACCTTGCTGAGCTCATATGCTCCTTGGCTGGGAGGCATTTAACATTAGACTGCACCTGCAAGATGGCTTCCAGCCTATAGCTGGGTGGCATCTTGTTTAAAAGGCACCTTCCCCAATAGGGAGGTGCTGAGCAACACAGCGAATCAGTACTGAGTGAGGTTATCTCCTAACGAGTTGTGAGGTCCCCTGGACCTAATGTGGCCAGTCCTGAACCTAAGGTCCCTGAGCCTAATAGGGCCAGTCCTGAACCTAAAGTCCCTGACCCTAGTGCGAAGCCAGAGACCGTGTCCGTAACCGTTCTACAGAGGAACCAGAGCTTATTAGTCTAAATGGAGTTCTATCCTTTCCATGTCCGCATACCTGGCCCCGGGAGTTAGCAGCTGAAGTACAAGGGACTGTCTAGGAGTGGTACCTTGTGGCTACCTGCAGCCAAGCCTGACTTCACCATCAGGAGGAGGTTGAAGTGCCAGCTCCCTCTCACTTCTGCAGTTATAATTAATCCCATATTTCATATTTCTCCAGAGATGTATTTATGGATTTTAATTTTTCCCTACTGCAATAACTGATGAGAAAGGATAACCCTATGTATCAAGGAAGTATAACCCTAAATTGAGAGGATGGACAACCCTAACTATGGAGGAAGGATAACACCCAACTGTGGAGGGAGGATAACATTAGAGGATGGATAAGCCTAACTATCAAGGAAGGATAACCCTAACTGTGAAGGAAGGATAACCATACCAAGAGAGGAAGGATAACACCATGGAGGAAGGATAATCACAACTGTGGAGGGAGGATAACAATAGAGGATGGACAACCCTAACTATCGAGGAAGGATAATCCCAACTGTGGAGGAAGGATAACCCTAAGTGTGGAGGAAGGATAACACTATGGAGGAAGGATAACCCTACGTATCAAGGAAGGATAACCCTAACTGTGAAGGAAGGATAACCATACCAAGAGAGGAAGGATAACAATGTGGAGGAAGGATAATCCCAACTGTGGAGGGAGGATAACAATAGAGGATGGACAACCCTAACTATCGAGGAAGGATAACCCTAACTGTGGAGGAAGGATAACACTATGGAGAAAGGATAACCCTACGTATCAAGGAAGGATAACCCTAACTGTGAAGGAAGGATAACCATACCAAGAGAAGAAGGATAACACCGTGGAGGAAGGATAATCCCAACTGTGGAGGGAGGATAACAATAGAGGATGGACAACCCTAACTATCGAGGAAGGATAACCCTAACTGTGGAGGAAGGATAACCCTAACTGTGGAGGAAGGATAGCACTATGGAGGAAGGATAACCCTACGTATCAAGGAAGGATAACCCTAACTGTGAAGGAAGGATAACCATACCAAGAGAGGAAGGATAATACCATGGAGGAAGGATAACACTAACAATAGGAAGGATAACCCTCAGTATCGAGGATGGATAACCCCAACTATGAAGGAAGGATATGCATAAGTTGAGAGAAATTATATTCATAACTTGAGAGAAACTATATCCCTAACTAGGAAATAAAGCTAATTGAAGAGGAAGGGTAGCTGCTGAGACACAGGGGTCAGTGGGTGCTCTAATCTGCTAGCCAAAACCGCATGGGGTAGGGCTCATCCCACCGAACGCCTACTTTCCTTGTACCATGGGTGTAATACTACTCAGACAACACAGGGTGAGGGTATAACAGTGTGGCAATGCTTTATTGAACTACAAAACAGGCAGATAACACATAGAACAGTCTCAGAAAAATACCCAAGATGGTGGACATTACAGAGTCTCACCAATCCGCTGACTCGCCAGGATAAGAGCAGCTGTGACTTCAGATCTCCCAGGCCGACTACCCCTGTGGTGGAATATGTGTATATATATTATATTTATCTATATGTGTGTAGTGACCTCTGACATCTGTCTAGTGATAATGTAGCATCAGTCCTGAAGGCCAGTGGCACCTAGGTGTTAATATGTACTTCCTTGGGAAGAGTAGGAATTCTGTCTCCATATCTCACCAGGGGGTCTAGCTAGAGCCAAGAACAAAGGGTCACTTGACACCTCTGAGGTCTTGGAGGGGAGATGCTAAATGCTGCTTGAGGGAAGGTATTCCTGGGAACCATTTCACACATGTCTCCAGAGGAAAATAATATATATTCATTAGTAGCGCGGCCATGGCCCAATCAGACAGGCAGCAGTTATGATATTGGCCTGAGGGGCCGGTCTAGAAACCTGACCTCAGACCAAAGTTATAAATTTAGGCTGCAGACAGAGAATGGTGTTCACATGATGAGGGCAACCTGAAAAGCTGATGTGTTCCACAACTACATTCACCCCCCCTCAGGGAGCAGAAAGCAGACTACAAGTTAGATGATTTCTGTAAGTTTCCTCCTCTTTATTTTATACTGTTTTGCATAAGTTGTATGTCTTTTTATTATCATATTTTTATACCTTTTTCTTGTAAGCACTGAACCTTTTTCTATTAAAGTATAAACCTTTAATAAGTTGAACCTTGAATGTTCTAAAGAATCCATAGCCTAGAGGTGTGTGAGCCTTATGAGTGATAGACATATTTTGATTAGTTATTTCTGGGACTCATCGCCCGTGTATTCGGTGAGTGTTGGCAGCGCGTATGAGCGGGTGTGTGGCCTGGGGCGGTGTGTGATTTATGCTCCCATTACAGCATAGGACAGAGGGTGAATGCTGGACTGAGAGAGGGGAGATAGATTAACCCTTTGCAGGCACAACCCTAAGTCACGTGTGAGAGCAGGCACGTGACGAATAAGTGACACCACAGAGCAGCGATTCGTGACAACCCCCAACAGTGGCACCCCAATTTTGGAGGGCTTCCACAGAGAGGAGGGAAAAACAATCTTAGGAAGCTGACAGTCCATTCAGGTACAAGGCAGATGACCGGAGGGTCACAACCTGGCTTCTCCGAACATCTCCATGGAGCCAGGTTACCAGTGGGTCCTATTCCTGGCTTTCACAAACATATCTATGGGGCTCAGGTGACCGATGGGTCAAAATCCTGACAACCCCAAACGTATCCATGGTTCAGTGATGTTCAATGGAGTAGATCTGTAGTCTTTCAGCCAGGTGCCATGGTCACCTAAGCTGGCATCCTGTAGAATGTCAAATCTGTGTCCCTCGTGATGGAGCCATGATCTGGCTGGTGTTATGTAGAGTGTTCCTGACTGTGGTTTTGTGAAGAGTCTCTGGTTGTTTGGATCGATTGGCTATCTGGATATATATTGTTAAAGGCATATCCCACTTATTATAGCTCACAACTGTTGTCCTTCAAGCCAGCATTCAGAGGTCAAGAGGAAGATGTGATAAGGTTAACTCGCATTGTTTTACTATTATGCAATTTGCATAGTTTTTACTCCTCTGTTTTGCAAGTCAACAAGACTCACGGCACAGTACCACTCCTCATACTGTATCAGTAGACACCGCACAGTACCCACCCCTCATACTGTATCAGTAGACACCGCACAGTACCACTCCTCATACTGTATCAGTAGACACTACACAGTACCCACTCCTCATATTGTATCTGTAGACACTGCTTAGTACCCACTCCTCATACTGTATCAGTAGACACTGCACAGTACCCACTCCTCATATTGTATCTGTAGACACTGCTTAGTACCCACTCCTAATACTGTATCAGTAGACACCGCACAGTACCCACTCCTCATACTCTATCAGTAGACACCGCAGAGTACCCACTCCTCATACTGTATCAGTAGACACCGCACAGTACCACTCCTCATACTGTATCTGTAGACACTGCACAGTACCCACTCCTCATACTCTATCAGTAGACACCGCACAGTACCACTCCTAATACTGTATCAGTAGACACTGCACAGTACCCACTCCTCATATTGTATCTGTAGACACTGCACAGTACCCACTCCTCATATTGTATCTGTAGACACTGCTTAGTACCCACTCCTAATACTGTATCAGTAGACACCGCACAGTACCCACTCCTCATACTCTATCAGTAGACACCGCACAGTACCCACTCCTCATACTCTATCAGTAGACACCGCACAGTACCACTCCTCATACTGTATCAGTAGACAGCTGCACAGTACCCACTCCTCATACTGTATCAGTAGACACTGCACAGTACCCACTCCTAATACTGTATCAGTAGACACCGCACAGTACCCACTCCTCATACTCTATCAGTAGACACCACACAGTACCACTCCTCATACTGTATCAGTAGACAACTGCACAGTACCCACTCCTCATACTGTATCAGTAGACACTGCACAGTACCCACTCCTAATACTGTATCAGTAGACACCGCACAGTACCCACTCCTCATACTCTATCAGTAGACACCGCACAGTACCACTCCTCATACTGTATCAGTAGACAACTGCACAGTACCCACTCCTCATACTGTATCAGTAGACACTGCACAGTACCCACTCCTAATACTGTATCAGTAGACACCACACAGTACCACTCCTCATACTGTATCAGTAGACAACTGCACAGTACCCACTCCTCATACTGTATCAGTAGACACTGCACAGTACCCACTCCTCATACTGTATCATTAGATACTGCACAGTACCCACTCCTCATACTGTATCAGTAGACACTGTACAGTACCCACTCCTCATACTGTATCAGTAGACACTGCACAGTACCCACTCATACTGTATCTGTAGATACAACACAGTACCCACTCCTCACACTGTATCTGTAGACACCACACAGTACCCACTCCTCATACAGTATCAGTAGACACTGCACAGTACCCACTCATACTGTATCCGTAGATACAACACAGTACCCACTCCTCATACTGTATCTGTAGACACCACACAGTACCCACTCATACTCTATCCATAGACACCACACAGTACCCACTCCTCATACTGTATCTGTAGACATCCCACAGTACCCACTCCTCATACTGTATCTGTAGACACCACACAGTACCCACTCCTCATACTGTATCCGTAGACACCACACAGTACCCACTCCTCATACTGTATCCATAGACACCACACAGTACCCACTCCTCATACTGTATCTGTAGACACCACACAGTACCCACTCCTCATACTGTATCCGTAGACACCACACAGTACCCACTCCTCATACTGTATCCATAGACACCACACAGTACCCACTCCTCATACTGTATCCATAGACACCACAGTACCCACTCTGTTGTGAATTCTGTGGCTGAATTCACTCCTGTGGTCACAAGTGGTACTGCAGCTTCTGAGCTTCCTCCCTCAGGTGTTCTGGTGAGCTCGTTAACTGCTTCATTACTTAACTCCGCCTGATGCTGCTATCCTTGCTCCTTGTCAATGTTTCAGTGTTGGATCTGAGCTTCTCCTGATTGTTCCTGTGACCTGCTGCTCTGTATAGCTAAGTGCTTTTTGCTTTTTTGTTGCTTTTTTTCTGTCCAGCTTGTCTTTTGTTTTGCTGGAAGCTCTGAGACGCAAAGGGTGTACCGCCGTGCCGTTAGTTCGGCACGGTGGGGTTTTTTTGCCCCCTTTGCGTGGTTTTGCTTTAGGGTTTTTTGTAGACTGCAAAGTTCGCTTTACTGTCCTCGCTCTGTCCTAGAATATCGGGCCCCACTTTGCTGAATCTATTTCATCCCTACGTTTTGTCTTTTCATCTTACTCACAGTCATTATATGTGGGGGGCTGCCTTTTCCTTTGGGGAATTTCTCTGGGGCAAGTCAGGCCTATTTTTCTATCTTCAGGCTAGCTAGTTTCTTAGGCTGTGCCGAGTTGCCTAGGTAGTTGTTAGGCGCAATCCACAGCCGCTTTTAGTTGTGTTTAGGATAGGATCAGGTGTGCAGTCTACAGAGTTTCCACGTCTCAGAGCTCGTTCTTGTATTTTTGGGTATTTGTCAGATCACTGTGTGCGCTCTGATCGCTAAGCACACTGTGTTTCTGGATTGCCTTCATAACACCTGTCATTAGCAAACATAACAGTACAAGGAGCCAAACTAATGATTCTCAATAGAGGGAAAGAAAAAGTTCTGACATCATTTTTTTTTTTTTCTGCTCTGTGTTCACTTTTTTTTTTTCCCCTAGACATTTGGGTGATTCTGGACACAGGTGTGGACATGGATATTCAGGGTCTGTGCTCTTCAATGGATAATCTCGTTATAAATGTACAAAAAATTCAAGATACTATTGATCAGAAATCTATGTTAGAACCAAGAATTCCTATTCCTGATTTGTTTTTTGGAGATAGAACTAAGTTTCTAAGTTTCAAAAATAATTGTAAGCTATTTCTGGCCTTGAAACCTCATTCTTCTGGTAATCCTATTCAACAGGTTTTGATTATTATTTCTTTTTTGCGCGGTGACCCTCAAGACTGGGCATTTTCTCTTGCGCCAAGAGACCCTGCATTGAGTAGTGTCGATGCGCTTTTCCTGGCGCTCGGATTGCTGTACGATGAGCCTAATTCAGTGGATCAGGCTGAGAAAAATTTGCTGGCTTTGTGCCAGGGTCAGGATGATATAGAAGTATATTGTCAGAAATTTAGGAAATGGTCAGTACTCACTCAGTGGAATAAATCTGCGCTGGCAGCTTTGTTCAGAAAGGGTCTCTCTGAGGCTCTTAAGGATGTCATGGTGGGATTTCCTATGCCTGCTGGTTTGAATGAGTCTTTGTCTTTGGCCATTCAGATCGGTCGACGCTTGCGCGAGCGTAAATCTGTGCACCATTTGGCGGTACTGCCTGAGGTTAAACCTGAGCCTATGCAGTGCGATAGGACTATGACTAGAGTTGAACGGCAGGAATACAGACGTCTGAATGGTCTGTGTTTCTACTGTGGTGATTCCACTCATGCTATTTCTGATTGTCCTAAGCGCACTAAGCGGTCCGCTAGGTCTGCCGTCATTGGTACTGTACAGTCCAAATTCCTTCTGTCCATTACCTTGATATGCTCTTTGTCGTCGTTTTCTGTCATGGCGTTTGTGGATTCGGGCGCTGCCCTGAATCTGATGGATTTGGATTATGCTAAACGTTGTGGGTTTTTCTTGGAGCCTTTCCGGTGTTCTATTCCTTTGAGAGGAATTGATGCTACACCTTTGGCCAAGAATAAACCTCAATACTGGGCCCAGCTGACCATGTGCATGGCTCCTGCACATCAGGAAGTTATTCGCTTTCTGGTGTTGCATAATCTGCATGATGTGGTCGTGTTGGGGTTGCCATGGCTACAAACCCATAATCCAGTATTGGATTGGAATTCCATGTCGGTATCCAGCTGGGGTTGTCAGGGGGTACATGGTGATGTTCCATTTTTGTCGATTTCGTCATCCACCCCTTCTGAGGTCCCAGAGTTCTTGTCTGATTATCAGGATGGATTTGAAGAGCCCAAGTCCGATGCTCTACCTCCGCATAGGGATTGTGATTGTGCTATCAATTTGATTCCTGGTAGTAAATTCCCTAAAGGTCGATTATTTAATTTATCCGTGCCCGAACACGCCGCTATGCGCAGTTATGTGAAGGAATCCCTGGAGAAGGGACATATTCGCCCATCGTCATCACCACTGGGAGCAGGGTTCTTCTTTGTAGCCAAGAAGGATGGTTCGCTGAGACCGTGTATTGATTACCGCCTTCTTAATAAGATCACTGTTAAATTTCAGTATCCCTTGCCATTGTTATCTGACTTGTTTGCTCGGATTAAGGGGGCTACTTGGTTCACTAAGATAGATCTTCGTGGTGCGTATAATCTGGTCAGAATCAGGCAAGGAGATGAATGGAAACCTGCATTCAATACGCCCGAGGGTCATTTTGAGTATCTAGTGATGCCGTTCGGACTTGCCAATGCTCCATCTGTGTTTCAGTCTTTTATGCATGACATCTTCCGTGAGTATCTGGATAAATTCCTGATTGTTTACTTGGATGACATTTTGATCTTCTCAGATGATTGGGAGTCTCATGTGAAGCAGGTCAGAATGGTTTTTCAGGTCCTGCGTGCTAACTCTTTGTTTGTAAAGGGATCAAAGTGTCTCTTCGGTGTGCAGAAAGTTTCATTTTTGGGGTTCATCTTTACCCCTTCTACTATCGAGATGGATCCAGTTAAGGTCCAAGCCATCCAGGATTGGATTCAGCCGACATCTCTGAAAAGTCTGCAAAAGTTCCTGGGCTTTGCTAATTTTTATCGTCGCTTCATCTGTAATTTTTCTAGCATTGCCAAACCATTGACCGATTTGACCAAGAAGGGTGCTGATTTGGTTAATTGGTCTTCTGCTGCTGTGGAAGCTTTTCAGGAGTTGAAGCGTCGTTTTTGTTCTGCCCCTGTGTTGTGTCAGCCAGATGTTTCTCTTCCGTTCCAGGTCGAGGTTGATGCTTCTGAGATTGGAGCAGGGGCGGTTTTGTCACAGAGAGGTTCTGATTGCTCAGTGATGAAACCATGTGCTTTCTTTTCCAGGAAGTTTTCGCCCGCTGAGCGTAATTATGATGTGGGCAATCGAGAGTTGCTGGCCATGAAGTGGGCATTCGAGGAGTGGCGTCATTGGCTTGAAGGAGCTAAGCATCGCGTGGTGGTATTGACTGATCATAAGAACTTGACTTATCTTGAGTCTGCCAAGCGCTTGAATCCTAGACAGGCCCGTTGGTCGTTATTTTTTGCCCGCTTCGACTTTGTGATTTCGTACCTTCCGGGCTCTAAAAATGTGAAGGCGGATGCTCTGTCTAGGAGTTTTGTGCCCGACTCTCCGGGTTTATCTGAGCCAGCGGGTATCCTCAAGGAAGGAGTCATTGTGTCTGCCATCTCCCCTGATTTGCGGCGGGTGCTGCAAAAATTTCAGGCGAATAAACCTGATCGTTGTCCAGCAGAGAAACTGTTCGTCCCTGATAGGTGGACTAATAAACTTATCTCTGAACTTCATTGTTCGGTGTTGGCTGGTCATCCTGGAATCTTTGGTACCAGAGAGTTAGTGGCTAGATCCTTCTGGTGGCCATCTCTGTCACAGGATGTACGTACTTTTGTGCAGTCCTGTGGGATTTGTGCTAGGGCTAAGCCCTGCTGTTCTCGTGCCAGTGGGTTGCTTTTGCCCTTGCCGGTCCCAAAGAGGCCTTGGACACATATTTCGATGGATTTCATTTCTGACCTTCCCGTTTCTCAAAAGATGTCAGTCATTTGGGTGGTCTGTGATCGCTTTTCTAAAATGGTCCATCTGGTGCCCTTGGCTAAATTGCCTTCCTCCTCTGATTTGGTACCTTTGTTCTTTCAGCATGTGGTTCGGTTGCATGGCATTCCTGAGAATATTGTTTCTGACAGAGGTTCCCAGTTTGTTTCAAGGTTCTGGCGAGCCTTTTGTGGTAGGATGGGCATTGACCTATCCTTTTCCTCGGCTTTCCATCCTCAGACTAATGGCCAGACCGAACGAACCAATCAGACCTTGGAAACATATCTGAGATGTTTTGTTTCTGCAGACCAGGATGATTGGGTGTCCTTTTTGCCGTTGGCTGAGTTCGCCCTTAATAATCGGGCCAGCTCGGCTACCTTGGTTTCTCCATTTTTTTGCAATTCTGGGTTCCATCCTCGTTTCTCTTCAGGACAGGTTGAGTCTTCGGACTGTCCTGGTGTGGATTCTGTGGTGGATAGGTTGCAGCAGATCTGGACTCAGGTAGTGGACAATTTGATCTTGTCCCAGGAGAAAGCTCAACTTTTCGCTAATCGCAGACGCCGTGTGGGTCCCCGACTTCGTGTTGGGGATCTGGTTTGGTTATCTTCTCGTCATATTCCTATGAAGGTTTCCTCTCCTAAATTTAAACCTCGTTTTATTGGTCCGTATAGGATTTCTGAGGTTCTCAATCCTGTGTCTTTTCGTTTGACCCTCCCAGACTCCTTTTCCATACATAATGTATTCCATAGGTCGTTGTTGCGGAGATACGTGGCACCTATGGTTCCTTCTGTTGAGCCTCCTGCCCCGGTTTTGGTGGAGGGGGAATTGGAGTATATTGTGGAGAAGATTTTGGATTCTCGTGTTTCTAGTCGGAAACTCCAGTATCTGGTTAAATGGAAGGGTTATGCTCAGGAAGATAATTCCTGGGTTTTTGCCTCTGATGTTCATGCTTCCGATCTTGTTCGTGCCTTTCATGCGGCTCATCCTGGTCGGCCTGGGGGCTCTGGTGAGGGATCGGTGACCCCTCCTCAAGGGGGGGGTACTGTTGTGAATTCTGTGGCTGAATTCACTCCTGTGGTCACAAGTGGTACTGCAGCTTCTGAGCTTCCTCCCTCAGGTGTTCTGGTGAGCTCGTTAACTGCTTCATTACTTAACTCCGCCTGATGCTGCTATCCTTGCTCCTTGTCAATGTTTCAGTGTTGGATCTGAGCTTCTCCTGATTGTTCCTGTGACCTGCTGCTCTGTATAGCTAAGTGCTTTTTGCTTTTTTGTTGCTTTTTTTCTGTCCAGCTTGTCTTTTGTTTTGCTGGAAGCTCTGAGACGCAAAGGGTGTACCGCCGTGCCGTTAGTTCGGCACGGTGGGTTTTTTTTGCCCCCTTTGCGTGGTTTTGCTTTAGGGTTTTTTGTAGACTGCAAAGTTCGCTTTACTGTCCTCGCTCTGTCCTAGAATATCGGGCCCCACTTTGCTGAATCTATTTCATCCCTACGTTTTGTCTTTTCATCTTACTCACAGTCATTATATGTGGGGGGCTGCCTTTTCCTTTGGGGAATTTCTCTGGGGCAAGTCAGGCCTATTTTTCTATCTTCAGGCTAGCTAGTTTCTTAGGCTGTGCCGAGTTGCCTAGGTAGTTGTTAGGCGCAATCCACAGCCGCTTTTAGTTGTGTTTAGGATAGGATCAGGTGTGCAGTCTACAGAGTTTCCACGTCTCAGAGCTCGTTCTTGTATTCTTGGGTATTTGTCAGATCACTGTGTGCGCTCTGATCGCTAAGCACACTGTGTTTCTGGATTGCCTTCATAACACCTGTCATTAGCAAACATAACACCACTCCTCATACTGTATCTGTAGACACCGCACAGTACCCACTCCTCATACCGTATCTGTAGACACCACACAGTACCCACTCCTAATACTGTATCGATAGACACCACACAGTACCCACTCCTCATACTGTATCCGTAGACACCGCACAGTACCCACTCCTCATACTGTATCCGTAGACACCACACAGTACCCACTTCTCATACTGTATCCATAGACACCACACAGTACCCACTCCTCATACTGTATCTGTAGACACCACACAGTACCCACTCCTCATACTGTATCTGTAGACACCACACAGCACCCACTCATACTCTATCCATAGACACCACACAGTACCCACTCCCCATACTGTATCTGTAGACATCACACAGTACCCACTCCTCATACTGTATCCATAGACACCACACAGTACCCTCTCCTCATACTGTATCCGTAGACACCGCACAGTACCCACTCCTCAGACGGTATCAGTAGACACCACACAGTATCCACTCCTCATACTATATCCTTAGACACCACACAGTACCCACTCCTCATACTGTATCCGTAGACACTGCACAGTACCCACTCCTCATACTGTATCCGTAGACACCACACAGTACCCACTCCTCATACTGTATCCATAGACACCACACAGTACCCACTCCTCATACTGTATCCGTAGACACCACACAGTACCCACTCCTCATATTGTATCCATAGACACCGCACAGTACCCACTCCTCATACTGTATCCGTAGACACCGCACAGTACCCACTCCTCATACTGTATCCGTAGACACCACACAGTAACCACTCCTCATACTGTATCTGTAGACACCACACAGTACCCACTCCTCATACTGTATCCAGACACCACACAGTACCCACTCCTCATACTGTATCTGTAGACACTACACAGTACCCAGTCCTCATACTGTATCTGTAGACACCACACAGTACCCACTCCTCATATTGTATCCATAGACACCGCACAGTACCCACTCCTCATACTGTATCTGTAGACACCACACAGTACCCACTCCTCATATTGTATCCATAGACACCGCACAGTTCCCACTCCTCATATTGTATAAGCAGACACCGCGCAGTGCCACTCACCGCTCATCTGGTCATATCTTTATAGTGTCACATTTTCTTCTCAGGTGGGAAAACTTGTACAATACTTAGACCCCCATGACCTGGGACGAATCACCTTTAAGGACTTCTGTCAGGGGGTGCTGGCCATTAAAGGTAAGTGTCACTTGACTGAACCCCACTAACCAATGTCCCCTCTGCCCCCCATCACTATATGCTGTGCCCCTGACTCCCCCGAGCTCTGCAACATATAACAGCCGTCACACAGCATTACTGGGAAGGGTCGGGAGGTATCAATACCCATGCTCCAGCAATCACAGGAGTAAAGATGGCCAAAACTCCTGTCCCTGTCCATGTCTATCATGGTCTCTGTGTTCTGTCCAAACTCCTCTGTCCTCCTCCCCCCACACTCCTGTGTTGTCCTGTTCCTCCCTCCAGACTCCTCCATCCTCCTCCTCCCTCCAGACTCCTTCTCTTAGACTCCTCCTCCTTCTCTCACCAAACTCCTCTGTCCTCCTCCCCCACACTCCTGTGCTGTCCTCTTCCTCCCTCCAGACTCCTCCATACTCACTCCAGACTCCTCCTCCTAGACTCCAGTTGTCCTTCTCCTCCCTCCAGATTCCTGTAGTCCTTCTCCTCTCACCAGACTCCTCCTCCTCCCTCCAGACTCCTCCTCCTAGACTCCAGTTGTCCTTCTCCTCCCTCCAGATTCCTGTAGTCCTTCGCCTCTCACCAGACTCCTCCTCCTCCCTCCAGACTCCTCCTCCTAGACTCCACTTGTCCTTCTTCTCCCTCCAGATTCCTGTTGTCCTTCTCCTCTCACCAGACTCGTCCTCCTCCCTCCAGACTCCTCCTCCTAGACTCCACTTGTCCTTCTTCTCTCATCAGACTCCTCTGTCCTCCTCCCCCCACACTCCTGTGTTGTCCTCTTCCTCCCTCCAGACTCCTCCATCCTCCTCCTCCCTCCAGACTCCTCCTCCTCCCTCCAGACTCCTCCTCCTAGAATCCTCTCATCCTTCTCTCACCAAACTCCTCTGTCCTCCTCCCCCCACACTCCTGTGTTGTCCTCTTCCTCCCTCCAGACTCCTCCATCCTCACTCGACTCCTCCTCCTAGACTTCAGTTGTCCTTCTCCTCCCTCCAGATTCCTGTTGTCCTTCTCCTCTCACCAGACTCCTCCTCCTCCCTCCAGACTCCTCCTCCTAGACTCCAGTTGTCCTTCTCCTCTCACCAGACTCCTCCTCCTCCCCCCAGACTCCTCCTCCTGGACTCCACTTGTCCTTCTTCTCTCACCAGACTCCTCCTCCTCCCTCCAGACTCCTCCTCCTAGACTCCAGTTGTCCTTCTCCTCCCTCCAGATTCCTGTTGTCCTTCTCCTCTCACCAGACTCCTCCTCCTCCCTCCAGACTCCTCCTCCTGGACTCCACTTGTCCTTCTCCTCCCTCCAGATTCCTGTAGTCCTTCGCCTCTCACCAGACTCCTCCTCCTCCCTCCAGACTCCTCCTCCTAGACTCCACTTGTCCTTCTTCTCCCTCCAGATTCCTGTTGTCCTTCTCCTCTCACCAGACTCGTCCTCCTCCCTCCAGACTCCTCCTCCTAGACTCCACTTGTCCTTCTTCTCTCACCAGACTCCTCTGTCCTCCTCCCCCCACACTCCTGTGTTGTCCTCTTCCTCCCTCCAGACTCCTCCATCCTCCTCCTCCCTCCAGACTCCTCCTCCTCCCTCCAGACTCCTCCTCCTAGAATCCTCTCATCCTTCTCTCACCAAACTCCTCTGTCCTCCTCCTCCCACACTCCTGTGTTGTCCTCTTCCTCCCTCCAGACTCCTCCATCCTCACTTGACTCCTCCTCCTAGACTCCAGTTGCCCTTCTCCTCCCTCCAGATTCCTGTTGTCCTTCTCCTCTCACCAGACTCCTCCTCCTCCCTCCAGACTCCTCCTCCTAGACTCCAGTTGTCCTTCTCCTCTCACCAGACTGCTCCTCCTCCCTCCAGACTCCTCCTCCTGGACTCCACTTGTCCTTCTCTCACCAGACTCCTCCTCCTCCCTCCAGACTCCTCCTCCTAGACTCCAGTTGTCCTTCTCCTCCCTCCAGATTCCTGTTGTCCTTCTCCTCTCACCAGACTCCTCCTCCTCCCTCCAGACTCCTCCTCCTGGACTCCACTTGTCCTTCTCTCACCAGACTCCTCCTCGTCCCTCCAGACTCCACCTCCTGGACTCCACTTGTCCTTCTCCTCTCACCAAACTCCTCCTCCTCCCTCCAGACTCCTCCTCCTAGACTCCAGTTGTCCTTCTCCTCCCTCCAGATTCCTGTTGTCCTTCTCCTCTGACCAGACTCCTCCTCCTCCCTCCAGACTCCTCCTCCTAGACTCCAGTTGTCCTTCTCCTCCCTCCAGATTCCTGTTGTCCTTCTCCTCTCACCAGACTCCTCCTCCTCCCTCCAGACTCCTCCTCCTAGACTCCAGTTTTCCTTCTCCTCCCTCCAGATTCCTGTTGTCCTTCTCCTCTCACCAGACTCCTCCTCCTCCCTCCAGACTCCTCCTCCTAGACTCCAGTTGTCCTTCTCCTCCCTCCAGATTCCTGTTGTCCTTCTCCTCTCACCAGACTCCTCCTCTTCCCTCCAGACTCCTCCTCCTAGACTCCACTTGTCTTTCTCCTCCCTCCAGATTCCTGTTGTCCTTCTCCTCTCACCAGACTCCTCCTCCTCCCTCCAGACTCCTCCTCCTAGACTCCACTTGTCCTTCTTCTCTCACCAGACTCCTCTGTCCCCCTTCTGCCTTTGGACTCCTCTGACCTCTAGTAAAGATATCTTCACCCTAAATACTTTTTTGTACACATCCAAACCCATCTGTCCCCTCTATTTAAGACCCCTCTATCCCGTCACTTTCAGACTCCTCTGTGCTTCTTCAGACTCTTTTGTCCTATTGATCAGACTCCTGATGATGATGGTGATGATGATAATGGACAATGGATTTGTTCTACACTCCTGACTCCATCTCTTTTTAGGATGTAGTGAGCTGCTTCGGGGCGTCCTCCGGGTGAATGGCAGAAATTTCTCCCCGTTCTCATCCTGCTGTGTTGGGTGTCACTATCAGGTAAGTGATAACAGCCGGGTGTGATCTCTGCGAGGAGACATCTCACATGGGCGGGGCACAGAACTGAGACTCCGCCTCCAGCGCTTATTGTAAATAGTATAGGCAGCGCGAGACATGAGACGGGCGGCCTAAAGAGACGGCTCAGAAGTGACCATCCTACCGACAAGGGGAGGGCGGCGAGGAGGGTGGTGAGCGTAGCAGAAGAAGGTCGGTGAGGGTGGCAGAAGGAAGGCGAGAAGTGGTACAGCGAAGTGTCCGTATGTGAAGAATAATAATTCTAGAACGCTGTATATCTGCCCCCAACTTGACCTGTAAGAGAAGAAAAACTTATACTATACTCACCTGCGGGGCGTTCCGGCGTGATTGGCATCGCTGGTCTTGGTCCGGCACCTCCCATCTTCTTACGATCCCCGTCCTCCTGCTTGCTTCGTGTGGATGATGCGTCCCTTCGTCAGCCACATGACTTTTGGATATGGGATGGACCCCACTCCTTCTTAAATCCACCATAACTACTGTAAACCTAGGTACTAAAATAAATACACAAAACACATTATTTTGGTTGTCAAAATGGCCACAGCTTTTATTCAAATCACAGGATTAAATAATCACAGAAGGAGTCGGGTGGAGTGCTAGTACATTGGGATTCACAAGTACTGCGATATCCCCAGCTGTCTGACATACAGCACCAGGACAGACAGCCATAAAGGGGCGGCACGCACTGGCTCGCCATTCAAGCAGAGCCAGTAAACTTTCAGGGCACCAATGACCCTATTATCATCACTCCTGTGCTTAGCCACTGTGCCCGCCCCTGATTGATGTTACCATTACAACGTCCTTGAGGCTGGCCACCAAAGCCGAGCCTGCTCACCACCATGAGGTTTTACATCCTCTATTAGTTAAAATGAGTCCACCTTAACTTGTCTGCAACTTCCACCTGACTCCTAAACCACAAAGCCGTGACGGGTTATAAATTCCAAGTCTCATTTGACACTTTTTTTTTTTAATAATTAAATCATTTTTGTAAACTTAAAAACTAGGCGTCCCTGCAAAAGCATTAATGGGACTAAACTTGGCAAACCCCCGACTCACAAAGAGTCATCCTACAGCACTCAGGAGAGGAAAAACCCCCTGTGGAGGAAACCTCCAGGGAACCATGGCTGAAGGATTGCCCTTCCCTTGGGCTTAGAAGGTTACCGCAAATAATAACTCTTTATAGCCAATATACAATTGAACCTGGTACAAGATATACAATGACAAATTCAAAATTACGATAAAGCATTTATCATTATACAAGCAATAATTAAAAAGTTTTAAGGACAGAGATTATAAACAGGGCGGGAGGGCGGGTAATGTTTCCTCCTGTCCATCCTGTGAGAGAAAGAGGGAGAGCCAGAGTTGCCTCCCCTATATAAGCCCCACCCTCCTCACAGTAATACACCAGGCACAAACATCTAAACTCCATCCTCTTAAAGCAACATCACTCTTGTTTAAAATCTACACTGCATGAATTTGGCCTATTACCAGGAGGGTGAATCAGTGGGTCATTTGCTGTCGCTGGTGGCATCTGCCCATAGAAATACTTCCTTTGTTCACTCTTTGGTGACTGGGAGTGGTGTTGCTGTTTCTGAGACTTCAGAGATTTTGGAGACTTTTGCAGATTTTTACGCAGACTTATACTCCTCTCGGGTAGATGGGTCAATGGAGGACACGGTGGCGTTCCTTGAGGAGTTGGAGCTCCCGAGGCTGAGTGACACAGCTAGGGAGGATTTGGAGGCTCCCATTACGGAGGAGGAACTGGGACGGGCATTGCAGTCGATGGCTAATGGGAAGGCGCCTGGCGTAGAAGGATTTCCTGCCGAAATTTATAAAAGCTTGGGGGAAGTGTTGATCCCTAAATTGAAGGCGGTCTTGGAAGAGGCTACGAATGGTGGAAGGCTACCGGCATCTATGCGGGAGGCCACAATAGTGGTGATTCCAAAGGAGGGGAAAGACCCGACACAGCCGGATTCATATCGGCCAATTTCTTTGCTTACTATCGACGTTAAACTCCTGGCTAAGGTTTTGGCGATGAGGTTGACAAGTGTTATTTCTGGCCTGATACACTCAGACCAGTCTGGCTTTATGCCTGATAGGTCAACTGCGATTAATCTACGAAGGCTGTATATGAACTTGCAACTCAAAGCCGATAACTGTGGCCAGAGAGTTATTGCATCTTTAGACGCTCACAAGGCGTTCGATAGTGTGGAGTGGGGGTATCTCTGGCAGGTGTTGCGAAGAATGGGGTTTGGACCGCAGTTCATATCATGGATTCAATTAATGTACTCGATGCCGATGGCCAGGGTTAGGGTAAACGGGGAGTTGTCACGGACCATACAATTGGCTAGAGGGACGAGACAGGGGTGTCCGCTTTCCCCCCTTTTGTTTGCTCTGGCGGTGGAACCACTGGCCGCTACGCTTCGACAGTCTGATGAGATGACGGGGTTTAAATATGGGGTGATTGAAGAAAGGGTGGCGTTGTATGCGGATGATATTTTGTTGTTTCTGGCTGACCCGGTTGCATCCTTGGAGGGAGCCATTGGGATTATTGAACGATTCGGATCAGTGTCGGGACTTAGGATAAATTGGAGTAAGTCTATCTTGTTTAAGGTGGACGATGTGGATGGGGAGCCATTGGAGGACGGGCGACTGGAGGTGACGAGTAAATTTAAGTACCTGGGAATATGGGTATCTATGCCGGTCACTGACTATATACATGAGAATCTGACTCCAATCTTGGGTGCCCTCAAGGCAAAAGCGGATGCATGGCTTAAGCTACATTTGTCTGTGGTAGGCAGGGTGAATCTTATCAAAATGATTCTGATGCCGAAAATACTGTATATTCTTCACAATGCGCCAGTTTGGATACCACGTGGGAAATTTAGACAGATCAACTCTCTGTTTAGGAATCTGATTTGGGGGAGGCAGCATCCGCGTATCAAACTGGAGACACTTCAGCGACCCAAGGATGATGGGGGTCTGGCATTGCCTAACCCTGAGTTGTACTTTCTTGCAGCCCAGAGTCAGCATTTAAGGGGCTGGGCGCATGAAGGGTCATCTGGGGCAGTACAGCGGTTGATGGAGGTGGTGACAAAAAGAAGGCCAGTGGTGCAATGTTTGGAGGATGGATCCTTGGAGAGTTTGGGGAAGCTATATCCGACTTTGCTGTTGATACGCAAGCTGTGGAGTAGATTGAGGCACATACGTGGGATCACGGACTTGACTAGATACTCGCCGCTATGGCATAATAACAATCTGAAAGAATTTGAGGCATTGGGGGTACTGATAGAGTGGTTGGGCAAAGGGATTCAGTATGTGTATCAAATAATTGAACAAGGTGAACTGAAATCATTTTCCCAATTGCAGGCGGAATTTGGTCTTGGGTCTGCAGGGGAGTATCAATATTTGCGGATGAGGAATGCCTTTGGAGCTCAGAGTAGGAACGGAGGTATTAGGATTCAAAGGGATATAGTACTGGAGTATGTGTGTAATGATGGGACGACTGGAGGAGTCATATCCACTCTGTACAGGGATCTGTTGCACACTTTTCTATTGGGGTTTCCAATAATGGCAAGAGCTAAATGGGAAAGGGATTTGGGCCCAATAGATAACGAGACTTGGGAGTCGGTGTTGGAATGGATCCCAAGACTGTCGCTGAGTGAACCGTATAGACTGTCACAGCTCTATGTGATACACAGAGTTTATAGGTCTCCGATGGTGCTATATAAGGCAGGATTGCGTAATGACTCTGAATGTCTGAGGTGTAAGTCTACGGATGCAGACATTTTCCATATGATGTGGACATGTCCGAGGTTGGCTGCCTTCTGGGTGGTAGTTTTGAGTCGTATGGAAGGTGCGTATGGATGCACGGTGCCAAGGGATCCAGTTGTCTGTTTGTTGGGATGCGTGGATGAGATTGGAGTGGATAAACACCTAAAGATAGCTATAGCCAGATTGTTGTATATGGCTAGGAAGGTGATAGCTAGAAACTGGATTAGGGAAGAGCCACCGTCAAGAGGAGAGTTCCTCCAGTATGTGAAACAGGGCCTGACACTAGAAAAAGGGATTTATAAGAAGAAAGGGAAAACTGAAACGTTCAATAAAATGTGGTCTCCATGGATTGCTATGGGATAGTAATGTGAAGTGTGGCTTATACGAATGGTTGAGGGATTAGATACTCTATTGTTTTAATGATGGTAGTAATTAACAAGATGAGCTGCTTTGTGGGGTGGGGGTGGGGGGCTTTGGGATCGAAGGGGGCTGTTTGAAGGGGGAGGGGGGAAATACTCTATATTGAAAATGTAAATGTAACATGTTAATTGCCTTGTTATTCTTAATAAAAATTTATTTGAATAAAAAAAAAAATCTACACTGCAATACAAACAAAGGCTGCAGGAGTTCTCAGTCCACCCATCCCCAAGTCATGTCCACCTCCGACTAGTCTCCGGTGATTTCTGTCTCCTCGGCACACCACTCCTGCACAGGCGCACTTCTCTGCCTTGTCGAGGGCAGAGCATCATACTGGATTGTGCATGCGCCGGGCCTCTCTGATCTTTCCCGGCGCCTGTGCACGGCAGCACTTTGCTCTGCCCTCAACAGGACAGAGAAATGCGCCTGCGCAAGAGTGCGGTTCAGAGGAGACACGTCATCCGCACAAAGCAAGCAGGAGGGCGGCATCGCAAGAAGGGAGGCGCCGGATCAAGAAGAGCGACACCCATCGGACTGGACCGCCCAGCAGGTGAGTATAATAAAAGTTATTTTTCTGGTCTTGCAGGTCGGGTTGGGGGAAGATATACAGCATTATAGAATGCTGTATATCAGCTCTGAAAGGTAATGGCCATATCTCTTATCGGCCATACCTGGTGACCGGTTCCCTTTAATGAAACTGTTTTCCTGTGCGTACTTCAACCGCAGCTGGGTGTGTAAAACCCTACGATTGGTGCTAGAAGCATGGGCAGTGTGACTGCCGCAGAGATACCACATGTCCTGGGTGAAAGCAACTGCGGTAGTGAAAGTCAACAACATGGAGAAGTTGATAAAGCAACTGATGCAGGCTAATCTCCAGCAGCAACAGATATGGCAGCAGCACCATCAACAGCAGTGGCAAAAGCAGCAGATGGAACTCCAAGCCTAGGCGATACGTGGCAGAGCAACCGCCCACCCCCAAGTTAAGGTGATGACTCTCACGTGAAGATGATGGTAAGGAGAGCCTTAAAAAAGATAACCCCGGGTGATGATGTGGAGGTGTTCTTGAATGTGTTGGAATGGGAAGTGGAACAGGAGAAATTGCCTCTGGAGCAGTGGGTGAAGGTGCTGGCATCATATTTATCTGGAACTGCAGAAGACATATTATGACCCGGCCTTGCAGGATTCAAAAAGAGTACGCCAAGTTGAAAACTGAGATCTTGGTGCGCTTAGGAGTGACTGACTGTCCAGGCGCAATGGGTGCACCACTGGGCCTATTGCAGTGACAACCCTCCCCAGCTCCAAATGTTCGACCTCCTACACCTGGTCCAAAAGTGATTGCAACCTGAATCCTCCTCCCCAGCACAGATGGTTGAGTGTCATCGTGGTCAGGTTCATGTAGTCCCTTCTGAGGCTGGTGCATTCGTTGGTTATCGAGGGAGATCCCCATAATGCCAATGACCTGGTGGGCCTGGTGAAAGGTACCAGACAGTCGAGAGTTCCTTGGGGAAGCAAGGGGTTCCCAAAGGGGAACTGACACCCTAAAGAGGGGAGCTAGAGTCACATCTGGGGGCGTTCAAAAACCAAGGAGGCATCTGAGTTGTTGCCAAAACCCTAATAATGCAATTTGTTGGAGGTGTCATTCCCCAGGTCACATACTCGTCCATTGCCCCATGACCACCGAGCCATTGGATTGCAGCATAGGACGGCGCTGCTCGTATTTTGGATATTCTGCCTGTATTGCTGTCCCTCAACCAGGCGAGGGGCCGAAGGCGAGTCCCATATCAGTGAACAGAGTGCAAATGACTGGCCTGTTGTACTCAGGTAGTTTGGAAACCTTAGTAAGGGCCACAATTCCTCATCGGCCGATTCCTGGGAAGATAGTGGGCGTCCGCTGTATCCATGGGGACACCAAGGACTACCTTGTGGCCCGAGTGGTCATAGACACAAAATGTGGCCCATGAGGTGGGCGTAGTCAAGGACCTACTGCACCCTGTTATAATAGGGCGGGACTTTCCATTGTTTTGGGATTTGTGGGGTTAAGGAAGGACGCCTAGTTGCTTGGACAGCAGCCAGGTCGTTCCTAAAGAAACCTCGTCACCGGCCTTAGTTGACAATGAGGATGAGGCAGCATCCATGGAGGCCAACATGTCTGCTGGACGTGTCAGGGGAAACTTTGGAACCGCCTAACCCTGGGATTTAACTCTAAAAGGGACAATTGATGATGTTATGTTACTTAAAGGGAACCTGTCACCGCCCAGGCGTTTTTAACTAAAGAGCCACCTAGTGCAGCACTAATGCTGCATTCTGTTAAGGTGGCTCTTTTAGTTGGGGTCCCTTTCAACGCTGCAATATCCGTTTTTATAATTTGACCCTCATACCTGTAGTTTGTCTGGGGGGCAAGTCTTTTCCTCCCGCACACAAACGCCTCGGTTATGACCTGGTGGTAAGGACAATAATGGACCTGGTGGTTAAGAGCACACGGAATGACCTGATAGTTACTAATAATATAGGACAAGCTCTGAGACGTGGGAACTCTGCTGACCGCAATCCCTAATCCTATCACACACACTAGAAATAGCCATGGATTGCTCCTAACGCTCCCTATGCAACTCGACACAGCCTAAGAAACTAGCTAGCCCTAAAGATAGAAAAATAAAGCCTACCTTGCCTCAGAGAAATTCCCCAAAGGAAAAGGCAGCCCCCCACATATAATGACTGTGAGTAAAGATGAAAATTACAAACACAGAGATGAAATAGATTTAGCAAAGTGAGGCCCAACTTACTGAACAGACAGAGAATAGGAAAGGTAACTTTGCGGTCAGCACAAAAAACTACAAAAAGACCACGCAGAGGGCGCAAAAAGACCCTCCACACCGACTCACGGTGCGGAGGCGCTCCCTCTGCGTCCCAGAGCTTCCAGCAAGCAAGACAAAAATCAAAATAGCAAGCTGGACAGAAAAATAGCAAACCAGAGAAAAACAAGCAGGAACTTAGCTTCTGCTGGGAAAACAGGTCACAAGAACGATCCAGGGGAGAACTAGACCAATACTGGAACATTGACAGGTGGCATGGAGCAATGATCTAAGTGGAGTTAAATAGAGCAGCCAGCTAACGAATTAACCTCGTCACCTGTGGAAGGAAACTCAGAAGCCGCAGCTCCACTCATAACCACCAGAGGAAGCCCATGGACAGAACCAGCCGAAGTACCATTCATGACCACAGGAGGGAGCTTGACAACAGAATTCACAACACGCCTCCCAGCCATCACTCAATACTCCGCGCGCAGGGCCGCCTCCACTTCCTTCATTAACGTCCCCGGCGCTTGCGCTGTAAGTTCCAATCGTGTGATGGGAGTGGAAGGGCAGCGCAAACTGCGCATGCCCGAAAAAAAACTTACAGCGCAGGCGCTATCATAGCCGCCCCTCTGACAGACTTCCTTAAAGGGACAAAGTCGACTATGGCTAAGTGGTCTCCGGAAGTGGAGACGGCCTTCCAGGAACTTAAGCTAGCCCTGTGTAAATAGCGAGTGCTGGTGGTACCGGATTTCTCCAAGGAGTTTGTGGTCCAGATGGACACGTCAGGTGTTGGGCTGGGTGCTGTCTTATCACAAGAGGTAAACAGGGAAGGGCAACCCATGTATCTAAGTCAGAAGTTGCCATCCTGTGAGAAGACTTACTCCATTGTGGAGTAGGAATGTTTGGCCATCAAGTGGGTGTTGGAGACTCTTAGATACTACCTCTTTGGCAAGAAATTTAGGCTAGTGTCAGACCATGACCCACTAACGTGGAAGAGGGAGAAGAAGGGGAACAATGCCCGAGTGACCAATGGTGGTTCCTAGCACTTCAAGATTTAACTTCCATGTGGAGCATACACCAGGGAAACTGCATGGCAATGCTGATGCTATGTCAAGAGCCCACTGATTGATGGCAAAAGGTGCCAAGCTCTGGGTAGAGAGAGCTATGTAAATTGGCTGCCGGACAGGTCCTTGAGGGGAGATATGCATCATCGAGGTTGGTAGCTTCGGTGCTGTAAGCCCGCAAAAGCATGCGCAAGCATGTATAGTGCTGAGAGAGTTAATAGGGTGTATAAGGGCCGAGTTTTACGAGGAGTCAAAGATATGGGTGGGAATGACGGCACACATATCCACATGCCGGGGGCATGGTTTGTCAGATAAAATGGAGGCCAAGTGTCTCATTCAGTGTCTAAATCTGGAGATGTGTGCATCGTCTGTTGTTGGTCTGTGCTAAGGCCTTCAGAACTAGACACTAGCCTGAGCAGGTGAAACCTGTTATGAACAGGTGATTCAGAACCACAATGGACCTAGTGGTTAAGAGCACACAAGTGACCTGATAGTTACCAACATAGGATGAGCTCTGAGACGTGGGAACTCTGCTGACCGCAATCCCTAATCCTATCACACCACACTAGAGGTAGCCGTGGATTGCTCCTAACGCTCCCTATGCAACTCGGCACAGCCTGAGAAACTAGCTAGCCCTGAAGATAGAAAAATAAGCCTACCTTGCCTCAGAGAAATTCCCCAAAGGAAAAGGCAGCCCCCCACATATAATGACTGTGAGTTAAGATGAAAATACAAACACAGAGATGAAATAGATTTTAGCAAAGTGAGGCCCGACTTACTGAATAGACCGAGGATAGGAAAGATAGCTTTGCGGTCAGCACAAAAACCTACAAACAACCACGCAGAGGGGGCAAAAAGACCCTCCGCACCGACTAACGGTACGGAGGTGCTCCCTCTGCGTCTCAGAGCTTCTAGCAAGCAAGAAAAACCAATATAGCAAGCTGGACAGAAAATATAGCAAACAAAAAGAAACACAAGCAAAACTTAGCTTATGCAGGGCAGACAGGCCACAAGAACGATCCAGGAGAGAGCTAGGCCAATACTGGAACATTGCCTGGAGGCCAGGAACAAAGAACTAGGTGGAGTTAAATAGAGCAGCACCTAACGACTTAACCTCGTCACCTGAGGAAGGAAACTCAGAAGCCGCAGCCCCACTCACATCTACCAGAGGAAGCTCATAGACAGAACCAGCCGAAGTACCACTCATGACCACAGGAGGGAGCTTGACCACAGAATTCACAACAGTACCACCCCCCCTTGAGGAGGGGTCACCGAACCCTCACCAGAGCCCCCAGGCCGACCAGGATGAGCCAAATGGAAGGCACGAACCAGATCGGCAGCATGAACATCAGAGGCAAAAACCCAGGAATTATCTTCCTGACCATAACCCTTCCACTTAACCAGGTACTGGAGTTTCCGTCTCGAAATACGAGAATCCAAAATCTTCTCCACTATATACTCCAACTCCCCCTCAACCAAAACCGGGGCAGGAGGATCAACGGATGGAACCACAGGTGCCACATATCTCCGCAACAATGACCTATGGAATACGTTATGGATGGAAAAAGAAGCTGGAAGGGTCAAACGAAAAGACACAGGATTAAGAACCTCAGAAATCCTATACGGACCAATGAAGCGGGGCTTAAACTTAGGAGAGGAAACTTTCATAGGAATTGTTATGAACAGGTAATTCAGAACCACAATGGACCTTGAAGTTCAGAGCACACAAAGTGACCTGACATTTACCAAAAACATAGGACAAGCTCTGAGACGTGGAAACTCTGCTGACCGCAATCCCTAATCCTATCACACCACACTAGAGGTAGCCGTGGATTGCGCCTAACGCTCCCTATGCTGTTGTGAATTCTGTGGCTGAGTTCACTTCTGTGGTCACAAGTGGTATTGCAGTCTCTGGGCTTCCTCCATCAGGTGTTTTGGTGAGCTCGTTGGCTGCCTTGCTATTTAGCTCCACCTGAGTCTGTCTTCCTTGCTCCTTGTCAATGTTCCAGTGTTGGATCTGAGCTACTGCATCTTTCCTTGGGCCTGCTGCTCTGCTAGATAAGTGCTTCTAGTTTGTTTTCTGTTTTTTCTGTCCAGCTTGCTATTGTCTTTTGCTGGAAGCTCTGAGAAGCAGAGGGGTGCACCGCCGTGCTGTTAGTTCGGCACGGTGGGTCTTTTTGCCCCTTTGCGTGGTTTTCGTTTTAGGGTTTTTTGTAGACTGCATAGTTCTCTTTGCTATCCTCGCTCTGTCTAGAATATCGGGCCTCACTTTGCTGAATCTATTTCATTCCTACGTTTGTCTTTTCATCTTGCTAACAGTCATTATATGTGGGGGGCTGCCTATTCCTTTGGGGTATTTCTCTGAGGTAAGTCAGGCTTGTATTTCTATCTTCAGGCTAGTCAGCTCCTCAGGCAGTGCCGAGTTGCATAGGTAGTTGTTAGGCGCAATCCACTGCTGCTTATAGTTGTGTGAGGATAGATCAGGTACTGCAGTCTACAGAGATTCCACGTCTCAGAGCTCGTCCTATTGTTTTTGGTTATTGCCAGATCTCTGTATGTGCGCTGCTTACTGCACGCTGTGTTGCCTGATTGCCAGCCATAACATTACAAGGAGCCACACCAATGATTCCCAATAGAGGGAAAAAAGAAATCCTGACATCATTTTTTTTTCTTAGCTCTGTCTTCAGTCTTTTTTTTCCCCTAGACATTAGAGTGCTTCAGGACACAGCTGTGGACATGGATATTCAGGCTCTGTGCTCCTCAATGGATAATCTCGTTGTAAATGTACAAAAGATTCAAGATACTATTGATCAGAAATCGATGCTAGAACCAAGAATTCCGATTCCTGATTTGTTTTTTGGTGACAGAACTAAGTTCCTGAGCTTCAGAAATAATTGTAAGCTATTTTTGGCCTTGAAACCTCATTCTTCTGGTAATCCTATTCAACAGGTTTTGATTATTATTTCTTTTTTGCGCGGCGACCCACAGGACTGGGCGTTTTCTCTTGCACCAGGAGATTCTGCATTGAGTAATGTTGATGCATTTTTCCTGGCGCTCGGATTGCTTTACGATGAGCCTAATTCAGTGGATCAGGCTGAGAAAAATCTGCTGGCTTTATGCCAGGGTCAGGATGATGTAGAAGTATATTGTCAGAAATTTAGGAAATGGTCAGTACTCACTCTGTGGAATGAATCTGCACTAGCGGCTTTGTTCAGAAAGGGTCTCTCTGAAGCTCTTAAGGATGTAATGGTGGGATTTCCTATGCCTGCTGGTTTGAATGAGTCTATGTCCTTGGCCATTCAGATCGGTCGTCGCTTGCGCGAGCGTAAATCTGTGCACCATCTGGCGGTACTGCCTGAGAGTAAACCTGAGCCTATGCAGTGCGACAGGACTATGACTAAAGTAGAACGGCAAGAACACAGACGTCTGAACAGACTGTGTTTCTATTGTGGTGATTCTACTCATGCTATTTCTAATTGTCCTAAACGCACTAGGCGGTTCGATAGCTCTGCCGTTATTGGTACTGTACAGTCCAAATTCCTTTTGTCCATTACCTTAATGTGCTCTTTGTCATCGTATTCTGTCATGGCGTTTGTGGATTCAGGCGCTGCCCTGAATCTGATGGATTTGGATTATGCTAAACGTTGTGGATTTTTCTTGGAGCCTTTGCGGTGTCCTATTCCGTTGAGAGGAATTGATGCTACACCTTTGGCCAAGAATAAGCCTCAGTACTGGGCCCAGCTGACCATGTGCATGGCTCCTGCACATCAGGAAGTTATTCGCTTTCTGGTACTGCATAATTTGCATGATGTGGTCGTGTTGGGGTTGCCATGGCTACAAACCCATAATCCAGTATTGGATTGGAACTCTATGTCGGTAACCAGCTGGGGTTGTCAGGGAGTACATGGTGATGTTCCATTTTTGTCTATTTCGTCATCCATTCCTTCTGACATCCCAGAGTTCTTGTCGGACTTTCAGGATGTATTTGAAGAGTCCAAGTCTGATGCCCTACCTCCGCATAGGAATTGTGATTGTGCTATCGATTTGATTCCTGGTAGTAAATTCCCTAAGGGTCGTTTATTTAATTTGTCCGTACCTGAACACACCGCTATGCGCAGTTATGTGAAGGAGTCCCTGGAGAAGGGACATATTCGCCCATCGTCGTCACCATTGGGAGCAGGGTTTTTTTTTGTAGCCAAGAAGGATGGTTCGCTAAGACCGTGTATTGATTACCGCCTTCTTAATAAGATCACTGTTAAGTTTCAGTATCCCTTGCCATTGATTTCTGACTTGTTTGCTCGGATTAAGGGGGCTAGTTGGTTTACTAAGATTGATCTTCGTGGTGCGTATAATCTGGTGAGAATCAGGCAGGGAGATGAATGGAAAACGGCATTTAATACGCCCGAGGGTCATTTTGAGTATCTGGTGATGCCGTTCGGACTTGCCAATGCTCCATCTGTTTTTCAGTCTTTTATGCATGACATTTTCCGTGAGTATCTGGATAAATTCTTGATTGTTTACTTGGATGACATTTTGATCTTCTCAGATGATTGGGAGTCTCATGTGAAGCAAGTCAGAATGGTTTTCCAGGTACTGCGTGCTAATTCCTTGTTCGTGAAGGGATCAAAGTGTCTCTTCGGTGTGCAGAAAGTTTCATTTTTGGGGTTCATCTTTTCCCCTTCTACTATCGAGATGGATCCGGTTAAGGTTCAGGCCATCCAGGATTGGACTCAGCCGACATCTCTAAAAAGTCTGCAGAAATTCCTGGGCTTTGCTAATTTTTATCGTCGCTTCATCTGTAATTTTTCTAGCATTGCCAGACCATTGACCGATTTGACCAAGAAGGGTGCTGATTTGGTTAATTGGTCTTCTGCTGCCGTGGAAGCTTTTCAGGAGTTGAAGCGTCGTTTTTGCTGTGCCCCTGTGTTGTGTCAACCTGATGTTTCTCTTCCGTTCCAGGTCGAGGTTGATGCTTCTGAGATTGGTGCAGGGGCGGTTTTGTCACAGAGAGGTTCTGGTTGCTCAGTGTTCAAACCATGTGCTTTCTTTTCCAGGAAATTTTCTGCTGCTGAGCGTAATTATGATGTGGGCAACCGAGAGTTGCTGGCCATGAAGTGGGCATTCGAGGAGTGGCGTCATTGGCTTGAGGGTGCTAAGCATCGCGTGGTGGTATTGACTGATCATAAGAACTTGACTTATCTCGAGTCTGCCAAGCGCTTGAATCCTAGACAGGCCCGTTGGTCGTTATTTTTTGCTCGTTTTGATTTTGTGATTTCATACCTTCCGGGCTCTAAAAATGTGAAGGCGGATGCTCTGTCTAGGAGTTTTGTGCCCGACTCTCCGGGGTTATCTGAGCCGGCGAGTATCCTCAAGGAAGGAGTCATTGTGTCTGCCATCTCCCCTGATTTGCGGAGAGTGTTGCAGAAATTTCAGGCTAATAAACCTGATCGTTGTCCGGCCGAGAAACTGTTCGTCCCTGATAGGTGGACTAGTAAAGTTATCTCTGAACTTCATTGTTCGGTGCTGGCCGGTCATCCAGGAATCTTTGGTACCAGGGAGTTGGTTGCTAGATCCTTCTGGTGGCCATCTCTGTCACGGGATGTGCGTGCTTTTGTGCAGTCCTGTGGAATTTGTGCTAGGGCTAAGCCCTGCTGTTCACGTGCCAGTGGGTTGCTTTTGCCCTTGCCGGTCCCGAAGAGGCCTTGGACACATATTTCGATGGATTTCATTTCTGACCTTCCCGTTTCTCAAAAAATGTCGGTCATTTGGGTGGTCTGTGATCGCTTTTCTAAAATGGTCCATCTGGTGCCCTTGGTTAAATTGCCTTCCTCCTCTGATTTGGTGCCTTTGTTCTTCCAGCATGTGGTTCGTTTACATGGCATTCCTGAGAATATTGTTTCTGACAGAGGTTCCCAGTTTGTCTCGAGGTTCTGGCGAGCCTTTTGTGGTAGGATGGGCATTGACCTATCTTTCTCCTCGGCCTTCCATCCTCAGACTAATGGCCAGACCGAACGAACCAATCAGACCTTGGAAACATATCTGAGATGTTTTGTTTCCGCTGACCAGGATGATTGGGTGTCATTTTTGCCGTTGGCTGAGTTCGCCCTTAATAATCGGGCCAGCTCGGCTACCTTGGTCTCTCCATTTTTCTGCAATTCTGGGTTCCATCCTCGTTTCTCTTCAGGACAGGTTGAGTCTTCGGACTGTCCTGGTGTGGATTCTGTGGTGGACAGGTTGCAGCAGATCTGGACTCAGGTAGTGGACAATTTGACCTTGTCCCAGGAGAAGGCTCAGCTTTTCGCTAATCGCAGACGCCGTGTGGGACCCCGACTTCGTGTTGGGGATTTGGTTTGGTTATCTTCTCGTCATATTCCTATGAAGGTTTCCTCTCCTAAATTTAAACCTCGTTTTATTGGTCCGTATAGGATTTCTGAGATTCTCAATCCGGTGTCTTTTCGTCTGACCCTCCCAGACTCCTTTTCCATACATAATGTATTCCATAGGTCGTTGTTGAGGAGATACGTGGCACCTATGGTTCCATCTGTGGAGCCTCCTGCCCCTGTTTTGGTGGAGGGGGAATTGGAGTATATTGTGGAGAGGATTTTGGATTCTCGTGTCTCTAGACGGAAACTCCAGTATCTGGTCAAATGGAAGGGTTATGCTCAGGAAGATAATTCCTGGGTTTTTGCCTCTGATGTCCATGCCCCAGATCTTGTTCGTGCCTTTCATGTGGCTCGCCCTGGTCGGCCTGGGGGTTCTGGTGAGGGTTCGGTGACCCCTCCTCAAGGGGGGGGGTACTGTTGTGAATTCTGTGGCTGAGTTCACTTCTGTGGTCACAAGTGGTATTGCAGTCTCTGGGCTTCCTCCATCAGGTGTTTTGGTGAGCTCGTTGGCTGCCTTGCTATTTAGCTCCACCTGAGTCTGTCTTCCTTGCTCCTTGTCAATGTTCCAGTGTTGGATCTGAGCTACTGCATCTTTCCTTGGGCCTGCTGCTCTGCTAGATAAGTGCTTCTAGTTTGTTTTCTGTTTTTTCTGTCCAGCTTGCTATTGTCTTTTGCTGGAAGCTCTGAGAAGCAGAGGGGTGCACCGCCGTGCTGTTAGTTCGGCACGGTGGGTCTTTTTGCCCCTTTGCGTGGTTTTCGTTTTAGGGTTTTTTGTAGACTGCATAGTTCTCTTTGCTATCCTCGCTCTGTCTAGAATATCGGGCCTCACTTTGCTGAATCTATTTCATTCCTACGTTTGTCTTTTCATCTTGCTAACAGTCATTATATGTGGGGGGCTGCCTATTCCTTTGGGGTATTTCTCTGAGGTAAGTCAGGCTTGTATTTCTATCTTCAGGCTAGTCAGCTCCTCAGGCAGTGCCGAGTTGCATAGGTAGTTGTTAGGCGCAATCCACTGCTGCTTATAGTTGTGTGAGGATAGATCAGGTACTGCAGTCTACAGAGATTCCACGTCTCAGAGCTCGTCCTATTGTTTTTGGTTATTGCCAGATCTCTGTATGTGCGCTGATTACTGCACGCTGTGTTGCCTGATTGCCAGCCATAACACTATGCAACTCGGCACAGCCTGAGAAACTAACTGAACAAGGAAAAATAGTGAAAAACCAGCTCACCTATTAGGCATTTGTTGTGGGGAAGCCCGGATACCGTGCAGTCATCACGTGGAACGATAAGGAAAAAGAACTCATTGTTCGAAACGTGTAGCCTGCTGCTACTCATTCTCCTGTGAACCATGTCATTGGACTTTGGATTTTATCCTCAATAAATCTTGATATTTTTGGAAGCTGGATTTTTTTTTTTTTTTTTTCCTGTTTGCCTGAGAAACTAACTAGCCCTGAAGATAGAAAAATAAGCCTACCTTGCCTCAGAGAAATTCCCCAAAGGAAAAGGCAGCCCCCCACATATAATGACTGTGAGTAAAGATGAAAATACAAACACAGAGATGAAATAGATTTAGCAAAGTGAGGCCCGACTTACTGAATAGACCAAGGATAGGAAAGATAGCTTTGCGGTCAACACAAAAACCTACAAACAACCACGCAGAGGGGCAAAAAGACCCTCCGCACCGACTAACGGTACGGAGGTGCTCCCTCTGCGTCTCAGAGCTTCCAGCAAGCAAGAAAAACCAATAAAGCAAGCTGGACAGAAAATATAGCAAACAAAAGTAACACAAGCAGAACTTAGCTATGCAGGATAGACAGGCCACAGGAACGATCCAGGAGGAAGCAAGACCAATACTAGAACATTGACTGGAGGCCAGGATCAAAGCACCAGGTGGAGTTAAATAGAGCAGCACCTAACGACTTAACCTCATCACCTGAGGAAGGAAACTCAGAAGCTGCAGTACCACTTTCATCCACCAAAGGAAGCTCAGCCGAAGTACCACTCACGACCACAGGAGTGTTGTGAATTCTGTGGCAGAGCTCCCTCCTGTGGTCACAAGTGGTACTTCGGCTGCTTCTCTCTGTGAGCTTCCGTTAGTGTAGGAGAGTGGTACTGCGGCTTCTGAGTTTCCTTCCTCAGGTGATGTGGTGAAGTCGTTAGGTGCTGCTCTATTTAACTCCACCTAGTGCTTTGATCCTGGCCTCCAGTCAATGTTCTAGTATTGGACCTGTTTCCTCCTGGATCGTTCCTGTGGCCTGCTGCTCTGCATAGCTAAGTTCGCTTTTGCTATTTGTTTGCTGTTTTTTTCTTTCCAGCTTGCTTTTTGTTTTTTCTTGCTTGCTGGAAGCTCTGGGACGCAGAGGGTGTACCTCCGTGCCGTTAGTTCAGTACGGAGGGTCTTTTTGCCCCCTTTGCGTGGTTGCTTGTAGGGTTTTGTGTTGACCGCAAAGTCACCTTTCCTATCCTCGCTCTGTTCAGAAAGTCGGGCCTCACTTTGCTAAATCTATTTAATCTCTACGTTTGTCTTTTCATCTTTACTCACAGTCATTATATGTGGGGGCTGCCTTTTGCTTTGGGGTATTTCTCTGAGGCAAGGTAGGCTTATTTTCTATCTTCAGGCTAGCTAGTTTCTCAGGCTGTGCCGAGTTGCATAGGGAGCGTTAGGCGCAATCCACGGCTGCCTCTAGTGTGGTTGGAGAGGATTAGGGATTGCGGTCAGCAGAGTTCCCACATCTCAGAGCTCGTTCTATGTTTTTGGGTTATTGTCAGGTCACTGTATGTGCTCTGACTTCTATGTCCATTGTGGTACTGAATTACCAGATCATAACACAGGAGGGAGCTTGGCCACAGAATTCACAACAGTACCCCCACCTTGAGGAGGGGTCACCGAACCCTCACCAGAGCCCCCAGGCCGACCAGGATGAGCCACATGAAAGGCACGAACCAGATCGGCAGCATGGACATCAGAGGCAAAGACCCAGGAATTATCTTCCTGACCATAACCTTTCCACTTAACCAGATACTGGAGTTTCCGTCTCGAAACACGAGAATCCAAAATCTTCTCCACTATATACTCCAATTCCCCTTCAACCAAAACCGGAGCAGGAGGATCAATAGATGGAACCACAGGTGCCACGTATCTCCGCAACAATGACCTATGGAACACGTTATGGATGGAAAAAGAAGCCGGAAGAGTCAAACGAAAAGACACAGGATTAAGAACCTCAGAAATCCTATATGGACCAATGAAACGAGGCTTAAATTTAGGAGAGGAAACCTTCATAGGAATATAACAAGATGACAACCAAACCAAATCCCCAACACGAAGTAGGGGACCCACACAGCGCCTGCGGTTAGCGAAACGTTGAGCCTTCTCCTGGGACAAAGTCAAATTGTCCACTACATGAGTCCAAATATGCTGCAACCTATCCACCACAGTATCCACACCAGGACAGTCCGAAGACTCAACCTGCCCTGAAGAGAAACGAGGGTGGAACCCAGAATTGCAGAAAAACGGCGAAACCAAAGTAGCCGAGCTGGCCCGATTATTAAGGGCGAACTCAGCCAAAGGCAAAAAGGACACCCAATCATTCTGATCAGCGGAAACAAAACATCTCAGATATGTTTCCAAGGTCTGATTGGTTCGTTCAGTCTGGCCATTTGTCTGAGGATGGAAAGCCGAGGAAAAAGACAAATCAATGCCCATCCTAGCACAAAAGGCTCGCCAAAACCTCAAAACAAACTGGGAACCTCTGTCAGAAACGATGTTCTCTGGAATGCCATGTAAACGAACCACATACTGGAAAAACAATGGCACCAAATCAGAGGAGGAAGGCAATTTAGACAAGGGCACCAAATGGACCATCTTAGAGAAGCGATCACAAACCACCCAAATGACCGACATTCTTTGAGACACGGGGATATCCGAAATAAAATCCATAGAGATATGTGTCCAAGGCCTCTTCGGGACCGGCAAGGGCAAAAGCAACCCACTGGCATGAGAACAGCAGGGCTTAGCCCGAGCACAAATCCCACAGGACTGCACAAACGAACGCACATCCCGTGACAGAGACGGCCACCAAAAGGATCTAGCCACCAAATCTCTGGTGCCAAAGATTCCAGGATGACCAGCCAACACCGAACAATGAACCTCAGAGATAACTCTACTCGTCCATTTATCAGGAACAAACAGTTTCTCCGCTGGGCAACGGTCAGGTCTATTAGCCTGAAATTTTTGCAGCACCCGCCGCAAATCAGGGGAGATGGCAGACAAAATTACCCCCTCTTTGAGAATACCCGCCGGCTCAGGCAAACCCGGAGAGTCGGGCACAAAACTCCTAGACAGGGCATCCGCCTTCACATTTTTAGAGCCCGGAAGGTACGAAACCACAAAGTCAAAACGGGAGAAAAACAGCGACCAACGAGCCTGTCTAGGATTCAACCGTTTGGCAGACTCGAGATAAGTCAAGTTCTTGTGATCAGTCAAGACCACCACGCGATGTTTAGCTCCTTCAAGCCAATGATGCCACTCCTCGAATGCCCACTTCATGGCCAGCAACTCTCGATTGCCAACATCATAATTACGCTCAGCAGGCGAAAACTTCCTGGAAAAGAAGGCGCATGGTTTCATCACCGAGCCATCAGAACTTCTTTGCGACAAAACAGCCCCTGCTCCAATCTCAGAAGCATCAACCTTGACCTGGAACGGGAGCGAAACATCTGGTTGGCACAACACAGGGGCAGAAGAAAAACGACGCTTCAACTCTTGAAAAGCTTCCACAGCAGCAGAAGACCAATTGACCACATCAGCACCCTTCTTGGTTAAATCAGTCAACGGTTTAGCAATACTAGAAAAATTATTGATGAAGCGACGATAAAAATTAGCAAAGCCCAGGAACTTTTGCAGACTCTTCAGGGATGTCGGCTGAGTCTAATCATAAATGGCCTGAACTTTAACAGGGTCCATCTCGATAGTAGAAGGGGAAAAAATGAAACCCAAAAATGAAACCTTCTGAACACCAAAGAGACACTTTGACCCCTTCACAAACAAAGAATTCGCACGCAGGACCTGGAACACCATTCTGACCTGCTTCACGTGAGACTCCCAATCATCCGAGAAGACCAAAATATCATCCAAGTATACAATCAGGAATTTATCCAGGTACTCTCGGAAGATGTCATGCATAAAGGACTGAAACACTGATGGAGCATTAGAAAGCCCGAAAGGCATAACCAGGTACTCAAAATGGCCCTCGGGCGTATTAAATGCTGTTTTCCATTCATCGCCCTGTTTAATACGCACAAGATTATATGCACCACGAAGATCTATCTTGGTGAACCAACTAGCCCCCTTAATCCGAGCAAACAAATCAGACAGCAGCGGCAAGGGGTACTGAAATTTGACTGTGATTTTATTTAGAAGGCGGTAATCAATACAAGGTCTCAACGAACCATCCTTCTTGGCCACAAAAAAGAACCCTGCCCCCAATGGCGACGACGAGGGGCGAATATGACCCTTCTCCAAGGATTCCTTTACGTAACTCCGCATAGCGGCGTGCTCAGGTACAGACAAATTAAACAGTCGACCTTTAGGAAACTTACTACCAGGAATCAAATCGATAGCACAATCGCAATCCCTATGCGGAGGTAGGGCACTGGACTTGGGCTCATCAAATACATCCCGGTAATCTGACAAGAACTCTGGGACCTCAGAAGGGGTGGATGATGAAATAGACAGAAATGGAACATTACCATGTACCCCCTGACAACCCCAGCTGGACACAGACATTGATTTTCAATCCAATACTGGGTTATGGACTTGTAGCCATGGCAACCCCAACACGACCACATCATGCAGATTCTGCAACACCAAAAAGCGAATATCCTCCTGATGCGCAGGAGCCATGCACATGGTCAGTTGGGTCCAATACTGAGGCTTATTCTTGGCCAAAGGCGTAGCATCAATTCCTCTCAATGGAATAGGATGCTGCAAGGGCTCCAAGAAAAACCCACAGCGCCTAGCAAACTCCAAGTCCATCAAATTCAGGGCAGCGCCTGAATCGACAAATGCCATGACAGAAAAGGATGACAAAGAGCAGATCAAAGTAACGGACAAAAGAAATTTCGACTGTACCGTACCAATGGTGGCAGACCCAGCGAAACGCTTAATACACTTAGGACAATCAGAGATAGCATGAGTGGAATCACCACAGTAAAAACACAGCCCATTCCGTCGTCTGTGTTCTTGCCGTTCAGCTCTGGTCAAAGTCCTATTACACTGCATAGGCTCAGGTTTATGCTCAGGTAATACCGCCAAATGGTGCACAGTTTTACGCTCACGCAAGCGTCGATCGATATAAATGGCCAAAGACATAGACTCATTCAGACCAGCAGGCATAGGAAATCCCACCATGACATCCTTAAGGGCTTCAGAGAGACCCTTTCTGAAAATTGCTGCCAGAGCACATTAATTCCATTGAGTGAGCACAGACCACTTCCTACATTTCTGACAATATATCTCTACCTCATCGTGACCCTGACACAGAGCCAGCAAGATTTTCTCTGCCTGATCCACTGAATTAGGTTCATCATAAAGCAACCCGAGCGCCAGAAAAAACGCATCAATATCACATAATGCAGGATCTCCTGGCGCAAGGGAAAATGCCCAGTCTTGAGGGTCGCCACGTAATAAAGAAATAATGATCTTTACTTGTTGAACTGGGTCACCAGAGGAGCGGGATTTCAAAGCCAGAAATAGTTTACAATTATTTTTGAAATTCAGAAACTTAGCTCTATCTCCAGAAAATAACTCAGGAATAGGAATTTTAGGTTCTAACATAGGATTCTGAACCACTAAATCTTGAATGTTCTGTACACTTATAGCGATATTATCCATCAAAGAGGACAGACCTTGAATGTCCATGTCTACACCTGTATTCTGAACCACCCTGATGTAAAGGGGAAAAAAAAGACAAAACACAGTGCAAAGAAAAAAAAATGGTCTCAGAACTTCTCTTTTCCCTCTATTGAGAAGCATTAGTACTTTGGGCCTCCAGTACTGTTATGAACAGGTGATTCAGAACCACAATGGACCTAGTGGTTAAGAGCACACAAGTGACCTGATAGTTACCAACATAGGACGAGCTCTGAGACGTGGGAACTCTGCTGACCGCAATCCCTAATCCTATCACACCACACTAGAGGTAGCCGTGGATTGCTCCTAACGCTCCCTATGCAACTCGGCACAGCCTGAGAAACTAGCTAGCCCTGAAGATAGAAAAATAAGCCTACCTTGCCTCAGAGAAATTCCCCAAAGGAAAAGGCAGCCCCCCACATATAATGACTGTGAGTTAAGATGAAAATACAAACACAGAGATTAAATAGATTTTAGCAAAGTGAGGCCCGACTTACTGAATAGACCGAGGATAGGAAAGATAGCTTTGCGGTCAGCACAAAAACCTACAAACAACCACGCAGAGGGGGCAAAAAGACCCTCCGCACCGACTAACGGTACAGAGGTGCTCCCTCTGCGTCTCAGAGCTTCCAGCAAGCAAGAAAAACCGATATAGCAAGCTGGACAGAAAATATAGCAAACAAAAAGAAACACAAGCAAAACTTAGCTTATGCAGGGCAGACAGGCCACAAGAACGATCCAGGAGAGAGCTAGACCAATACTGGAACATTGCCTGGAGGCCAGGAACAAAGAACTAGGTGGAGTTAAATAGAGCAGCACCTAACGACTTAACCTCGTCACCTGAGGAAGCCGCAGCCCCACTCACATTTACCAGAGGAAGCTCATAGACAGAACCAGCCGAAGTACCACTCATGACCACAGGAGGGAGCTTGACCACAGAATTCACAACAGAAACCACAATCCTGTAAGGACAATTTACTTTGTGTTTTCACTTTGTGCCGGAAAAGGCTGTCTTTTTGTTTGGTTTCCTGAGCGGTTTAAAACCCTACACTGATCATTGTATATGTATAACCAATGTATATATAGTATATTGTGTGCCCTTAAGGTGATTAAATATTAATTTAACGTTGGGCTGCTCTTATCTCGATCCACATGACCATTTATCGGTTTAACTTCCAATGCAACCGGAGCTGGTTTCTGGCCCAATATAACCCTGTTAACAGAAAGGGCTTATACCCATTATACCCAACAAGGAATTGGTGGCAGTCCTACCAGTAGGCATCACTCTGTTTCACTGCTGCTAGTGAAAGTGGCCTCTGAGCCTGTCAGGGTTGTGAGCGAGTGAGGTGCGACATGAGTGACTGAGGGCCACATCTTCTCACACTCTGTGCCTCCCTAGATCCATGCTGACAGGGGGTGTCTGTGTAAAAACATACCAAGCTGACGTTATGTGTCCCAAGGGGGTGTGGAACGTCACATTGGTGCAAGTTAGGAGAGCATTGCACGTGATCTCGCTGATGTAGAAGTGATGTAAAGCGTGGCGGCGAGGTGTGGGTACTTAACATGTGGCAGCAGTGGAGGAATTCTGTGTGATCTATCTGGGGACATCTGTCACACCGTACATACGGAGCCGGACAGTACAGTGAGGCCTCTGAACACGTGGGGAGCCGGACGGTACAGTGAGGTGTCTACACGCGGGGAGCCGGACGGTACAGTAAGGCCTCTGTACACGCGGTTAGCCGGACGGTACAATGAGGCGTCTACAGGTGGGGAGTCGGACGGAACAGTGAGGCCTCTGTACACGTGGGGAGCCGGACGGTGCAGCGAGGCCTCTGTACATGTGGGGAGCCGGACGGTGTTATGACCTGGTGGTTAAGAGGCCACACTGAAATGACCTGGTGGCTAAAACGCAACATGGAATGAGCTCTGAGAAGGTGGTATCTCTACTGACCGCAGTCCCTAATCCTAACAACACAACTAGAAATAGCCGTGGGATGTTCCTGACACTCCCTAGACACCTCGTCACAGCCTAAGATATAACTACCCCCTAAAGAAGGAAATAGAAAGCTATCTTGGCTCAGAGAAACCCCCCAAAGGAAAGATAGCCCCCCACAAATATTGACTGTGAAAGGAGAGGGAAATGACGAACACAGAAATGAAATTAGAATTCAGCAAAGGGGAGGCCAATACTAAACTAGATAGACAGAGAGCAAAGGATACTGTGCGGTCAGTACTAAAAACTACAAAATCCACGCAGAGTTTACAAAAATGAACTCCACATCGACTCACGGTGTGGAGGGGCAAATCTGCTTTCCCAGAGCTTCCAGCTAGCCTAAATAAGACATAGTGACAAGCTGGACAAAAGAGACAAAATGCAAAGCAATAGAGTCCAAACAAATGGACAAACAAACTAGCAAAACTTATCTTTTGCAGACAAGGACTGGCCATATGAGAAATCCAAGGGAAGACTCAAATCCAACCAAGAACATTGACAGCAGGCATGGACTAAAGCCCAGAGCAGGTTTAAATAACAAACCCAGGCAAGGCGATTAGTGAAGGCAGCTGCTACAGCTACCTAACGGAGCAGCAGTTCCACTCGAAACCACCAGAGGGAGCCCAAGGGCAGAACTCGCAAACATACCATTAGCAACCACAGGAGGGAGCTCCAGAACGGAACTCACAACAGTACCCCCCCCCTTGAGGAGGGGTCACCGAACCCTCACCAGAGCTCCCAGGCCGATCAGGACGAGCCAAATGGAAAGCATGAACCAAATCGGGAGCATGAACATCGGAGGCAACAACCCAAGAATTATCCTCCTGGCCATAACCCTTCCACTTGACCAGATACTGAAGCTTCCGCCTCGAAAAACGAGAATCCAAAATCTTCTCTACCACATATTCCAATTCCCCCTCAACCAACACCGGAGCAGGAGGATCAACGGAGGGAACCATAGGTACCACATATCTCCGCAACAAGGATCTATGGAACACATTATGAATGGAAAAGGAAGCTGGAAGGGCCAAATGAAAAGACACTGGATTGATAATTTCAGAAATCTTATAAGGCCCAATAAAGCGAGGCTTGAACTTAGGGGAAGAAACCTTCATAGGAACATGACGAGAAGACAACCAGACCAAATCCCCAACACGAAGCCGGGGACCAACACACCGACGACGGTTAGCAAAACGCTGAGCCTTCTCCTGAGACAACGTCAAATTGTCCACCACATGAGTCCAAATTTGCTGCAACCTGTCCACCAAGGAATCCACACCAGGACAGTCAGAAGGCTCAAGCTGCCCTGAAGAAAAACGAGGATGAAAACCAAAGTTACAAAAAAAAGGCGAAACCAAGGTAGCCGAACTAGCCCGATTATTAAGGGCAAACTCGGCCAACGGCAAAAAGGTCACCCAATCATCCTGATCAGCAGACACGAAGCATCTCAAATAGGTTTCCAAGGTCTGATTGGTTCGCTCCGTTTGGCCATTTGTCTGAGGATGGAATGCAGAAGAAAAAGACAAATCAATGCCCATTCTAGCATAAAAGGACCGCCAAAACCTAGAAACAAACTGTCAGACACAATATTCTACGGAATACCATGCAAACGAACCACATGCTGAAAAAATAATGGAACCAAATCAGAAGAGGAAGGCAACTTAGGCAACGGCACCAAATGGACCATCTTAGAAAACCGGTCACAAACCACCCAGATGACAGACATCTTCTGAGAAACAGGAAGATCAGAAATAAAATCCATGGAAATATGTGTCCATGGCCTCTCAGGAATAGGCAAAGGCAAAAGCAACCCGCTGGCACGGGAACAGCAAGGCTTAGCCCGAGCACAGGTCCCACAGGACTGCACAAACGAACGCATATCCCGCGACAAGGAAGGCCACCAAAAGGACCTAGCCACCAAATCTCTGGTACCGAAAATCCCAGGGTGACCAGCCAACACCAAACCATGAAACTCAGAAATTACCCTACTAGTCCATCTATCAGGAACAAACAATTTCCCCACAGGACAGCGGTCAGGTTTATCAGCCTGAAACTCCTGAAGTACCCGCCGTAAATCAGGGGAGATGGCAGAAAGAATCACCCCCTCCTTGAGGATCCCAGCCGGCTCAAGAACTCCCGGAGAATCAGGCAAAAAACTCCTAGAAAGGGCATCAGCCTTCACATTCTTAGATTCAGGAATATACGAGACCACAAAATCAAAACGTGAGAAAAACAAAGACCACCGAGCCTGTCTAGGATTCAACCGCTTAGCAGACTCGAGGTAAATCAGATTCTTGTGATCAGTCAAGACCACCACGCGATGCTTGGCTCCCTCAAGCCAATGTCGCCACTCCTCAAATGCCTACTTCATAGTCAACAACTCCCGATTGCCGACATCATAATTACGCTCAGAAGACGAAAATTTTCTGGAGAAGAAGGCACATGGTTTCATCAAAGAGCCATCAGAATTTCTCTGAGACAAAACGGCCCCTGCCCCAATCTCAGAAGCATCAACCTCAGCCTGAAAAGGGAGAGAAACATCTGGCTGACGCAACACAGGGGCAGAAGTAAAACGACGTTTAAGCTCCTGAAAGGCTTCAACAGCCGCAGAGGATCTTTACAGATGTAGGTTGAGTCCAATCATGAATGGCCTGGACTTTAACAGGGTCCATTTCAATAGCCGAGGGAGAAAAAATGAAACCCAAAAAAGAAACCCTCTGAACTCCAAAGAGGCACTTAGACCCCTTCACAAACAACGAATTAGAACGAAGGACCTGAAACACCATCCTAACCTGCTTCACATGAGACTCCCAATCATCGGAGAAAACCAAAATATCATCCAAATACACAATCATAAATTTATCCAGATAATTCCGGAAGATATCATGCATAAAGGACTGAAATACCGATGGAGCATTAGAGAGCCCGAATGGCATCACAAGATATTCAAAATGGCCTTCAGGCGTATTAAATGCTGTTTTCCATTCATCACCTTGTTTAATACGCACAAGATTATACGCCCCTCGGAGGTCGATTTTAGTAAACCAACTAGCACCCTTAATCCGAGCAAACAAATCAGAAAGCAAAGGCAATGGATACTGGAATTTGACAGTGATCTTATTGAGAAGGCGATAATCTATACAGGGTCTCAAGGAGCCATCCTTCTTGGCAACAAAAAAAAATCCCGCTCCCAACGGTGACGAAGACGGGCGAATATGCCCTTTCTCCAAGGACTCCTTTACATAACTCCGCATAGCGGCATGCTCTGGCACAGACAGATTGAAAAGTCGGCCCTTAGGGAACTTACAGCCAGGAATCAAATTAATGGCACAATCGCAGTCCCTATGAGGAGGCAGGGAACTGGACTTGGGCTCATCAAATACATCCTGGAAATCCGACAAAAACTCAGGAACTTCAGAAGAAGGGGACGAGGAAATGGACATCAAAGGAATATCACTATGTATCCCCTGACAACCCCAACCAGTCACAGACATAGATCTCCAATCCAGCACTGGATTATGTTCCTGTAACCATGGAAAACCCAGCACAACATCATGCAAATTATGCAACACCAAAAAACGAATATTTTCCTGATGTGCTGGAGTCATGCACATGGTTAACTGTGTCCAGTACTGAGGTTTATTCTTGGCCAATGGCGTAGCATCAATCCCCCTTAAGGGAATAGGACTCTGCAAAGGTTCCAAATTAAAACCACAGCGCCTGGCAAACTCTAAATCCATTAAGTTCAGGGCAGCACCAGAATCCACAAATGCCATAACAGAAAAGGGCGACAATGAGCAAATCAGGGTAACAGACAAGAGAAATTTAGGCTGCACAGTACTAATGGTAACAGACCTAGGGACCCTCCTAGTACGCTTAGGGCAATCAGAAATAGCATGAGCTGAATCACCACAGTAAAAACACAGGCCATTCTGACATCTGAATTTCTGCCTTTCTGCTCTAGTCAAAATCCTATCACATTGCATAGGCTCAGGACTTCGCTCAGAGGACACTGCCATATGGTGCACCGCCTTGCGCTCACGCAAGCGCCGATCAATCTGAATGGCTAGAGACATAGACTCGCTCAAATCGGCAGGCGCAGGAAAGCCCACCATTACATCTTTAAGGGTTTCAGAAAGACCTTTTCTGAAAATAGCAGCCAGCGCCTCTTCATTCCATTTAGTGAGCACAGACCATTTTCTAAATTTCTGGCAATATAACTCTGCCGCTTCCTGACCCTGACACAGGGCCAACAGTGTTTTCTCAGCATGTTCTACAGAGTTAGGTTCGTCATACAACAATCCGAGCGCCTGAAAAAATGCATCTACATTCAATAATGCTGGATTCCCTGTTTCAAGAGCAAATGCCCAGTCTTGAGGATCACCACGCAGTAAGGATATGATGATTTTCACTTGCTGAATGGGATCACCAGAAGAACGGGGTTTCAAAGCAAAAAACAATTTGCAGCTATTTTTAAAGTTCAAAAACTTGGATCTGTCCCCAAAAAACAAATCAGGAGTAGGAATTCTTGGCTCTAGAGCCGGAGTCTGAACAATATAATCTTGGATACTCTGGACTCTTGCAGCAAGTTGATCCACACGAGAAAACAAACCCTGAACCTCCATACCAGAGCATATATCCAGCACCACCCAGATATCAAGAGGAAAAAAAAGGCAGAACAGAGCACAGAAAAAAAATGGTTCAGAACTCTTTTTTTTTCCTTCTTTTGAGACGCATTCAATTCATTCTTGGCCTGCTGTACTGTTATGACCTGGTGGTTAAGAGGCCACACTGAAATGACCTGGTGGCTAAAACGCAACATGGAACGAGCTCTGAGAAGGTGGTATCTCTACTGACCGCAGTCCTTAATCCTAACAACACAACTAGAAATAGCCGTGGGATGTTCCTGACATTCCCTAGACACCTCGTCACAGCCTAAGATATAACTACCCCCTAAAGAAGGAAATAGAAAGCTATCTTGCCTCAGAGAAACCCCCAAAAGGAAAGATAGCCCCCCACAAATATTGACTGTGAAAGGAGAGGGAAATGACGAACACAGAAATGAAATTAGAGTTCAGCAAAGGGGAGGCCAATACTAAACTAGATAGACAGAGAGCAAAGGATACTGTGCGGTCAGTACTAAAAACTACAAAATCCACGCAGAGTTTACAAAAATGAACTCCACATCGACTCACGGTGTGGAGGGGCAAATCTGCTTTCCCAGAGCTTCCAGCTAGCCTAAATAAGACATAGTGACAAGCTGGACAAAAGAGACAAAATGCAAAGCAATAGAGTCCAAACAAATGGACAAACAAACTAGCAAAACCACATATACTATGTGGTTGGGCAATATACTACGTCACTGGGTAATATACTACGTGGCTGGGCAATATACTACGTGACTGGGCAATATACTACGTGGCTGGGCAATATACTACGTGGCTGGGCAATATACTACGTCACTGGGCAATATACTACGTGACTGGGCAATATACTATGTCACTGGGCAATATACTACGTGACTGGGCAATATACTACGTGACTGGGCAATATACTTCGTGACTGGGCAATATACTACATGGCTGGGCAATATACTACTTAACTGGGCAATATACTACGTGGCTGGGCAATATACTATGCGGCTGGGCAATATACTATGTGGTTGGGCAATATACTACGTGACTGGGCAATATACTACGTGGCTGTGCAATATACTACGTGGCTGGGCAATATACTACGTGACTGGGCAATATACTACGTGGCTGGGCAATATACTACTTAACTGGGCAATATACTACGTGGCTGTGCAATATACTACATGGCTGGGCAATATACTATGCGGCTAGGCAATATACTATGTGGTTGGGCAATATACTACGTGACTGGGCAATATACTACGTGGCTGTGCAATATACTACGTGACTGGGCAATATACTACATGGCTGGGCAATATACTACGTGACTGGGCAATATACTATGTGGCTGGGCAATATACTACGTGACTGGGCAATATACTACGTGACTGGGCACTATACTACGTGGCTGGGCAATATACTACGTGGGCTGTGCAATACACTACGTAACTGGGCAATATGCTACGTGGCTGGGTAATATACTATGTGGCTGGGCAATATACTATGTGGTTGGGCAATATACTACGTCACTGGGCAATATACTACGTGGCTGGGCAATATACTACGTGGCTGGGCAATATAATATGTGGCTGGGCAATATACTACGTGGCTGGGCAATATAAAACGTGGCTGGGCAATATACTACGTGACTGGGCAATATACTATGTGACTGGGCAATATACTACGTGGCTCTGTGCTCTATACTACGTGGCTGGGCAATATACTGCATGGCTGGGCAATATACTACGTGACTGGGCAATATACTATGTGGCTAGGCAATATACTACGTGACTGGGCAATATACTACGTGACTGGGCAATATACTACGTGACTGGGCAATATACTACGTGGCTCTGTGTTGTATACTACGTGACTGGGCAATATACTACGTGGCTGGGCAATATACTACGTGGCTGGGCAATATACTACGTGATTGTGCAATATACTACGTGGCTGGGCAATATACTACGTGGCTCTGTGCTGCATACTACGTGGCTGGGCAATATACTACGTGACTGGGCAATATACTACGTGTCTCTGTGCTGTATACTACGTGACTGGGCAATATACTACGTGACTGGGCAATATACTACGTGGCTGGGCAATATACTACGTGGCTGGGAAATATACTACGTGGCTGGGAAATATACTACGTGACTGGGCAATATACTACGTGGCCGGGCAATATACTACGTGGCTGGGCAATATACTACGTGGCTGGGCAATATACTACATGACTGGGCAATATACTACGTGGCTGGGCAATATACTACGTGGGCTGTGCAATACACTACGTAACTGGGCAATATACTACGTGGCTGGGTAATATACTATGTGGCTGGGCAATATACTATGTGGTTGGGCAATATACTACGTCACTGGGCAATATACTACGTGGCTGGGCAATATACTACGTGGCTGGGCAATATAATATGTGGCTGGGCAATATACTACGTGGCTGGGCAATATAAAACGTGGCTGGGCAATATACTACGTGACTGGGCAATATACTATGTGACTGGGCAATATACTACGTGGCTCTGTGCTGTATACTACGTGGCTGGGCAATATACTGCATGGCTGGGCAATATACTACGTGACTGGGCAATATACTATGTGGCTAGGCAATATACTACGTGACTGGGCAATATATTACGTGACTGGGCAATATACTACGTGACTGGGCAATATACTACGTGGCTCTGTGTTGTATACTACGTGACTGGGCAATATACTACGTGACTGGGCAATATACTACGTGGCTGGGCAATATACTACATGATTGTGCAATATACTACGTGGCTGGGCAATATAGTACGTGGCTCTGTGCTGCATACTACGTGGCTGGGCAATATCCTACGTGACTGGGCAATATACTACGTGTCTCTGTGCTGTATACTACGTGACTGGGCAATATACTACGTGACTGGGCAATATACTACGTGGCTGGGCAATATACTACGTGGCTGGGCAACATACTACGTGGCTGGGAAATATACTACGTGACTGGGCAATATACTACGTGGCCGGGCAATATACTACGTGGCTGGGCAATATACTACGTGACTGGGCAATATACTACATGACTGGGCAATATACTACATGACTGGGCAATATACTATATGACTGGGCAATATACTACGTAGCTGGGCAATATACTATGTGACTGGGCAATATACTACGTGGCTGGGAAATATACTACTTGACTGGGCAATATACTACGTGACTGGGCAATATACTACATGGCTGGGCAATATACTATGTGGGCTGTGCAATACACTACGTCACTGGGCAAAATACTACGTGGCTGGGCAATATACTATGTGGCTGGGCAATATACTATGTGGTTGGGCAATATACTACGTCACTGGGCAATATACTACATGGCTGGGCAATATACTACGTGGCTGGGCAATATACTATGTGGCTGGGCAATATACTACGTGGCTGGGCAATATACTACGTGGCTGGCCAATATACTATGTGACTGGGCAATATACTATGTGGCTCTGTGCTGTATACTAAGTGGCTGGGCAATATACTGCATGGCTGGGCAATATACTACGTGACTGGGCAATATACTACGTGGCTAAGCAATATACTACGTGACTGGGCAATATACTACGTGGCTGGGCAATATACTACTTAACTGGGCAATATACTACGTGGCTGTGCAATATACTACATGGCTGGGCAATATACTATGCGGCTAGGCAATATACTATGTGGTTGGGCAATATACTACGTGACTGGGCAATATACTACGTGGCTGTGCAATATACTACGTGACTGGGCAATATACTACATGGCTGGGCAATATACTACGTGACTGGGCAATATACTATGTGGCTGGGCAATATACTACGTGACTGGGCAATATACTACGTGACTGGGCACTATACTACGTGGCTGGGCAATATACTACGTGGGCTGTGCAATACACTACGTAACTGGGCAATATGCTACGTGGCTGGGTAATATACTATGTGGCTGGGCAATATACTATGTGGTTGGGCAATATACTACGTCACTGGGCAATATACTACGTGGCTGGGCAATATACTACGTGGCTGGGCAATATAATATGTGGCTGGGCAATATACTACGTGGCTGGGCAATATAAAACGTGGCTGGGCAATATACTACGTGACTGGGCAATATACTATGTGACTGGGCAATATACTACGTGGCTCTGTGCTCTATACTACGTGGCTGGGCAATATACTGCATGGCTGGGCAATATACTACGTGACTGGGCAATATACTATGTGGCTAGGCAATATACTACGTGACTGGGCAATATACTACGTGACTGGGCAATATACTACGTGACTGGGCAATATACTACGTGGCTCTGTGTTGTATACTACGTGACTGGGCAATATACTACGTGGCTGGGCAATATACTACGTGGCTGGGCAATATACTACGTGATTGTGCAATATACTACGTGGCTGGGCAATATACTACGTGGCTCTGTGCTGCATACTACGTGGCTGGGCAATATACTACGTGACTGGGCAATATACTACGTGTCTCTGTGCTGTATACTACGTGACTGGGCAATATACTACGTGACTGGGCAATATACTACGTGGCTGGGCAATATACTACGTGGCTGGGAAATATACTACGTGGCTGGGAAATATACTACGTGACTGGGCAATATACTACGTGGCCGGGCAATATACTACGTGGCTGGGCAATATACTACGTGGCTGGGCAATATACTACATGACTGGGCAATATACTACGTGGCTGGGCAATATACTACGTGGGCTGTGCAATACACTACGTAACTGGGCAATATACTACGTGGCTGGGTAATATACTATGTGGCTGGGCAATATACTATGTGGTTGGGCAATATACTACGTCACTGGGCAATATACTACGTGGCTGGGCAATATACTACGTGGCTGGGCAATATAATATGTGGCTGGGCAATATACTACGTGGCTGGGCAATATAAAACGTGGCTGGGCAATATACTACGTGACTGGGCAATATACTATGTGACTGGGCAATATACTACGTGGCTCTGTGCTGTATACTACGTGGCTGGGCAATATACTGCATGGCTGGGCAATATACTACGTGACTGGGCAATATACTATGTGGCTAGGCAATATACTACGTGACTGGGCAATATATTACGTGACTGGGCAATATACTACGTGACTGGGCAATATACTACGTGGCTCTGTGTTGTATACTACGTGACTGGGCAATATACTACGTGACTGGGCAATATACTACGTGGCTGGGCAATATACTACATGATTGTGCAATATACTACGTGGCTGGGCAATATAGTACGTGGCTCTGTGCTGCATACTACGTGGCTGGGCAATATCCTACGTGACTGGGCAATATACTACGTGTCTCTGTGCTGTATACTACGTGACTGGGCAATATACTACGTGACTGGGCAATATACTACGTGGCTGGGCAATATACTACGTGGCTGGGCAACATACTACGTGGCTGGGAAATATACTACGTGACTGGGCAATATACTACGTGGCCGGGCAATATACTACGTGGCTGGGCAATATACTACGTGACTGGGCAATATACTACATGACTGGGCAATATACTACATGACTGGGCAATATACTATATGACTGGGCAATATACTACGTAGCTGGGCAATATACTATGTGACTGGGCAATATACTACGTGGCTGGGAAATATACTACTTGACTGGGCAATATACTACGTGACTGGGCAATATACTACATGGCTGGGCAATATACTATGTGGGCTGTGCAATACACTACGTCACTGGGCAAAATACTACGTGGCTGGGCAATATACTATGTGGCTGGGCAATATACTATGTGGTTGGGCAATATACTACGTCACTGGGCAATATACTACATGGCTGGGCAATATACTACGTGGCTGGGCAATATACTATGTGGCTGGGCAATATACTACGTGGCTGGGCAATATACTACGTGGCTGGCCAATATACTATGTGACTGGGCAATATACTATGTGGCTCTGTGCTGTATACTAAGTGGCTGGGCAATATACTGCATGGCTGGGCAATATACTACGTGACTGGGCAATATACTACGTGGCTAAGCAATATACTACGTGACTGGGCAATATACTACGTGACTGGGCAATATACTACGTGGCTCTGTGCTGTATACTACGTGGCTGGGCAATATACTGCATGGCTGGGCAATATACTACGTGACTGGGCAAAATACTACGTGGCCGGGCAATATACTACGTGGCCGGGCAATATATTACGTGGCTGGACAATATACTACGTGGCTGTGTTATATACTATGTGACTGGGCAATATACTACGTGGCTAGGCAATATACTACGTGACTGGGCAATATACTACGTGACTGGGCAATATACTACGTGGCTCTGTGCTGTATACTACGTGGCTGGGCAATATACTACATGGCTGGGCAATATACTACGTGACTGGGCAATATACTACATGACTGGGCAATATACTACATGACTGGGCAATATATTACGTGGCTGGGCAATATACTACGTGGCTGTGTTATATACTATGTGACTGGGCAATATACTACGTGGCTGGGCAATATACTACGTGGCTGGGCAATATACTACGTGACTGGGCAATATACTACGTGGCTGGGCAATATACTACGTGGCTGGGAAATAAACTACGTGACTGGGCAATATACTATGTGACTGGGCAATATACTACGTGTCCGGGCAATATACTACGTGGCCGGGCAATATACTACGTGGCTGGGCAATATACTACGTGGCTGGACAATATACTACGTGACTGGGCAATATACTACGTGGCTGGGCAATATACTACGTGACTGGGCAATATACTACGTCACTGGGCAATATACTACGTGGCTGGGCAATATACTACGTAGCTGGGCAATATACTACATCACTGGGCAATATACTACGTGGCTGGGCAATATACTACGTGGCTGTGTTATATACTACGTGACTGGGCAATATACTACGTGGCTGGACAATATACTATGTGACTGGGCAATATACTACGTGGCTGGGCAATATACTACGTGGCTGTGTTATATACTACGTGGCTGGGCAATATACTACGTGGCCGGGCAATATACTACGTGGCTGGACAATATACTATGTGACTGGGCAATATACTACGTGGCTGGGCAATATACTACGTGGCTGGGCAATATACTACGTGACTGGGCAATATACTACATAACTGGGCAATATACTACGTGACAGGGCAATATACTACGTGCCTTGGCAATATACTACGTGGCTGTGCTATATACTACGTGACTGGGCAGTATACTACGTGACTGGGCAGTATACTACGTGGCTGGGCAATATACTACGTGGCTGGGCAATATACCACGTGGCTGGGCAATATACTACGTGACTGGGCAATATACTACATGACTGGGCAATATACTACGTGGCTGTGTTATATGCTACGTGGCTGGGCAATATACTACGTGGCCGGGCAATATACTACGTGGCCGGGCAATATACTACGTGGCCGGGCAATATACTACGTGGCCGGGCAATATACTACGTGACTGGGCAATATACTAAGTGGCCGGGCAATATACTACATGCCTGGACAATATACTACGTGACTGGGCAACATACTACGTGGCTGGGCAATATACTACGTGACTGGGCAACATACTACGTCACTGGGCAATATACTACGTGACTGGGCAATATACTACGTGGCTGGGCAATATACTATGTGGCTGTGTTATATAGTACATGACTGGGCAATATACTACGTGGCCGGGCAATATACTACGTGGCCGGGCAATATACTACGTGGCTGGACAATATACTACGTGACTGGGCAATATACTACGTCACTGGGCAATATACTACGTGACTGGGCAATATACTATGTGACTGGGCAATATACTACATAGCTGGGCAATATACTACGTGACTGGGCAATATACTACATGACTGGGCAATATACTACGTGGCTGCGCACTATACTACGTGGCTGGGCAATATACTACATGACTGGGCAATATACTACGTGGCTGGGCAATATACTACGTGGCTGGGCAATTTACTACGTGGCTGGGCAATATACTACGTGGCTGGGCAATATACTATGTGACTGGGCAATATACTACGTGACTGGGCAATATACTTTGTGGCTGGGCAATATACTACGTGACTTCGCAATATACTATGTGACTGGGCAATATACTACGTGACAGGGCAATATACTACGTGCTGGGCAATATACTACGTGGCTGTGTTATATACTACGTGACTGGGCAGTATACTACGTGGCTGGGCAATATACTACGTGGCTGGGCAATATACTACGTGGCTGGGCAATATACTACATGACTGGGCAATATACTACGTGGCTGTGTTATATGCTACGTGGCTGGGCAATATACTACGTGGCCGGGCAATATACTACGTGGCCGGGCAATATACTACATGGTCGGGCAATATACTACGTGACTGGGCAATATACTACGTGGCCGGGCAATATACTACGTGGCTGGACAATATACTACGTGACTGGGCAACATACTACGTGGCTGGGCAATATACTACGTCACTGGGCAATATACTACATGACTGGGCAATATACTACGTGGCTGGGCAATATACTATGTGGCTGTGTTATATAGTACGTGACTGGGCAATATACTACGTGGCCAGGCAATATACTACGTGGCCAGGCAATATACTACGTGGCTGGACAATATACTACGTGACTGGGCAATATACTACGTGGCCGGGCAATATACTACGTGACTGGGCAATATACTATGTGACTGGGCAATATACTACATAGCTGGGCAATATACTACGTGACTGGGCAATATACTACATGACTGGGCAATATACTACGTGGCTGCGCACTATACTACGTGGCTGGGCAATATACTACATGACTGGGCAATAGACTACGTGGCTGGGCAATATACTACGTGGCTGGGCAATATACTACGTGGCTGGGAAATATACTATGTGACTGGGCAATATACTACGTGACTTGGCAATATACTATGTGACTGGGCAATATACTACGTGACTGGCCAATATACTACGTGGCTGGGCAATATACTACGTGGCTGGGCAATATACTACGTGACTGGGCAAAATACTACGTGACTGGGCAATATACTACGTGACTGGGCAATATACTACGTGACTTGGCAATATGCTACGTGGCTGGGCAATATACTATGGCTGGGCAATATACTACGTGACTGGGCAATATAACACGTGGCTGGACAATATACTACGTAGCTGGGCAATATACTATGTGGCTGGGCAATATACTACGTGACTGGGCAATATAACACGTGGCTGGACAATATACTACGTGGCTGGGCAATATACTACGTGGCTGGGCAATATACTACGTGACTGGGCAATATACTATGTGACTGGCCAATATACTACGTAACTGGGCAATATACTACGTGGCTGGGCAATATACTACGTAACTGGGCAATATACTCCGTGGCTGGGCAATATACTACGTGGCTGGGCAATATACTACGTAACTGGGCAATATACTACGTGGCTGGGCAATATACTACGTGACTGGGCAATATCCTTTGTGGCTGGGCAATATACTACGTGACTGGGCAATATACTACGTGACTGGGCAATATACTATGTGACTGGCCAATATACTACGTGACTGGGCAATATACTACGTGACTGGGCAATATACTACGTGACTGGCCAATATACTACATAACTGGGCAATATACTACGTAACTGGGCAATATACTACGTGGGTGGGCAATATACTACGTGACTGGGCAATATACTACGTGGCTGGGCAATATACTACGTGACTGGGAAATATACTACATGGCTGGGCAATATACTACGTGGCTGGGCAATATACTATGTAAATGGGCAATATACTACGTGGCTGGGCAATATACTACGTGGCTGGGCAATATACTACATGACTGGGCAATATACTACGTGGCTGTGTTATATGCTACGTGACTGGGCAATATACTACGTGGCTGGGCAATATACTACGTGGCCGGGCAATATACTACGTGGCCGGGCAATATACTACGTGACTGGGCAATATACTACGTGGCCGGGCAATATACTACGTGGCCGGGCAATATACTACGTGGCTGGACAATATACTACGTGGCTGGGCAACATACTACGTGGCTGGGCAATATACTACGTGACTGGGCAATATACTACGTCACTGGGCAATATACTACGTGACTGGGCAATATACTACGTGGCTGGGCAATATACTATGTAGCTGTGTTATATACTACGTGACTGGGCAATATACTACGTGGCCGGGCAATATACTACGTGGCCGGGCAATATACTACGTGGCTGGACAATATACTACAATACTGGGCAATATACTACGTGGCTGGGCAATATACTACGTGACTGGGCAATATACTACGTCACTGGGCAATATACTACGTGACTGGGCAATATACTATGTGACTGGGCAATATACTACATAGCCGGGCAATATACTACGTGACTGGGCAATATACTACGTGACTGGGCAATATACTACGTGGCTACGCAATATACTACGTGGCTGGGCAATATACATGACTGGGCAATATACTACGTGGTTGGGCAATATACTACGTGGCTGGGCAATTTACTACGTGGCTGGGCAATATACTACGTGGCTGGGCAATATACTGCATGGCTGGGCAATATACTACGTGACTGGGCAATATACTATGTGGCTAGGCAATATACTACGTGACTGGGCAATATACTACGTGACTGGGTAATATACTACGTGGCTCTGTGCTGTATACTACGTGGCTGGGCAATATACTGCATGGCTGGGCAATATACTACGTGACTGGGCAAAATACTACGTGGCCGGGCAATATACTACGTGACCGGGCAATATACTTCGTGGCCGGGCAATATACTACATGGCTGGGCAATATACCACGTGACTGGGCAATATACTACATGACTGGGCAAAATACTACGTGACTGGGCAATATACTACGTGGCTGGGCAATATACTATGTGGCTGTGTTATATACTACGTGACTGGGCAATATACCACGTGGATGGGCAATATACTACGTGACTGGGCAATATACTACGTGGCTGGGAAATAAACTACGTGACTGGGCAATATACTATGTGACTGGGCAATATACTACGTGTCCGGGCAATATACTACGTGGCCGGGCAATATACTACGTGGCCGGGCAATATACTACGTGGATGGACAATAATACGTGACTGGGCAATATACTACGTGGCTGGGCAATATACTACGTGACTGGGCAATATACTACGTCACTGGGCAATATACTACGTGGTTGGGCAATATACTACGTGGCTGGGCAATATACTACGTCACTGGGCAATATACTGCGTGGCTGGGCAATATACTACGTGGCTGTGTTATATACTACGTGACTGGGCAATATACTACGTGGCTGGACAATATACTACGTGACTGGGCAATATACTACGTGGCTGGGCAATATACTACGTGACTGGGCAATATACTATGTCACTGGGCAATATACTACGTGGCTGGGCAATATACTACGTGGCTGTGTTATATACTACGTGACTGTGCAATATACTATGTGGCTGGGCAATATACTACGTGGCCGGGCAATATACTACGTGGCTGGACAATATACTACGTGACTGGGCAATATACTACGTGGCTGGGCAATATACTACGTGACTGGGCAATATACTACATCACTGGGCAATATACTACGTGACTGGGCAATATTCTACGTGGCTGGGCAATATACTACGTGGCTGTGTTATATACTACGTGACTGGGCAGTATACTACGTGGCTGGGCAATATACTACGTGGCTGGGCAATATACTACGTGGCTGGGCAATATACTACGTGACTGGGCAATATACTACATGACTGGGCAATATACTACGTGGCTGTGTTATATGCTACGTGACTGGGCAATATACTACGTGGCTGGGCAATATACTACGTGGCCGGGCAATATACTACGTGGCCGGGCAATATACTACGTGACTGGGCAATATACTACGTGGCCGGGCAATATACTACGTGGCCGGGCAATATACTACGTGGCTGGACAATATCCTACGTGACTGGGCAACATACTACGTGGCTGGGCAATATACTACGTGACTGGGCAATATACTACGTCACTGGGCAATATACTACGTGACTGGGCAATATACTACGTGGCTGGGCAATATACTATGTGGCTGTGTTATATACTACGTGACTGGGCAATATACTACGTGGCCGGTCAATTTACTACGTGGCCGGGCAATATACTACGTGGCTGGGCAATATACTACGTGACTGGGCAATATACTACGTCACTGGGCAATATACTACGTGACTGGGCAATATACTATGTGACTGGGCAATATACTACATAGCTGGGCAATATACTACGTGACTGGGCAATATACTACGTGACTGGGCAATATACTACGTGGCTGCGCACTATACTACGTGGCTGGGCAATATACTACATGACTGGGCAATATACTACGTGGCTGGGCAATATACTATGTGGCTGGGCAATTTACTACGTGGCTGGGCAATATACTACGTGGCTGGGCAATATACTATGTGACTGGGCAATATACTACGTGACTGGGCAATATACTTTGTGGCTGGGCAATATACTACGTGACTTGGCAATATACTATGTGACTGGGCAATATACTACGTGACTGGGCAATATACTACGTGACTGGGCAATATACTATGTGACTGGGCAATATACTACGTGACTGGCCAATATACTACGTGGCTGGGCAATATACTACGTGGCTGGGCAATATACTACGTGACTGGGCAATATACTACGTGACTGGGCAATATACTACGTGACCGGGCAATATACTACGTGACTTGGCAATATGCTACATGGCTGGGCAATATACTATGGCTGGGCAATATACTACGTGTCCGGGCAATATACTACGTGGCCGGGCAATATACTACGTGGCCGGGCAATATACTACGTGGATGGACAATAATACGTGACTGGGCAATATACTACGTGGCTGGGCAATATACTAGGTGACTGGGCAATATACTACGTCACTGGGCAATATACTACGTGTCCGGGCAATATACTACGTGGCCGGGCAATATACTACGTGGCCGGGCAATATACTACGTGGATGGACAATAATACGTGACTGGGCAATATACTACGTGGCTGGGCAATATACTACGTGACTGGGCAATATACTACGTCACTGGGCAATATACTACGTGGTTGGGCAATATACTACGTGGCTGGGCAATATACTACGTCACTGGGCAATATACTGCGTGGCTGGGCAATATACTACGTGGCTGTGTTATATACTACGTGACTGGGCAATATACTACGTGGCTGGACAATATACTACGTGACTGGGCAATATACTACGTGGCTGGGCAATATACTACGTGACTGGGCAATATACTATGTCACTGGGCAATATACTACGTGGCTGGGCAATATACTACGTGGCTGTGTTATATACTACGTGACTGTGCAATATACTATGTGGCTGGGCAATATACTACGTGGCCGGGCAATATACTACGTGGCTGGACAATATACTACGTGACTGGGCAATATACTACGTGGCTGGGCAATATACTACGTGACTGGGCAATATACTACATCACTGGGCAATATACTACGTGACTGGGCAATATTCTACGTGGCTGGGCAATATACTACGTGGCTGTGTTATATACTACGTGACTGGGCAGTATACTACGTGGCTGGGCAATATACTACGTGGCTGGGCAATATACTACGTGGCTGGGCAATATACTACGTGACTGGGCAATATACTACATGACTTGGCAATATACTACGTGGCTGTGTTATATGCTACGTGACTGGGCAATATACTACGTGGCTGGGCAATATACTACGTGGCCGGGCAATATACTACGTGGCCGGGCAATATACTACGTGACTGGGCAATATACTACGTGGCCGGGCAATATACTACGTGGCCGGGCAATATACTACGTGGCTGGACAATATCCTACGTGACTGGGCAACATACTACGTGGCTGGGCAATATACTACGTGACTGGGCAATATACTACGTCACTGGGCAATATACTACGTGACTGGGCAATATACTACGTGGCTGGGCAATATACTATGTGGCTGTGTTATATACTACGTGACTGGGCAATATACTACGTGGCCGGTCAATTTACTACGTGGCCGGGCAATATACTACGTGGCTGGGCAATATACTACGTGACTGGGCAATATACTACGTCACTGGGCAATATACTACGTGACTGGGCAATATACTATGTGACTGGGCAATATACTACATAGCTGGGCAATATACTACGTGACTGGGCAATATACTACGTGACTGGGCACTATACTACGTGGCTGGGCAATATACTACATGACTGGGCAATATACTACGTGGCTGGGCAATATACTATGTGGCTGGGCAATTTACTACGTGGCTGGGCAATATACTACGTGGCTGGGCAATATACTATGTGACTGGGCAATATACTACGTGACTGGGCAATATACTTTGTGGCTGGGCAATATACTACGTGACTTGGCAATATACTATGTGACTGGGCAATATACTACGTGACTGGGCAATATACTACGTGACTGGGCAATATACTATGTGACTGGGCAATATACTACGTGACTGGCCAATATACTACGTGGCTGGGCAATATACTACGTGGCTGGGCAATATACTACGTGACTGGGCAATATACTACGTGACTGGGCAATATACTACGTGACCGGGCAATATACTACGTGACTTGGCAATATGCTACATGGCTGGGCAATATACTATGGCTGGGCAATATACTACGTGACTGGGCAATATAACACGTGGCTGGACAATATACTACGTAGCTGGGCAATATACTATGTGGCTGGGCAATATACTACGTGACTGGGCAATATAACACGTGGCTGGACAATATACTACGTGGCTGGGCAATAAACTACGTGGCTGGGCAATATACTACGTGACTGGGCAATATACTATGTGACTGGCCAATGTACTACGTAACTGGGCAATATACTACGTGGCTGGGCAATATACTACGTAACTGGGCAATATACTCCGTGGCTGGGCAATATACTACGTGGCTGGGCAATATACTACGTAACTGGGCAATATACTACGTGGCTGGGCAATATACCACGTGACTGGGCAATATACTTTGTGGCTGGGCAATATACTACGTGACTGGGCAATATACTACGTGACTGGGCAATATACTACGTGACTGGCCAAAATACTACATAACTGGGCAATATACTACGTAACTGGGCAATATACTACGTGGCTGGGCAATATACTACGTGACTGGGCAATATACTACGTGGCTGGGCAATATACTACGTGACTGGGCAATATACTACGTGGCTGGGCAATATACTACGTGGCTGTGTTATATACTACGTGACTTGGCAATATACTACGTGGCTGGGCAATATACTATGTAAATGGGCAATATACTACATGGCTGGGCAATATTCTACGTGGCTGGGCAATATACTACGTGGCTGGGCAATATACTACGTGACTGGGCAATATACTACATGACTGGGCAATATACTACGTGGCTGTGTTATATGCTACATGACTGGGCAATATACTACGTGGCTGGGCAATATACTACGTGGCCGGGCAATATACTACGTGGCTGGGCAATATACTATGTGGCCGGGCAATATACTATGTGGCCGGGCAATATACTACGTGACTGGGCAATATACTACGTGGCCGGGCAATATACTACGTGGCCGGGCAATATACTACGTGGCTGGACAATATACTACGTGACTGGGCAACATACTACGTGGCTGGGCAATATACTACGTGACTGGGCAATATACTACGTCACTGGGCAATATACTACGTGACTGGGCAATATACTACGTGGCTGGGCAATATACTATGTGGCTGTGTTATATACTACGTGACTGGGCAATATACTACGTGGCCGGGCAATTTACTACGTGGCCGGGCAATATACTACGTGGCTGGGCAATATACTACGTGACTGGGCAATATACTACGTCACTGGGCAATATACTACGTGACTGGGCAATATACTATGTGACTGGGCAATATACTACATAGCTGGGCAATATACTACGTGACTGGGCAATATACTACGTGACTGGGCAATATACTACGTGGCTGCGCAATATACTACGTGGCTGGGCAATATACTACATGACTGGGCAATATACTACGTGGCTGGGCAATATACTACGTGGCTGGGCAATTTACTACGTGGCTGGGCAATATACTACGTGGCTGGGCAATATACTATGTGACTGGGCAATATACTACATGACTGGGCGATATACTTTGTGGCTGGGCAATATACTACGTGACTTGGCAATATACTATGTGACTGGGCAATATACTACGTGACTGGGCAATATACTACGTGACTGGGCAATATACTAAGTGACTGGGCAATATACTACGTGACTGGCCAATATACTACGTGGCTGGGCAATATACTACGTGACTGGGCAATATACTACGTGACTGGGCAATATACTACGTGACTGGGCAATATACTACGTGACTTGGCAATATGCTACGTGGCTGGGCAATATACTATGGCTGGGCAATATACTACGTGACTGGGCAATATAACACGTGGCTGGACAATATACTACGTAGCTGGGCAATATACTATGTGGCTGGGCAATATACTACGTGACTGGGCAATATAACACGTGGCTGGACAATATACTACGTGGCTGGGCAATAAACTACGTGGCTGGGCAATATACTACGTGACTGGGCAATATACTATGTGACTGGCCAATGTACTACGTAACTGGGCAATATACTATGTGGCTGGGCAATATACTACGTAACTGGGCAATATACTCCGTGGCTGGGCAATATACTACGTGGCTGGGCAATATACTACGTAACTGGGTAATATACTACGTGGCTGGGCAATATACTACGTGACTGGGCAATATACTTTGTGGCTGGGCAATATACTACGTGACTGGGCAATATACTACGTGACTGGGCAATATACTACGTGACTGGCCAATATACTACATAACTGGGCAATATACTACGTAACTGGGCAATATACTACGTGGCTGGGCAATATAGTACGTGACTGGGCAATATACTACGTGGCTGGGCAATATACTACGTGACTGGGCAATATACTACGTGGCTGGGCAATATACTACGTTGCTGTGTTATATACTACGTAACTGGGCAATATACTACGTGGCTGGGCAATATACTATGTAAATGGGCAATATACTACGTGGCTGGGCAATATACTACGTGGCTGGGCAATATACTACGTGGCTGGGCAATATACTACGTGACTGGGCAATATACTACATGACTGGGCAATATACTACGTGGCTGTGTTATATGCTACGTGACTGGGCAATATACTACGTGGCTGGGCAATATACTACGTGGCCGGGCAATATACTACGTGACGGGGCAATATACTACGTGGCCGGGCAATATACTACGTGGCCGGGCAATATACTACGTGGCTGGACAATATACTACGTGACTGGGCAACATACTACGTGGCTGGGCAATATACTACGTGACTGGGCAATATACTACGTCACTGGGCAATATACTACGTGACTGGGCAATATACTACGTGGCTGGGCAATATACTATGTGGCTGTGTTATATACTACGTGACTGGGCAATATACTACGTGGCCGGGCAATATACTACGTGGCCGGGCAATATACTATGTGGCTGGACAATATACTACGTGACTGGGCAATATACTACGTGGCTGGTCAATATACTACGTGACTGGGCAATATACTACGTCACTGGGCAATATACTACGTGACTGGGCAATATACTATGTGACTGGGCAATATACTACATAGCTGGGCAATATACTATGTGACTGGGCAATATACTACATGACTGGGCAATATACTACGTGGCTGCGCAATATACTACGTGGCTGGGCAATATACTACATGACTGGGCAATATACTACGTGGCTGGGCAATATACTACGTGGCTGGGCAATTTACTACGTGGCTGGGCAATATACTACGTGGCTGGGCAATATACTATGTGACTGGGCAATATACTACATGACTGGGCAATATACTTTGTGGCTGGGCAATATACTACGTGACTTGGCAATATACTATGTGACTGGGCAATATACTACGTGACTGGGCAATATAATACGTGACTGGGCAATATACTATGTGACTGGGCAATATACTACGTGACTGGCCAATATACTACGTGGCTGGGCAATATACTACGTGGCTGGGCAATATACTACGTGACTGGGCAATATACTACATGACTGGGCAATATACTACGTGACTGGGCAATATACTACGTGACTTGGCAATATGCTACGTGGCTGGGCAATATACTATGGCTGGGCAATATACTACGTGACTGGGCAATATAACACGTGGCTGGACAATATACTACGTAGCTGGGCAATATACTATGTGGCTGGGCAATATACTACATGACTGGGCAATATAACATGTGGCTGGACAATATACTACGTGGCTGGGCAATATACTATGTGGCTGGGCAATATACTACGTGACTGGGCAATATACTATGTGACTGGCCAATATACTACGTAACTGGGCAACATACTACGTGGCTGGGCAATATACTACGTAACTGGGCAATATACTACGTGGCTGGGCAATATACTACGTGGCTGGGCAATATACTACGTAACTGGGCAATATACTACGTGGCTGGGCAATATACTACGTGACTGGGCAATATACTTTGTGGCTGGGCAATATACTACGTGACTGGGCAATGTACTATGTGACTGGGCAATATACTACGTGACTGGGCAATATACTACGTGACTTGGCAATATGCTACGTGGCTGGGCAATATACTATGGCTGGGCAATATACTACGTGACTGGGCAATATAACACGTGGCTGGACAATATACTACGTAGCTGGGCAATATACTATGTGGCTGGGCAATATACTACGTGACTTGGCAATATGCTACGTGGCTGGGCAATATACTACGTTGCTGGTCAATATACTATGTGGCTGGGCAATATACTACGTGACTGGGCAATATACTATGTGACTGGCCAATATACTACGTAACTGGGCAATATACTACGTAACTGGGCAATATACTACGTAGCTGGGCAATATACTACGTGACTGACCAATATACTACATAACTGGGCAATATACTACGTAACTGGGCAATATAGTACGTGGCTGGGCAATATACTACGTGACTGGGCAATATACTAATGTGTGCAGCAAAATGTTAGAAATGTTCTACCAATCTGTAGTGGCAAGTGCCATCTTTTTTGCAATCACGTGCTGGGGTAGTAGTGTGCGGGCCTCTGATGCTAATAAGCTGAATAAGATTATCAAGAAGGCAAGTTCTGCTGTGGGCTGTAATCTGGACTCTTTTGGGGAGGTAGTGGAGAGAAGAACTCTGAAAAAGTGTATGGCAATTATGAACAATAATGCACATCCATTATATGAGCTATTCATGAGACAGAAGAGCAACTTCTGAGGTGTAAGAAGGAAAAATATAGGAAATCGTTTGTGCCAACTGCCATGGGAATGTACAACAATAACATTAGGGTTAAACCACCAAGGTGAATGTCTACTTATTTCTCTACATTTCTGTTCACTCGTTGTGTATGTCCTATTCTAATGTATAATGTATAATGTTCTTCTGTCAACAAACTGTCATGTCAACTATGTAATTCCTTTATGTTTTTTATGATTTAAGTTGTGCTGCTGTGATACCATAATTTCCCACGGGATCAATAAAGTGTATCGTATCGTATCGTATCGTATACTACGTGGCTGGGCAATATACTACGTGACTGGGCAATATACTACGTGGCTGGGCAATATACTACGTGGCTGTGTTATATACTACGTGACTGGGCAATATACTACGTGGCTGGGCAATATACTATGTAAATGGGCAATATACTACGTGGCTGGGCAATATACTACGTGGCTGGGCAATATACTACGTAACTGGGCAATATACTACGTGGCTGGGCAATATACTACGTGACTGGGCAATATACTTTGTGGCTGGGCAATATACTACGTGACTGGGCAATATACTACGTGACTTGGCAATATAGTGGAGTTTGGAGTCAGACTGTTTGAGGGTGTGCACAGGTGTCTTTTTATACTGATAACAAGTTTAAACAGGTGCCATTACTACAGGTAATGAGTGGAGGAAAGAGGAGACTCTTAAAGAAGAAGTTACAGGTCTGTGAGAGCCAGAAATCTTGATTGTTTGTTTCTGACCAAATACTTATTTTCCACCATAATATGCAAATAAAATGTTAAAAAAAACAGACAATGTGATTTTCTGGATTTTTTTTTCTCAGTTTGTCTCCCATAGTTGAGGTCTACCTATGATGTAAATTACAGACGCCTCTCATCTTTTTAAGTGGTGGAACTTGCACTATTGCTGACTGACTAAATACTTTTTTGCCCCACTGTATATATATATATGTATATATAGTGGGCGGTCCTCTGTATACAGTGTATATATATATATGTATATATAGTGGGCGGTCCTCTGTATACAGTGTATATATATATATAATACTGACGTCTGTATACAGTATATATATATAATACTGACCTCTGTATACAGTGTATATAAATATATATGTATATATAGTGGGCGGTCCTCTGTATACAGTGTATATATATATATATATATATATATATATATATATAGTGGGCGGTCCTCTGTATACAGTGTATATATATATATGTATATATAGTGGGCGGTCCTCTGTATACAGTGTATATATATATATGTATATATAGTGGGCGGTCCTCTGTATACAGTGTATATATATATGTATATATAGTGGGCGGTCCTCTGTATACAGTGTATATATATATATAATACTGACGTCTGTATACAGTATATATATATAATACTGACCTCTGTATACAGTGTATATAAATATATATGTATATATAGTGGGCGGTCCTCTGTATACAGTGTGTATATATATATATATATATATAGTGGGCGGTCCTCTGTATACAGTGTATATATATATATAGTGGGCGGTCCTCTGTATACAGTGTATATATATAATACTGACCTCTGTATACAGTGTATATATATATATATATATATAATACTGACCTCTGTATACAGTGTGTATATATATATATATATACGTATATATATATAGTGCGCGGTCCTCTGTATACAGTGTATATATATATATGTATATATAGTGGGCGGTCCTCTGTATACAGTGTATATATATATATATATATATATATATATATATATATATGTATGTATATAGTGCGCGGTCCTCTGTCTACAGTGTATATATGTATATATATAATACTGACCTCTGTATACAGTGTATATATATATAATACTGACCTCTGTATACAGTGTATATATATATAATACTGACCTCTGTATACAGTGTATATATATATATATATATAATACTGACCTCTGTATACAGTGTATATATATATATATGTATATATAGTGCGTGGTCCTCTGTATACAGTGTATATATATATATATAATACTGATGTCTGTATACAGTATATATATATATAATACTGACCTCTGTATACAGTGTATATATATATATATATATATATATGTATATATAGTGGGCGGTCCTCTGTATACAGTGAATATATATATATATAATACTGACCTCTGTATACAGTATATATATATATAACTAGATTGTGGCCCGATTCTAATGCATCGGGTATTCTAGAATATGCATGTCCCCGTAGTATATGGACAATGATGATTCCAGAATTCGCGGCAGACTGTGCCCGTCGCTGATTGGTCGAGGCAACCTTTATGACATCATCATCGCCATGGCAACCATTATGACATCTACGTCGATATTGTGCCCGTCGCTGAATCAGAAACGTGAGATGTCTACGTCCTTTATGACATCATCGTCGCTGTGCCCGTTGCTGATTGGTCGAGTCCTGGCGGCCTCGACCAATCAGAGACGCGGGATGTCTACATCCTTTATGATATCATCGTCGCTGTGCCCGTTGCTGATTGGTCGAGGCCTGGCGGCCTCGACCAATCAGAGACGCGAGATTTCCAGGACAGACAGACAGACAGACAGAAAGACAGACAGACAGACGGAAAAACCCTTAGACAATTATATATTATTATATAGATACTGACCTCTGTATACAGTGTATATATATATATATGTATATATAGTGGCGGTCCTCTGTATACAGTGTATATATATATATATATATAGTGGGCGGTCCTCTGTATACAGTGTATATATATATATAATACTGACGTCTGTATACAGTATATATATATAATACTGTCCTCTGTATACAGTGTATATATATATATAGTGGGCGGTCCTCTGTATACAGTGTATATATATATATATATATAATACTGACGTCTGTATACAGTATATATATATATAATACTGACCTCTGTATACAGTGTATATATATATATATATGTATAAATAGTGGGCGGTCCTCTGTATACAGTGTATATATATATATATGTATATATAGTGGGCGGTCCTCTGTATACAGTGTATATATATATATATATATATATATATATATAATACTGACGTCTGTATACAGTATATATATATAATACTGACCTCTGTATACAGTGTATATATATATATATATATGTATATATAGTGGGCGGTCCTCTGTATACAGTGTATATATATATATAGTGGGCGGTCCTCTGTATACAGTGTATATATATATATATATATATAAAGTGGGCTGTCCTCTGTATACAGTGTATATATATATATATAGTGGGCGGTTCTCTGTATACAGTATATATATATATATATATATATATATATATATATAAATAAAGTGGGCGGTCCTCTGTATACAGTGTATATATATATATATAGTGGGCGGTCCTCTGTATACAGTGTATATATATATATACTGGTCCGAATAACTAAAGCAATTGTTACCATCCACCTCTCGTGTCTCCCCTTTTCCCCACAGTTTGTAAGCTTGCGAGCAGGGCCCTCACTCCTCCTGGTATCTGTTTTGAACTGTATTTCTGTTATGCTGTAATGTTTATTGTCTGTACAAATCCCCTCTATAATTTGTAAAGCGCTGCGGAATATGTTGGCGCTATATAAATAAAATTATTATTATTATTATTATTATTATATATATATATATATATATATATATATATATATATATATATATATACTAGATTGTGGCCCGATTCTAACTCATCGGGTATTCTAGAATATGCATGTCCCCGTAGTATATGGACAATGATGATTCCAGAATTCGCGGCAGACTGTGCCTGTCGCTGATTGGTCGAAGCAACCTTTATGACCTCATCATCGCCATGGCAACCATTATGACATCTACGTCGATACTGTGCCCGTCGCTGAATCAGAAACGTGGGATTTCTACGTCCTTTATGACATCATCGTCGCTGTGCCCGTCACTGATTGGTCGAGGCCTGGCGGCCTCGACCAATCAGAGACGCGGGATTTCTACGTCGATGCTGTGCCCGTCGCTGATTGGTCGAGGCCTGATGGCCTCGACCAATCAGAGACGCGGGATTTCCAGGACAGACAGACAGACAGACAGACGGAAAAACCCTTAGGCAATTATATATATAGATATAGTGGGCGGTCCTCTGTATACAGTGTGTATATATATATATATATATATATATATAGTGGGCGGTCCTCTGTATACAGTGTATATATATATATAAAGTGGGCGGTCCTCTGTATACAGTGTATATATATATATATATATATATATATATATATATAGTGGGCGGTCCTCTGTATACAGTGTATATATATATATATATATAAAGTGGGCGGTCCTCTGTATACAGTGTATATATATATATATATATATAGTGTGCGGTCCTCTGTATACAGTGTATATATATATATATATAGTGGGCGGTCCTCTGTATACAGTATATATATATATATATATATATATATATATATAGCAAATACAAAAGGAACAGCCAGACAGCACCACTGCCAGGAAGAACAAAGTGGGAACCGCTCACCTGTGTAAAGCCAGGATATCTGATCTTGGGTGCGTAGCTCCGCTGGAGAAAAGTCCATATGAAATAGTGAATGTATAAGCAAAGCTTTGCCGCACTCTCTGTACAGCACCCCCGGTCGTGAAGATGTACAGCACGATGTTTGAATAAAGATTCCTGCACTGGATGATCGGCGAGTGCGCTCTATTTCCTTATACATTCACTATATATATATATATATATATACATATATATATATATATAGTGGGCGGTCCTCTGTATAGTGTATATATATATATGTATATATAGTGGGCGGTCCTCTGTATACAGTGTATATATATAATACTGACCTCTGTATGCAGTGTATATATATATAATACTGACCTCTGTATACAGTGTATATATATATGTACTATATATGTATATATAGTGGGCGGTCCTCTGTATACAGTGTATATAGTGGGCGGTCCTCTGTATACAGTGTATATATATGAATATATAGTGCGCGGTCCTCTGTATAGTGTATATATATATGTATATATAGTGGGCGGTCCTCTGTATACAGTGTATATATATATATATATAATACTGACCTCTGTATGCAGTGTATATATATATAATACTGACCTCTGTATACAGTGTATATATATATATATATAATACTGACCTCTGTATACAGTGTACATATATATATATATAATACTGACCTCTGTATACAGTGTGTATATATATATATATATATATATATGTATATATAGTGCGCGGGCCTCTGTATACAGTGTATATATATGTATATATAGTGCGCGGTCCTCTGTATACAGTGTATATATATATATATATATATATATATATAGTGCGCGGGCCTCTGTATACAGTGTATATATATGTATATATAGTGGGCGGTCCTCTGTATAGAGTGCATATATATATATATATATATATATAGTGCGCGGTCCTCTGTATACAGTGTGTATATATATATATATATAGTGCGCGGTCCTCTGTATACAGTGTAAATATATATATATAGTGTGCGGTCCTCTGTATACAGTGTATATATATATATAGTGGGCGGTCCTCTGTATACAGTGTATATATATATATATATATAGTGGGCGGTCCTCTGTATACAGTGTATATATATATATATATATATATATAGTGGGCGGTCCTCTGTATACAGTGTACATCTATATATATAATTGCCTAAGGGTTTTTCCGTCTGTCTGTCTTTCTGTCTGTCTGTCTGTCCTGGAAATCCCACGTCTCTGATCTGCCGCGAATTCTGGAATCATCATTGTCCATATACTACGGGGACATGCATATTCTAGAATACCCGATGCGTCAGAATCGGGCCACAATCTAGTATATATATATATATATATATATATATATATATATATATATGTATATATAGTGCGCGGTCCTCTGTAGTTGTCGGTGGAGGAAGCCGGGGCTGCACTTACTGCGCGGACTCCTCCCAGGTTGATGACATGCTGAGGTGGGCGGGGAGGACGGGGGCGGAGTTGTACTGAGCGGGCGGGGACTTTTTCCTCTATTAAGGCCCCTTCACATTAAGCGACACTGCAGCGATACCGACAACGATCCGGATCGCTGCAGCGTCGCTGTTTGGTCGCTGGAGAGCTGTCACACAGACAGCTCTCCAGCGACCAACGATGCCGGTAACCAGGGTAAACATCGGGTAACTAAGCGCAGGGCCGCGCTTAGTAACCCGATGTTTACCCTGGTTACCATGCTAAAAGTAAAAAAAAACAAACACTAGATACTTACCTACCGCTGTCTGTCCTCCAGCGCTGTGCTCTGCTTCTCTGCTCTCCTCCTGTACTGTCTGTGAGCCGGAAAGCAGAGCGGTGACGTCACCGCTCTGCTTTCCGGCTCACAGACAGTACAGGAGGAGAGCAGAGCACAGCGTCGGAGGACAGACAGCGGTAGGTAAGTATCTAGTGTTTGTTTTTTTTTACTTTTAGCATGGTAACCAGGGTAAACATCGGGTTACTAAGCGCGGCCCTGCGCTTAGTAACCCGATGTTTACCCTGGTTACCAGTGAAGACATCGCTGGATCGGTGTCACACACGCCGATCCAGTGATGTCCACGGGAGATCCAGCGACGAAATAAAGTTCTGGACTTTGTTCAGCGACCAACGATCTCCCAGCAGGGGCCTGATCGTTGGTCGCTGTCACACAGAACGATTTCATTAACGATATCGTTGCTACGTCACAAATAGTGTGAAGGTACCTTTAGTCACATCCAGTGAGGGGCGGGACCTATGATGTCACCGTGACGAAGGCGGGGCTATACTGGGCGGGCATTTCCTCTTCCTCTATTGGTCACATCCTATGGTGGGCGGGGCGTTTGTTGTCTAGGTGACGGGACTGTAGTGAGCGGGCTTGCTCTTCCTCTATTGGTCACATCCGGGGGTGGGCGGGGACTCCGGTGCCTAGGTGACGGGGGCGGGGCTGCACTGTTGCGGTGTCTGATCTCACTACAAAGCTCGCGATCCGGGAGATCAGCGGCCGCGGCGAATGTCGTCCCCCGTGCCCCGGAGCCCCCGGTACAGCGCGAGTGGCGGCCGCCCCGAGGTGAGAGGCGCCCGGATGTTACCGGAGCCAACCGGGGGAGGAATCACCGGTGACGGGGAGGAATCACCGGGGAAATGGGGGAGGAGGAATCACCGGGGACAGGGGGGAGGAATCACCGGGGACAGGGGGGAGGAATCACCGGGGAAATGGGGGATGAGGAATCACCGGGGACAGGGGGGAGGAATCACCGGGGAATTGGGGGGACAGGGGGAGGAATCACCGGGGACAGAGGGGGGACAGGGGGAGGAATCACCGGGGAAATGGGGGGACAGGGGGAGGAATCACCGGGGAAATGGGGGGACAGGGGGAGGAATCACCGGGGTAATGGGGGGGACAGGGGGAGGAATCACCGGGGACAGAGGGGAGACAGGGGGAGGAATCACCGGGGACAGAGGGGAGACAGGGGGAGGAATCACCGGGGAAATGGGGGGACAGGGGGAGGAATCACCGGGGAAATGGGGGGACAGGGGGAGGAATCACCGGGGAAATGGGGGGACAGGGGGAGGAATCACCGGGGAAATGGGGGGACAGGGGGAGGAATCACCGGGGAAATGGGGGGACAGGGGGAGGAATCACCGGGGAAATGGGGGGACAGGGGGAGGAATCACCAGAGTAAAGGGGGGGGGGGCAGGGGGAGGAATCACCGGGGTAATGGGGGGGGGGAACAGGGGGAGGAATCACCGGGGACAGAGGGGGACAGGGGGAGGAATCACCGGGGAAATGGGGGGGGGGGACAGGGGGAGGAATCACCGGGGAAATGGGGGGACAGGGGGAGGAATCACCGGGGACAGAGGGGGGACAGGGGAGGAATCACCGGGGAAATGGGGGGGGGACAGGGGGAGGGATCACCGGGGAAATGGGGGGGACAGGGGGAGGAATCACCGGGGTAATGGGGGGAGGGGACAGGGGGATGAATGACCGGGGTAATGGGAGGAGGGGACAGGGGGAGGAATCACCGGGGTAATGGGGGGGACAGGGGGAGGAATCACCGGGGTAATGGGGGGGACAGGGGGAGGAATCACCGGGGACAGAGGGGGGACAGGGGGAGGAATTACCGGGGAAATGGGGGGGAGGAATCACTGGGGACAGGGGAGAGAAATCACCGGGGAAATATGGGGACAGGGGGAGGAATCACCGGGGTAATGGGGGGGGGGGGGACAGGGGGAGGAATCACCGGGGTAATGGGGGGGGGGACAGGGGGAGGAATCACCGGGGTAATGGGGGGGGACAGGGGGAGGAATCACCCGGGTAATGGGGGGGACAGGGGGAGGATTCACCGGGGTAATGGGGGGGACAGGGGGAGGAATCGCCGGGGACAGGGGGAGGAATCACCGGGGAAATGGGGGAGGAATCACCGGGGACAGGGGGGAGGAATCACCGGGGAAATGGGGGGACAGGGGGAGGAATCACCGGGGAAATGGGGGGACAGAGGAGGAATCACCGAGGAAATGGGGGGACACGGGGAGGAATCACCGGGGAAATGGGGGGGACAGGGGGAGGAATCACCGGGGAAATGGGGGGGACAGGGGGAGGAATCACCGGGGAAATGGGGGGACAGGGGGGAGGAATCACCGGGGAAATGGGGGGGACACGGGGAGGAATCACCGGGGAAATGAGGGGACAGGGGGAGGAATCACCGGGGAAATGGGGGGACAGGGGGAGGAATCACCGGGGAAATGGGGGGACAGGGGGAGGAATCACTGGGGTAATGGGAGGGACACGGGGAGGAATCACCGGGGTAATGGGGGGGACACGGTGAGGAATCACCGGGGAAATGGGGGGGACAGGGGGAGGAATCACTGGAAATATGGGGGGGGGACACGGGGGAGTAATCACTGGAAATATGGGGGAGTAGTCACTGGAAATATGGGGGGGGACACGGGAGAGTAATCACTGGAAATATGCGGGGGGGACACGGGGGAGTAATCACTGGAAATATGGGGGAGTAGTCACTGGAAATATGGGGGGACACGGGGGAGTAGTCACTGGAAAAATGGGGGGGACACGGGGGAGTAATCACCGGAGACAGAGGGGGGACACGGGGAAATGGGGTGGGACACGGGGGAGTAATCACCGGAAAAATGGGGGGAGCACTGGGGGAGTAATCACTGGAAATGGGGGGGGGGGGGACACGGAGTAATCACTGGAAAAATGGGGGGACACGGGGGAGTAATCACCGGGGACAGAGGGGGGACATGGGGGAGTAATCACCGGGGAAATGGGGGGACACGGGGGGGGGGGGGGGAGGAGGAATCAACGGGGAAATGGGGGGGACACGGGGGAGTAATCACTGGAAATATGGGGGGGGGGGGCCACGGGGAGTATTAACCGGGGAAATGGGTGGGACAGGGGGAGTAATCACTGGGGACAGGGGGAGTAATCACCGGGTATCTAATCCTCTCCTGTGTGATACTGTCTGCTGAGCCGTGTATCTAATCCTCTCCTGTGATACTGACTGCTGAGCCGTGTATCTAATCCTCTCCTGTGTGATACTGACTGCTGAGCTGTGTATCTAATCCTCCCCTGTGTGATACTGACTGCTGAGCCCTGTATCTAATCCTCTCCTGTGTGATACTGTCTGCTGAGCCGTGTATCTAATCCTCTCCTGTGTGATACTGTCTGCTGAGCCGTGTATCTAATCCCCTCCTGTGTGATACTGTCTGCTGAGCCGTGTATCTAATCCCCTCCTGTGTGATACTGACTGCTGAGCCATGTATCTAATCCTATCCTGTGATACTGTCTGCTGAGCCGTGTATCTAATCCCATCCTGTATGATACTGTCTGCTGAGCCGTGTATCTAATCCTCTCCTGTGTGATACTGTCTGCTGAGCCGTGTATCTAATCCTCTCCTGTGTGATACTGACTGCTGAGCTGTGTATCTAATCCTCTCCTGTGTGATACTGTCTGCTGAGCCGTGTATCTAATCCTCTCCTGTGTGATACTGACTGCTGAGCCGTGTATCTAATCCTGTCCTGTGTGATACTGACTGCTGAGCCGTGTATCTAATCCTGTCCTGTGTGATACTGACTGCTGAGCTGTGTATCTAATCCTGTCCTGTGATAGTGACTGCTGAGCTGTGTATCTAATCCTGTCCTGTGTGATACTGTCTGCTGAGCCACGTATCTAATCCTCTCCTGTGTGATACTGTCTGCTGAGCCACGTATCTAATCCTCTCCTGTGTGATACTGTCTGCTGAGCCATGTATCTAATCCTCTCCTGTGTGATACTGACTGCTGAGCCGTGTATCTAATCCTCTCCTGTGTGATACTGTCTGCTGAGCCGTGTATCTAATTCTCTCGTGTGATACTGACTGCTGAGCCGTGTATCTAATCCTGTCCTGTGTGATACTGACTGCTGAGCCGTGTATCTAATCCTGTCCTGTGTGATACTGACTGCTGAGCTGTGTATCTAATCCTGTCCTGTGTGATACTGACTGCTGAGCTGTGTATCTAATCCTGTCCTGTGTGATACTGACTGCTGAGCTGTGTATCTAATCCTGTCCTGTGATACTGACTGCTGAGCTGTGTATCTAATCCTGTCCTGTGTGATACTGTCTGCTGAGCTGTGTATCTAATCCTCTCCTGTGTGATACTGTCTGCTGAGCCACGTATCTAATCCTATCCTGTGTGATACTGACGGCTGAGCCACCTATCTAATCCTCTCCTGTGATACTGTCTGCTGAGCCGTGTATCTAATCCTCTCCTGTGTTATACTGACTGCTGAGCCGTGTATCTAATCCTATCCTGTTATACTGACTGCTGAGCCGTGTATCTAATCCTATCCTGTGTGATGCTGTCTGCTGAGCCGTGTATCTAATCCCGTCCTGTGATACGGACTGCTGAGTCGTGTATCTAATCCTATCCTGTGTGATACTGACTGCTGAGCCGTGTATCTAATCCTATCCTGTGTGATACTGACTGCTGAGCCGTTTATCTAATCCTATCCTGTGTGATACTGACTGCTGAGCCGTGTATCTAATCCTCTCCTGTGTGATACTGTGCTGAGCCGTGTATCTAATCCCATCCTGTGTGATACTGTCTGCTGAGCCGTGTATCTAATCCCATCCTGTATGATACTGTCTGCTGAGCCGTGTATCTAATCCTCTCCTGTGTGATACTGTCTGCTGAGCCGTGTATCTAATCCTCTCCTGTGTGATACTGACTGCTGAGCTGTGTATCTAATCCTATCCTGTGTGATACTGTGCTGAGCCGTGTATCTAATCCTCTCCTGTGTGATACTGACTGCTGAGCTTGCATGCAGTCTGTGCCCTGGTGTCGGGCAGAGCCCCTGATTCCGGTGACATCATTTTCTGGGCTGCTTCCTGCAGTTTTGCTCGGATCCCTGGTTTCTCCACTGCAGATCCTCCAGGGTTCTGGACGCTCCCTCTCCCAGCAGTGGCGCTGTCAGCTTTCTGCCTATGCACAGTGCACAGACAGCTGTAAGTCAGTGGAGGGGGCAGCAGTGATTTTAGCAGGAGGTGGCACATGGCTGGAGTCACGGTCTCTGCCTCCACATGATGCGGATGTGGGGTGTTCCGCTCACCACCCTCGTTGTGTTGCAGGGCTCTGACCTCACACATGGGATGTACGTGACCACAGACGGCGTGGACAGCGACTCTGAGCTCTACCATGAGGAGGAAGGTGTAACTCTCAGCCACCATGAGTCGGACCTGGACAGCGCCATCGAGAGCACCCAGAGCTCGGAGGCCTCCGATGAGTGTCGGGGCGATGACTGCAAAGATCTGGGGGGGCTGTACCTCCCTGGAGATCAGTAAGTGAGAAGAAAGGTCCACTGCGCCCCCTAACCCATCACAAGGTGTAAGGGAAAACTGCAACACTGGGTGACAGCCCGTGGAAAAATATTCCTCCAGCACCATACACCTGTGAGCCTCCTCCCTCTTTCTGGTGGGGAGCAGACAATTGTCGCTCTCACCATGGTGTTTCATCTTTCCCAGGGGCCTTCTCCCTTGGTGGGTCCGGGCCACGTGCTCCTCCCATGGTGGGTCTGGGCTATGGTCTCCTCCCTCTTTCTGATCGGTCTGAGCCACCTGCTCCTCCCGTGGTGGGTCCGGCTGTGGCCTCCTCCTGCTCCCTCTTCCTGGTGGGTCCGGGCCTCATGCTCCTACCGTGGTGGTTCCGGGCTGTGGCCTCATCCCTCTTGTGAGTCTGGGCCACATGCTCCTCCCGTGGTGGATCCTCCTGCTCCCTCTTTCTGGTGGGTCCAGGCCATGGCCTTCTCCCTCTTTATGGTGGGTCCGGGCCACGTGCTCCTCCCTTTGTGGGTTCGGGCTACGTGCTCCTCCCTTTGTGGGTTCGGGCTGTGGCCTCTTTCTTTCTGGTGGGTCTGGGCCACGTGCTCCTCCCGTTGTGGGTCTGGCTGTGGCCTCCTCCTGCTCCCTCTTTATTGTGGGTCTGGGCTGTGGCTTTCTCCTCCCTCTTTATGGTGTGTCCGGGCCACGTGCTCCTACCGTGGTGTGTCCGGGCCACGTGCTCCTACCGTGGTGTGTCCGGGCCACGTGCTCCTACCGTGGTGGGTCCGGGCCACGTGCTCCTCCCGTGGTGGGTCGGGGCTGTGGCCTCCTCCCTCTTTCTGGTGGGTCTGGGCCACATGTTCCTCCCGTGGTGGATCCGGCTGTGGCCTCTTCCTGCTCCCTCTTTCTGGTGGGTCCAGGCCATGACCTTCTCCCTTTTTATGGTGGGTCCAGGCCATGTGCTCCTCCCATTGTGGGTCCGGCTGTGGCCTCCTCCTGCTCCCTCTTTATGGTGGGTACGGGCCGTGGCTTTCTCCTCCCTCTTTATGGTCGGTCTGGGCCACGTGCTCCTACCGTGGTGTGACCGGACCACGTGCTCCTACCGTGATCGATCCGGCTGTGGCCTTCTCCTGCTCCCTCTTTATGGTGGGTCCGGGCCTCATGCTCCTACCGTGGTGGTTCCGGGCTGTGGCCTCATCCCTCTTATGAGTCTGGGCCACATGTTCCCCCCGTGGTGGATCCAGCTGTGGCCTCTTCCTGCTCCCTCTTTCTGGTGGGTGCAGGCCACGTGCTCCTTCCTTTGTGGGTTCGAGCTGTGGCCTCCTCTTTCTGGTGGGTCTGGGCCTCGTGCTCCTCCCGTTGTGGGTCCGGCTGTGGCCTCCTCCTGCTCCCTCTTTATGGTGGGTACGGGCCGCGGCTTTCTCCTCCCTCTTTATGGTCGGTGTCACGAATTGCTGCTCCGTGGTGTCACTTATTCGTCACGTGCCTGCTCTCACACGTGACTTTGGGTTGTGCCTGCAAGGGTTAATCTATCTCCCCACTCTCCGTCCAGCATTCAACCTCTGTCCTATGCTGTAAGGGGAGCATAAATCACACACCGACCCAGGCCACACACCCGCTCATACGCGCTGCCACCACTCATAGAATACACGGGCGATGAGTCCCAGAAATAACTAATAAAAATATGTTTATCACTCATAAGGCTCACACACCTCTAGGCTATGGATTCCTTAGAACATTCAAGGTTCAATTTATTAAAGGTTTATACTTTAATAGAAAAAGGTTCAATGCTTACAATAAGAAAAAGGTATAAAAATATGATAATAAAAAGACATACAACTTATGCAAAACAGTATCAAATAAACAGGAGAAAACTTACAGAAATCATCTAACTTGTAGTCTGCTTTCTGCTCCCTGAGGGGGGGGGGGGGGAGGTGAATGTAGTTGTGGAACACATCAGCTTCTCAGGCTGCCCTCATCATGTGAACACAATTCTCTGTCTGCAGCCTAAATTTATAACTTTGGTCTGAGGTCAAGTTTCTAGACCGGCCCCTCAGGTTAATATCATAATTGCGGTCTGTTTGATTGGGTACTGCCGCTCTACCAATGAATATATATTCTTTTCCTCTGGGACACGTGTGAAATGGTTCCCAGGGATACCTTCCCTCAGGCCACAATTTAGGGTACCGTCACACTGAAATGACGCTGCAGCGATACGACAACAATGTCGATCGCTGCAGCGTCGCTGTTTGGTCGCTGGAGAGCTGTCACACAGACAGCTCTCCAGCGACCAACGATCCCGAAGTCCCCTGGTAACCAGGGTAAACATCGGGTTACTAAGCGCAGGGCTGCGCTTAGTAACCCGATGTTTACCCTGGTTACCAGCGTAAACGTAAAAAAAACAAACACTACATACTTACATTCCATGTCTGTCCTCCGGCGCTGTGCTTCTCTGCACTGTCAGCGCCGGTCAGCCGTAAAGCAGAGCGGTGACGTCACCGCTGTGCTTTCCGGCTGGCCGGTGCTCACAGCCAGTGCAGGAAAGCAGGGCGCCGGGGACAGACAGCGGAAGGCAAGTATGTAGTGTTTGTTTTTTTAACTTTTACGCTTTTACTTTTTTGGGTGGGTCCAGGACGCGGCCTCCTCCTCCCTCTTCTTGGTGGGGGCCAGACAATTGTTACTCACCATGGTGTTTCATCTTTCCCAGGAGCCTCCTCACTCCCGCGGCCTCCTCGTACTTCTCCAGTCGCTCCTCGGCCTCCCTGATTAGTAACGAGGAGCAGTTTGAGGACTACGGTGAAGGGGATGATGTGGATTACACCCCGAGCAGCCCCTGCCCCGATGATGAGAGCCGGACCAACGCACTCTCTGACCTGGGCTCCTCCGTCTCCTCCAGGTAGCCCTCCCTCTACGTCCTGTGGGGTCCGGCGTCTGTAGGACCCTCTAACCTTGTCTCTTCTTCCAGTGCCGGGCAGACACCACGTAGGATGAGGAGCCTCTACCACAGCGAGATCCTGGACATGTACTGCAGCCAGTGCTCGAAGAAGATCACCCTCCTCAATGACTTGGAGGCCCGACTGAGGAACCTCCGAGCCAACAGGTGAGGACGGGGGCCCGAGCGCTCATGTCCTGTACATGACCTGTCCCCTGGGGGCCGCTGCTCTTCTGCCCTATAGGCCCTCAGACACAGCCCCCATCTCTGGGGTACAACATGATGGGGTCTCGGCTGTTCGTGGCTTGTGGATTTTACTTTTTCTTAATTTGTATTTTTTCACAGCCCAAACAGGAAGATCTCCAGCACGGCGTTTGGGAGGTAAGGGTCAGCGATGGCGGCTGGGTGGTCCTTAGTGATGGTGGGGCGCTCAGTGATCCTCGCTCTCTTGCAGGCAGCTCATGAACACCAGTAACCTGAGCAGCAGCAATGGCAGCACCGAGGACTTGTTCAGAGACAGCATTGACTCCTGTGAGAACGACATCACCGAGAAGGTGAGGGGTCTGGGCAGTGACCCCCGCTAGTGACCCCATCCGAGGACTCCTCTAATGCCGACGTTACTGTCATGACAGGTCAGCTTCCTGGAGAAGAAAGTGACAGAGCTGGAGAACGACAACCAGACGAGTGGAGACGTGAAGAGCAAGCTGAGGCTGGAGAACACACAGCTCGTACTGAGGTGAGCGCTGTCCGGAGGGCAGTGTCTGCCTCACATGGTACCCTGCCACGTGAGCTGTCCCGAGGGGTGCCGTCCACGTCACATGGTTCCCCGCCACGTGAGCTGTCCCGAGGGGTGCTGTCCACCGCACATGGTACCCTGCCATGTGAGCTGTCCCGAGGGGTGCCGTCCACCTCAAATGGTACCCCGCCGCATGAGCTGTCCCGAGGGGTGCCGTCCACCTCACATGGTGCCCCACCTCGTGAGCTGTCCCGAGGGGCGCTGTCTGCCTCACATGGTACCCCGCCTCGTGAGCTGTCCCGAGGGGTGCTGTCCGCCTCGCACGGTACGCTGCCACGTGAGCTGTCCCGAGGGGTGCTGTCCGCCTCACATGGTACGCCGCCTCGTGAGCTGTCCCGAGGGGTGCTGTCCGCCTCACACGGTACGCCGCCTCGTGAGCTGTCCCGAGGGGTGCTGTCCACATCACATGGTACCCCGCCATGTGAGCTGTCCCGAGGGGTGCTGTCCACATCACATGGTACCCCGCCATGTGAGCTGCCTCGAGGGGTGCTATCCACATCACATGGTACCCCGCCATGTGAGCTGTCCCGAGGGGTGCTGTCCACATCACATGGTACCCCGCCATGTGAGCTGTCCCGAGGGGTGCTGTCCACATCACATGGTACCCCGCCATGTGAGCTGTCCCGAGGGGTGCTGTCCACATCACATGGTACCCCGCCATGTGAGCTGTCCCGAGGGGTGCTGTCCACATCACATGGTACCCCGCCATGTGAGCTGTCCCGAGGGGTGCTGTCCACATCACATGGTACCCCGCCATGTGAGCTGTCCCGAGGGGTGCTGTCCACATCACATGGTACCCCGCCATGTGAGCTGTCCCGAGGGGTGCTGTCCACATCACATGGTACCCCGCCATGTGAGCTGTCCCGAGGGGTGCTGTCCACATCACCCCGCCATGTGAGCTGTCCCGAGGGGTGCTGTCCACGGTACCCCGCCATGTGAGCTGTCCCGAGGGGTGCTGTCCACGGTACCCCGCCATGTGAGCTGTCCCGAGGGGTGCTGTCCACATCATACGGTACCCCGCCATGTGAGCTGTCCCGAGGGGTGCTGTCCACATCACACGGTACCCCGCTTCGTGAGCTGTCCCGAGGGGCGCTGTCCGCCTCACACGGTACCCTGCCTTGTGAGCTGTCCGGAGGGGCGCTGTCCGCTTCACACGGTTCCCCGCTTCGTGAGCTGTCCGGAGAGGCGGTGCCTGCCTTGCACGGTGCTCCGCCTCGTTTGGAAGGGTGGTGAGGGCCGGCTGCACGCTGTCCTGAGGAGTGCTACCCACCTTGCATGGCCCCGCCTCGCCCACTGTCCTGAGAGGCACTGCTTGCTTCGCGCGCTGTCTCCTTTTTCCATAGATATCACAGTACGGGTAACTATGGCGAGGGTGTCCGATGCCGTCACTGACTGCGGTTGCTTTTGTGCAGAGTCCATGAACTTGAGGAGATGCTGAAGGACCAGGAGACGAGGTCAGAGCAGATCCTGGACGACGAGCTGAAGCGTCACAGAGACACCTACAACCGGCTGGAGAAGGAGAAGAGCGTGGAGATGGAGCTGCTGAACGCCAGGTACCACCACATAAAGTGTGGAGGAGGAGGACTGCTGAGGATCTGACAAGGCATACTTACCATTCTGGAGTCTCGGTGACCGAGAGGTCCGGCTCTCTCTCATCCTCCTCTTACTCTCGTCCTCCTCTTTTACTTTCGTCCTCCTTCTCTTTTACTCTCGTCCTCCCTTCTTCTCTTTTACTCTCGTCCTCCCTTCTTCTCTTTTACGCTCGTCCTCCCTTCTTCTTCTCTTTTACGCTCGTCCTCCCTTCTTCTCTTTCTCCTTCGCCTCATTGGGGGACACAGGACTGTGGGTGTATGCTTCTGCCGCCAGGAGGCTGACACTAAGTAAACTTAAAAAAAAATTAGCTCCTCCTCCATCGTATACACCCTGACACTGGCTACCAGAGACTCCAGTTTATGCTTAGTGTCTCAAGGAGGCACATCTCTGGGTCCTGGATCGATGGACCCGATTTTTTTCAACATCTTTGGAGTGAAGGGGCGACGGACCTTTTTGAGGGTCCGATCTCCCCAAACCATCAACGGGCAAGTACGTGCGATTTTCTCCACGTATCCTTCCCCGCGACGTGGGATTCTTCACCGGACTTAGCCCTGACCACCCTGAGGTACCTAGACTCCAGGCTGTACAGGTGCCCATAATATGTCCGTGTGTTCCCCCCTGAATTCTACACCCTTGCGGTGTTAGCTGGGGTGGTGGACGGTCCCTCTCCTTATCCTGGGGATAATGGAGATAGGGTTCCTGCACCGTCATTGGTTCTACCCCTCGATAGTGCGGTATGATGGGGGGGCTCCTGGCATTACCTGCGGGGTCCGGCGGCTGTGTCCTCCGGGAGTGCGGTGCCTTTTTTTCAGCGCTGCCGAGGCCGGCGTCTTGGTGTGGCGACGCTGCGGCGTGGTCCGGCGCTGCTGCGTTGGGACTGCTGCGCTGCGGCGTGATCCGGCGCTGGGGCGTTGGATCTGTGGCGCTGCGGCGTTGTCCGGCGCTGTGGCGTTATGTCGGGCGACGCTGTGGCGCAGCTACGCTGCAGCGTGGTCCGGCGGCGCGCGGCGTTAGGATCGGCGCCGCTGTCCCCCCGGAGGCATCGGCTCTGCCTGGCCGCTTCGGGCGTGGAGCGGCTTCCTGGAGCCGGGACTTCCGGCCTTCGGACCGCGCTGTGGGGCTCCGCCCCTTCCGGCGCGTCACTTCCGGTTCCGGCTCTCCTCGCTCTAAGGGGGGAAAAATTGAGGCCCCGGCTTCGGGCCTGCTCCAGGCCGCAGCATCGTTTGGCGGTCCCTCCCCCCCTAAGGCCTGCTATGCATATAAGACAGCGCTTTTGGGCTCAGCATCATGCTCTGAGGATCCATCTCGGTAGTCGTGGGGACACAGGACTGGGGTAAGTGCTTCTCCCTCCATCTGGCTGAAGCATTCCTTTTTTCCAGTCTCTGGCCCTGGGTATAGCATTACGGATCATTATGTCTAGAAGGGTTAAGACTCACACTGTTCTTTTTACTAGTTGTGTATCTTGTAGTGCCCTTTTTCCGCATGCCCAAAGTAATCGCCTCTGTGAGGCCTGTGACCCTGAACGTGTCCAGGAGCCCCCCCCCGCCAGTCCTCTAGTAGTCTCTCCAGCTCCGGTTCCTCAGCCAGATGCTGTGGTAGCTCCTCCGGAATGGGTCACGTCCTTGTCACAATCCATGGCGTCCCTTACTGAAGCGATCAAATCTCTGCAGACCCCGGCGGTCGGGAATCCGCCTGTCTCAGAAAGGGCCTCGGGGTCTCAGGAGTCTGCGGCCTGCAGGGGGCGCGCTCTCACTCGACAGACGCATGGAAAGCGGATTCGTAAAGCGTCTCCCAGGCACTCAGGTGCTTCTGCATCCTGGAGTTCCGTATCTCGCTCTCCTTCCCCTGCAGAAAGCGGTGAAGTTGAGACTGACTACGAGTCAGAAGGGTCTCTTAATTTTGATAAACCTGGGTTTCAGGAGTCAGTAGACAGCCTAATTGAAGCTGTCAATCAGTCTTTGGGGATAGAAGACGAGCTCGTCTCTTCCTCTGATCATAAGGTCTCATTTAAACGGTCTAAACGGGCCCATAGGGTTTTTTCCTCTCATCCTGAGTTCGAGGACCTCATTCGACGCAATAGGGAGCACCCGGACAAACGCTTTTCAGGGCAAAGAGCTCTGAAGGCTAGGTATCCTTTTGCTTCGGAACTTTGTAGTGATTGGGCAGAAAATCCTTCTGTAGATCATCCAGTGTCCCGTTTAGCCTCTAACACGTTACTATCTCTCCCTAACGGCTCATCGATTAAGGATCCTACGGATCGTCTTATAGAGAGCTTGGCTCGTTCCGTCTTTGAGGCCTCAAGCTCAGCACTTTTTCCTTCTTTTGCGGCAACCTGGGTTGCCAGGGCTATGATATCTTGGACTCGTTATCTAAGGCTCTCCAGGAAGGTAATGTGTCAGCAGAATTGGCTGAAATGTCTTCTCAGGTAGCTATGGCCGGTAGCTATCTGATTAACGCATCTCTGGATGCGGCAGATTGTGCTTCCTCGGCTGCTTCTAATGCTATTGCCATCAGAAGGGCCTTTTGGTTAAGGTCCTGGCGGGCTGATTCTACCTCTAAGAAATCTCTTACATCCCTGCCGTATCAGAGTGGTCGTTTGTTCGGAGAAAAGCTGGATCAGCTCATTTCTGACTCCACAGGAGGGAAAAGTAAATTCTTTCCTCAGCAGAGGGCCAGACAGCCTTTTCGGCGCCATTTTCAGGCTCGCTTTAGAACCTTTCGCTATGTCAGATGGGCCCCAGCATCAGGTTCTCCTGCGCAGGGTCGGCCCAATCAGGACCGAGACAGTCGGACCCCTCATTCGGCCAGTCAGGGGGGAAGAATGCGTCCCCAGTCTTCTAGATCTAGAGGATCTAGGACGCAAAGATTTTCGGCCAAGTGACTGGAGGCCTCTTCCGGGCATCTCCAAAAGGGTAGGCGGACGTCTACTTTTATTTCGCCAGGTCTGGCTTCAGGTAATCCACGACCAGTGGGTGGCAGAGCTCATATCTTCAGGTTACAAAATAGAGCTGGTCTGCCTTCCTCCTCCCCGGTTCTTCCCATCCCGTCTTCCCAAGTGCAAATCTCTTCGTCAAAGCTTGTTCAATTCCATAGAGTCTCTCCGTATCAGCGGTGTAATTTCTCCTGTTCCAAAGGAAGAAAGATTCCAGGGCTTTTATTCCAATCTTTTTGTAGTGCCCAAAAAGGATGGAGCAGTGAGGCCTATTCTAGATCTCAAACTCTTAAACAAGTTTGTCCGCGTTCGACACTTTCGGATGGAGTCTCTGCGGTCGGTCATCGCCTCTCTGGAAAAGGGAGAATTTTTGGCCTCAGTAGACATTCAGGATGCTTATCTTCATATTCCCGTCTTTCCGCCTCATCAAAGATTTCTACGGTTTGCCGTAAACAATCTACACTTCCAGTTCACGGCATTACCTTTCGGACTGGCTTCCGCTCCCAGGGTGTTCACAAAAGTCATGTCGACTGTGGTGTCCATTCTGCACTCCCGGGGTATAGTTGTCTTGCCATACCTAGACGATCTGCTGATCAAGGGTCCGACATTTCAGTCTTGCAAGGAAAATGTCGACATCACTCTGGACACCCTTTCCCGTCTAGGTTGGTTGGTAAAATTAAGAAAGTAATCTCTACGGCCGTCTCGAAAAATTTCTTTCTTCGGCATGATCTTCGGCACCTCTCAAGCCTTAACTATCCTTCCCCAGGACAAGGTCCTAGCCCTTCGGCGGGAAGTGAGGAACCTTCTACAACCATACCCTCATACGATTCGGTCCGGGATGAGGGTGTTAGGAAAGATGGTTGCAACCATAGAGGCGTTCCCGTTTGCACAATTTCATCTTCGACCCCTCCAACGTGCAATCCTATCAGCATGGAACAAAAATCCTCTCTCTCTCAACCGCAATTTTCGGTTGTCTTTTCAGACCAGACAGGCTCTCGCTTGGTGGCTAAACAGCTCATCTCTTCTCAGGGGGAAGCCCTTTCCCCCAACCAATTGGCTAGTGGTCACAACAGATGCCAGTCTCCTGGGTTGGGGAGCAGTGTTCTTCCATCACACAGCTCAGGGACGCTGGTCTCCTCGGGAATCAGAACTCCCCATCAATATCTTAGAGATTCGAGCGGTCCGGCTAGCCTTGTTACGTTTTCACCATCTTCTGGTGGGTCGCCCTGTCCGGATTCAGTCGGACAACGCTACAGCGGTAGCCTACATAAATCACCAGGGGGGCACCCGCAGCAAGGCAGCCATGCAGGAGGTAAAACTGATTCTACTCTGGGCGGAGAGAAATCACTCTGTGATCTCAGCGGTCCACATTCCGGGCGAAGAAAACTGGGCGGCAGATTTCCTAAGCCGTCAGGGTCTAGCCTCCGGGGAATGGTCTCTCCACCCCGAGGTATTTTTTTGCAGATATGCCATCTTTGGGGAACTCCAGACGTGGATCTAATGGCGTCCAAGGTGAATGCCAAAGTGCCCAGTTTTGTCTCTCGGTACCGAGATCCCCAGGCTATCGCCGTGGATGCGCTGGTACTGTCTTGGAACCAATTTCATCTCTCTTATCTGTTCCCTCCTCTGGCACTGCTCCCGAGAGTAATCAAGAAGATCAAATCAGAGAGAGTGCCGGCCATCCTGATCGCTCCGGATTGGCCACGACGGACCTGGTATGCAGACCTGGTACAACTTCTAGCCGGGGTTCCTTGGCGGCTCCCCGATCGGCCAGATCTTCTATCTCAAGGGCCGATCTACCACCAGAACTCAGAGGTCCTACGTTTGACGGCCTGGCCGTTGAATCTTGGGTTTTAACTCAGGCTGGTTTTTCTCAAAAAGTGGCTGATACCTTGATCAGTGCACGTAAGTCCGTTTCGGCCAGGATTTATCACACTTGGAAGGTGTTTCTTTCCTGGTGTAGAGAACGCGGGCTGCCCCCTTTGCGTTTCTCCGTTCCTAATATTCTAGCCTTCCTTCAAGCAGGTCTGGATTCTGGGCTGGCTCCGAGTACCCTTAAAAAGCAGGTTTCGGCTTTATCAGTACTTTTTCAACGCAGGATTGCTCCTAATCGTCAAGTCAGGACTTTTTTCCAAGGAGTCGCTCATAGGGTCCCTCCTTATAAGACTCCTTTGGAAGCTTGGGACCTTAATCTGGTCTTAAGGGCTTTACAGGATGCTCCTTTTGAGCCTCTTCAAGAGGTTTCTTTGATGTTTCTCTCTTGGAAAGTTGTATTTTTAGTGGCCATAACGTCCATAAGACGGGTATCGGAGCTGGCAGCTCTTTCTTGTCGTCCTCCTTTTTTGCGATTTCATCAGGACAAGGTGGTGCTCAGACCAGCTCCATCCTTTTTGCCAAAGGTTGTTTCATCATTTCACATTAATGAAGATATTGTTCTGCCCTCTTTTTGTCCGGCACCTACGCACCGTGTAGAAAAGGCTCTCCATACGTTGGATCTGGTGAGGGCTCTGAGGAGGTACGTTTCCCGTACGGCCTCCTTTCGCCAGACGGATGCTCTATTTGTCCTTCCGCAGGGTCGCAGGAAGGGATGCACGGCTTCAAAATCTACCCTGGCCAGATGGATAAGGGCGACCATTCAGGAGGCTTATCGCTCCATGGGCATGACGGTTCCGGCCGGAATCAAGGCTCATTCGACTAGAGCAGTGGGGGCTTCCTGGGCCGTTCGGCACCAGGCCTCGGCAGAACAGGTTTGCAAGGCTGCGACCTGGTCTAGTCTGCATACATTTGTCAAACATTATAATGTCCATTCCCAGACCTCTGCAGATGCAAGTCTGGGTAGAAGAATTCTTCAAGCGGCAGTGGCGCATTTATAGACAAACATTATCTGGATGTCTTTTTCTGGTGAGTGATTTTTCCCACCCAGGGACTGCTTTAGGACATCCCACAGTCCTGTGTCCCCCAATGAGGCGAAGGAGAAATAGGGATTTTTGGTTACTCACCGTAAAATCCTTTTCTCCAAGACGCTCATTGGGGGACACAGCTCCCTCCCTGGTAGCCTTATGGCTGCTTTGGTTATATCTGATTACATTAGTCAGTAGGATCTTTTCTAGACATAAAGTTTCTGTATTTATGCTGTTATATTATTTTTTGTGTTTTCTTTTGTTCTCCTACTGCTTTTTGCACCAAACTGGAGTCTCTGGTAGCCAGTGTCAGGGTGTATACGATGGAGGAGGAGCTAATTTTTTTTTTTTTAAGTTTACTTAGTGTCAGCCTCCTGGCGGCAGAAGCATACACCCACAGTCCTGTGTCCCCCAATGAGCGTCTTGGAGAAAAGGATTTTACGGTGAGTAACCAAAAATCCCTATTTTACGCTCGTCCTCCCTTCTTCTTCTCTTTTACGCTCGTCCTCCCTTCTTCTTCTCTTTTACGCTCGTCCTCCCTTCTTCTTCTCTTTTACGCTCGTCCTCCCTTCTTCTTCTCTTTTACGCTCGTCCTCCCTTCTTCTTCTCTTTTACGCTCGTCCTCCCTTCTTCTTCTCTTTTACGCTCGTCCTCCCTTCTTCTTCCTCTTTTACGCTCGTCCTCCCTTCTTCTTCCTCTTTTACGCTCGTCCTCCCTTCTTCTTCCTCTTTTACGCTCGTCCTCCCTTCTTCTTCCTCTTTTACGCTCGTCCTCCCTTCTTCTTCCTCTTTTACGCTCGTCCTCCCTTCTTCTTCCTCTTTTACGCTCGTCCTCCCTTCTTCTTCCTCTTTTACGCTCGTCCTCCCTTCTTCTTCCTCTTTTACGCTCGTCCTCCCTTCTTCTTCCTCTTTTACGCTCGTCCTCCCTTCTTCTTCCTCTTTTACGCTCGTCCTCCCTTCTTCTTCCTCTTTTACGCTCGTCCTCCCTTCTTCTTCCTCTTTTACGCTCGTCCTCCCTTCTTCTTCCTCTTTTACGCTCGTCCTCCCTTCTTCTTCCTCTTTTACGCTCGTCCTCCCTTCTTCTTCCTCTTTTACGCTCGTCCTCCCTTCTTCTTCCTCTTTTACGCTCGTCCTCCCTTCTTCTTCCTCTTTTACGCTCGTCCTCCCTTCTTCTTCCTCTTTTACGCTCGTCCTCCCTTCTTCTTCCTCTTTTACGCTCGTCCTCCCTTCTTCTTCCTCTTTTACGCTCGTCCTCCCTTCTTCTTCCTCTTTTACGCTCGTCCTCCCTTCTTCTTCCTCTTTTACGCTCGTCCTCCCTTCTTCTTCCTCTTTTACGCTCGTCCTCCCTTCTTCTTCCTCTTTTACGCTCGTCCTCCCTTCTTCTTCCTCTTTTACGCTCGTCCTCCCCTCTTACCTGTCACATGACTCCATGCTGCTGTGTGGAAATGGAGATATAGCCCGGAGCAGTGCGTAGACTGTGGCGATATCCGGACTCCACACTGTGGGGTTGAGGAGGATGGGGGTTGTAGTCTCTGGGAGTAACATCTTGTTTCTGATTCAGAGTTCAGGAGTTGGAGGAAGAAAACGACGATTTACTGACCACAATCACCCGACTGAAGTCCCACAGCGAGAGGATGGACGAGGTGCGTGTGTGTGCCCCCCGCCCTGTGTGTACACGTTGCTCTGTGTGTGACCCCTGCCCTGTGTGTACACGTAGCAGTGTGTGCGCCCCCCGCCCTGTGTGTACACGTAGCAGTGTGTGCGCCCCCCGCCCTGTGTGTACACGTAGCTGTGTGTGCCCCCCGCCCTGTGTACACGTAGCTGTGTGTGCCCCCCGCCCTGTGTACATGTAGCTGTGTGTGCGACCCCCCCCCCGCCCTGTGTGTGTACGTAGCTGTGTGCGACCCCCGCCCTGTGTACGTAGCTGTGTGTGTGACCCCCCCCGCCCTGTGTACGTAGCTGTGTGTGTGACCCCCCCGCCCTGTGTGTACACGTAGCTGTGTGTGACCCCCCCCGCCCTGTGTGTACACGTAGCTGTGTATGACCCCCGCCCTGTGTGTACACATAGCAGTGTGCGCCCCCCGCCCTGTGTTTACACGTAGCTGTGTGTGTGCCCCCCGTCCTGTGTCGCCCTGTGTGTGTGACCCCCGCCCTGTGTGTACATGTAGCTGTGTGTGCCCCCCGCCCTGTGTACAGTGTTGTATAGATGCAGATGACGTGTGGCGGTGCCCCTGCAGCCCGGCACATACATCCACCTCTTCTTCTTCCTCAGGAGCGGCAGAGGATGTCTGATAAGCTGGAGGACACCAGTCTGCGGCTCAAAGATGAGATGGATTTGTACAAGAAGATGATGGACAAACTGCGGCAGAACCGCCAGAAGTTCCAGCAGGAGCGGGAGGCCACCCAAGAGGTGCGTGTGGTGGGAGCACCCAGGCCGCCATTTGTGATTTTTCCCCCCCCCCCCCCTCCCCCCACCGGGCCGCCGTGTGTGATGCGCAACCCTGCCCCCCCCCCATCCCCGGGCCGCCCTGTGTGTGATGTGTCCCCATGGGTGTCACGATTCACATCGTGACTGTCACCCCTACGTCACGGATCGGGGTGACTTTAGGCCAACAGACGGCTATCACATGTGCAGGGGGGCTTATCTTAGTTATCCCTCCACTCCACGATGTGATGAAAAACCACACACAAGGCAATTGACCTCTTAGTTTACAGCAGGGGCTTATTTTAGTTATCCCACTGCTCTGCAATATACCACGAACTGCGGGGATTTATGTATATCCCACTTACAGTTCCGCTTGAGAACTTGCAGCTCTCTGGCGCCCCACTTACTCTCAGGTCAGATTAGGTACTGCACCTAGGGTAATTAGTTGCCAGAAAGGCTGCCTGCTTTGTACTGGCTATTGGGCACGCTGCAGCGACGCGATAAACTACTCCCACTCAGGCAGGAACAATAATTATCAACGCCGCCGTCGCTACAACGACTCCCAAAGGCACAGAACAAGGTATGCTGCCACCAGCTTCGATTAAATGGGTCCGAAGCTAACCCAAAATAGTAGCGTAATTCCCTTCAGAAGACTTAGGGTAAGTTTTAGAACAGGAGAACGAAGCTAGTATTTTAAATATTTTACTCCATAAAAGAACAGGCAGTGTTTATCAAAAGGTATATAAAGATGTTACAATATGAGACAATTGGAAATATGTACAAAGGTAATTATAAAATAACGGGTTAAATGAGAAATTAACACTTACATGTGTTCAGGTCATTTCAGGCAAAACCAGGCTAGTGGGCGGAGCGCCAAATATCCCAGTTCATCAGGGCTGGCAGTAAGAGCTCCTCAGGTAAGACTAAAGGCTGGGTTAAGTGTAGAGACTTATAAACTGCAGTCTCGTGACATCACTAAAAGGGTTGAGTTAACATCGCCCTCCCCTCTCCTCAGCTGTACAGTTTTCTCCAACAATTATAATTCTTGTATTTTCTCCTTCGCCTCATTGGGGGACACAGACCGTGGGGTGTATGCTGCTGCCAATAGGAGGCTGACACTAAGTGATACAAAAAAAAGTTAGCTCCTCCCCTGCAGTATACACCCTCCTGCTGGCTCTCAGCTAACCAGTTCTTGCTTAGTGTCTGTAGGAGGCACATGGGTCTGTTTCAGACCCCAACGTTTTTATTTTATTGTTTACTTTTCTGTAAATTTTTATTTTTTAATTAACGGAGTGAAGGGGGCGACGGTTCCTTTCAAGGTTCCGATCTCCCCCGAACCATCAACAGGCGAGCACGGCGAGTATACCTCCCCGTACCCTCTCCTGCGACGTGGGAAGCCATGCCTGAGCTCTCTTCAGGGGCGACGGTTCCTTTCATGGTCCCGATCTCCCCACACCAGCAGCAGGCGACCACATGGAGTGTCTCCTCCATGTATCCTCTCCTGGAGCCAGGCCTAATGCCGGACAACTGGCCCTGTCCACCCGGACTGAACTCCGTGGCTGTACAGAGGCCCCTCTCTATGGCGTCCGAGCAGCCCCCACTGTCCCACCACTTGTGAAAGCGGATAGCACAAGGAGGCGGACGGTTCCTCTCCACCTCCCTAACAAACGGATGATGGATTGAGGCTCATCCCTGCACCGTCCACGCTGCACAGAACAGCGCTGAAACCCACATCCGCGGCGGCTCCATGCCGGGACGTGCATCAATGGTGAGTGGATCCATCTTCAGTGGGATATTCACATGCTGACAGGCAGCCTCAGCCACTTCCCTGTGGCCCACCTCTGTGAGGTAACGCTCTGGATGGCTGCAAAAATTTAGTCCCCGGCTTCGACCGATTTGTAAGCCGCATCCTGGAAGTCTTGCCTGGAACGACCCACTGGTGACGTCCGCCGGCTACAGAAATTTAGGCCCCGGCTTAGGCCTATTCAACATCGTGTCTGTGGCTCCGCCCCCCAAATTGGCGCTTCTCGCTCTCTGCGAGACTTTATCAACTCTGCAACTCCCGGTGGCCATCTTGGTCCACCCGGCCATCTCACACTGGGGTGACAGTATTTTTGCATTAAAGGGGCACATCGACTCTACATCAGTACCCGGGTAAGGAAGTACCTGGTCTTAAAGGCACATGACTAGTATTTCCTGGTCTTAAAAGCACATGACCAGTATTCCCTGGTCTTAAAGGCATATGGCCTTAAAGGCGCCCAGTCTTAAAGGCGCACGACCATTATTCCCTGGTCTTAAAGGTGCATGACCACTATTCTCTGGTCTTAAAGGCGCATGACCAGTATTCCCTGGTCTTAAAGGCACATGACCAGTATTCTCTGTTCTTAAAGGCGCATGACCAGTATTCCCTGGTCTTAAAGGCGCTTGATCAGTCCGAGGAGCCCTCCGCCGCCGACCCCAGCTTTATCCTCTAGTTCCCCTCAGTGGACTTCTTCACTGACCAATCCATGGTTCTCTGACCAAGAGATTGAATCCCTCTGTGTACCCTCTGTGTTTGGAGTGCTCGCAGGACTAATATACATGGTCCCTATCCTACATGGGAGCCGTCGGCTAGCAGGGGCCGCAAGTATTCTAGAAACGTGCAGGCGTCTAGAAACATACAGGCATCTAGAAAACGGAAGTTTTTCGTTTCCTGCTCCCTCACCAATGATTTGATGACAACAAGGCTCTGAATATGGATTGGATATTGCCTGAGCTTGCCAGGGCTTCAGAGACTAAACTCCCTCGAGAGCATTTGCCATTCAATTCGGATAAGCGATTCACTGGACAGAAGCGTCTACGTGGGATGCCATGCCTGGCCTGTTTTTTAAGGGCGACTGGTCCTTTAAAGGGCACAGATCTCCCCACACCATCAAAAGACGAGCACACGGAGTGTCGTCTCCATGTTTCCTCTTCTGCATCCAGGCCTAACGCCAGACAACCTGTCCTGTCCACCTGGAGACCTGTACTCTGTGGACATATAGAGGCACCCTTTTTGGCGTACGAGCTCCCCCCTCTGCATCACCACTATTTAGTGGATGATGCAAGAAGGCGGACAATTCCTCTCCACTTCCCTGTTAAGAGGTTGATGGATCGAGGGTTCCTAATTTTTGTCTCTGCACCGTGAAAAGAGGAGATGGCAAGAGACTATGACCTGCTGGATGCAGCCGCACATTCTGCCATGGGGCAGATTAACCGGGTATAATCTCCTGTGGTATACCTACCAGTATCCCTACCTGATGGGTCATCAATTAAAAATACCACGGACTGTCAGATAGCAAATCTGTTTTGTTCCGTCTTGCGGCTTCGGGTCCAGCGCTCTATCCTCCCTAGCGGCCGCATGGATTGCTAGAGCAATGGTCTCCTGGCTGGAGACCTTAACTACCTTGATTCACACCAGCAACAACTGGCCAATCAAATCCTTTGAGCGGGAGACTGACAAAGGATTGTATAAGGATTGTCCAGCACAGTCTAGATCTAAGGGATCTTGGTTCCAAACAGGGGAACGAAAAGTAAGATCGACCCTGGACCTCAAACTTCTAACAACCTTTGACATGGTCCTCCTTCTTTGGATGGAGTTCCTCTGCTCAGCCATTACTTCAACAGAAAAAGGTGCAGTTTCCGGCATCCATCGACATTCGGGTTGCTTGCCCTCTGCAAAAATTCCTTCGCCTTTCCATTCGTCAGCAGCATTTTCAAGTCACAACCTTGTCCTTCGGCCTTGCTTCCACACCCAGACTGTTCGCTCGGGTCATGGCGGATGTCATGTTTCTCTTGCACTCTAGAGGCGTGCTCGTCCTGCCCTGTTTGGTCTGTCTAGCCGCCCTTCCAGGACTACGCTGAGTCGTCTATATCTCTTGCGATACCTTCTCTCCTGGCAGCTACACTTAGACAAGTTCTCCTCATTTCCAGCCCAGCAGATATCCTTTTTGAGGATGATCCTGCACACTTCTAGAAGGATGGTAATTCTTCCTCGAGACAAGGTCATGGCCCTTCAACAGGGACCTCGCGCAAGGAGAGTTCTGAGGACTTGATTACTCACCCCCTCATTTCATTCGATTTGCTAAGAGAGTTCTGAGGAAAAATGGTGACGACAATGGAAGCGGTTTCCTTCGTTCCGCTCGTTTTCAGCAAGTCAAACAGACTTTCAGACAATAGTCTCTGAGCTCCTTCTTCATCCAGGGCCTTTCTCCCGGTTCAATGGTTATTAGTAACTACCAATGCCAGTCTTCTCCCCATCATTGTTCTGGAGATCCGAACGGTAGTCTTACGGCAGGTCCACTGCCTTCTGGCGGGTCACCCTATCCGAATTCAATTGGATAATGCCACGGCGGTGCCTTACGTCAGTCATCTAGCAGGTACCCACGGTCAGGCGCCATGACCGAGGTACCTCACTTTCTCTGATGGGCCGAAGTCTATTATTTGGTGATCTCGGCAGTATATATCCCAGAAGTAGAACTCTGAACGGCAAACAAATTCAGCCGTCAGGGTTCCGCCTCAAGTCAGTGGGAACTTCTCCCCGAAGTCTTCCATCAGATCTGTCCTTACTGGAGCTCTCCAGTTGTAGGTGGGATGACATCCAGACTGAATGCCAATGTACTCGAGTTCGTGGTTCGGCCTCGAGATCCAAGAGCCATCGCTCTCCATGCTCTGGTTCTGCCGTGGTACCAGTTTCCATAACTCCCCTTCCACTGCTTCCGAAAGCCTTTCGGAAGCAGAAAGGGGCCCCAGTGATCCTCAGAGATCCGCACTGACCACGTCCGTTTTTTGTTTGCGGAGCTTGTATCTTCTCGCCTTATCGCAGCACAACTGCAAGTAGGGACTTTCTCACAGGGAGTTTTCACACGTAGTTCTTCCCTATCGCATACCGTTAGATCATTGGGACCTTATTATTCCTAGGAGCCTTACAGTAGGCTCCTTTTTCATCCGGGCAGACTTTACTATCAGGGAAAGTCGTCCCGTTCTCCTCTGCGATATTCTCTCTCTGACGAGTCTTCGGAGCTAGCTTCTCTGCTCTTTCAGACTTTTTTCCCTTATTACCTTCGAGGCAAGGTTGTCCTCAGGTCATCTCCATCCCTTGTTACCAAGGTGGTACTGTATTACCACTATTATGAGGCCTTAGTTCTTCCCTCATCTCTTTTGGCTCCAGTCCACAAAATGGAATAAGATCCCCCATATTCTGGACGAAGTGAGTGCTCTGAGTAGGTACGTCTTGAGGACGGCGTCCTTCTGAAGGTTGGACGTTTTATTTGGGCTTCCTGACGGTAGAGGAAGGCTTCCTGACATTTTCAGGAAGGGTTTAGCCGTTTCATCGACCATGATAACATGGTGAATTCTTTTCACCATCCAGGAGACCTTCCGTGCTAGATGTCAGCCTATCTCCCTGTCTATCAAGGGTCCTAGGCACCAGGCTTCAGCAAGGCACGCCTGCAAGCTTGCGGATTCGTCCAGTCCGCATGCATTCTTGAAGCACTATAATTCCCACACTTCCACAGATGTGAGTCTGGGCAGGCGGACTCTGCAGGCCGCGGTGGCGCACTTGTAAGTAGAGGTTACACAGGGCCTGATCTATTGTTTTGGGACGTCCCACGGTCTGTGTCCCCCAATGAGGCGAAGGAGAAATAGGGATTTTTGTGTACTCACCGTAAAATCCTTTTCTCCGAGCCATTCATTGGGGGACACAGCTCCCACCCTGTTATTAGCTTATGCTTGTTTTTTAGAATATGACATGCTATACGCTCATTTATTGTTATTGATCTCCTACTGCTTTTGCACCGAACTGGTTAGCTGAGAGCCAGCAGGAGGGTGTATACTGCAGGGGAGGAGCTAACTTTTTTTTGTATCACTTAGTGTCAGCCTCCTATTGGCAGCAGCATTCACCCCACGGTCTGTGTCCCCCAATGAATGGCTCGGAGAAAAGGATTTTACGGTGAGTACACAAAAATCCCTATTTCGCTCCCGAACATGTCAGAATCCTAACACACCCCTCATTCATCTTCTTTTACAATTGGCTTTCTATTGGTACCAAATTTGGGCTAGTTGGGACACACCGTCCCGGAGAAATCCATACTTTTGTACCTGATGGGATTAGAGGCTCATGCTTACAGAAGCTGACAGATCCACCGATGGAGATTCGCAACATGGACTTATTATTTTTCTAGCCTAAATTGGTGACCCAATATCTTACTATAATGGAACAAAGAACCGCATGTCTTGAGAGATATCAGACCAGTTTTAGCTGGAGGGAGATTTCATCCTACACAAGCGCCATAAAAATTCTTGGGTGGGAGGGAATGAGTAAGTTGCTCCGAACCTGGAATTTGCAGCTAGAAGCAATAAAACCTCTTCTACACACAGAGAAGGGTTTTTTTTTTTTAGCCCACAGCATGGGTGCTACAGGCAAAGCTACAAAATCATATTACATGTCATACAATATCGTGACACCGGGCCGCCCTGTGTGTGATGCGTCCCCCCCCCCCGGGCCGCCCTGTGTGTGATGCATCCTTCCCCCGGGCCGCCCTGTGTGTGATGTGTCCCCTCCGGGCCGCCCTGTGTCTGATGTGTCCCCCCCCACCCCCCGGCCGCCGTGTGTGATGGGCCGCTGCCGAGCCTCATCCTCTGCTTTCTCCACAGCTCATCGAGGACTTGCGGAAAGAACTAGAACATCTGCAGATTTATCGCCTGGACTGTGAGCGCGCCGGCCGAGGACGGACCTCATCAACCGGACTCTACGAGTTCAATGCCAAAACCCGGGAAACCGAGCTGGAGCAGGAGATCAGACGCCTCAAACAGGTGAGGAACGTCCCTGCGGCCAAGGGCAGAGGTTGTAAAGCAGAATTGAGTGCAGCTCTGGAGGGGACTGCAGTGTAACATGAGGCAGAATTGTGAGTGCAGCACTGGAGGGCACTGCAGTATAACATTAGGCAGTACTGTGAGTGCAGCACTGGAGGGCATTGCAGTATAATATGAGGCAGTACTGTGAGTGCAGCACTGGAGGGCACTGCAGTATAATATGAGGCAGAATTGTGAGTGCAGCTCTGGAGGTGACTACAGGTAAACGAGGCAGAATTGTGAGTGCAGCTCTGGAGGTGACTACAGGATAACATGAGGCAGAATTGTGAGTGCAGCTCTGGATGCAGTTTTACCTATTATATGTAATGTGAATTGCCATGATGATGATGAGGGTGCCGATGATGAGGGTGCCAATGCGGCTGCTGCTTAGTGACTGCCCCGTTCTCCTCTCCTATAGGATAACCAGAAGTTAAGGGACCAGAACGACGACCTGAACGGGCAGATCCTGAGCCTCAGCTTGTACGAAGCCAAGAACCTGTTATCCACCCAAACAAAGGCCCAGTCTCTGGCTGCGGAGATCGACTCTGCCTCCAAGGATGAGGTGAGGGCTGTAGACAGCTGCAGGGGCGTTACAGTGTGTCAGATCCATGCTGTGGCCACATGGGACATGGAGGGTGACACCTCATGACGCCCGTGTGTGATCAGGATTATGGTGGTGGTTGTCTTGGTGATGGACATTTTGGGTGTAAACTTGTTCTTTCTTTCACTCTTAGCTGATGGAAGCCTTAAAGGAGCAAGAGGAGATCAACCTTCGCCTCCGCCAGTACATGGATAAGATCATTCTGGCCATCTTGGACCATAACCCGTCCATCCTGGAGATCAAGTACTGAGCGCTGCTCCAGCCCTTGTGCCACTCTCTACTGGTTTTCTACACCAGAGCTCCTCGGGGGCGGTCCTTCCTCGGGGACGGTGCTTCCTCAGGGCGGTCCTTCCTTGCGTCTTTCCATTTTTTTTTTATCTTAAGACTTGAGGCTGCTCCAGCAGAACTGGATTAAAGGATTAAACTGGAACACATGAGTGCTGCTCTGCGGACGTGAAAGTAACAGGATCAGGATTCCTTACTCCCACCGATGTAGCCTGGGGGGGTTTCATAGCGTGACCCATGGTGGCAGACCGGCGACTTCTGGCCACAAACACTGGAATAATTCACTATGGCTGACGACTGGATACAATAGCTTGCACTACACAACCGTCGCCTCCGCTGCAGGGAGAGTGAGAACTTGTCTTGTTCTTTTCACCTTGTGGCTCCAAGAGCCGGGGCCACAGTCTGACCGGCCCTGCACCATCTCCGCAGAGATCAGGAGGCTTCTATGGAGAATTGTGCTGGAGGTCCTGAATCTCTGCCACGTCCGTCACTGCCTCGTAATCGGTACCGCACTATAACCCCACATCACCTCTTACCGCCCACTCTACACATGTCGGGGGGCTGCCCCCTCTGTTCACATAATGGGGGGCTGCCCCCTCTGTACACATAACAGGGGGCTGCCCATATGCTCCCCCTCTGCACTGATGTTCACAGTAAGATATCTGGGGTCCCCGTCCCCCTGTATAGCCTCACTACTTGAAGCCAACACATCTCCATTACTCTCACTGCCCTCGGTCACCACCAGGTGGCGCTCCTCACACTGAACTCGTGTACATATGTGACCTCTAGGGGGCAGTATGTTGTAGATGTTACTTGTGATGTCGCTGTGCCTTTAAGCCGCGGCGGTGCCATCCCGGACTCGCTGTATATAGGTGTAAATACACGGTGATTTGTACACTTGGTGCCACGTGGACGCTCACGAGCCGCCGGCGTCCTTGTAGTGTGATGTCACAGATGATGAGCTTCTCTGGTGGGGGCACATGGGACCCCCACTATTTTGTAGATATTGGACCTTTCTAGGACTCGGATGTGGACAACGGCGACTTATTTATTTTTTTTAATTTGTGATCTGATGAAAATTGTCAAAATAAAATTGTAAAGAAATCCGAGAAAAAAAATATTGGATGCAGCCGCCATATTGTGCGAGGGTCTGCGGGCCGCAAGAGGGTCTGTGGGCTGTGAAAGAGGGTCTGCGAGCCCTGATGCCGGGTTTTCTTAATAAATCTTGTTCTGTCCACTGATCAAATCCATCGTTTTATTCATTCATCATTCTGGCAGCAGAACTCACTGTCTACCGCAAGTCCTAGAAAAAAATCGCCTCCGATATGCACATTACACAGACTCCAGGGCTCTCAAACCATTCCTCAGAGATAGAGAACGGGGAAGGACTGGTCTGATTGGAAGGGGAATATATTTAAGTGATGCTCGAGGGCACTAGTGGCAAGTGATTGCCCCACAGCAGATGCTGAAGTGCGGGGATCATCCCTCCGTACAGGAAACATTAAAAAGCAAGGATTGTCCCTCAGCAGACACTAGAGAGCTGGGATCATCCCTCAAGAGACACTAGAGAGAGGGGATCGTCCCTCAGGAGACACTAGAGAGCTGGGATCGTCCCTCAGGAGACACTAGAGAGCGGGGTTCGTCCCTCAGGAGAAACTAGAGAGCTGGGATCGTCCCTCAGGAGACACTAGAGTGGGGGTCGTCCCTCAGGAGACACTAGAGAGCGGGGATCGTCCCTCAGGAGACACTAGAGAGCGGGGTTCGTCCCTCAGGAGACACTAGAGAGCGGCGATCGTCCCTCAGGAGAAACTAGAGAGCGGGGATCGTTCCTCAGGAGACACTAGAGAGCGGGGATCGTTCCTCTAGAGAAACGAGAGAGGGAATAGTCCCTCAGGAGACACTAGAGAGCGGGGATCGTCCCTCAGGAGACACTAGAGCGATGGGATCGTCTCTCAGGAGACACTAGAAAGCGGGGTTCGTCCCTCAGGAGAAACTAGAGAGCTGGGATCTTCCCTCAGGCAGGAGACACTAGAGAGCGGGGTTCGTCCCTCAGGAGACACTAGCGAGCGGGGATCGTCCCTCAAGCAGGAGACACTAGAGAGCGGGGATCGTCCCTCAGGAGACACGAGAGCTGGGATCGTCCCTCAGGAGACACTAGAGAGCGGGGTTCGTCCCTAAGGAGACACTAGAGAGCGGGGTTCGTCCCTCAGGAGAAACTAGAGAGCGGGGATCGTCCCTCAAGAGACACTAGAGAGCGGGGATCGTTCCTCAGGAGACACTAAAGAGCGAGGATCGTTCCTCTAGAGAAACGAGAGAGGGAATAGTCCCTCAGGAGACACTAGAGAGCGGGGATCGTCCCTCAGGAGACACTAGAGCGATGGGATCGTCTCTCAGGAGACACTAGAAAGCGGGGTTCGTCCCTCAGGAGAAACTAGAGAGCTGGGATCTTCCCTCAGGCAGGAGACACTAGAGAGCGGGGTTCGTCCCTCAGGAGACACTAGCGAGCGGGGATCGTCCCTCCCTCAGGAGACACGAGAGCGGGGATCGTCCCTCAGGAGACACGAGAGCTGGGATCGTCCCTCAGGAGACACTAGAGAGCGGGGTTCGTCCCTAAGGAGACACTAGAGAGCGGGGTTCGTCCCTCAGGAGACACTAGAGAGCGGGGTTCGTCCCTCAGGAGAAACTAGAGAGCGGGGATCGTCCCTCAGGAGACACTAGAGAGCGGGGATCGTTCCTCAGGAGACACTAAAGAGCGGGGATCGTTCCTCTAGAGAAACGAGAGAGGGAATAGTCCCTCAGGAGACACTAGAGAGCGGGGATCGTCCCTCCGGAGACACTAGAGAGCGGGGATCGTCCCTCAGGAGACACTAGAGAGCGGGGTTCATCCCTCAGGAAACACTAGAGAGTGGGGGTCGTCCCTCAGGAGACACTAGAGAGCGGGGATCGTCCCTCAGGAGAAACTAGAGAGCGGTAATAGTCCCTCAGGAGACACTAGAGAGCGGGGATCGTCCCTCAAGCAGGAGACACTAGAGAGCGGGGTTCGTCCCTCAGGAGACACTAGAGAGCGGGGATCGTCCCTCAGGAGAAACTAGAGAGCTGTAATAGTCCCTCAGTAGACACTAGAAAGCGGGGGTCGTCCCTCAGGAGACACTAGAGAGCGGGGATCGTCCCTCAGGAGACACTAGAGAGCGGGGATCGTCCCTCAGGAGACACTAGAGAGCTGGGATCGTCCCTCAGTAGACACTAGAGAGCGGGGATCGTCCCTCAGGAGACACTAGAAAGTGAGGATCGTCCCTTGGTATTGGTGTAGAGCACCAATCTGCTGAGCCCACACTACGGTAGGAGGGCAAGGAAAGCGCCAAAGAGACGGCCTGAGGGCAGAGAGGAGCCCCAAGGAGAGGGCCTGAGCGCAGAGGGGAGCGCCCAGGAGATGGCCTGAGAGGAGCTCAGAGAGGGCAGAGGGGAGCTCCGAGGAGGCGACTGAGGGGACGATATGAGGGCAGAGAGGAGCGCACAGGACATGCCTGAGGGCAGAGGGGAGCTCCGAGGAGACTCCTGAGGGGAGCTCCGAGGAGATGCCTGAGGGCAGAGGGGAGCTCCGAGGAGAGGGCCTGAGAGCAGAGGGGAGCGCCCAGGAGATGGCCTGAGGGGAGCTCAGAGAGGGCAGAGGGGAGCTCCGAGGAGGCGACGGAGGGGACGATATGAGGGCAGAGAGGAGCGCACAGGAGATGGCCTGAGGGCAGAGGGGAGCTCCTAGGAGACGCCTGAGGGCAGAGGGGAGCGCCGAGGAGACTGCCTGATGACCGCTCAGAGGAGACACCTGAGGGCCGAGGGGAGCTCCAAGGAGACACTTGAGTGCAGAGGGGAGCGCCGAGGAGACGCCTGGGGGCGGAGGGGAGCTCCGATGAGATGCCTGAGGGCAGAGGGGAGCTCCAAGGAGATGCCTGAGGGCAGAGGGGAGCTCCGAGGAGATGCCTGAGGGCAGAGGGGAGCGCCGAGGAGACTGCCTGAGGGCAGAGGGGAGCGCCGAGGAGACTGCCTGAGGGCAGAGGGGTGCTCTGAGGAGACGGCCTGACAGCAGCTCAGAGGAGACACCTGAGGGCCGAGGGGAGCTCCAAGGAGACACCTGAATGCAGAGGGGAGCGCCGAGGAGACTCCTGAGGGCAGAGGGGAGCGCCGAGAAGATGCCTGAGGGCAGAGGGGAGCGCCGAGGAGACGGTCTGACATCAGCTCAGAGGAGACACCTGAGGGCAGAGGGGAGCTCCGAGGAGACGCCTGAGGGCAGAGGGGTGCACCGAGGAGACGCCTGAGGGCAGAGGGGAGCTCCGAGGAGGCGCCTCAGGGGAAGAGGGGAGCGCCGAGGAGACAGCCTGACAGCAGCTCAGAGGAGACACCTGAGGGCAGAGGGGAGCTCCGAGGAGACGCCTGAGGGCAGAGGGGAGCTCCGAGGAGACAACTGAGGGCAGAGGGGAGCGCCAAGGAGACGCCTGAGGGCAGAGGGGAGCTCCGAGGAGACGCCTGACGGCAGAGGGGAGCGCCGAGGAGACGGCCTGACAGCTACTCAGAGGAGACACCTGAGGGCAGAGGGGAGCTCCAAGGAGACACTTGAGTGCAGAGGGGAGTGCCAAGGAAACGCCTGAGGGCAGAGGGGAGCTCTGAGGAGACAGCCTGACAGCAGCTCAGAGGAGACACCTGAGGGCAGAGGGGAGCGCCGATGAGACGGCCTGACAGCAGCTCAGAGGAGACACCTGAGGGCAGAGGGGAGTGTCAAGGAAACGCCTGAGGGCAGAGGGGAGCTCCGAGGAGACGGCCTGACAGCAGCTCAGAGGAGACACCTGAGGGCAGAGGGGAGTGTCAAGGAAACGCCTGAGGGCAGAGGGGAGCTCCGAGGAGACGGGCTGACAGCAGCTCAGAGGAGACACCTGAGGGCAGAGGGGAGTGCCGAGGAGACGGCCTGACGTCACAGCCCAGCTCCTCCTCCCTACACACTGGGCGGTGCCCCTGCTGCATTGTCCTCACACTCTGACCACGCCCCATACATCGCCCACATCGGCGCCATCAGCTCGTCCCCCCTCCCGCAGAGCACGCAGGCGCAGTGGCCAAGTGGTAAGGCGTCGGTCTCGTAAACCGAAGATCACGGGTTCGATCCCCGTCCGCTCCTCCGGAGGAAGGAGACACATTTTATCCCACAGCCGTCACTGGTACCGGAAACGCCAACACCGGAGAAGAGAGCGGCGGGGAAGTCACCGGCACCAGAGTTCTACTGCCGATCCACTGAACACTGGCAACACCGCTGCCACCCATCCTACACTGCTGCCACAGACATCCTACACTACTGCTCCCCATCCTACACAGCTGGGTTCCAGGCTGCTGCTCCGCATCCTACACCGCTGCTCCCCATCATACACCGCTGCCCCACATCCTACACCGCTGCTCCCCATCATACACTGCTGCTCCGCATCCTACACCGCTGCCACCCATCCTACACCGCTGCATCCCACAGACCGCTGGTCCATCCTACACCGCTGCCCCATCCTACACCGCTGCCACCCATGCTACACCGCTACCACCCATCCTACACCACTGCTCCCCATCCTACACCGTTGCGTCCCACAGACCGCTGCTCCGCATCCTACACCGCTGCCCCATCCTACACCGCTGCTCCCCATCCTACACCGCTGCTCGCCATCTTACACTGCTGCCCCATCCTACACCGCTGCCCTCCATCCTACACCGCTGCCACCTATCCTACATCACTGCGTCCCACAGACCGCTGCTCCCCATCATACACCGCTGCTCCCATCCTACACTGCTGCTCCCCATCATACACCGCTGCTCCCATCCTACTCTGCTGCTCCCATCCTACACCACTGTCCCCCATCCTACACCACTGCCCCCCAGACCGCTGCTCCCTATCATACACTGCTGCTCCTCATCATACACCGCTGCTCCCCATCCTACACCAATGCCCCCCACAGACGGCTGCTCCCCATTATACACTGCTGCCCCATCCTACCCCACTGCTTCCCATCATACACCATTGCCCCCACAGACTGCTGCTCCCCATCATACACTGCTGTCCCATCCTACACCACTGCTCCCCATCGTACACTGCTGCTCCCATCCTACACCCCTGCTCCCCATCATACACCGCTGCTCCCATCCAACAACGCTGCTCCCATCTGACACTGCTGCTCCCCATCATACACCACTGTCCCATCCTACACCACTGCCCCCCACAGACCGCTGCTCCCTATCATACACTGCTGCTCCCCATCATACACCGCTGCTCCCATCCTACACCACTGCCCCCCACAGACCGCTGCTCCCCATCATACACTGCTGCCCCATCCTACACCACTGCTCCCCATCATACACCGCTGCTCCCCATCATACACCGCTGCTCCCCATCCTACACCACTGCCCCCCACAGACTGCTGCTCCCCATCATACACCGCTGCCCCCATCTTAGACTGCTGCCCCCATCTTAGACCGCTGCCCCCATTTTAGACCGCTAATCCCCATCCTTTTTTTCAATTTACCAATTGGCTGCAATGAAAGAGTGAAAAATGTAAAAAGGCAGGTACTGAGTGTGTCACCACGGAACAGACAGACCAACAGTGGAGGGGTTTAATAACAGGAATCAGGTTCTCCTTGCAGGGAGGAATCAATGGAAAATAACTGGCAATAAAATAGTGCAAAAATATGAGAGTCAAACAGTGTAACAGAAGTAAGCAAGATTTCTTGAGAAAAGAACACTTGTCAGTCTGATGAGGACTTGCTTGAAGGGTCATTTTCTCCAACGTAGGCGCCGAGAAACAGCGGCACCTGTCGTTCCTCTGTTGTCCGTGGCTGAGTAGTCTCTAGGAGCCCGCTGCCTGGGGTTTCAGGAGTTAATGTGATATGCACAGGCTCTGAGTCTTTAGCTTTTACAGCACAGCCTATCCCGGGAAAATGATGGTCAGTCTATTATTGTCTCTCACCTGGAATCAGGGGCTCTACACGGATACCGTGGGTACCAGGGGTCACAGTCTCTGTACTGATACCACGGGTACCAGAGGGTTTGCAGTCTTTACAAGGGACAATGTCTCTACACGGGTCTCAAAGCGCCCCTCTCCAGTCACAGCACAGTCCGCTTTCATGTACTCACAAGATGCAGTCTTTCTGGGCAATCTCCCTGCATTTATCCTCTGACCGGGCGCTCTCTCTCTATCCCAGAGCACTGCTGCACCCTGCTCTGACCGCTGCTCTGTTCCTTGCGCACGTGCCTTTCCCGCTCTCTGCCCGGCTTCCTTCCTGTCCCAGTCTCTAAGTCTGCCCCCTGGGGAACCTGTAGCACAGATCAATGGTTCCAGGCACAGAGCCGAGAAGGTAACCGCCCCCGGACTCTTCTTGTCCTTCACCTCCTTACATTCCACCCTCTTTCTGTTTGCCATTCCACGGGCGAGAATTTCAGGAGTTCCTGTTAGCAATCTTCCAGTCCTTGCACAACCTGCTGCCAGATGAACTCGTCCTGATTGTAGCGAACAGGGGGTACACCAGCCGTTGAATGTTAAGAGCGTCTCAAATCAGCAGGGGCGGTGGTGTCAACTGCTGTGGGAGGAGTCGAGGCACCAGCCCTATTTCTGGGTTCCCTGGGAGAGATTGGGAGTCTTCCTCATCTTCCACATCTACATTGATCACTGGCGCAGCCGGTGGGGGCGCTGGAGCCAATTGGACTGATTCAGGATCTCGAGACAAACATGGACGCAACATATTCCTGTGCAGTGTGCGGGTGGGAGTCCCCTCTTCCGTTTCAGGCTGGACCTCATAAACAGGACCCCGTTGCCGAGCCGCCGCTTCACTCGGTACGGCCTTTTATTCCACCGGTACTCTAGTTTGTTGGGTGGGTGCTTTTCCCTCACTAAGACTCAGTCTCCAGGCCGCAGGGCTGTCCCCTTTTGATGAGCTTCCTGGGGATGCTACAAATCTTGCAGCCGGGTCTGGACTAGACGTTGAATTGTCCGCAGCCGATGACGATGTTCTTGAACCCAGGAGTACACCCCCATCCATGGGTAGTCCTCCTCGGGTTCCAGCTCCAGCTCTGCCAGCCCCTTCCCGGGTTGGCCAAAGAACAAAGAGTAGAGGTGAATCCGGTGGTGCTGTGTTTCCGATTGTTATACGCCCACACCAATTCAGGGACGGACTCAGTCCACTTCACCTTCTGGTCCTCTCCCAGGGTCCTCAGCATTTGAATCAGAGTGCGGTTAAATCTTTCACAAGCCCCATTCCCCATGGATGATAAGGGGTGGTCGGGGACTTATCGATTTTGTACAGCAGGTGCAGCTCCTACATCACTCTTCTGAGGAAGCAGGCCCCTTGATCAGAATGGATGCGCTTGGGACACCCGTACACCTGTATGAAGTGTTTGCAAATTGCGTGAGCAGCAGACTCGGCAGTCTGGTCCCGCGTGGGCATCACTATGGCAAATTTTGTAAAGTGGTCTATCATCACTAAACAATGCTCATAGCCTTGGGGTGCTGGTCCAATTGTCAAGTAATCTATTGCCAGAAGGTCCATGGGGCCAGAAGACCTCACCGTCTCTGTGGGGGCTCGTTGTTCTGGTGGTTTGACCATCTCACAACTTCTGCATTGCTGACATACTTTCTCCACAATGTTCCTTCAGTTGGGATGATAAAATAGGCGCTGTAACCACTGGAAAGTTTTTTCTGGCCCAAAGTATGCTCCAATCTCATGTGCTTCCTTAGCCACCTGATTAATCAAGGATGAGGGAATCACCGTCTGCCATACAAGACCGAGTTCTGTTTGCAAGAATACCTTCCGGTACAGGATACCATCAGGCAACTGGAGCCTCTCCCACTAGCAAAGCATTTCAGTACTTCAGGTGACATGGACCTCCTCTCGTGCTGATTGGGCATTTGTTCAGACACGACCCACCTTCTCAACTGAGCTAGCTCTGGATCCTCCTGCTGCACTCGGACCCACTCATCGCGAGGCTGCTCCAGCAAATTCACACAGGCCTCCTCCTGTTCAATTTCCCGCGTCGCTGCCAGCATCCTGGCAGTCTCTTCAAAACCTGGAACCTTCACATCTTCCAGTTCTTCATCCTGGGTGGTTTGCGATAGTTTACTCGGGAGAAGGCATCCGCATGAACATTCTCAGCTCCTCTTTTATACGAAATTCTGTATCGGAACTTGGCCATTCGGGCTACCCAACGTTGTTCTAGGGCCCCTGTTACGTGTTACGGAACCAATCAGCACCCAGAATATGTTGTGCAGTTATATGTATGTATAATAGGTTCCATGTGAGATGCATCAGCCCACAGGCTGCGCCCCTGGGCAGAGAGGACAGATATCCCCCTTCTGTCCTCCCCCCACCTTTGTAATTCCCACAGTAAATATCGGCAGGCTCCGGCCCCCTGCCGCTATTGTAATGTATGTCTGGCCTGCCGCTTTTCTATTGGTCTGCCCTCTGTATCTGTGTGATATATTCTGTGTCCTGTGAGTAAAGTGTTGTCAGACTGGAAATACGTGGAGAAGCAGTGATCTTTTATATGCGCCCATGTAACCAAGCAATTCCAGCCAGCGTCCTTCATTCAGACTCCAGCCAAAGCAAAGTGGACCTCCTGAAACACAGGGTGGTACTGAAAGAGGTACCCCAGCTTGGTAGACCCCATTACAGTCAGCTCTTTCACTTCCGCTGCTATAATTAATGCCTTATGTTCAGTGTGAGGGTGATATGTCTTCTCTCAGAAGAGGTCTTAATAGATTTTATTTTTTCCTCTGGCATATACTATACTGTATGTAGGGTACATACTATACTACATGTATATGGTATGTAAGTGGCCCTCTTTCAGCTATAACACAACCACTACAACTGAACAGCAACTCAAGTTTATTGGTCTGATGGTTCTTATTCTTCCACCGCAGAGCGGATTGCTGCGTACAGCGTGAGAACATCAGAGGCGGTTGATGAAACCCGGGCTTTATTGTCTGGACCCGTGGCAGCTCGTTAGAGCAGTAGCTGAAGTTTTTCCCGCACAGTCACTGCTCGGCATCTTCAAACTGTCCCACCACAATGTAACACGCGCTGTACACTGGGAGCTGTATGGACGGGGTGTGGTGTGAACTGGGCAGATAGGAATCCTCGCTGCAGTTCTGCTGACTGCCAATCCTCCACTCACATACGTCAGCCACATCCTCCTCATCTACAGGAAACAGAGACAGTAAGCAAGAGATACCCTGCTGGTACATGCCAAACACCCGACCACCCCGTACCAGGAACCCAAACACCCCCCACCCAATGCCATACACCCGATTACCACCTCAGCAGTCCATGCCAGGTATCCAACTGCCCCATGCCAGCCACCCCACTGCCCTCCAAATGTGCCAGGAATCTGACACCAAGTGCTAGACAGCCCACTGCCCTTTGCCTGGCACCTGACTGTTCCATACTAGGAACCCAAACACCCCCCACACGACTACTCAATGTCAGACACCCGATTACCCCCTCAACAGTCCATGCCACGTATCCAACTGCCCAGTGCCAGCCAATCCACTGCCCTCCAAATGTGCCCGGAATCTGACACCAAGCGCTAGACATTATTATTATTTATATAGCACCATTGATTTCATGGTGCTGTACATGAGAAGGGGTTACATACAAATTACAGATATCACTTACAGTAAACTAACAATCACAGACTGATACAGAGGGGCGAGGACCCTGCCCTTGCGGGCTTACATTCTACCGGATGGAGACAATAGGTTGAGGGTTGCAGCAGCTCCGGTGTTGGTGAGGCGGTAGCTTTGGTAGTGGTGAGGAGGCAGCGGGGTCAGTGCAGGCTGTAGGCTTTCCTGAAGAGATGGGTTTTCAGATTCCGTCTGAAGGATCCGAATGTGGTTGATAGTCGGACGTGTTGGGGCAAGGAATTCCAGAGGATGGGGGATATTCAGGGAAAGTCTTGGAGGCGGTTGGGTGAGGAACGGATAAGTGTGGAGGAGAGAAGGAGGTCTTGGGAGGACCGGAGATCACGTGAGGGAAGATATCGGGAGATTAGTTCAGAGATATATGGAGGGGACAGGTTAGGCTACTTTCACACTATCGTCGGATTCGGCCCGTCGCATTGCGTCGGGCCGAGATTCCGACGCTAGCGTTTGTTGTGCCGCACAACGGGTGCAACGGATGCATTTCTCCGGCGCATCCGCTGCCCCATTGTGAGGTGCGGGGAGGTGGGGGCGGAGTTCCGGCCGCGCATGCGCGGTCGGAAAAAGCGGTCCGTCAGCTGCAAAAAACGTTACATTTAACGTTTTTTGCTCCCGGCGGTCCGCCACAACACGGCGCAACCGTCGCAAGACGGTTGCGACGTGTGTCAATACGTCGCAATTCGTCGGTAATGTAACTCTATGGGGCAAAAACGCATCCTGCAAACAACTTTGCATGATGCCTTTTTTCCCCTAAACGACGCATTGCGACGTATTAAAAAAAACGCCAGTGTGAAAGTAGCCTTATGGATGGCTTTGTAGGTCAGTATTAGTAGTTTGAACTGGATACACTGAGGGAATGGGAGCCAGTGAAGAGATTTGCAGTGGGGAGAAGCGGAGGAGTTGCGAAGAGAGAGATGAATTAGTCAGGTAGCAGAGTTAAGGATGGACTGGAGAGGTGCAGGGGTGTTAGCAGGGAGGCCACAGAAAAGGATGTTGCAGTAGTCAAGGCTGGAGATGATGAGGGCATGCATAATGCAAATGCACAAGCATTTTAGTAGATTGATGGTTGAGGAAAGGACGGATTCTGGAGATATTTTTGAGCTGAAGGCGACAGGAGGTGGAAAGAGCTTGGATGTGCGGTTTGAAGGATAGGGCAGAGTCAAAGGTTACTCTGAGGCAGTGGACTTCCGGTACGGGGGAAAGCATGATGTCGTTAATTGAGATAGAAAGGTCAGGTAAGGAAGATCTATGGGATGGAGGAAAGATGACGAGTTCAGATTTGTCTACACTGAGTTTGAGGAAGCGAGAGGAGAAGAAGGAGGATATGGCTGATAGACACTCCGGGATTCTGGACAGCAGAGAGGTGACGTCTGGGCCAGAAAGGTAGATCTGAGTGTCATCAGCATAAAGGTGGTACTGGAATCCGTAAGACTTTATGAGTTGTCCAAGGCTGAGTGTATAGATTGAGAAGAGTAGGGGTCCTAGAACAGAGCCTTGGGGGACTCCAACAGAGAGAGGGTGGGATGAGGAGGTAGTGTGGGAGTGGGAGAAGCTGAATGTGCGGTTGGAAAGGTACGAAGCGATCCAGGATAGGGCGAGGTCTTTGATGCCAAAGGAGGAGAGGATCTGTAGCAGGAGGCAGTGGTCAACTGTGTCGAAAGCAGAGGACAAGTCTAGGAGGAGGAGTACAGAGTATTGTCCGTTAGCTTTGGCTGTAAGTAGGTCGTTAGTGATTTTGGTCAGGGCTGTCTCAGTTGAGTGATGGGGGCGGAAACCAGATTGTAGATTGTCAAAGAGCAAGTTAGGTGAGAGGTGGGAGGAAAGTGCATCGTGGATGTGCTGCTCCAGGAGTTTGGAAGCGAATGGGAGCAGTGATATTGGGCGACTGCTGGACATAGCAGTTGAATCGAGGGTTGGCTTTTTAAGGATAGGCGTGATTGTGGCATGTTTGAAAGCAGACGGGAAGGTGCCAGAAGATAGTGATAGGTTGAAGAGGTGGGTTAGGGATGGGATAAGTGTGGCGGTGAGGTTGGAGAGGAGGTGGGATGGGATGGGGTCAAGCGCACAAGTGGTGAGGTGCGATTTGGAGAGGAGACAATTAAGCTCTCCTTCAGTGATGTTGGAGAGGGAGGTTATCGGGTTTGGGCATTAGTCTGGTATATAAAGGGGTTGTGGTGGTTGAACAATGAAGACTTGCCTTGTTTGGTCGATCTTATTTTTAAAGTGTGTGGCAAAGTCCTCAGCAGAGATGAGGGAGGTTGGAGGGAGCAGAGATGAGGGAGGTTGGAGGGGGCAGAGGAGGGAGTTAAAAGTTTTGAATAACTGTTTGGGGTTGTAGGATAGGGAAGATACGAGGGTTGTGAAGTAGGCCTGTTTAGCAGAGGTGAGAGCAGATTTAAAAGCGAGTGTTACCTGTTTGAATGCAGTGAAGTCATCTTGCAAATGTGTTTTCTTCCAATGCCGCTCTGCAACAGTTGCCGAAGCCTTTTAGTGGAGTTATTCTGCCAGGGTTGTCTATTGATATGTCACACTATGCCATGAACGAGAGGGGCAACTGTGTCAATAGCTGATGCGAGAGTGGCATTGTAGAAAGCAGTGGCAGTGTTTGTGTCGTGGAGTGAGGATATAGAGGACAGTGGTAGGATGGAGTCAGAGAGCAATAGGGAGTCTAGGTGTGCAAAGTTTCTGCGGGGGTGCGGATGTTGCTGGACATGGGTGACCGGTGAGGAGAACAGGGATGAGAAGGTGAGCAGATGGTGGTCGGATAGAGGGAGAGGGGAGGTGGTGAAGTTAGAGAGCAGAGACGGGTGAAGACCAGGTCTAGTGTATGTCCGTCTGTGTGGGTGGCTGTGGAGGACCACTGAGTAAGTCCAAAAGATGAAGTAAGGGACAGAAGTTTGGAGGCTGTTGACTGAAGGGAATCAGTGGGGATGTTGAAGTCACCCATGATGATGGTGGGAATGTCATTAGAGAGAAAGTGAAGAAGCCAGGTGGAGAATTGGTCAATAAAGGCAGTGGCTGGGCCCGGAGGTCGGTATATGACAGCCACTAGGATGTTGGAGGGAGAGTGGATGCGGAGAGAGTGGACTTCAAAAGAGGGGAGGATAAGGGAGGGAAGAGGTGGGATTGTGTTAAAGGTGCAGTTAGAAGAAAGGAGAAGACCCACTCCTCCACCATGTCTGTTGCCTGGGCGAGGGGTGTGGGTGAAGTGGAGCACCGCCGTAGCACAGCGCAGCAGGGGAGCCGGTGTCAGAGTGTGTTAGCCAGGTTTCTGGGAGGCCGAAAAAGGCAAGATTGCGAGAAATAGGTCATGAATCACATGAAGCTTATTGCAGATTGAGCGGGAGTTCCAGAGTGCTCCAGAGAGAGGGAGTAGGGGTTTGGGCGTCAGGGGCACGGGTTTTATGTTGGAAAGATTGCAGCAGTTTGTATCCCACATCCCACTGCTCCTTGCCAGGCATCAGTCTGCCCCATACCAGGAACCCAAGCACCCTCCACACAACCACCCAATGTCATACACCCGATTACCCATGCCAGGTATCCAACTGCCCCATGCCAGCCACCCCACTGCCCTACAAATGTGCCAGGAATCTGAAGCCAAGTGCTAGACATCCCACTGCAGGCACCTGACTGCCCCATACCAGGAACCCAAACACCCAATGCCATACACCCAATTACCCCGTCAACAGTCCATGCAAGGTATCCAAGTGCCCCATGTCAGCCACCCCACTGCCCTACAAACGTGCCAGGAATCTGACACCAAGTGCTAGACAGCCCACTGCCCCTTGCTTGGCACCCAACTGTTCCATACAAGGAAACCAAACACCCCCCACACGACTACTCAATACCAGACACCCGATTACCCCCCAACAGTCCATGCCACGTATCCAACTGCCCCGTGCCAGCCAATCTACTGCCCTCCAAATGTGCCCGGAATCTGACGCCAAGTGCTAGACACCCCACTGCCCCATGCCAGGCACCCAAACGCCCCACACCAGGAACCCAAACACCGCCACCTGACCACCCAATGTCATACACCCGATTACCCCGTCAACAGTCCATGCAAGGTATCCAAATACCCCATGCCAGCCACCCCACTGCCCTGCAAGCATGCCAGGAATCAGACGTCAAGTGCTAGACACCCCACTGCCCCGTGCCAGGCACACGACGGTCATGTGCAAGACGACCCCACTGACACATACCAGGTACCCAACTGCCCCACCGACATGCCAGTTACCCAATCTTCCAGTGCCAGGCCTCTGACTGCCCTTTCACAACTTGCCAGGCACCCAACCATGCTGCTGCCTTGTGTCAGACATCAGGCTGCCCAATTCCAGACACCTGACCACCCCAACATATGCCAGACACCTGACCCTCATGACAATACTTCCAATCAGATGAGTGCCAAGGAGGGTGTTGGTGATGTAAACAGGACATGTGGGACCACCAATCACTGCCATTACTTACCATAAGGACTCTCAATTTCCAGAATCTCTGCGTCCCAGTTTTCCGGCTCATGCGTGACCAGTGGGGAAGGATCACTCATGATTAGGGCATTGTCTTCACAGTGAGGGCTTGGGTTTGCCACCCAAGCTTCAGATGAGGGCTCTGAGATGTCACTCCATGCGTCTTCCTCTTCTCTAAAGCATTCATCTTGTGGAGTCACAGAGTCTGGTCCAGACAGAAGTGTCATAGAAGCATGAGCCCACTGAACCAAAAGAATCGCATTCCAACCTGCAGCCCTTAACAAGTACTACTCCCAACATGCAAAGCCACTACCCTCTTACCGGTAACGCTGGCGTCGCTCCTTCTCACTCCCCAGTCAGGAAGCTCCACCATGTCTGCCTGGAGAAAAAGCAAAAGAAACGCTGAACCCAGAGAATAAAGCAGACACAAAAGTGTGCCACCAGTCACCCAGCTCAGCTCCAGTCAGCTAGATCCCAGTCCTATCACCAACCGTCACCAGAGAGCCAGCCCCCAATCCTATCATCAGTCAGACAGCCCCTGGTCCTATCATCGGTGTCATAGATATGATTGCAAATCTGTAAGAAGTCTCATAATTAACCAGGAGCTTGCAGCCTAACAAGTTACCTTTTAATGCCCCCCATGCAGCTGACTGCCTCCTTTGGAAACGGGTAATTAAGGAAAATCCTAATGGCTAGCAGATGCAACGCCAATCTTAGCTTGAATGCACAAGAATGCCGAGAATGCCAGATTTACAACTGGTAAAGATAAGCGTGCTGGCTAAAATGAAAATATAAAATCCTTTGTCTACCATATAGAAATTATATAGTGAGGTTTTATGAACTGTGTCGATATAATAGACAAGAAAGTCATATTTTTGGAAATGTGATGAAATGTATTGTTTTGTCCCCTTTGTAAAATGTTATGTACAGTATGGACAAAAAGTTTGGACACACCTTCTCATTTAAAGATTTTTCTGTATTTTCATGACTATGAAAATTGTAGCCACCTTTTGCTTTGCATTCTTGGCATTCTCTTGATGAGCTTCAAAAAGTAGTCACCGTAAACGGAGTTCCCAGAGATGCTTAGCACTTGTTGGCCCTTTTGCCTTCACTCTGCGGTCCAGCTCACCCCAAACCATCTCGATTGGGTTCAGGTCTGGTGACTGTGGAGGCCAGGTCATCTGGCGTAGCACCCCATCACTCTCCTTCTTGGTCAAATAGCCCTTACGCAGCCTGGAGGTGTGTTTGGGGTCATTGTCCTGATGAAAAATAAATGATGGTCCAACTAAACACAAACCGGATGGAATAGCATGCCGCTGCAAGATGCTGTGGTAGCCATGCTGGTTCAGTATGCCTTCAATTTTGAATAAATCCCCAACAGTGTCACCAGCAAAGCCCCCCCACACCATCACACCTCCTCCTCCATGCTTCACGGTGGGAACCAGACATGCAGAGTCCATCCGTTCACCTTTTCTTTGTCGCACAAAAACACGGTGGTTGGAACCAAAGATCTCAAATTTGGACTCATCAGACCAAAGCACAGATTTCCACTGGTCTAATGTCCATTCCTTGTGTTCTTTAGCCCAAACAAGTCTCTTCTGCTTGTTGCCCGTCCTTAGCAGTGGTTTCCTAGTAGCTATTTTACCATGAAGGCCTGCTGCACAAAGTCTCCTCTTAACAGTTGTTGTAGAGATGCGGCTGCTAGAACTCTGTGTGGCATTGACCTGGTCTCTAATCTGAGCTGCTGTTAACCTGTGATTTCTGATGCTGGTGACTCGGATAAACTTATCCTCAGAAGCAGAGGCGACTCTTGGTCTTCCTTTCCTGGGGCAGTCCTCATGTGAGCCAGGTTCTTTGCAGCGCTTGATGGTTTTTGCCACTGCACTTGGGGACACTTTCAAAGTTTTCCCAATTTTTCGGACTGACTGACCTTCATTTCTTAAAGCAATGATGGCCACTCGTTTTTCTTTACTTAGCTGCTTTTTTCTTGCCATAATACAAATTCTAACAGTCTATTCAGTAGGACTATGTTATGAATAGGTAATTCAGAACCACAATGGACCTTGAAGTTCAGAGCACACAAAGTGACCTGACAATAACCAAAAGACACAGGACGAGCTCTGAGACGCGGGAACTCCGCTGACCGCAATTCCCAATCCCATCCAACCACACCAGAGGCAGCCGTGGATTGCGCCTAACGCTCCCCATGCAACTCGGCACAGCCTGAGAAACCAGCTAGGCCCAAGAAGGAAAAATAAGCCTACCCCGCCTCAGAGAAATACCCCAAAGGAAAAGGCAGCCCCCCACATACAATGACCGCGAGTCGAGATGAAAACACAAACGCAGAGATGAAACAGATCTAGCAAAGTGAGGCCCAACCCACCGAACAGACCGAGGACAGAAAAGACCGCCGCGCGGCCAACACAAAAACCCCACAAACAACCACGCAGAGGGGCAAAAAGACCCTCCGCACCGACTAACGGTACGGAGGCGCTCCCCCTGCGTCCCAGAGCCCCCAGCAAGCAAGAAAAACCAACCAAGCAAGCTGGACAGAAAAAAATAGCAAACAAAAATAACACAAGCAAAACTCAGCCTATGCAGAAAGACAGGCCACAGGAACGATCCAGGAGGAAGCAAGACCAATACTAGAACATTGACTGGAGGCCAGGAGCAAAGCACTAGGTGGAGTTAAATAGAGCAGCACCTAACGATTTCACCACATCACCTGAGGAAGGAAACTCAGAAGCCGCAATACCACTTGTGACCACAGGAGGGAGCTCTGCCACAGAATTCACAACAGTACCCCCCCCTTGAGGAGGGGTCACCGAACCCTCACCAGAGCCCCCAGGCCGACCAGGATGAGCCATATGAAAGGCACGAACAAGATCGGCAGCATGAACATCAGAGGCAAAGACCCAGGAATTATCTTCCTGACACTTAACCAGATACTGGAGTTTCCGTCTCGAAACATGAGAATCCAAAATCTTCTCCACAACAATGACCTATGGAATACGTTATGGATGGAAAAAGAATCTGGAAGGGTCAAAAGAAAAGACACAGGATTAAGAACCTCAGAAATCCTATACGGACCAATGAAACGAGGCTTAAACTTAGGAGAGGAAACCTTCATAGGAATATGACGAGATGAGAACCAAACCAAATCCCAAACAAGAAGTCGGGGACCCACACAGCGTCTGCGATTAGCAAAACGTTGAGCCTTCTCCTGGGACAAGGTCAAATTGTCCACTACATGAGTCCAAATCTGCTGTAACCTGTCCACCACAGTATCCACACCAGGACAGTCCGAAGACTCAACCTGCCCTGACGAGAAACGAGGATGGAACCCAGAATTGCAGAAAAACGGCGAATCCAAGGTAGCCGAGCTGGCCCGATTATTAAGGGCGAACTCCGCCAAAGGCAAGAAGGACACCCAATCATCCTGATCAGCAGAAACAAAGCATCTCAGATATGTTTCCAAGGTCTGATTGGTTCGTTCGGTCTGGCCATTTGTCTGAGGATGGAAAGCCGAAGAAAAAGACAAATCAATGCCCATCCTAGCACAAAAGGCTCGCCAAAACCTCGAAACAAACTGGGAACCTCTGTCAGAAACGATGTTCTCTGGAATGCCATGTAAACGAACCACATGCTGGAAGAACAATGGCATCAAATCAGAGGAGGAAGGTAATTTAGACAAGGGTACCAAATGGACCATCTTAGAGAAGCGATCACAAACCACTCAAATGACCGACATTTTTTGAGAAACGGGGAGATCCGAAATAAAATCCATAGAGATATGTGTCCAAGGCCTCTTCGGGACCGGCAAGGGCAAAAGCAACCCACTGGCACGAGAACAGCAGGGCTTAGCCCGAGCACAAATCCCACAGGACTGCACAAAAGAACGCACATCCCGCGACAGAGATGGCCACCAAAAGGATCTAGCCACTAATTCTCTGGTACCAAAGATTCCAGGATGACCAGCCAACACCGAACAATGAACCTCAGAGATAACTTTATTCGTCCACCTATCAGGGACAAACAGTTTCTCCGCTGGGCAACGATCAGGTTTATTAGCCTGAAATTTTTGCAGCACCCGCCGCAAATCAGGGGAGATGGCAGACAAAATTACTCCCTCTTTGAGAATACCCGCCGGCTCAGACAAACCCGGAGAGTCGGGCACAAAACTCCTAGACAGGGCATCCGCCTTTACATTTTTAGAGCCCGGAAGGTACGAAACCACAAAGTCAAAACGGGAGAAAAACAGCGACCAACGAGCCTGTCTAGGATTCAACCGTTTGGCAGACTCGAGATAAGTTAAATTCTTGTGATCAGTCAAGACCACCACGCGATGCTTAGCTCCTTCAAGCCAATGACGCCACTCCTCGAATGCCCACTTCATGGCCAGCAACTCTCGATTGCCAACATCATAATTTCGCTCAGCAGGCGAAAACTTCCTGGAAAAGAAGGCGCATGGTTTCATCACCGAGCAATCAGAACTTCTCTGCGACAAAACAGCCCCTGCTCCAATCTCAAAAGCATCAACCTCGACCTGGAAAGGAAGCGAAACATCTGGTTGACACAACACAGGGGCAGAAGAAAAACGACGCTTTAACTCTTGAAAAGCTTCCACAGCAGCAGAAGACCAATTGACCACATCAGCACCCTTCTTGGTCAAATCGGTCAATGGTTTAGCAATACTAGAAAAATTACAGATGAAACGACGATAAAAATTAGCAAAGCCCAGGAACTTTTGCAGACTCTTCAGAGATGTTGGCTGAGTCCAATCATAGATGGCCTGGACCTTAACAGGGTCCATCTCGATAGTAGAAGGGGAAAAAATGAACCCCAAAAATGAAACCTTCTGAACACCAAAGAGACACTTTGATCCCTTCACAAACAAAGAATTAGCACGCAGGACCTGGAACACCATTCTGACCTGCTTCACATGAGACTCTCAATCATCCGAGAAGACCAAAATATCATCCAAGTATACAATCAGGAATTTATCCAGGTACTCTCGGAAGATGTCATGCATAAAGGACTGAAACACCGATGGAGCATTGGCAAGTCCGAATGGCATAACTAGGTACTCAAAATGGCCCTCAGGCGTATTAAATGCTGTTCTCCATTCATCGCCCCGCTTAATACGCACAAGATTATACGCACCACGAAGATCTATCTTGGTGAACCGACTAGCCCCCTTGATCCGAGCAAACAAATCAGATAATAGCGGCAAGGGGTACTGAAATTTGACCGTGATTTTATTTAGAAGGCGGTAATCTATACAAGGTCTCAGCGAACCATCCCTCTTGGCCACAAAAAAGAACCCCGCTCCCAATGGCGACGATGACGGGCGAATATGACCCTTCTCCAAGGACTCCTTCACGTAACTCCGCATAGCGGCATGCTCAGGCACAGATAAATTAAACAGTCGACCTTTAGGAAACTTACTACCAGGAATCAAATCGATAGCACAATCACAATCCCTATGCGGAGGTAGGGCATTGGACTTGGGCTCATCAAATACATCCCGGTAATCAGACAAGAACTCTGGGAACTCAGAAGGGGTGGATGACGAAATAGACAGAAATGGGACATCACCATGTACCCCCTGACAACCCCAGCTGGACACAGACATTGATTTCCAATCTAATACTGGGTTATGGACTTGTAGCCATGGCAACCCAAACACGACCACATCATGCAGATTATGCAACACCAGAAAGCGAATATCTTCCTGATGCGCAGGAGCCATGCACATGGTCAGCTGGGTCCAGTACTGAGGCTTATTCTTGGCCAAAGGCATAGCATCAATTCCTCTCAATGGAATAGGACACTGCAAGGGCTCCAAGAAAAACCCACAACGCCTAGCATACTCCAAGTCCATCAAATTCAGGGCAGCGCCTGAATCCACAAATGCCATGACAGAATAAGATGACAAAGAGCAGATCAAAGTAACGGACAAAAGAAATTTTGACTGTACCGTACCAATGGTGGCAGACCTAGCGAACCGCTTAGTGCGCTTAGGACAATCGGAGATAGCATGAGTGGAATCACCACAGTAGAAACACAGCCCATTCTGACGTCTGTGTTCTTGCCGTTCAACTCTGGTCAAAGTCCTATCGCACTGCATAGGCTCAGGTTTATGCTCGGATAATACCGCCAAATGGTGCACAGATTTACGCTCACGCAAGCGACCGATCTGAATGGCCAAAGACATAGACTCATTCAGACCAGCAGGCATAGGAAATCCCACCATGACATCCTTAAGGGCTTCAGAGAGACCCTTTCTGAAGATAGCTGCCAGCGCACCTTCATTCCATTGAGTGAGCACGGACCACTTTCTAAACTTCTGACAATAAATCTCTATCTCATCCTGACCCTGACATAGAGACAGCAAATTTTTCTCTGCCTGATCCACCGAATTAGGTTCATCGTACAGCAATCCGAGCGCCAGGAAAAACGCATCAATATTACATAATGCAGGATCTCCTGGCGCAAGGGAAAATGCCCAGTCTTGAGGGTCGCCACGTAATAAAGAAATAATAATCCTAACTTGTTGAACTGGGTCACCAGAGGAGCGAGGTTTCAAAGCCAGAAACAGTTTGCAATTATTTTTGAAATTCAGAAACTTAGTTCTATCTCTAGAAAACAAATCAGGAATAGGAATTCTAGGTTCTAACATAGATTTCTGAACCATAATGTCTTGAATTTTTTATACTCTTGCAGTGAGATTATCCACACAAGAAGACAGACCTTTAATGTCCATCACTACACCTGTGTCCTGAACCACCCAAATGTCTAGGGGAAAAAAAAGGCAAAACACAGTGCAAAGAAAAAAAAATGGTCTCAGAACTTCTTTTTTCCCTCTATTGAGAAGCATTAGTACTTTAGGCCTCCAGTACTGTTATGAATAGGTAATTCAGAACCACAATGGACCTTGAAGTTCAGAGCACACAAAGTGACCTGACAATAACCAAAAGACACAGGACGAGCTCTGAGACGCGGGAACTCCGCTGACCGCAATTCCCAATCCCATCCAACCACACCAGAGGCAGCCGTGGATTGCGCCTAACGCTCCCCATGCAACTCGGCACAGCCTGAGAAACCAGCTAGGCCCAAGAAGGAAAAATAAGCCTACCCCGCCTCAGAGAAATACCCCAAAGGAAAAGGCAGCCCCCCACATACAATGACCGCGAGTCGAGATGAAAACACAAACGCAGAGATGAAACAGATCTAGCAAAGTGAGGCCCAACCCACCGAACAGACCGAGGACAGAAAAGACCGCCCCGCGGCCAACACAAAACCCCACAAACAACCACGCAGAGGGGCAAAAAGACCCTCCGCACCAACTAACGGTACGGAGGTGCTCCCCCTGCGTCCCAGAGCCCCCAGCAAGCAAGAAAAACCAACCAAGCAAGCTGGACAGAAAAAATAGCAAACAAAAATAACAAGCAAAACTCAGCCTATGCAGGAAGACAGGCCACAGGAACGATCCAGGAGGAAGCAAGACCAATACTAGAACATTGACTGGAGGCCAGGAGCAAAGCACTAGGTGGAGTTAAATAGAGCAGCACCTAACGACTTCACCACATCACCTGAGGAAGGAAACTCAGAAGCCGCAGTACCACTTGTGACCACAGGAGGGAGCTCTGCCACAGAATTCACAACAGCACTATCAGCTGTGTATCCACCAGACTTCTGCAAAACGCAACTGATGGTCCCAACCCCATTTATAAGGCAAGAAATACCACTTATTAAACCTGACAGGGCACACCTGTGAAGTGAAAACCATTCCCGGTGACAACCTCTTGAAGCTCATCAGGAGAATGCCAAGAGTATGCAAAGAAGGGAACAAAGCAAAAGGTGGCTACCTTGAAGAACCTAGAATATAAGACATAATTTCAGTTGTTTCACACTTTTTTGTTAAGTATATAATTCCACATGTGTTAATTCATAGTTTTGATGCCTTCAATGTGAATTTACAATTTTCATAGTCATGAAAATACAGAAACATCTTTAGATGAGAAGGTGTGTCCAAACTTTTGGTCTGTACTGTATGAGCAGGTAGTACAGAAAGTGAGGGGGTAAATATGAGGAGACAGTATGGTGAACAGGGGGGATGTGAGAGGAGACAGTATGGGGGAGGGACGGGAATAGTGTGAGGAGACAGTATGGGGGAGAAAAGTGAGTGGGCACAGAATAGAAACTGAGTAGTGGGGGTGTAGCACGGAGGGACAGTGTAAGGGCACTGCCAGTAGGGGACAGCATACCAAGGAGGGGGAGTGTGATGAGAGAGTACAGTATAAATACTGGGTCCTATAGGGGGGACACAGTGTGAGAGGACAGTGTGAAGAGGGGGTCGGTATGGAAAGGAGAGATCAGTGTGAAGAGCATGTACCATAAGAGGGACAGTGTGGGGGTCATATTTTATGCAGACAATATAGTGAGGGGCATTTTTTTTATACAGGAGCATTTTAATGACACTTGTATCTTTAAGGGCATCATGTGGAGATTTTCTGCAAGAGCGGAGAAGATGGAAGTCTGCAGAGACGGCTGTGGATGAGAAAACTCGTCATGGGGTCTGGACCAGATGATGAAAAGAAAAACAACTCCAGAGACTGCGTCATCTATAAGGTACCTGGATGTAAATGTTATTTGTGATACTAACTCATGTTTTTATTTGTTAGGAGCATTAAAGGGGATGGCCAGGTTTGTGATGAGTCTGCAGTCATTCTTCGTGACTGCAGACTTCTGAGTTCTCACAGTGCGCACTGCACGCTGTCAGGATCCTTTCGCGCTGGCGATTTACGTACATGCGGTCACGTGCTGACTAGACATGTGTGGCCTCCGTAAATGAAAATGAACTGAGCGAGGCCGGGCACGTCTAGTCAGAATGTGGTCAGAAGTATACAAATCACATACTTGGGCTGACATGACTGTCCACCGGCAGGGGAGAATCCTAAAAGTGTGCAGTGCATTAGTTGTGAGAATTCAGAAGCTGCAATGTCAGGATTCAGCTCAGCAGGTTCCAGTAGTCGTCACATTGACCCTTCACTCATATGTGACTTTCACACTTATGGTCCTGTGACAACGAGCTTCTCTTCTGCTTCTCTCTGTGATGGCTACTTGCGGACATGTGCGGCACTTACGGTTTTGCACTTGCCGCGAGACAAAAAAAAAAACACTGCTAGCAGCGTTTTTTCCATTGCTGCAAATACTGCATTTGCCGGATTGCGGAAAAACCGCAAGTGCCGCAAATGTCTGCAAGTTCCATAGGGAATGAATGAGGCCAAACGCACTGTTGCCGTAAGTGATCCATTACGCGGCAGATGTGGAAATACTGCCGGATCTGCTGCAAAAGGTTACTTTCACATCAGCGATTTTGCCAAAGTCACTGCCGATAGTGGCATACTCAACAATGGGAGAGGCAGCACTAAAAGTGCCTAGGGCAGCAGAAACTCTAAATACGGCCCTGGATACCTGTATGTCTTTTTATTACCATATTTTTATACCTTTTTTTCTTTGCTGTGAGCACTGAACCTTTTTGCATTAAAGCATAAAACTTTAACAGTTGAACCTTGTATGTTCTAAAGAATCCATAGCCTAAGGTGTGTGACCCTTATGAGTGGTAGACGGTATTAGTAATATTTCCGGGACTCATCGCCCGTGTATTCGGTGAGTGGTGGCAGCATGAATGAGCGGGTGTGTGGCCTGGGTCGGTGTGTAATATATGCTCCCATTACAGCATAGGACAGAGGTTGAATGCTGGACAGAGAGTGGGGAGATAGATTAACCCTTGCAGACACAACCCCAAGTCATGTGCTGAGAGCGGATACGTGACGAATTAGTGACAGCAGAGAGGTATCCGTGACACATTTGAAAAAGGATCTCATGTTATCCTTATTCAGAATATTAACAAGTATAGGATTGACAAGGCTACTGTTAGGTGGATCCATAACTGGCTCAGTGATCGTACTCAAAGAGTGGTAATAAATGGATGCTCATCCAATTGTTTCAGGTGGGGTACCACAAGGCTTTGTCCCGGCCACAGCGTTCCAAGTGGGGCACCACAAGGTTCTGTCCTGCCCCCAGTGTTGTTCAACATTTTTATAAATGATCTAGATAAGGGAACTGAAGGTAAACTAATCAAATTTGTTGACGATGCAGCTAGGAGGGATAGCTCACACTAGAGAAGACAGGATACAGAAGGATCTAGATAAGCTTGACCAATAGGCAGCGACTAATAGAATGGTAATTAACAGGGAGAAATGCAAGATTCTACATCTGTGCAAGAAAAATGAAAATTACATTTATAGAATGGGAGGAATTGAACTAAGCAACAGCACGTGTGAAAAAGACTTGGGTATACTAATAAATCACAGACTGCACTGTCAACAGTGTGATGATGCATAAACAGGCAAACACAGTTCTAGGATGTATTAAGGCCTCTTTCACACTTCCGTCTTTCTTTTTCCATCACAATCCGTCATTTTGTGTAAAAAAACGGATCCAGCAAATGGTGCTGCTGGATCTGTTTTTTTCTCATAGACTTGTATTAGCGACGAATTGTGACAAATGGCCACGTTTCATCCATCGTAAAACTGCTGTCAGTCGGCCGGAGACAACGCACAGAGGAACGTTTTTTTCTGTACGTCGGAAAATCGCTCAGCGACGGACCCAGCCCGGTCCGTCGCTGGCTATAATGGAAGCCTATGGACGCAGGATCCGTCGCTGACTGTCAAAAGCAGGAATCCAGCGACGGATACAGTCTTTTCAAACTGAGCATGCGCGGAAGAATTTCCCGTCAGGGATATTCTCTCTCGCTCTCTTTATTTTTTAGGTTTTGTGTTGTGTATGCATTTTCGCAGTGAAAAAACACGGACGAAGACGCATACACAACGTGTGCACATAGCCTTCTAGGAAGCACTGGAACTGTCAAAAAAACAGACCCAGTGCATCCGTTTTTTTTTACAATCAGCACAGGATCCGTCTTTTCAACATTTTGACAGATTGTGACTGATTGTAAAAAACAGAAGCCTAAGAGACACAGAGTATAGATCACGTGAAGTAATTATCCACCCCCCTACTCCTCCTTGGTCAGACAGACCTCATTCATCTGGAATACTGTGTCCAGTTCTGGGCACCACTTTTAAATAAAACATTGAAAAACTGGAGCAAGTTCAGAGAAGAGCGACCAGGATGGTGAGCGGATTGTAATGTATAGACAATGAAAAAATCCGGCACTCCAAAATGAATTATTTAAGTTTTATTGAATCTTAATCCAGTTTAAACGTAACGTTTCGGTAAATCGTGACCTTCATCAGACGCTAAATGCAGTAACTGCAAAGACCACCATATAGTAAACGTGACTCCGTCAGGAGTGCGCAAATGTATCGGGTGATCCGGAAATTCTGACTCCAGACAAAGACCTTCCTGGGTCAGTAATGAGGGGGAACGAGTGACTTTACGGGATTGGTCATCTGTGGTTTTAAAAGCCATAAATTGCTCACACATGGGTATCAAGTTGCACAGTCTCTGCCATAGGGCTTTGTTTCTTGTATGAGCGAATGCAGAGAGGAAGAAAGGGGGGGGGGGGGGTCGAAGCTGCAGAGTGTGTCTCTGTGACATGGCACTTTCTAGAACTAATCTCACATGATCACATTTTTACATTATCGTGACACCTCCCCCGTTTGGACTGTGCTACAGAAGCAGGACCTCTCTGTACTCCTCCATGCACACCTCAGCAGGTTCACCCTGGCGGGACAACCCATCTGCATTGCCACGCTCCCTGCCAGTTTGGTGTTCGATGGTAAATTCGTACCACTGGGGGGCAAGGCTCCAACGTAGTAACCTTCCGTTGGTTCCACACATGGCTTGTAGCCAGCGCAGAGGGTTGCGGTCCGTCACCACAGTGAAGGTGCGCCCGTAAAGGTAGGGCTGCAAGCATTACAGGGCCCAGACTATGGCCAGGCACTCCTTCTCGATGGTGGAGTAGGCCACTTCCCTCAGCAGTAGTTTCCGTCTCAGGTACAACACGGGGTGCTCGTGGTTCCGAGTCGACCTGGCTGAGCACCGCACCGAGGCCAAACTCGCTGAAGTTGGTCTGCATGAAGAACGGTCTACTGCTTTCAACACAGGAGCGTTGCACAGTGCTGTTTTCAATGCCTGGAAGGCCCCCCCCCCACAGCTGTCAGGCCAGTTGACTATGTGGGGTAGCTTCTCCCTGGTGAGGTCCGTCAAGGGTTTTGACAGGCTACTATAGTGCTGTACGAAGCACCTATAGTAGCCTGCAGTACCCAGGAAGGACATCATCTGTTTCTTGGTCCTGGGGGTGGGCCAGGACACGATCGCGTCCACTTTCCCAGGCTCTGGCTTTATGGAGCCCCCACCTAACCGGTGCCCCAGGTAGTGGACCTCACTCATGTCCATCTGGCACTTTCCCGGCTTGATGGTCAGACCGGCTTGGTGAATTTGCCTGAGCACCTTGTCACGGTTCACACCGTGCTGCCAACACTATGTCACGGAACCCATCAGTATGTCAAGGATCCTGGGGAGGATATCTTTTTCGTCCCCACTACTCACACCAATTTGTCACGAATCAGGGTTGTTTGATTGCCCCTGGTTCCTCCTGAAAGGGATTTATCTATATCTCACTTCCGGTTTGGAACTTGCAGCTCTCTGGCACCCCCCTACCCTCAGGTCAGATTAGGTACTGCACCTAGGGTAATTAGTCGCCAGAAAGGTTGCCTGCTATGTACTGGCTATTGGGCTCACTGCAGCGAGGGCAATTTAACTACTCCCACTCAGGCAGGAACAATAATTATCAACGCCGCCAGTCACTGTACAGTTTCCCAAACGCCCAGAACAAAGTATGCTGCCACCAGCTCCGATTTTCCACCAAATGTTAACGGGTCCGGAGCAACACAAATCAGTAGCATAATTGACCTCAGTGGGCACACTGTTCGTATACAGAAGAAGAGACAAGCTAGCAATTCAATATTTTACTCCATAAAAAGTTAGGCAGTGTTTACATGGTATAAAAAGATATTGTAAAGGAGACAATACAAGCATACATTACAGATTACAAAATAAAATAGGATTAACGGAAGAAACACACTTGCAGGTCGTTCAGCTCATTTCAAATCAACATGGCGGCCGTGTGCTCAGGAGATACATCCAGGTGCATTAGCAAAGCTTTTCTGAGCTGATGTTAGCCCGCTTCCTGGACCAAGACTGACCCACTACTCAGCAGGCGTAAAAGATATGCCCTCTGTTGTGACATCACTAAGTGGACTGAGTAATGATATGCACTGCTCTGCCAGTTATTTATGTTCTTAGAGTTTTCAGATAAAGGAATTCCAAGCCCAAGGGGAGGAGGGTACGAGTGGCTTTACAGGATTGGTCATCTGCAGTTTAAAAGCAACACCCTTCTCACATCTTAGTATCAAGTTGCCTGGTGTATCGTCATAGGGCTTTGTGTCTATGACAGCGAATGCAGTGGGGAGTGAAAGAAGAAGGGGCTTGGGGGGGAGGGGGTCGATGCTGCAGTGCGTCTAGGACCATGGTAACATGCGCAAAAATCCCTCAGATCATGGTATTTTACATTGTCATGACACACCTTCTCAAGATGCTGCAGGTGTTCACCCCAGGAGGAACTGAAGATGGCAATGTCATCCGGGCACGCCACCACGTACTTCTCCAGTCCCTCAAGCAGGAGGTTGACCATCCACTGGAAAGTGGCAGGGGCATTCTTCATGCCAAAGGGCATGACCTTGGACTCGTACAGTCCAAAGGGTATGATAAAGTCGGACTTCTCCTGCACCTCAGGGCTCAGGGGAATCTGCCAGTATCCTCCACTCAGATCCATTATGGTTAGATATTTTACGCCAGCTAACCTCTCCAGCAGCTCCTCGATGCGCGACATTGGGTGCGCATCAGAGGCTGTGATGGCGTTGAGCCCCCTGTAGTCCATGCAGAACAGGATGGTCCGATCCTTCTTTGGCACGAGAACTTCAGGTGAGGCCCACACGCTTCTGGACCATTGAATCACCCCCAGCTGTAATATCTCATAGATCTAATGGCGCAAAACCTGGTGCACTTTGGCTGAGATCTGATAGGATGTTCGCCATAGTGGGACATGATTCCCGGTGTCTATCTTGTGGACTGCTAACATCGTCCTTCCAGGTCGGTTGGAGAACACGGCCCGAAAAGGTTCCTGGGTGGTCCACAACTGCAACCGCTGGGGTTCGGTTAGCAAAGCGCTTACCTCCACGTCTTCAAAGGACCCCCCGGCCTTGGCTTGGGCCAGCATGTCCAGGAGGGTGTCTTCCTCCCAGTCTTCAAGCAGGCTGCCGACCGGTAGGACGAAAGGTTTATGTTCGTGATGAGCTTTCAGGTTGATGTGAAAGGCCTTTCGCCTACCACGAGCGTGGTCAAGCGTGACCACGTAGGTGACCGGGTTGAGCGGTTGGTGGACGTACGGGCCTACCCAGGCTGCCTGAAGCTTATCCTTTGGTACGGGGACCAGCACCCACACCTTTTGATCCACGTGGTAGGTCCACTCCTGGGCGTTCAGGTCATACCAGTGCTTCTGGTCAGCCTGAGCCTGCGTCATCCACCAACTGCGTCAAGGTCTGTATCTTGTCACGGATGCGCATGACATATTCCACTATGGAAACTTCAGAAGGGTTCGGCTTCTCTTCCCTTCCAACCCAAGTGGTCCCCGGACTCAACTGCCATACAGGAGCTCGAAGGGGGAGAACCCCGTCGAGGCCTGCGGAACCTCTCGGTAAGCGAACAGCAGGTGTGGGAGGTACCGCTCCCAGTCGCGTCCTTGGGTCTCAACCAGCATAAGTAGCATCTGTTTGAGGGTACAATTGAAGCGCTCACACAAGCCATTGGTCTGTGGGTGAAACGCACCAGATACCAGACGCTTCACCTGCGTTATCTTACAGACAGCCTCCATTAGGCGACACATGAATTGGGTTTCTTGATCGGTAAGCATCTCCCTGAGAAATCCTACCTGTTAAAAGATGGCCAACAGGGCATCCGCCACCTTATCTGCCCTAGTTGAGGACAGAGCCACTGCCTCTGGGTACCGGGTAGATTAGTCTACCACAGTAAGGATGTATTGCTTTCCAGAGCTGCTGGGGACGGCCAGCGGGCCCACAATGTCCACCGCAATTCTCTGGAAAGGCTCCTCTATCACTGGCAAAGGGATCAGGGGAGCATTAAGAGCAGGCCCCGCCTTCCCCACTCTTTGACAAGTGATACAGGAGCGGGAGTAGTTTGACACATCTGTCCCCATTTTGGGCCATAGAAGTGTTGAGACAGCCGGGCCTTAGTTTTGCTGATCCTCAAGTGTCCAGCAAGAGGGATCTCATGGGCAATCAGCAACAACTCACCCCGGAATTGCTGCGGGACGACCAGCTGTCTTTCCCTCAACCACTCCTTTTGCGATTCTCCGGGTACTGTCTCCCAATACAACCTCCCTCGCTCCCAGAACACCCTCTTCCTTATCAGTCACGGATGATGGCGTCTCGGCGAGATGTCTCAAATTCTCCAGGCTCGCATCTGAGTGAGGCGGCCTGGAACTCTTGGCTAGGGGCAGCCAGAAGCGACGTCAGGGTCCCTTCTCCACGGGAACCCTCTGGGACCTGCTCTGGGTCCATCTCTGGTTCAGTCACACCTGTGACTGAGGAGGGTCCAGAAAGCAGACAATTATCTGTGTTCCGGGCACGATGACTGCGGGTGACAGCAGCTACGTAGTCTGTCTCCCCGGGGATTTCCACAGACCCATCAGTCGGCGCTGCTATGGGTACTATCTCCCCATCCCCCCAACATCAAAGGAGCAGTGCTACTTATGGGGCAGTTACCTTCCTCTGTGGCACTGATCAGTTGCACGGCATCACCTTCCTCACGGTTCCCATGCATCTCCCCATTTCCCTGACGAAGCGGTAGCGAAACGGGCATTGGAGTGCAGTGAGGGGGCAGTGTGTGCCATCTGGTCAGTATCTTTACATGTATTTACTATCTATTAATTCCATGTATCTTTTGGCTAATGCTGCCTATGCTATTATTATTATTTATTGTTATAGCGCCATTTATTCCATGGCGCTTTACATGTGAGGAGGGGTATACATAATAAAAACAAGTACAATAATCTTAAACAATATAAGTCATAACTGGTACAGGAGGAGACAGGACCCTGCCCGCGAGGGCTCACAATTTACAAGGGATGGGTGAGGATACAGGAGGAGAGAGGACCCTGCCCGCGAGGGCTCACAATCTACAAGGGATGGGTGAGGATACAGGAGGAGAGAGGACCCTGCCTGTGAGGGCTCACAATCTACAAGGGATGGGTGAGGATACAGGAGGAGAGAGGACCCTGCCCGCGAGGGCTTACAATCTACAAGGGATGGGTGAGGATACAGGAGGAGAGAGGACCCTGCCCGCGAGGGCTCACAATCTACAAGGGATGGGTGAGGATACAGGAGGAGAGAGGACCCTGCCCGCGAGGGCTCACAATCTTCAAGGGATGGGTGAGAATACAGTAGGAGAGAGGACCCTGCCCGCGAGGGCTCACAATCTATAAGGGATGAGTGAGGATACAGTAGGCGAGGGTTGAGCTGGTCGTGCAGCGGTTTGGTCGATCGGTGATTCCTGCAGGTTGTAGGCTTGTCGGAAGAGGTGGGTCTTCAGGTTCCTTTTGAAGGTTTCTATGGTAGGTGAGAGTCTGATATGTTGTGGTAGAGAGTTCCAGAGTAGGGGTGATGCGCGAGAGAAATCTTGTATGCGATTGTGACATCGTATTGGTAATATATATTAAGCACTGTGCACTTTCCATTGCGCATACATATGTATGGATACAAATTGAATGAATTATTATAAGCACATTGCCAACAGCATTTCAGCTATTTATTATCTTATTGACTTTATTCTATTTATTTATGCTGGCTATTTGGCATTCTGTGTCCCCTCACCCAATCATTGGTTTTGTGTTTTAGCATGCCATGCATGCGTTTTACATTTTTGTGTACAATCATGTTCTCTTCTTATGGTTATTTAATAAAATTTATTTAATTGTCATCTTGGTTTTTTGGATACTTCTTTCTTCTTTAGGTTTAATTTCCGATGTCCTTGAGGCCCGTAGCGACATGGCCTCCCACGCTGACGTGCTGCACGTTATCATGCACCCTCCCAACCGCCCCACCCACCAAAAGAACCGCTGCATTAGGCCCTGGGGCCTTGGCTGGGGTGTTCCTCTGCTTCTCTGGACAGACGGTGCTGATGTGACCAATCCGCTTGCAGGAAAAACACTGGAGAGGGTCGGTGCTAGGTCTGATGCTGTTGGCAACGACGACAGGGCCTTTGCTGTGTTGGCTGGCGGCTTACCTCCTCTCCAGCTGGTGGTGACTGGCTTCCGATTTATGGTTGGCCTCATAGGCATCAGCAATCTGCGCTGCTTTAAGGTACCGTCACACTCAGCGACGCTGCAGCGATATAGACAATGAGCCGATCGCTGCAGCGCCGCTGTTTAGGTCGCTGTAGAGAAGTCAAACACGGCAACTCCAGAACGATGCAGTTCGCATCTTGGCTTCAGGAAAATGGCCTCCGCGATCTCCATCTGCGCACGTGCGGCATCCCGCGGCCATTTTCCCGAAGCCCCGGGAAGCCGAGAAGTACCATCTGTGCATACGCGGCCTCACAAAGATGGCCGCGCCCACCAATAAACCGCGGAATAGCGCAGATCGCGCTTTTTTCCTTCACCTGCGCACTGGATTTGCCTGCTGGGCATGCGCACACCACTACGCCACCAACGGAGATCTGGGGGAGAAACAGTGCTGTCACCACGCCCATATGACCAGATCAGTGTGAGTGACAGCCCAAAACGGCGACTTTACAAAGTTATTTTGGCAGCATAGGTGGGGAATAAAGGCTCCATAAATACACTAATTTAAAGCATAGCTCTGCCCCTATTTAGCGCTATTTTCATATCATCTTGAAAAAACGGGGTGACAGGTTCCCTTTAAGGTACCTTCACACTGAGCAACTTTCCAACGAGAACGACAATGATACGTGATGTTGCAACGTCCTGGATAGCGATCTCATTGTGTTTGACACGCAGCAGCGATCAGGATCCCGCTGTGACATCGCTGGTCGTAGCTAGAAGTCCAGAACTTTATTTGGTCGTCAGGTCGGCGTGATTCGTCATGTTTGACAGCAAAAGCAATGATGCCAGCAATGTTTTTACATGGAGCTAACAACCAGCGAGAACGATAAGCGAGTCGCCGTTACGTCACTGGATCGCTCCTGCATCATTCTGGAGTTGCCGTGTTTGACTTCTCTACAGCGACCTAAACAACGGCGCTGCAGCGATCGGCTCATTGTCTATATCGCTGCAGCGTCGCTGAGTGTGACGGTACCTTAAAGCAGCGCAGATTGCTGATGCCTATGAGGCCAACCATAAATCGGAAGCCAGTCACCACCAGCTGGAGAGGAGGTAAGCCTGCAACCAACGCCAATGCCCCCGCCAGCCAACACACCAAAGGCCCTGTCCTCGTTGCCAACAGCATCAGACCTAGCACCGACCCTCTCCAGTGTTCTCTGTCCATCACGAACTGTCACACCTCAGCTGGGCAAAGATGTAAGAACTGGTCTTTGATCATCAGGTCTCCCAGCTGCTCAAAGGTGGTCACTGACAGTCCTTGGGTCCACTGGTCAAAGTGGGTCCCGAGTCCATGCACCACATCGCCGTAGCTGTCGTGTGCGCCACATTGGAGGTTCCGGAACTTTCTACGGTAAACCTCTGGTGTAAGCTGGTACTTGGTTAGCAGGGCCTGCTTGATGGCCTCATAGTCACCATCTTGTTCTTGAGGGAGAGCAGCAAACGCCTCCAGAGCTTTGCCTCTTAGCCCTGGGGTCAGGTATCGGGCCCATTGGTCCCCAGGCAGCAGTACTGTCTGCAGACTTTCTCAAAAGCCCGCAGAAAAGTGTCCAAGACCCCGTCCTTTTCCATCACAGGAAAGTGTTCTGGCCGGGGTTTAGGGGTTTGAGCGCTGTTGGGCTCGTCACTGGACTGGGACGACCCCGGCACCTGGAGTCGGGCTATCTCCAGCTGGTGCACCTGCACAGCTTGCCGCTCGGCTCAATCCGCCTCCCGCTCAGCTCTTTCCGCCTCCACTCGGCGCTGGGGTCTCTCGTGGTATTGCTGGATCAGCTGCAGACGTCCATCACAGTCGTCGGCGGTGAGTTGTTCTAAGGCCGCCTGCAGGTTGGGGTCCAATCCACCCTGGTTGCAAGTAGGGCCAGCCTTTAGTGGTTGGACCTCTGCTGCAGCACCCTTTTAGCTTGTGCTGGCTTCTGTGGCCACTGGGGTCTGAAAGCGGTCTGGAGCAGCTTCCCATTGCACCAGATCTGCGCCTAGTTGGTCTTTGTTATTGCCGGCAAACGCAATCTGCGGTGACATGCACAAGGCCATAAGACTGTCCTTGGACTGCTTCTTATAAAAGGTTTCTCCCAGCACAACCATGGTTGCCAAATAAAAGATAGAATAGAAAAACAAAGAGAAAGGGAGGGGGTAATCGCAAGTACACACTATTACATAGTTATTAAGGTTGAAGGAAGACTATATGTCCATCTAGTTCAACCCATAGCCTAACCTAACATGCCCTAACATGTTGATCCAGAGGAAGGCAAAAAAAACCATATGGCAAAGAGTAAGCTCCACATTGGGGAAAAAAATTCCTTTCAGACTCCACATACGGCAATCAGACTAGTTCCCTGGATCAACGCCCTATCAAGGAATCTAGTGTATATACCCTGTAACATTATACTTTTCCAGAAAGGTATCCAGTCCCCTCTTAAATTTAAGTAATGAATCACTCATTACAACATCATACGGCAGAGAGTTCCATAGTCTCACTGCTCTTACAGTAAAGAATCCGCGTCTGTTATTATGCTTAAACCTTTTTTCCTCCAAACGCAGAGGATGCCCCCTTGTCCCTGTTTCAGGTCTATGATTAAAAAGATCATCAGAAAGGTCTTTGTACTGTCCCCTCATATATTTATACATTAAAATAAGATCACCCCTTAGTCTTCGTTTTTCCAAACTAAATAGCCCCAAGTGTAATAACCTATCTTGGTATTGCAGACCCCCCAGTCCTCTAATAACCTTGGTCGCTCTTCTCTGTACCCGCTCCAGTTCAGCTATGTCTTTCTTAAACACCGGAGACCAGAACTGTGCACAGTATTCTAAGTGTGGTCGAACTAGTGACTTGTATAGAGGTAAAATTATATTCTCCTCATGAGCATCTATGCCTCTTTTAATGCATCCCATTATTTTATTTGCCTTTGTAGCAGCTGCCTGACACTGGCCCCTGAATATGAGTTTGTCATCCACCCATACACCCAGGTCTTTTTCATTGACGGTTTTGCCCAGAGTTTTAGAATTAAGCACATAATTATACATCTTATTACTTCTACCCAAGTGCATGACCTTACATTTATCCCCATTAAAGCTCATTTGCCATTTATTAGCCCAAGCTTCTAGTTTACATAAATCATCCTGTAATATAAAATTGTCCTCCTCTGTATTGATTACCCTGCAGCTTGTTCTCCAAACTTATTTGCGCAGAGTCCTCTCCAGAACTTTGCAAGTTTTTAGTGAAAGGAATGATTGCTCAAACCAGATCACCAATGCTTTATTATCCCACCGCTGCCACCAATATGTCACTGTTCACACCGTGCTGCCACCAATTTGTCACGGATCCCACCAATATGTCACGGATCCCACCAATATGTCACGGATCACAGGGAAGATACCTTTATCATTCCACCACTCACACCAATTTGTCATGAACAGGGGTTGTTTGGTTGCCTCTGGTTCCTTCTTAAGGGGATTTATCTGTATCCCACTTCCGGTTTGGAACTTGCAGCTCTCTGGCGCCCCCTTACCCTCAGGTCAGATCAGGTACTGCACCTAGGGTAATTTGTCGCCAGAAAGGCTGCCTGCTATGTACTGGCTATTGGACACGTTGCACCAAGGGCGATATAACTACTCCCACACAGGCGGGAACAATAATTATCAACGCCGCCGGTCTCTGCAAAGACGCCTGATCGCACAGGACAAAGTATGCTGCCACCAGCTCCGATTCCACAAGGGTTATCGGGTCCGGAGCCAACCCAAATCAGTAGTGTAATTCACTTGAGAGGAAGCAACAGTTCGCTTATAGAGCAGAGAGAGACAAGCTAGCAAATTATATATTTTACTACATAAAAAGGTAAGCAGTGTTTACAAAGTATAAAAGATATTATAAAGAAGACAATATATCATATGTACATTACAGATTACAAATAAAAAAAGGATTAACATTTAAAAGAGAACTTACAGGTCGTTATCTCATGGCAGCAGTGTGCCTGGGGGTGGGAAGGGTGAGCATATATCCAGATGCATAGCACCCCTCTTTATAGCAGCTAGATCCCCAGACAAAAGACACTGCAAACTGCTGTCCAACCAAGTTATCTCACAGCCCAAAACCCAGGCACTCCCCCTATGGTGACTTCACTTAGGGGCTGATGCCTCCCCTTTGACTTAGAACATGAAAACTATTTGTATGCATATCTCGCTCTATGTACCTCGTATAATACCCCAGGATCAGTAGGTGCACGTCGGGGCGATTCGTTTAAGTGTAAATACGGATTAATTACATGGCCTGCTTACGAAGAAACACCAAGGTTACTTACTGGTAGCCGGTTTTTCCGGAGCCCATGACAGCACACATGAGAGAGGGGATCCGCCCAGTCAGGACAGGAAACCTACTGAAATTAAAGGGCGGTACCTCTCCCTCGCTTCAGTTGGTTTTCAGAGCATGAGAGGCCTCCTTGGTTAGTACACATGGTAATCCACCACCACATTATAATAATAACAAAACACCCAACTAAAAGTTCACACCAAAGGGTGAAAAAGGAAGGGAGGGAATATACAGGTGCTGTCATGGGCTCCGGAAAAACCGGCTACCAGTAAGTAACCTTGGTGTTTTCCCGTCTCGCATGACAGCACACATGAGAGATTTTTGGAGAAAGGAACACCTTAGGGAGGGACCACCGCTTGCAGCACCCTTCTACCAAAGGTCAGGTCAGTAGAGGAAGACAAGTTCAGTCGGTAGTGTTTAAAAAAGGTAGATGGTGAGGACCAGGTAGCAGCCTTACATATTTGATCAAGCGATACCTCTGCTTTTTCTGCCCAGGAAGTAGCCACGGCCCTGGTGGAGTGAGCCTTGATGCCTTCAGGGATCGGAACGCCACAAGCAGTATAGGATAAGCTAATGGCCTCCCTAATCCACCTGGCAATAGTACCTTTAGATACCCCATGACCTTTCCTGCTACCCTGGAAAGCTACAAATAGAGACTGATCCTTCCTCCACTGACTGGTCAAGGATATGTACTGTAACATAGACCTTCTTACATCAAGAGTGTGAAACCTCTCCTCACCTGGATTTTTTGGATTAACACAAAAAGAGGGTAATACAATTTCCTGACTCCTATGAAATTTAAGGACTACCTTAGGTAGGTAAGCCGGGTCTGGTCTTAGAACCACCCTGTCGTCATATATCTGAGTGTATGGAGGACAAACAGACAGGGCTTGCAAATCACTCACCCTACGTGCGGACGTCAAGGCTACCAATAGCACTGTTTTTAGAGTGAGAAATTTTATTGATAATTCTTGCAAGGGCTCAAAAGGTTTCTTAGTTAGAGCATCTAAAACGAGATTTAAATCCCAAGGAGGAATTTTTTGAATTACCACAGGTCTAGACCTACTACATGATCTAATGAAACGGGCAACCCATTTATTGGAAGCTAAATTGCAATGATATAAAGCTCCTAACGCTGACACTTGGACCTTAAGTGTATTGGTAGCCAGTCCTAGCTGTAAGCCTGCTTGTAGAAACTCTAAAATAGCACCCACAGGAGCCTCATCTGACAAAGGTTGTCCTAAAAACTCTAGAAACCTCTTCCATGTCCTACCATAAATTCTTGACGTAATCGGCTTCCTGCTTTTCAACAGGGTGGAGACTAACCCTGGCGAGAATCCCTGTCGGCTCAGTAATGCCCTCTCAAATTCCAGGCTGCCAGATGGAAGCCCTTCACTTGAGAGTGGCATACTGGACCCTGGGTAAGCAGGTCCGGGACCTCTGGTAGGATCCATGGATCGGTTACCGACATTTGTCTTAGGAGAGAGAACCATGGCCTTTTCGGCCAGAATGGAGCAATCAGAATCACTCTTGCCTGCTCCGTCCTGATCTTCCTCACTACAACCGGTATTAATGCTATTGGGGGAAACACGTAAGCGAGGCTGAACTTCCATGGTATGCGGAGGGCATCTACTGCAACCGGGTTCCCCCTCGGGTCTAGCGAACAGAACCGCTTCACCTTCCTGTTGTGAAGCGTGGCAAACAAGTCTATGACCGGTTCTCCCCAGGCCTGCACTATTTGTTGGAATACCCTGGGATTCAGTGACCATTCTCCCTGTCTTAGCTTTTTTTGACTTAAGTAGTCCGCCTTCGTGTTTTCGACCCCCTTTATGTGTAGAGCTGTGAGGGACAGTAGGTGAGATTCTGCTAATTGAAGGAGCGCTGATGCTGCCTTCATGAGTGAAAATAGGTATTAAGCTTACCGTTAATTATGTTTCCAGGAGTCCATCCTGACAGCACCCTGGAGGACGTCCTCCTCCCCTTGCTGGGACAGGAAACACACGAGTTTAAAAGGTCAAGTCCCACCCACAGTCCTCAGTGTTGTAACAAGAACCGCCTCAAGGAAATGCAGAAAAAATCTTTGTTTAATGGTAGCAAACATATCACATTATAACCAGGAACATATTACATCATATGCTAGGAATAGGTTACAAACATGCTAGAATACCATGCATCATATAATAATACAGGGAGGGAACTACCCGTGCTGTCAGGATGGACTCCTGGAAACATAATTAACGGTAAGCTTAATACCTATTTTCCAGGACGTCATCCTGACAGCACCCTGGAGAGTACCAAAGCACCTCCTCAGGGTGGGATAACCGCTTGGAGAACCTTTCTCCCAAATGCAGTATGCTGACCAGACAAAACATCAAGTTTATAGTGTTTGCAAAAGGTATTGGCACTAGCCCATGTCACGGCCTTACAAATCTGTTCTAGAGAGGCGCCTGCCCTCTCTGCCCAAGAAGTAGCTATCCCTCTAGTCGAATGTACATGGAGACCCTCCGGAGGAGAGAGCCCTTCAGATTGGTAGGCCTCAGAGATCACGGACGTGATCCACCGAGCAATAGAGGCCTTAGAGGCCTTTTTACCCCTATTCTTGCCCCCATACAAAATGAATAGGTTTGGGTCGATGCGCCAAGTGTTGGTGGCTGCCAGGTAGTCAAGAACTGCCTGCCTGACATCCAGAGAATGAAGGACCTTTTCTTTAGCATTAGCAGGGTTATTGCAGAAAGATGGTAACACAATCTCTTGATTTCTATTTTTAGTTGTTCCTAGTTTTGGAATAAAAGAGGGGTCGAGTTTAAGAATTATACAATCCTCTCTAATTTGAAGGTATGGGTCCCTAGTACACAGGGCCTGAATTTCCCCCACTCTTTTAGCCGTAGTCACTGCCACAAGAAACGCCGTTTTACGTGTAAGAATGGAAATGGCATATTATCCACTGACGCATAGAGGTCTTTGCAGAGAAATCTGAGGACCAAGTTAAGGTCCCAAGAAGGAGACATATGTCTGATAGTGGGGCGCAACCTCTGGGTAGCTCTGATGAATCTAACTATCCACGGGTGTGACGCTAGGGGATAGTCGAGGAAAGAACTAAGTGCCGAGATCTGCACCTTCAATGTGCTTGGTTTAAGACCTTTGTCAAACCCAGCCTGCAAGAAATCTAAAATTCTGGGTAAGTCAGGAGTGCCTGCCGTAACCTCAGACCTGCCAACCTCCAGATAGAACCATCTCCAAATTTTCAAGTAAATTGCTGACGTAACAGGCTTCCTACTAGATTTCATAGTAGATATTACTTGGCTTGATAGACCCTTAGCCTTCAAGATGGACCCTTCAGGATCCATGCCGAGAGATGGAGCTTCTCTGGGTTTGGGTGGAATACCGGACCCTGGTGGATTATATCCGCTCTGAGAGGGAGCTCTACTGGATTCTCGATTGCTAGCTCTAGTAGAAGGGAAAACCAACTCCTTCTTGGCCAGTATGGAACGATCAATATGACGAGAGCTCGATCCTCCTTGATCTTTCTGAGAACAGCCGGAACCAACGCCAGAGGGGGAAATGCATACGAGAGAGGTTCCGTCCAATCCTGGCTCAGAGCATCTATCCCTTCTGGAAGATCCCGCGGGTTCAGAGAGAAGAATTTTGAGACCTTTGAATTTCTCCTGCTTGCGAATAGGTCTATACAGGGGGTTCCCCAGCGAAGACATAAGTCCTGGAAGACGTCCTGGTTGAGTTCCCACTCTGTTGCAGACACCTCCCTTCTGCTGAGATAGTCCGCTATAACATTCTGGGAGCCTTCCAGGTGAACCGCTGAAATAGAAAGGACCGATCTTTCTGCCCAACGAAATATCTTCTCTGTCAGTTCCTGAAGCGCATGGTGTTTCGCACCTCCTTGATGTTTCAGGAAAGAGACTTGTCACATTGTCGGACATTATCCTGACATGACGATCTTCCAGGATGTGTCGGTTCCTTCTCAAAGCTTCCCAGACCGCGTATAGTTCCTTGAAGTTGGAGGAGCTGTGGATCACGTCTTCCGGCCATCTCCCCTGAAGGATCCTGCCTTCTAGGTGAGCTCCCCAGCCCCAAGCGCTGGCGTCTGTAGTAACTACTACGTATGGATCTGCGGACCATAACACTCCTTTTCTTAATTTCTCTGGCTTTGTCCACCAGAGGAGAGACCTTCTTACACGATGTGATAGGTGTAAAGTACTGTCCAGAGAAGACAGACTCCTGTCCCATCTGGAAAGAATCAATTTCTGTAGTGGTCTTGAATGGAACTGAGCCCATCTTACACACGGAATACAGGCCGTCATCAGGCCGAGGACTCGCATGGCCGTCCTTGTCGTCATCCTGTGCTCCAGCAGGAGCCAAACCTGAGACTGTACTGCAATCAGCTTGGACTCGGGTAAGAGGGATATTCTGTTCATTGAATCCAGACGTACTCCCAGAAATGTCTTCTTGCACTCTGGAGTCAAATCGGATTTCCGCCAATTTATGACCCAACCAAGTTCTTCCATCACTGAAATAGTTTGGTTCCTGTGGTCTGATAGAATTTCTGGCGTTCTTGCCACCAGGAGAAAGTCGTCGAGATAAGGGATTATTCTGATCCCTTGATTTCTTAGGAAAGCGACAATCTCCGACACCAGTTTTGTGAAGATACGAGGTGCTGAGGCAAGACCAAATGGAAGGCACTGAAACTGGAAGTGACAGGACCCGGACGGCAGAACTACCGCAAACCTCAGAAGCCTCTGAGAAGAAGGGTGGAAGGGAACCTGATAATAGGCACTCTTTCGATCTAGAGTGCACATCACAGCATTCTGATCTATTAGGAGTAGTGCCGAACGGATGGATTCCATACGAAACCTCTTGTACCTGACCCAGGCATTTAGAGGTTTCAGATTTATTATAGTGCGAGATTCGCCGGACGGTTTCATTATGGAAAAAAGGGAGGAGTAATGTCCCAAGCCTATTTCCAGAGATGGTACCGGAATTATGACCTCTGAGGAGAGCATTTCCATCAGGTCTGCCAACATGGGAGAGTCTCGCGATACTACCGTAGGACTGATGAATCTGTCTGGTGGGTGGGGAGTAGAGCTCTATACTGTAGCCTTCTGAGATGGTCCGAAGGACCCACTGATTTTGAGTGATCCGAGCCCAATTGTGCGAAAATTGGCGGAGCCGACCCCCTATGAGACTGGCGTCATTGCGATTTAGATTTTGAGGAAGGGCTGAAGAAGAAACCTCTGTTTCTATTGCCCTGGCTACGGGAGCCCCTATAAGATCCTCTATTGGATCTGCCTCCTCTAAACTCAGACTGCCTTCTGAAGGGGAATCCTCTCCGAAAGGACTGGGGCTTCTTAGATTTCTCCTCTGGAAACCCCTTCTTTTTGTCGGAGGCTGACTCCAAAATGGTATCCAGGGAGGGTCCAAAAACCCTTTCACCTGAGAAGGGAATTGAACAAAGTTTAGATTTGGAAGCATTATCCCCCGACCAGGACCTTAGCCAGACCGCCCTCCTAGCCGCGTTAGATAAGGAACTGCATCTGGCCGAAAACCTGACTGACTCAGCAGTCATATCAGACAGATAAGCCGTGGCAGATTTCATCATAGGGAGGGAATTTATGATTTCAGATCTCGGGGTCTTATTGGATAGGTGCTCCTCCAATTGACCCATCCATAGATACATAGACCGAGCCACCGAAGTAGCTGCTATATTTGTTTTTATTAGAGCCGCAGAAGATTCCCAGGCTCTTTTTAACAATATGTCAGCCTTCCTATCCATAGGATCACGCAGGTTTGATGAGTCCTCAAAGGGTATGGCCGTTTTCTTGGCCACCTTTGCCACAGGAACGTCAATTTTGGGAACTTCGTCCCATAGTTTTATGTCATCAGGCTCATAAGGTAGACGAGCTTTAAAGTCCTTGGATAACACCAGCCGGCGTTCTGCCTCTTTCCACTCTTCCAGAATCATGGCCTTAATGTGCTCGATAACCGGAAATACTGTCTGCTGACGTGACATAAGTCCACCAAACATCAAGTCCTGCCTGGTTTGTGGTTTAGATGTCTCCTCTATTTGCATAGTGCATCGCACCGCCTCCACCAGATCATTTGTGTCTTCTGCCTGGAAGAGGTATTTTCTTTGGTAATCCTGGCTTCCTGACGGAAGCTCTCCCTCTTCCTCTGAGACGAAGTCCTCTGAGTTAGACTTGTCCTCAGAAGTAACCTCCTGTTCTCTTAAGTCCTGCTCCCGTCTGGCCCGCTTACGGGTGGGGATAGGACTGGATTTCTGCACCATGGTAGACAAAGAAGCTTGTACTTCTTCGCGTATAAGGGATCTCATCTCAGCCAGCAGTGTGGGTTGTTCGTCCCTTACGACCTTAGCTGTGCAGTCCCCGCATAAAGATTTCCCATGGGAGTCCGGAAGCTTCATATTACAAAGGGGACATCTAGCAGATTTCCCAGATGCCTTGCCGGATTTCTTAATCTGAACAGGAGGACCCGCGGGGTTTCCCTTATCCTTAAATGACATAAGAAGGGATAAGCACTGGGGTGAGCCTGCTTCTGCATATAGATAGGGGAACTTGCGCCATGCGCACTTACCCCCTCCTCGGTTGGAGTGCTTGTGTCCATGATGAGGGTAGCAGGTCCCCGCAGCTCTCAGCGCCAGATCAGGAGCGCTTCTGCCGCTGTGCGATTCACTGCACGCTTTCCCCCGCACATACAGCGTTACCGGAAGTAGCGGTAACGAAATGCCGACGGACCGGAAGTGACGCGTTCTGACGACTTCCTGCCGGGAGACGCCGTTCTGGATACCACGCTGCCCAGGATGGCCGCACACCGCGTGGATAGCGTCCGCAGCCGAGAGCCTCCCACCGGGAGGAGCGGCTGCCACCAGGAGCTTCGTCCACTCCTGGTCTTTGGAGCAGAGGGACCCCCCACCGGAGGGTTTCTGCCCTGAGCCTCTTGACAGGGGGAAGGGTATTGGCAAGCCGCACGATCCCCCTGAGCTCCGGTAAGCCCTGCGCAGCTTCTCACTCGTGCGTCCCTTCCTTGCAGGGACAGGAAAAACACTGAGGACTGTGGGTGGGACTTGACCTTTTAAACTCGTGTGTTTCCTGTCCCAGCAAGGGGAAGAGGACGTCCTCCAGGGTGCTGTCAGGATGACGTCCTGGAAAAGGATCTCGTTCCCCCCTGATGGTTGATATAGGCTACTACCGCGTAATTGTCGGACATTACTCTGGTATGACGACCCTGAAGAATTGGAAGGAAATGTTTTACTGCCCTTTCTACAGCCCATAACTCTCTTATATTGGATGTTTGATGTTTTTCTGTATGGGACCAGGACCCCTGGACGGAAAGGGACCTCAGATGTGCGCCCCATCCAGTACCACTCGCGTCTGTTGTGATCACATCCTCTATTGGAGTCAGCCACTGAACCCCTGAGCTCAAGTGATCCCTTACTGACCACCAGGCTAGGGAATCTCTGACGCGTATTGAGAGATGAATTTTTCCCTCTAAGGCTACGTTCACATTAGCGTCGCGTCGCTGTTGCGTCGGCGACGCAGCGGCGACGCGCCCCTATGTTTAACATAGGGGACGCGTGCGTATTTTTGCACGCGTTTTCCGACACGTGCGTCGTTTTAGATGCTAGCGTCGGACGCAAGAAAACGCTACAAGTTGCATTTTTCTTGCGTCCGATTTCGTCAAAAAACGATGCGCGCGTTTTTCCGTGCGTCGCGCGTTGCGTCGCCGACGCAGGGCGGCGCAACGCTAGTGTGAACGTAGCCTTAATGCCCTTCTAACAACCTCTGTGTTGACAGGACCTCCCACTGTAATTGCCTCAGGTGAAGTTGTGCCCATTTTACAGCGGGAATACAGGATGTTAGTGACCCTAGCAGGGACATCGCCTTTCTTAGTGTCATCACAGGTTGATGTATCGCCAGTTCCACAAGACTTTGTATTTTGGAAATTTTGTTCTCCGGCAGGAGACAGAGTTGACGCGTGGAATCCAGAATCAACCCCAGGAAGGATTGAACCTTCACTGGTGTTAATCTTGACTTGGCGACATTTACCTCCCAACCTAATACTGCTAGGGTCGTAGTCACTTCTTTTATTTGCGCAAGACAGTGATCCACTGATCTGCCTATTATCAGGAAGTCGTCTAGGTACGGGACGATGACTATGTCCCGGGAACGGAGGAAGGACATGACCTCTGACATTAATTTTGTAAATATCCTTGGCGCTATTGATAGACCAAATGGAAGGGCAGCATACTGGTAGTGTTTGAGCTGACCTTGGACAAACAGTGCTACCCTCAGAAATTTTTGATAGTCTTGATGAATTGGGACATGGTAGTACGCGTCCTTTAAGTCTATAGCTGCCATGAAGCAGTCTGGAAACAGCATCTTTATCGCTGAGCTTACCGACTCCATCTTGAAGGAGTAATTTTTTATTGACAGATTTAGTTTTTTTAGGTTGACAATAGTCCTTAGTGAGCCATCTGGTTTTCGTATTAAGAAGAGAGGGGAATAAAACCCTTCTCCTTCCTCTACTTTTGGAACTTCTACTAGGACCTTTTTTAGAACTAGCCCCAATACATCTGTTTCCAGAGCTAGCTGTTCTTCTGGAAGTTTCCTGCATGGCGTTAACACAAAAGTCTCTCGAGGTAGATGAACAAAGTTTATTTTTAGTCCGTCGCTGACAACATTCAACGCCCAACGACTGGGGGAAATATTCAACCAGGCATGAAGATAGAACGAAAGCCTTTCCCCTACTTCTAGCATGGCGTCATTGGGGGGGGGCTTTTTTGTTGATGTGGAGGGGCCCTTAAACATGTACCCCGATCCTTTCCTATCTCTATAGTCCCAGTTTCTTCTATCTCCCGGAGGGCGACCTCTATTGAATTTTCCCCTCCGAAAATAAGGCCGTCTGATATCCACTGGGAAACCTTTTTTCCTGTCGCCAGCTTTTTCTAAAATGTCCTCTAGTTTGTGACCGAAGAGGAATTTGCCGTCGCACGGAATGGAACAGAGTCTGTTTTTTGAGGGTAAGTCCCCTGGGCACCCTTTCAATCACAAGGCACGTCTTGCCGCGTTAGACAATCCCGCTGCCCTAGCTGCAAGTCTTACAGAGTCAGCTGAGGAATCCGCTATAAAGGCCGCTGCTCCTTGTGCCATTGCCATATTGGCTAGGATTTCATCTCTCGGCACTCTAGACTTTAACTGATCCTCTAATTGTTGCAGCCAGACTATAAGGGAGCGGGCAACACATGTACCAGCTATTGCCGGCTTTAAACCTCCTGCGGCTGCCTCCCAGGTATGTTTTAAAAAAGCATCAGCCTTTTTGTCTAGAGGGTCTCTAAGGATGCCTGAATCATCCAAGGGTAGTGAAGATCTCTTAGAAGATCTGGCCACTGCACCATCAATTTTAGGGGCTTTATCCCATATTTCTGAATCCTTATCAAAAGGATAACGTCTCTTGGAGGCTGAGGGAAGACTACCCGACTTTTCAGGCTTTTTCCACTCCTTTTCTATAAGGGTTTTAACTCTATTATTTACAGGGAAGGTACGCTTCCTTTTCTCCTTCAAACCACCAAACATAACGTCCTCTACTGATCTGGACTTTTTCTCGTCCTTAAGGCCCATTGTAGCCCTAACAGATTTAACCAGTTTATCTGTATTTTCAGTTAGGAAGCATGGTCGGCCCCCAACATCACTATCCGAAGAGGAGCCTGAGAATACAGAAGAGGATGAACAGGGAGACAGAGGTCCTTCTTGATATTCCTCATCAGATTGAGGGGTATCAGAATCTGGAACAGTCTCTATAGGTACCGTCACACTAGACGATATCGCTAGCGATCCGTGATGTTGCAGCGTCCTGGCTAGCGATATCGTCCAGTGTGACAGGCAGCAGCGATCAGGCCCCTGCTGTGATATCGCTGGTCGGGGAAGAAAGTCCAGAACTTTGTTTCGTCGCTGGATCTCCCGCTGACATCGCTGAATCGGCGTGTGTGACGCCGATTCAGCGATGTCTTCGCTGGTAACCAGGGTAAACATCGGGTTACTAAGCGCAGGGCCGCGCTTAGTAACCCGATGTTTACCCTGGTTACCATCGTTAAAGTAAAAAAAACAACCACTACATACTTACCTAGCGCTGTCTGTCCCCGGCGCTCTGCTTCTCTGCTCTGGCTGTGAGCACAGCGGCCGGAAAGCAGAGCGGTGACGTCACCGCTGTGCTTCCCGGCTGCCCGGCGCTCACAGCCAGAGCAGAGAAGCACACCGCCGGGGACAGACAGCGGTAGGTAAGTATGTAGTGGTTGTTTTTTTTACTTTAACGATGGTAACCAGGGTAAACATCGGGTTACTAAGCGCGGCCCTGCGCTTAGTAACCCGGTGTTTACTCTGGTTACCGGCATCGTTGGTCGCTGGAGAGCTGTCTGTGTGACAGCTCTCCAGCGACCAAACAGCGACGCTGCAGCGATCCGGATCGTTGTCGGTATCGCTGCAGCGTCGCTTAGTGTGACGGTACCTTAAGACCTTACTTCTCTTTTTAAGGGCTGATTTTAAAGACCCTTTAACCTCTGCCCTAATCATGGCCCTGAGGCTAGTGGCAAAGTCAGGGGATTCATCCTGAATAGTTTTTTGAATGGAGTCCGCACAGAGGCTTTTCTGCCATTGGACTGCTAGCGGGGTTTTGCAGAGGGCACATTCTTTGTTCTTGGATTTGGCACTAGTCTTCCTCGGCGCCTGATAAGCAAGCAGAGATATGCCGCCCATTAACACCATGCGACATTCACGAAGATCACTCACCACCCGCTGACACTCAAGGGTACCGGCTTTTGAGGCTGATCTGGAGTGCGGATAACGTCCCTCCTAGAAGCTGAGGAGTCCTGTGATTTCCGATCCGGACGACTGCTGCTTCTCCTCCTAGCATGCTGGTGAGCAGACATGGCACCTGATAAGCTCTCCTGCTGCTGCTGCTGCTGTGGTGATGACTGATTTGAGTGTTGCGCGATACAGTCCTCCATAGCTGAGCTCTGTATATGCGAGCACTTTCCCTGTGGATCCACTCCCTTTTAAAGGGTGATCCACTCTGCTCACCGCCTCTTCCGGTACCATCTTCTGCCCCTCCCCCGCCTCTGCGCCCACCGGAGACCGCCAGGGGATTCCTGAGACGCCGCAGCGTTTGTTCATGGGCGCCGCCATCTTGGATCCAGCGCGCAGCAGCGACGTCACGAGGCCACGCCTACTCCCTGCATGCCGCGCGCATCACCGCCGCGCACCCGGAAACCAGAGCCGGCGGCAGCAGAGGGGGAAGAGAGCGGCGTGGCAGCCGCAGAAGAGCCACAGGACTCCGGACTGCGCTGCCAACGCCCGCACGTGCGCTAAGGCCCCAGGACCCGCGAACGGCGCTCCCACACCCTGAAGGCCGGCCTACAGGCATTCTGCCTGTTCTTCCAGAGCCGGGACAGGAGTGGGTGAGTCGGAATCTTCAATCAACATACCGCCGTACATTCAGCACAAGGGTTCCCCTCAGGACAGGAAACCCAACTGAAGCGAGGGAGAGGTACCGCCCTTTTATTTCAGTAGGTTTCCTGTCCTGACTGGGCGGATCCCCTCTCTCATGTGTGCCGTCATGGGAGACGGGAAAATCCACTCTTTGCACTCGTTGTGCTTAGCTTCTGGCGGTTTCAGTGAGTGATCGATCTATTGAGGGACATTCGGAATATGTAATTCGTATATTTCAAGCCCGGGTCGGTACCCATATATATCACGCTAACAGAACAAAGGAACTCAGGGCTTCTACACCAGTTTTGGCAGGTATTCGATTGGAGGGAGAATGAGTAGTTTTAGGGATATGTCTGCTACTTGCAGCTAAAAGAAATAAAAATTCTTTTGGGGGGGACAAATGAGGGGTTTAGGATTCACACACACACACACACACACACACACGTACGTAGGCAGAATGAGAAGAGGGGGTTGGAATAGCCCACAGCGTGTGTCGGCTCAGCTTTAAAGGGAACCTGTCACCCCCCCAGGCGTTTGAAACTAAAAGCGCCACCTTGTGCAGCAGTAATGCTGCATTCTGACAAGGTGGCTCTATTAGTTATTGGTGCTGTAACTGCAGAAATAATCCGTTTTGTAATTTGTCCTAAATACCTTTCTTCAGTCCTGGATGCAGGCCTTTCCCCCCCTGCTGCAGATGCCACACAGCCGTCACTCAAGTCTTCTTGGCGCAGTCTCCTCAGCGCTGTTTTGAAATCAGCTGGCGTCTGCGCTCTGGCGCCAAGAAGACTTGAGTGACAGCTGTGTGGCATCTGCAGCAGGGGTGGAAGGCCTGCCTCCAGGACTGAAGAAAGGTATTTAGGACAAATTACAAAACGGATTATTTCTGCAGTTACAGCACCAATAACTGAAAGAGCCACCTTGTCAGAATGCAGCATTACTGCTGCACAAGGTGGCTCTTTTAGTTTCAAACGCCTGGGGGGAGTGGGGGGTGACAGGTTCCCTTTAAGAGACTTAGCAGAGCTCAGTATGAGTGATAATACACGAGTATGAATGATAATACACAATCAAAAGACTCATGTTCCTGACAGCCATCTCAGTCTCCTGACCTCAATATCATTGAGCCACTCTGGGGAGATCTCAAGCGCGCAGTTCATGTTAGACAGCCCAGGAATTTACAGGAACTGGAGGCTCTTTGCCGAGAAGAGTGGGCAGCTTTACTTTATTTTGAGAAAATAAAGAACCTCATCCACAACTACCACAAAAGACTTCAAGATGTCACTGATGTTAGTGGAGGCAATACACATATTAGGAAATGGGGTATGTGAACTTTTGATCGGGGTCATTTGGATGTTTTGGGTTGTCATTATGATGTAAATAGAAAAAACACAGTAGATGACAATAAATGGCTTCACCCAACCACTAACCATGAGTGGAGGAAAAGTTTTGGTGTTATCATTCATATTCTCTGAAAAAAGGGCAAGAAAGCAAAAATTCTCCCGGGATATGTAAACTTTTGGGCAACCACACACATGGCAGTAAGGGCTCCGCACACACACACACGGGGCAGTTAGCGCTCCGCACACACACACACACACACGGGACAGTCAGGGCTCCACACACACAGGACAGTCAGGGCTCCACACACACACACACACACGTGGCAGTCAGGGCTCCGCACACACACACACGTGGCAGTCAGGGCTCCGCACACACACACACGGGGTAGTCAGGGCTCCGCACACACACACGTGGCAGTCAGGGCTCCGCACACACACACACGGGGTAGTCAGGGCTCTGCACACACACACACGGGTCAGTCAGGGCTCCACACACACACACACACACACACACACGGGGCAGTCAAGGCTCCGCACACACACACGGGGTAGTCAGGGCTCCGCACACACACACACGTGGCAGTCATGGCTCCGCACACACACACACACACACGGGGCAGTCAGGGCTCCGCACACACGGGGCAGTCAGGGCTCCGAACACACACACACGGGGCAGTCAGGGCTCCGCACACACACACACGGGGCAGTCAGGGCTCCGCACACACACACACACACACAAGGGGCAGTCAGGGCTCCGCACACACACACACACACACAAGGGGCAGTCAGGGCTCCGCACACACACACACGGGGCAGTCAGGGCTCCGCACACACACACACACACAAGGGGCAGTCAGGGCTCCGCACACACACACACACACACAAGGGGCAGTCAGGGCTCCGCACACACACACACACACAAGGGGCAGTCAGGGCTCCGCACACACACACACACACGGGACAGTCAGGGCTCCGCACACACACACACAGCGCAGTCAGGGCTCTGCACACACAAGGGGTAGTCAGGGCTCCGCACACACACGGGGCAGTCAGGTCTCCGCACACACACACACGGGGCAGTCAGGGCTCCGCACACACACATGGGGCATTCAGGGCTCTGCACACAGAGGCGTAGCTAGAGCTTTTGCCGCCCGGGGCTGATCCCGAGTTTGGCGCCCCCCCCATCTCAATACACACAAAGGTTACCAAAAATGGTTTTCCTGTTTTGTAGAACTTAAACTGGGCCTAATGGTGTCACCCCCACATGCCACACCTGTGACTTAATACCACCACACCATGACCAGGCCACATAGTGACCGAATAATACTACATACAAGGGACAAATACCACCGCACCATTTCCAGACCACATATTACCACCACATAGTGACTGAATACTACAATACTGATCAGTAATAAAAAAAAAACCACAATACTATCACCATAAGTGCCAGTATTCACAGGAGATCTGTACTTAGTATGCAGTGTCTGTGTAGAGGTAATACAGAGATCACTGGTGACATTATACACAGGACCTCTATATAGTATACAGTGTATAGTGTCAGTGTATAGGTAACACTGACTCACCAGTGACGTCTCTAGGTGAAGTCCTTCATCTTTCATCCAGCACAGACCGCCATCATTCCTTCCAGCCAGGACTCGTTTCTGCAGGAAATAACACAGTTATCTCGAGCTCCGCTTGCAGAACACATTACTTAATTTTTCACAACTTCTACATTACACCACATGAAGAAAAAAAGGTGATAGTGTCACTCTGCACAGTAACAGGACCGCCCCCCCATTTAAAACAGTATACTCAAAAAATAAAATAAATACATCACTGCAGTAACAATATCCCTTAATTATCCCCTATGGTAATAATATTCCCCACCCTGGCCCCGTTTATCTCATTCCTGGCTCCAGCCATATGTTCTCGTATCCTGCCCTCATGAGTATCCATTCTACCCCATATGATCTCCCCATCCTGCCCCATGATCCAATCCTGCCCCGTGTCTCCAATCATGCCCCGTATCTACATTCTGCCCATGCCTCAAGTCCTGCCCCCAGTGTGTCCAGCATATTACCCCCATGTTGTCCAGCAATCTGCCCCAGTGTGTCCAGCATATTACCCCCATGTTGTCCAGCAATCTGCCCCAGTGTGTCCAGCATATTACCCCCAGTGTGTCCAGCAATCTGCCCCAGTATGTCCAGCATATTACCCCCAGTGTGTCCAGCAATCTGCCCTCAGTGTGTCCAGCAATCTGCCCCAGTGTCCAGCCTTTCCCCAGTGTGTCCAGCAGTCTGCCCCAGTGTGTCCAGCATATTACCCCCAGTGTCCAGCATTGCCCCAGTGTGTCCAGTATATTACCCCCAGTGTGTCCAGCAATCTGCCCCAGTGTCCAGCATTGCCCCAGTGTGTCCAGAAGTCTGCCCCAGGGTCTCCAGCATTGCCTCAATGTGTCCAGAAATCTGCCCCAGGGTCTCCAGTATTGCCCCAGTGTGTCCAGCAATCTGCCCCAGGGTCTCCAGTATTGCCCCAGTGTGTCCAGCAATCTGCCCCATGGTCTCCTGTATTGCCCCAGTGTGTCCAGCATTCTGCCCCATGGTCTCCAGTATTGCCCCGGTGTGTCCAGCAATCTGCCCCATGGTCTCCAGTATTGCCCCAGTATGTCCAGAAGTCTGCCCCAGGGTCTCCAGCATTGCCTCAATGTGTCCTGAAATCTGCCCCATGGTCTCCAGTATTCAGTGTGTCCAGCATTCTGCCCCATAGTCTCCTGTACTGCCCCAGTGTGTCCAGCATTCTGCCCCATGGTCTCCAGTATTGCCCCAGTGTGTCCAGCAATCTGCCCCATGGTCTCCTGTATTGCCCCAGTGTGTCCAGCAATCTGCCCCATGGTCTCCTGTATTGCCCCAGTGTGTCCAGCAATCTGCCCCATGGTCTCCTGTATTGCCCCAGTGTGTCCAGCAATCTGCCCCATAGTCTCCTGTATTGCCCCAGTGTGTCCAGCAATCTGCCCCATGGTCTCCTGTATTGCCCCAGTGTGTCCAGCATTCTGCCCCATGGTCTCCAGTACTGCCCCAGTGTGTCCAGCAATCTGCCCCATGGTCTCCAGCATTGCCCCAGCCCCAGACAGTCAGACATAAAGAAAAAAAAAAAGTAAAATCCTCACCTCTCCAGTTCCCAGCGCAGGTCCGGTGCAGTCAGCGTCTCTCCGGCTCTGCGACGCTCAGGACAGAGAGGCAGAGCGGCGCACACAGTAGTGACGTCATCGCGCCCTCTGCTCTGAGACGTCACAGAGTCAGAGGACGCTGCAGCTGCCGGCGCCGCAGGAACCAGGAGAGGTGAGTATAGAGCGGGGGGCGGGGGCGGGACCCGGGGGTGGGGGGAGCTGGCCCTGGTCGTGGCGGCGGACGGCGCCGCCCGAAGATTTAAAGGGGCGTCTTTTTTTTTTTTTTTTATCTTCTTCTCCTGCAGCGCCGGCCGCCCCCAGCATTGTGCCGCCCGGGGCGGACCGACCCCCCCGCACCCCCCTTCCTACGCCACTGTCTGCACACACACACACACACGGGGCAGTCAGGGCTCCGCACATACATATACGGGGCAGTCAGGGCTCCACACACACACACACACACACACACACACACACACACTGGGTAGTCAGGGCTCTGCACACACACATGGGGCATTCAGGGATATACACACACACATGCGGGGCAGTCAGGGATCCGCACACACACACACGGGGCAGTCAGGGCTCCGCACACACACACGGCAGTCAGGGCTATACACACACACACACCATTGTATTTCAGGTCACGTGTCCTGTCAGCCGTTGTCAGGCATGTCACTTACTGGCCGCTCTTCCTCCATCACGTGATTAGTCCGCGAAGGCGAAGACACGTCATATAAAGACCACGCCCCCGCCCCGAGCCTTTGAAAGCCCCGCCCCCAGGAAGGAGACCCGGAAGTAAGGAGAGACAGAGGCGATAGGGCAGGAGCCCTCTGGTGACGTCATGGCCATGTGATACATGAAGGGGAAACTCATTGGCTGCAGCAGTTCCCCCTGTGAGCTCTGCGGTGCTGGACTGCAGTTCTGGCTTCCGCTCTGGACACCTGGAGCTGAGCTGTTAACCCTTTATCTGCAGTCAGAAATGTCATTTCTCCTTACTAGCAGCCGTGTCATGGCCTGGTGTGTGCTGGACGAATCAGACCCGCCACTTCAGAGAAGTCAGCCTGAGCCTCCGTGTTCTCAGAGCCGCCACTACAGAGACGTCAGCCTGAGCCTCCGTGTTCTCAGAGCCGCCACTACAGAGACATCAGCCTGAGCCTCCGTGTTCTCAGAGCCGCCACTTCAGAGAAGTCAGCCTGAGCCTCCGTGTTCTCAGAGCCGCCACTACAGAGACGTCAGCCTGAGCCTCCGTGTTCTCAGAGCCGCCACTACAGAGACATCAGCCTGAGCCTCCGTGTTCTCAGAGCCGCCACTTCAGAGAAGTCAGCCTGAGCCTCCGTGTTCTCAGAGCCGCCACTACAGAGACGTCAGCCTGAGCCTCCGTGTTCTCAGAGCCGCCACTACAGAGACATCAGCCTGAGCCTCCGTGTTCTCAGAGCCGCCACTTCAGAGAAGTCAGCCGGAGCCTCAGTGTTCTCAGACCCGCCACTACAGAGACGTCAGCCTGAGCCTCCGTGTTCTCAGAGCCGCCACTACAGAGACGTCAGCCTGAGCCTCCGTGTTCTCAGAGCCGCCACTACAGAGACATCAGCCTGAGCCTCCGTGTTCTCAGAGCCGCCACTACAGAGACATCAGCCTGAGCCTCCGTGTTCTCAGAGCCGCCACTACAGAGACGTCAGCCTGAGCCTCCGTGTTCTCAGAGCCGCCACTACAGAGACATCAGCCTGAGCCTCCGTGTTCTCAGAGCCGCCACTACAGAGACGTCAGCCTGAGCCTCCGTGTTCTCAGAGCCGTAACTACAGAGACATCAGCCTGATCCTCCGTGTTCTCAGAGCCGCCACTTCAGAGACGTCAGCCTGAGCCTCCGTGTTCTCAGAGCCGCCACTTCAGAGACATCAACCTGAGCCTCCGTGTTCTCAGAGCTTCCACTTCAGAGACGTCAGCCTGATCCTCCGTGTTCTCAGAGCCGCCACTACAGAGACGTCAGCCTGAGCCTCCGTGTTCTCATAGCCGCCACTTCAGAGACGTCAGCCTGAGCCTCCGTGTTCTCAGAGCCGCCACTTCAGAGACATCAACCTGAGCCTCCGTGTTCTCAGAGCTTCCACTTCAGAGACGTCAGCCTGATCCTCCGTGTTCTCAGAGCCGCCACTACAGAGACGTCAGCCTGAGCCTCCTTGTTCTCATAGCCGCCACTTCAGAGACGTCAGCCTGAGCCTCCGTGTTCTCAGAACCGCCACTTCAGAGACGTCAGCCTGAGCCTCCGTGTTCTCAGAGCCGCCACTTCAGAGACGTCAGCCTGAGCCTCCGTGTTCTCAAAGCCGCCACTTCAGAGACGTCAGCCTGAGCCTCCGTGTTCTCAGAGCCGCCACTTCAGAGACGTCAGCCTGATCCTCCGTGTTCTCAGACCCGCCACTTCAGAGACGTCAGCCTGATCCTCCGTGTTCTCAGACCCGCCACTTCAGAGATGTCAGCCTGAGCCTCCGTGTTCTCAGAGCTGCCACTACAGAGACGTCAGCCTGAGCCTCCGTGTTCTCAGAGCCGCCACTTCAGAGACGTCAGCCTGAGCCTCCGTGTTCTCAGAGCCGCCACTTCATAGACGTCAGCTCGAGCCTCCGTGTTCTCAGAGCCGCCACTTCAGAGACGTCAGCCCGAGCCTCCGTGTTCTCAGAGCCGCCACTTCAGAGACGTCAGCCCGATCCTCCGTGTTCTCAGAGCCGCCACTTCAGAGACGTCAGCCTGAGCCTCCGTGTTCTCAGAGCCGCCACTACAGAGACGTCAGCCTGAGCCTCCGTGTTCTCAGAGCCGCCACTACAGAGACGTCAGCCTGAGCCTCCGTGTTCTCAGAGCCGCCACTTCAGAGAAGTCAGCCGGAGCCTCAGTGTTCTCAGACCCGCCACTACAGAGACGTCAGCCTGAGCCTCCGTGTTCTCAGAGCCGCCACTACAGAGACGTCAGCCTGAGCCTCCGTGTTCTCAGAGCCGCCACTACAGAGACATCAGCCTGAGCCTCCGTGTTCTCAGAGCCGCCACTACAGAGACATCAGCCTGAGCCTCCGTGTTCTCAGAGCCGCCACTTCAGAGACATCAACCTGAGCCTCCGTGTTCTCAGAGCTTCCACTTCAGAGACGTCAGCCTGATCCTCCGTGTTCTCAGAGCCGCCACTACAGAGACGTCAGCCTGAGCCTCCGTGTTCTCATAGCCGCCACTTCAGAGACGTCAGCCTGAGCCTCCGTGTTCTCAGAGCCGCCACTTCAGAGACATCAACCTGAGCCTCCGTGTTCTCAGAGCTTCCACTTCAGAGACGTCAGCCTGATCCTCCGTGTTCTCAGAGCCGCCACTACAGAGACGTCAGCCTGAGCCTCCGTGTTCTCATAGCCGCCACTTCAGAGACGTCAGCCTGAGCCTCCGTGTTATCAGAACTGCCACTTCAGAGACGTCAGCCTGAGCCTCCGTGTTCTCAGAGCCGCCACTTCAGAGACGTCAGCCTGAGCCTCCGTGTTCTCAAAGCCGCCACTTCAGAGACGTCAGCCTGAGCCTCCGTGTTCTCAGAGCCGCCACTTCAGAGACGTCAGCCTGATCCTCCGTGTTCTCAGACCCGCCACTTCAGAGATGTCAGCCTGAGCCTCCGTGTTCTCAGAGCTGCCACTTCAGAGACGTCAGCCTGAGCCTCCGTGTTCTCAGAGCCGCCACTTCAGAGACGTCAGCCTGAGCCTCCGTGTTCTCAGAGCCGCCACTTCATAGACGTCAGCTCGAGCCTCCGTGTTCTCAGAGCCGCCACTTCAGAGACGTCAGCCCGAGCCTCCGTGTTCTCAGAGCCGCCACTTCAGAGACGTCAGCCCGATCCTCCGTGTTCTCAGAGCCGCCACTTCAGAAACGTCAGCCTGAGCCTCCGTGTTCTCAGCCGCCACTACAGAGACGTCGGCCTGAGCCTCCGTGTTTTCAGAGCCGCCACTACAGAGACGTCAGCCTGAGCCTCCGTGTTCTCAGAGCCGCCACTTCAGAGACGTCAGCCTGAGCCTCCGTGTTCTCAGAGCCGCCACTTCAGAGACGTCAGCCGGAGCCTCCGTGTTCTCAGAGCCGCCACTTCAGAGACGTCAGCCGGAGCCTCCGTGTTCAGAGCCGCCACTTCAGAGACGTCAGCCTGAGCCTCCGTGTTCTCCGAGCCGCCACTTCAGAGACGTCAGCCTGAGCCTCCGTGTTCTCAGAGCCGCCACTTCAGAGACGTCAGCCTGAGCCTCCGTGTTCTCAGAGCCGCCACTTCAGAGATGTCAGCCTGATCCTCTGTGTCCTCAGAGCCGCCACTTCAGAGATGTCAGCCTGAGCCTCCGTGTTCTCAGAGCCGCCACTTCAGAGACGTCAGCCTTAGCCTCCGTGTTCTCAGAGCCGCCACTTCAAAGACGTCAGCCGGACCCTCCGTGTTCTCAGAGCCGCCACTTCAGAGACGTCAGCCTTATCCTCCGTGTTCTCAGCCGCCACTTCAGAGACGTCAGCCTGAGCCTCCGTGTTCTCAGCAGCCACTACAGAGACGTCAGCCTGATCCTCCGTGTTCTCAGAGCCGCCACTACAGAGACGTCAGCCTGAGCCTCCGTGTTCTCCGAGCCGCCACTTCAGAGACGTCAGCCTGATTCTCCGTGTTCTCAGAGCCGCCACTACAGAGACGTCAGCCTGATCCTCCGTGTTCAGAGCCGCCACTTCAGAGACGTCAGCCTGAGCCTCCGTGTTCTCCGAGCCGCCACTTCAGAGACGTCAGCCTGAGCCTCCGTGTTCTCAGAGCCGCCACTTCAGAGACGTCAGCCTGAGCCTCCGTGTTCTCAGAGCCGCCACTTCAGAGATGTCAGCCTGATCCTCCGTGTCCTCAGAGCCGCCACTTCAGAGATGTCAGCCTGAGCCTCCGTGTTCTCAGAGCCGCCACTTCAGAGACGTCAGCCTGAGCCTCCGTGTTCTCAGAGCCGCCACTTCAAAGACGTCAGCCTGAGCCTCCGTGTTCTCAGAGCCGCCACTTCAGAGACGTCAGCCGGACCCTCCGTGTTCTCAGAGCCGCCACTTCAGAGACGTCAGCCTTATCCTCCGTGTTCTCAGCCGCCACTTCAGAGACGTCAGCCTGAGCCTCCGTGTTCTCAGCAGCCACTACAGAGACGTCAGCCTGATCCTCCGTGTTCTCAGAGCCGCCACTACAGAGACGTCAGCCTGATTCTCTGTGTTCTCAGAGCCGCCACTACAGAGACGTCAGCCTGATTCTCCGTGTTCTCAGAGCCGCCACTACAGAGACGTCAGCCTGATCCTCCGTGTTCTCAGAGCCGCCACTTCAGAGACGTCAGCCTGAGCCTCCGTGTTCTCAGAGCCGCCACTTCAGAGACGTCAGCCTGAGCCTCCGTGTTCTCAGAGCCGCCACTTCAGAGACGTCAGCCTGAGCCTCCGTGTTCTCAGAGCCGCCACTACAGAGACGTCAGCCTGAGCCTCCGTGTTCTCAGAGCCGCCACTACAGAGACGTCAGCCTGAGCCTCCGTGTTCTCAGAGCCGCCACTACAGAGACGTCAGCCTGAGCCTCCGTGTTCTCAGAGCCGCCACTACAGAGACGTCAGCCTGAGCCTCCGTGTTCTCAGAGCCGCCACTACAGAGACGTCAGCCTGAGCCTCCGTGTTCTCAGAGCCGCCACTTCAGAGACGTCAGCCGGAGCCTCAGTGTTCTCAGACCCGCCACTACAGAGACGTCAGCCTGAGCCTCCGTGTTCTCAGAGCCGCCACTACAGAGACGTCAGCCTGAGCCTCCGTGTTCTCAGAGCCGCCACTACAGAGACGTCAGCCTGAGCCTCCGTGTTCTCAGAGCCGCCACTACAGAGACATCAGCCTGAGCCTCCGTGTTCTCAGAGCCGCCACTACAGAGACGTCAGCCTGAGCCTCCGTGTTCTCAGAGCCGCCACTACAGAGACGTCAGCCTGAGCCTCCGTGTTCTCAGAGCCGCCACTCCAGAGAAGTCAGCCGGAGCCTCCGTGTTCTCAGAGCCGCCACTTCAGAGAAGTCAGCCGGAGCCTCAGTGTTCTCAGACCCGCCACTACAGAGACGTCAGCCTGAGCCTCCGTGTTCTCAGAGCCGCCACTACAGAGACGTCAGCCTGAGCCTCCGTGTTCTCAGAGCCGCCACTACAGAGACATCAGCCTGAGCCTCCGTGTTCTCAGAGCCGCCACTTCAGAGATGTCAGCCTGAGCCTCCGTGTTCTCAGAGCCGCCACTTCAGAGACGTCAGCCTGAGCCTCCGTGTTCTCAGAGCCGCCACTTCAAAGACGTCAGCCTGAGCCTCCGTGTTCTCAGAGCCGCCACGTCAGAGACGTCAGCCGGACCCTCCGTGTTCTCAGAGCCGCCACTTCAGAGACGTCAGCCTTATCCTCCGTGTTCTCAGCAGCCACTACAGAGACGTCAGCCTGGTCCTCCGTGTTCTCAGAGCCGCCACTACAGAGACGTCAGCCTGAGCCTCCGTGTTCTCAGCAGCCACTACAGAGACGTCAGCCTGGTCCTCCGTGTTCTCAGAGCCGCCACTACAGAGACGTCAGCCTGATTCTCTGTGTTCTCAGAGCCGCCACTACAGAGACGTCAGCCTGATTCTCCGTGTTCTCAGAGCCGCCACTACAGAGACGTCAGCCTGATCCTCCGTGTTCTCAGAGCCTCCACTTCAGAGACGTCAGCCTGAGCCTCCGTGTTCTCAGAGCCGCCACTTCAGAGACGTCAGCCTGAGCCTCCGTGTTCTCAGAGCCGCCACTTCAGAGACGTCAGCCTGAGCCTCCGTGTTCTCAGAGCCGCCACTTCAGAGACGTCAGCCTGAGCCTCCGTGTTCTCAGAGCCGCCACTTCAGAGACGTCAGCCTGAGCCTCCGTGTTCTCAGAGCCGCCACTTCAGAGACGTCAGCCTGAGCCTCCGTGTTCTCAGAGCCGCCACTTCAGAGACGTCAGCCTGAGCCTCCGTGTTCTCAGAGCCGCCACTTCAGAGACGTCAGCCTGAGCCTCCGTGTTCTCAGAGCCGCCACTTCAGAGACGTCAGCCTGAGCCTCCGTGTTCTCAGAGCCGCCACTACAGAGACGTCAGCCTGAGCCTCCGTGTTCTCAGAGCTGCCACTTCAGAGACGTCAGCCTTATCCTCCCTGTTCTCAGAGCTGCCAATTCAGAGACGTCAGCCTGAGCCTCCGTGTTCTCAGAGCCGCCTCTTCAGAGACGTCAGCCTGATCCTCCGTGTTCTCAGAGCCGCCTCTTCAGAGACGTCAGCCTGAGCCTTCGTGTTCTCAGAGCGGTGCGTGTGACGTCTCTCCCGCAGCGATACCAGTGTAATTTCTCCTACAACATAGTAACATAGCTTTTATGGTTGAAGGAAGACTTTAAGTCCATCTATTTCAACCCATATCCCAACCTAACATACCCAACGGTGCCGGAGACGGTGCCATATCTCCCGTAGCGGCGCTGGTGACATCTGTCCCGCACCTGTGTCAGTGTTGGTGCCATCTCTCCTGCAGCAGTGCCAGTGATGTTGCCATGTTCTCAGAGCCACTGCTGGTCTCTCTCCTCTAGCGATGCCAGTGACATCTCTCCCACAGCTGTGTTGGTGACTTCTCTCTTTGTTCAGCAGTGCTGGTGACATCTTTCCCGCAGTGGTGCCCGTGATGTCTCTCCCACAGCGTTGCTGGTGACATCTGTCCCGCAGTGGTGCCCATGAAGTCTCTCCCACAGCGTTGCTGGTGACATCTCTCCCGCAGTGGTGCCCGTGATGTCTCTCCCACAGCGTTGCTGGTGATATCTCTCCCGCAGTGGTGCCCGTGATGTCTCTCCCACAGCGTTGCTGGTGATATCTCTCCCGCAGTGGTGCCCATGATGTCTCCCACAGCGGTGCTGGTGACATCTCTCCCGCAGTGGTGCCCGTGATGTCTCTCCCGCAGCTGTGTTGGTGACTTCTCTCTTTGTTCAGCAGTGCTGGTGATATCTCTCCCGCATTGGTGCCCGTGATGTCTCTCCCACAGCGTTGCTGGTGATATCTCTCCCGCAGTGGTGCCCATGATGTCTCCCACAGCGGTGCTGGTGACGTCTCTCCCGCAGTGGTGCCCGTGATGTCTCTCCCGCAGCTGTGTTGGTGACTTCTCTCTTTGTTCAGCAGTGCTGGTGACATCTCTCCCGCAGTGGTGCCCGTGATGTCTCTCCCACAGCGTTGCTAGGGACATCTCTCCCGCAGTGGTGCCCATGACGTCTGTCCCACAGCGGTGCTGGTGAAATCTCTCCTGCAGTGGTGCCCGTGATGTCTCTCCCACAGCGTTGTTGGTGATATCTCTCCCGCAGTGGTGCCCGTGATGTCTCTCACACAGCGTTGCTGGTGACGTCTCTCCCGCAGTGGTGCCCGTGATGTCTCTCCCGCAGCGATGCCAGTGACATCTCTCCTACAGCTGTGTTGGTGACTTCGCTCTTTATTCAGCAGTGCTGGTGACATCTCTCCCGCAGTGGTGCCCGTGATGTCTCTCCCACAGCGTTGCTGGTGACATCTGTCCCGCAGTGGTGCCCATGACGTCTCTCCCACAGCGGTGCTGGTGACATCTCTCCTGCAGTGGTGCCCGTGATGTCTCTCCCACAGCGTTGCTGGTGATATCTCTCCCGCAGTGGTGCCCGTGATGTCTCTCCCACAGCGTTGCTGGTGACGTCTCTCCCGCAGTGGTGCCCGTGATGTCTCTCCCACAGCATGCTTTTGACATCTCTCCTGCAGTGGTGCCCGTGATGTCTCTCCCACAGCGTTGTTGGTGATATCTCTCCCGCAGTGGTGCCCGTGATGTCTCTCACACAGCGTTGCTGGTGACGTCTCTCCCGCAGTGGTGCCCGTGATGTCTCTCCCGCAGCGATGCCAGTGACATCTCTCCTACAGCTGTGTTGGTGACTTCTCTCTTTATTCAGCAGTGCTGGTGACATCTCTCCCGCAGTGGTGCCCGTGATGTCTCTCCCACAGCGTTGCTGGTGACATCTGTCCTGCAGTGGTGCCCATGACGTCTCTCCCACAGCGGTGCTGGTGACATCTCTCCTGCAGTGGTGCCCGTGATGTCTCTCCCACAGCGTTGCTGGTGATATCTCTCCCGCAGTGGTGCCCGTGATGTCTCTCCCACAGCGTTGCTGGTGACGTCTCTCCCGCAGTGGTGCCCGTGATGTCTCTCCCACAGCGATGCTTTTGACATCTCTCCTGCAGTGGTGCCCGTGATGTCTCTCCCACAGCGTTGTTGGTGATATCTCTCCCGCAGTGGTGCCCGTGATGTCTCTCCCACAGCGTTGCTGGTGACGTCTCTCCCGCAGTGGTGCCCGTGATGTCTCTCCCACAGCGTTGTTGGTGATATCTCTCCCGCAGTGGTGCCCGTGATGTCTCTCCCACAGCGTTGCTGGTGACGTCTCTCCCACAGCGTTGCTGGTGGCATCTCTCCCGCAGTGGTGCCTGTGACGTCTCTCCCACAGCGTTGCTGGGGACATCTCTTCCGCAGTGGTGCCCATGACGTCTCTCCCACAGCGTTGCTGGTGACATCTCTCCCGCAGTGGTGCCTATGATGTCTCCCACAGCGTTGCTGGTGACATCTCTCCCGCAGTGGTGCCCGTGATGTCTCTCCCACAGCGTTGCTGGTGACGTCTCTCCCGCAGTGGTACCCATGACGTGTCTCCCACAGCGTTGCTGGTGACATCTCTCCCGCAGTGGTGCCCATGACGCCTCTCTCCCACAGCGGTGCTGGTGACATCTCTCCTGCAGCGGTGCCCATCTGTGTCATCTCACCCGCAGCCTCGCCTGATCCTGCAAGGCGTGGGAGCGCCGCTACCTATAACTTTACCCACAGATCCTCAGCAGCAAGCTATGTGCGTTTGCACTGAGACACTCATACTTCAATAGTTTCTATATGACACCACTGGGATCGTCATCCCTTTCTCTTACTCGCTTCTCTCTCATCTGGAATAAGTGATTGTGAAAAAGGCTCCGGGGAGCCGAAACGTTCTTACATATCGCATTCCTTGTATATTTCACCTATTCTGTTATGCTCCCAGATTATGAAGTAATAAATCTGTATAAATTTGGCATGAGAATCCACAAGAGTGTGTGGTGAATTACATATTCTATCTCTCCCGCAGCGGCGCCGGTGACATCTGTCCCAGGTCGGTGTCGGTGACGTCTCTCCCACAGTGGTGCCGGTGTCTCCTGCAGCAGTGCTTGTCTCGATGACATCTCTCCCGAAGCGGCCCTGGTGACATCTGTCCCACAGCGGTGTCAGTGACGTCTCTCCCACAGCGGCCCTGGTGACATCTGTCCCACAGCAGTGTGAGTGACGTCTCTCCCGAAGCGGCCCTGGTGACAGCTGTCCCACAGCAGTGTCAGCGACGTCTCTCCCACAGCGGTGCTGGTGACATCTGTCCCACAGCAGTGTCAGTGACGTCTCTCCCACAGCGGTGCTGGTGACATCTGTCCCACAGCGGTGTCAGTGACGTCTCTCCCGAAGCGGCCCTGGTGACATCTGTCCCACAGCAGTGTGAGTGACGTCTCTCCCACAGCGGTGCTGGTGACATCTGTCCCACAGCAGTCCAAATCAAATATAGAATCACTGCACTCAGTAGAGAGATATGTTTTAAGTGAATAAATTTTATTTAGGTGATGGGTGGAGCGACAAAATTTTTGACGTTTCGGCCGAACTCCGGCCTTTATCATATAGTCGCTGGAAAAAAATCAAAAAATATATACAATCAGAACAATATATACAAAATATACATATTATATATATGACGAGAGAGTTGGCATATTCAGGTTTGTATAGGTGCAATAATGCAGATGCATTTCTACTAGAGACATCAAAGAACAAAAAGATACTGGGTATCAAAGTTGCAAAGACATGGCATGTAACATAAACCAAAAAGACATAAAGCCTACCCTTCGAGGTCACCGAGAGAATGTTGGCACCGTTTGTTTTGGAACATTTAATCAATGGCATATATCCTAAAGGTAAGGATAAGGGGAAGTATAGTTAGGAAATTATCCCAGGAATCCCTGGTAAAAGTGTGATATAGGAACATCTTGTAGTGGTGTATCTCTAAATGATGTAACGTGACCGAGGGTAAAGAAAAAAGGGGGAGGAAAAAGAAAAAACATAGTACCAGTTCAGTGGATGGTCCAGAAGGGATTTTATCAGCAAGCCCGGGGAGCGCTATCTTGACCGTAGCAATAGGGCTGTAGGGGGTAAAGTGATCAAGGTAAGGATATGTAACAACCCTGAAATCTAAGTGGGCGGCAGTTCCACGAGAAGGTACTTGCATATATTGGTGGCGCAGTGGTCCTGCGGAGGCACAGGCGAGCAGGTGCAGTGTGTGTACTGCACGAGAGGGGGAACCCTTATGAACGTGCGCCGTCCGGTCATGTGACCGGAAGTAAGCCTAGAGCTACTGCGCGTGCGTGCCTCAAGAGTATGGTGTCAATGGACACCTGCGCATGCGTAGATTATACACCCCCGCTCTCTGTCATGATGTAAAGTGTCATGACAGTTTGCGGTCAGTGAGGGGGAGAGAAAGACGACCGGCTGTATGGCGCATGCGTCGGTCGGACAGCGCTAGCGAGAGCTACTGCGCGTGTGTGCCTCAATAGTATGGTGTCAATGGACACCTGCGCATGCGTAGAATATACATCCACGCTCTCTGTCATGATGTAAACTGTCATGACAGTTAGCGGTCAGTAAGGGGGAGAAAAAGATGACCGGCTGTATGGCGCATGCGTCGGTTGGACAGCGCTGGCGGGGGATGTTTGTGCCTGCGTGCATGATGAAACCGTATAAATATGAGGCACCAATGTCTGTGTGCTTGGGAACATATATTTTAAAGTGTGGAGTCACTATGTTCATACACAGACAATGTTGGTAATGTAAATACCTGTGTACTTGGAAACATATATTCTAAAGCGTGGAGTCACTACGTTCGTATATAAACATTGTTGGTAATGCAAATACGGTGAATACAGTATATACAGCACAGTTGGCGGTCAGTATAATGAGAGATGGTACAATCGACAATTTAGAAAATAATAAATAAATAATAATAATGGTAATAATCGACGTTTGTAGGAGTCCAAACAAAAGAAATAATAGAAAACAAAAGAAACAAATGGATGAAATGAAAGAAAAAAGGAGGGTAAAAGAAAAAGAAAAAAACATAAAACGAGGGGGGGGGGTGGTTAAAGCAGAAGTTGATCTTACCGCCCCAAGAAGAAGGATGAAGAGACTGAGACAAACGATTTTTCAATGGGTCTAAGGAAAGAAACACATTAAATTAGCCAATCTATTTCACGGTTTAAACCCCTAGGGTGTAGGGTATCCAGGGTGTAAATCCAATATGTTTCTCTTTGTTTTAATAAGCGGATATGGTTCCCTCCTCTTTTTGGTCTTGGCACTTTTTCAATGATCTGGAACCTTAGTTGAGATACATTATGTTTTGCCTCTTTGAAGTGTGCTGGTAGGGGTAGCCATGTCTTACCGCATCGAATAGTGGATTTATGTCCAGAAATACGGTCACGTATGGCCTGGGTGGTCTCGCCTACGTATAATAATCCACATGGGCATTTTATGATATACACAACAAAATTTGTTTCGCATGTGAAGAAGTCTTTAATAGGGTATGATTTGCCTGTTCGGGGGTGTACAACTTCGTTGCCCTTTATGATGTTTGAACAGCTCATACAGTTCAGGCACGGAAAAGTGCCCGTTCTGTGAAGTCCTGTAAGAGTACGTGTGGATGTCTTGTTGTTGTGTCCCATGTCAGCTCTGACTACCTTGTCCTTGATGTTTTGGGGTCTCCTGAGGCACATAAGAGGTGGGTTTTTGAATATGGAGATATTGGGATATGCTTTGGTGAGGAGAGGCCAGTGTTTGTGGATCAAATTGTGGACTTTATTCATGGATGGGTGATGGTCATGGACAAATGGTAACCTGGGTGGTTTTGTAGTAGGACTATTGATTTCCCTGTCCTCAAGGGCTCTGGTCATTTCTGTGGCCAATAATGTAGGTGGATAATTCCTAGATTTGAATTTGTCAGACATTTCTTGTAGTCTGGTTTGTCTGGTGGCACTGTCAAATACAATTCTTGTGACCCTTTTGAATTGCGACCGTGGAAGACTGTCCCTTGTGGATTTAGGATGGCAACTATCATAACGAAGGAGATTATTACAATCAGTGGGTTTAGTGTAGATGTCGGTAGTCAATTTGCCCTGGGGATCCTTCTGAACTCGTGTGTCCAAGAAAGTAATAGTCTCTGAGTCGTGAGAGAGTGTGAACTTGAGTTCTTCCCTGACGCCGTTGAGGGTATTAAAGAAAGTTGATAGGCTATTGGAATCTCCAAGCCAGATACAAAAAATGTCGTCGATATAGCGAAGCCATATAATGGCATGCTGCTGGAATAATGGATTGGAATAAACATAGTCACGTTCGAATCTGTCCATATACAAGTTGGCATAGGCGGGGGCAACATTTAAGCCCATCGCGGTCCCGCACGTCTGGACAAAAAAATCGTCCTCAAACCGAAAAAAGTTTTCCCTCAATACTATGTTGAGGAGATCAAGACATAGTTCTTGTGATCTTGTGTCAGTGTTTGCGTCCTCTAGGGTCTGAAAAACTGCTTGTATACCCTTTTCGTGTGCTATAGATGTGTACAGGCTGTTCACATCAAGGGTACAGAGGATACTGGTAGATGGAACTGTGTCAAGAGTACGAATTTTGTTCAGAAAATCACCCGTATCTAAAATGAAGGATTTGGTATTGTGAGTGTATGGTGTTAGTATTTTTTCGAGAAATATTGATAAAGGGTTCAGAATTGAATCTGTTGAGGCAACAATAGGGCGGCCGGGTGGATTATGTAAATCTTTGTGGATTTTAGGTAGAATGTAAAGCACTGGGGTAACTGGGTGTTGGTTGATTAAGAAAGTTTTTGTTTTACTATCAATTGTCTTGTTTTCTAAGTGTTTGTTGAGGATATTGTCAATTTTTTTACGTATGATGAACGTGGGATCAGATTGAATTTTTTTGTAAGTGTTGGTGTCTGCTAGTTGTCTCCTAATTTCACCTACATATTGGCTTTTGTTCATGACCACTAAGGCCCTTCCCTTGTCCGCTGCCTTAATAACGATATTAGTGTTGTCCTGTAAGGATTTCAATGTTTGTTTTTCTAATGCTGATAGGTTATGTCGGATGGGGAGTAGGCCTAGACGTTGAGTATGGATAGTTTGTTTAATGGACCCGTAGAAGCGCCTCCGCGCGAAACGGCCGTCGTCTGTCTCGTCACTGCACCCTCCCGCACCCCCTCCCTCTCATGCCGTAGCCTGTACTGTACCAAGTTTGGAAGATTGTGCCATGCCTATTAAAGGACTTGTTCACATCTGAAGAATTGGGGTGAGTGCTGCTTTCTTTAGTTCTTTGTTTCTATGTGGATTATCCTATTCTTTAAGCAAGCACCTTCCTACCTTCAGTGGAAGCTTGATCCGTCCAGCCTTCTATTGGGATTTTTCCCCCGCAGCTGCTTTGATTCACAAAAGCTCCTTCAGTGCCGATCAGCTGTGTTTCTTCTTCGGCTGTTTAATGTCTCTGTCTACCAGGTCCACAAATGTCTCGACGGCATGATTGGATCTGGGGGGAAGAAAACTGCTTGGATTCCTTAGACCCAAGGAGTCAATGGAGATGGATGGACCAGGTTCACGATCAGGGATAGAACCTAGAGAGTTGGGTATGTGTGGTAAGGTGTTCTCAAAGTGTACCTTTAGTCTGATGTTTCGGTAAAATTGTTGGAGATCTCTCTCCAGTTGGAAGGCATTCCATTTGGGTGTTGGACAGAAGGAGAGACCAAGATTAAGAACTTTAAGCTCCAGGGGAGAAAGTGAATAGTCAGAAATGTTTACAACTATGTTTGGACTCCTACCTGAGAGCGAAGGACCATCTGCCGATTCTCGTCCCCTCCTCCTCGACCGCCTCGTTGGTGCACGCTTTGGCCTAAAAAAGCCGTTCTGGAGGTAGGAGCTCTGCCAGTGTCGCTCCCGGATCCTGGAGATGAACCCCCGGCAGGATGGGAGCCCCCTGAAGCTGTATATCCTCCCTGTTGGTAGCGGGGTCTCTGTCGATAACGTCTCTGAGCTGTATCCTCCCATCTATACACTCTATTGTTGAGGTAGTCCTCGGTGTCGCGTTGGAATTTCGACCTTTTCCTGTCTTCTAAGGTTTTCTGATGTGTTACGAGTGCCGAGTCGATCTTGCTTTTCAGGGTATTAAAGTCCGTTGTGCTCAAGGTGGAAGTAAGTTGTGTTTCGATTGTGGTGATTTTTTCCTCAGTCTCTTTAATGGCTTCTTGGAGATACTCGATTGTGAGAAGAATAATATCGAACGAGCACTTGTTCAGGATTTTCTGAAAGGTAGCACAATATTTGTTATTATCAGAAAATAGAGTAGGTCGTAGATTACACCTTAATCCACGGGGTATCTTGCCCTGTCTGTGATACTCTCCCAGTGTCGCACAATGCAAATCGTATGCTATCAGTCTCTTTCTTTCCTTCTCCCAGTCTTTTGTCTTGATGTCCCTGCTCGGGATGTGGAGAAAGTCTGTACCAGATCTGATTCTGGATAGAATTGTGGAGCCTAATGCATCGTCGTACATGTAGGTTTCAGACGACATGGATATTCGGGTCGGTGCTGATAACCAAGAAAACAGTCCAATTCTAGTATAGATGGTTAGCACTCGACCATATAGAGAAAAGGTGCCAGTGAAAAGGAACCCAATGTTCCGTAAAGTCCAAATCAAATATAGAATCACTGCACTCAGTAGAGAGATATGTTTTAAGTGAATAAATTTTATTTAGGTGATGGGTGGAGCGACAAAATTTTTGACGTTTCGGCCGAACTCCGGCCTTTATCATATAGTCGCTGGAAAAATCAAAAAATATATACAATCAGAACAATATATACAAAATATACATATTATATATATGACAAGAGAGAGTTGGCATATCCAGGTTTGTATAGGTGCAATAATGCAGATGCATTTCTACTAGAGACATCAAAGAACAAAAAGATACTGGGTATCAAAGTTGCAAAGACATGGCATGTAACATAAACCAAAAAGACATAAAGCCTACCCTTCGAGGTCACCGAGAGAATGTTGGCACCGTTTGTTTTGGAACATTTAATCAATGGCATATATCCTAAAGGTAAGGATAAGGGGAAGTATAGTTAGGAAATTATCCCAGGAATCCCTGGTAAAAGTGTGATATAGGAACATCTTGTAGTGGTGTATCTCTAAATGATGTAACGTGACCGAGGGTAAAGAAAAAAGGGGGAGGAAAAAGAAAAAACATAGTACCAGTTCAGTGGATGGTCCAGAAGGGATTTTATCAGCAAGCCCGGGGAGCGCTATCTTGACCGTAGCAATAGGGCTGTAGGGGGTAAAGTGATCAAGGTAAGGATATGTAACAACCCTGAAATCTAAGTGGGCGGCAGTTCCACGAGAAGGTACTTGCATATATTGGTGGCGCAGTGGTCCTGCGGAGGCACAGGCGAGCAGGTGCAGTGTGTGTACTGCACGAGAGGGGGAACCCTTATGAACGTGCGCCGTCCGGTCATGTGACCGGAAGTAAGCCTAGAGCTACTGCGCGTGCGTGCCTCAAGAGTATGGTGTCAATGGACACCTGCGCATGCGTAGATTATACACCCCCGCTCTCTGTCATGATGTAAAGTGTCATGACAGTTTGCGGTCAGTGAGGGGGAGAGAAAGACGACCGGCTGTATGGCGCATGCGTCGGTCGGACAGCGCTAGCGAGAGCTACTGCGCGTGCGTGCCTCAATAGTATGGTGTCAATGGACACCTGCGCATGCGTAGAATATACATCCACGCTCTCTGTCATGATGTAAACTGTCATGACAGTTAGCGGTCAGTAAGGGGGAGAAAAAGATGACCGGCTGTATGGCGCATGCGTCGGTTGGACAGCGCTGGCGGGGGATGTTTGTGCCTGCGTGCATGATGAAACCGTATAAATATGAGGCACCAATGTCTGTGTGCTTGGGAACATATATTTTAAAGTGTGGAGTCACTAAGTTCATACACAGACAATGTTGGTAATGTAAATACCTGTGTACTTGGAAACATATATTCTAAAGCGTGGAGTCACTACGTTCGTATATAAACATTGTTGGTAATGCAAATACGGTGAATATATACAGCACAGTTGGCGGTCAGTATAATGAGAGATGGTACAATCGACAATTTAGAAAATAATAAATAAATAATAATAATGGTAATAATCGACGTTTGTAGGAGTCCAAACAAAAGAAATAATAGAAAACAAAAGAAACAAATGGATGAAATGAAAGAAAAAAGGAGGGTAAAAGAAAAAGAAAAAAACATAAAACGAGGGGGGGGGGTGGTTAAAGCAGAAGTTGATCTTACCGCCCCAAGAAGAAGGATGAAGAGACTGAGACAAACGATTTTTCAATGGGTCTAAGGAAAGAAACACATTAAATTAGCCAATCTATTTCACGGTTTAAACCCCTAGGGTGTAGGGTATCCAGGGTGTAAATCCAATATGTTTCTCTTTGTTTTAATAAGCGGATATGGTTCCCTCCTCTTTTTGGTCTTGGCACTTTTTCAATGATCTGGAACCTTAGTTGAGATACATTATGTTTTGCCTCTTTGAAGTGTGCTGGTAGGGGTAGCCATGTCTTACCGCATCGAATAGTGGATTTATGTCCAGAAATACGGTCACGTATGGCCTGGGTGGTCTCGCCTACGTATAATAATCCACATGGGCATTTTATGATATACACAACAAAATTTGTTTCGCATGTGAAGAAGTCTTTAATAGGGTATGATTTGCCTGTTCGGGGGTGTACAACTTCGTTGCCCTTTATGATGTTTGAACAGCTCATACAGTTCAGGCACGGAAAAGTGCCCGTTCTGTGAAGTCCTGTAAGAGTACGTGTGGATGTCTTGTTGTTGTGTCCCATGTCAGCTCTGACTACCTTGTCCTTGATGTTTTGGGGTCTCCTGAGGCACGTAAGAGGTGGGTTTTTGAATATGGAGATATTGGGATATGCTTTGGTGAGGAGAGGCCAGTGTTTGTGGATCAAATTGTGGACTTTATTCATGGATGGGTGATGGTCATGGACAAATGGTAACCTGGGTGGTTTTGTAGTAGGACTATTGATTTCCCTGTCCTCAAGGGCTCTGGTCATTTCTGTGGCCAATAATGTAGGTGGATAATTCCTAGATTTGAATTTGTCAGACATTTCTTGTAGTCTGGTTTGTCTGGTGGCACTGTCAAATACAATTCTTGTGACCCTTTTGAATTGCGACCGTGGAAGACTGTCCCTTGTGGATTTAGGATGGCAACTATCATAACGAAGGAGATTATTACAATCAGTGGGTTTAGTGTAGATGTCGGTAGTCAATTTGCCCTGGGGATCCTTCTGAACTCGTGTGTCCAAGAAAGTAATAGTCTCTGAGTCGTGAGAGAGTGTGAACTTGAGTTCTTCCCTGACGCCGTTGAGGGTATTAAAGAAAGTTGATATGCTATTGGAATCTCCAAGCCAGATACAAAAAATGTCGTCGATATAGCGAAGCCATATAATGGCATGCTGCTGGAATAATGGATTGGAATAAACATAGTCACGTTCGAATCTGTCCATATACAAGTTGGCATAGGCGGGGGCAACATTTAAGCCCATCGCGGTCCCGCACGTCTGGACAAAAAAATCGTCCTCAAACCGAAAAAAGTTTTCCCTCAATACTATGTTGAGGAGATCAAGACATAGTTCTTGTGATCTTGTGTCAGTGTTTGCGTCCTATAGGGTCTGAAAAACTGCTTGTATACCCTTTTCGTGTGCTATAGATGTGTACAGGCTGTTCACATCAAGGGTACAGAGGATACTGGTAGATGGAACTGTGTCAAGAGTACGAATTTTGTTCAGAAAATCACCCGTATCTAAAATGAAGGATTTGGTATTGTGAGTGTATGGTGTTAGTATTTTTTCGAGAAATATTGATAAAGGGTTCAGAATTGAATCTGTTGAGGCAACAATAGGGCGGCCGGGTGGATTATGTAAATCTTTGTGGATTTTAGGTAGAATGTAAAGCACTGGGGTAACTGGGTGTTGGTTGATTAAGAAAGTTTTTGTTTTACTATCAATTGTCTTGTTTTCTAAGTGTTTGTTGAGGATATTGTCAATTTTTTTACGTATGATGAACGTGGGATCAGATTGAATTTTTTTGTAAGTGTTGGTGTCTGCTAGTTGTCTCCTAATTTCACCTACATATTGGCTTTTGTTCATGACCACTAAGGCCCTTCCCTTGTCCGCTGCCTTAATAACGATATTAGTGTTGTCCTGTAAGGATTTCAATGTTTGTTTTTCTAATGCTGATAGGTTATGTCGGATGGGGAGTAGGCCTAGACGTTGAGTATGGATAGTTTGTTTAATGGACCCGTAGAAGCGCCTCCGCGCGAAACGGCCGTCGTCTGTCTCGTCACTGCACCCTCCCGCACCCCCTCCCTCTCATGCCGTAGCCTGTACTGTACCAAGTTTGGAAGATTGTGCCATGCCTATTAAAGGACTTGTTCACATCTGAAGAATTGGGGTGAGTGCTGCTTTCTTTAGTTCTTTGTTTCTATGTGGATTATCCTATTCTTTAAGCAAGCACCTTCCTACCTTCAGTGGAAGCTTGATCCGTCCAGCCTTCTATTGGGATTTTTCCCCCGCAGCTGCTTTGATTCACAAAAGCTCCTTCAGTGCCGATCAGCTGTGTTTCTTCTTCGGCTGTTTAATGTCTCTGTCTACCAGGTCCACAAATGTCTCGACGGCATGATTGGATCTGGGGGGAAGAAAACTGCTTGGATTCCTTAGACCCAAGGAGTCAATGGAGATGGATGGACCAGGTTCACGATCAGGGATAGAACCTAGAGAGTTGGGTATGTGTGGTAAGGTGTTCTCAAAGTGTACCTTTAGTCTGATGTTTCGGTAAAATTGTTGGAGATCTCTCTCCAGTTGGAAGGCATTCCATTTGGGTGTTGGACAGAAGGAGAGACCAAGATTAAGAACTTTAAGCTCCAGGGGAGAAAGTGAATAGTCAGAAATGTTTACAACTATGTTTGGACTCCTACCTGAGAGCGAAGGACCATCTGCCGATTCTCGTCCCCTCCTCCTCGACCGCCTCGTTGGTGCACGCTTTGGCCTAAAAAAGCCGTTCTGGAGGTAGGAGCTCTGCCAGTGTCGCTCCCGGATCCTGGAGATGAACCCCCGGCAGGATGGGAGCCCCCTGAAGCTGTATATCCTCCCTGTTGGTAGCGGGGTCTCTGTCGATAACGTCTCTGAGCTGTATCCTCCCATCTATACACTCTATTGTTGAGGTAGTCCTCGGTGTCGCGTTGGAATTTCGACCTTTTCCTGTCTTCTAAGGTTTTCTGATGTGTTACGAGTGCCGAGTCGATCTTGCTTTTCAGGGTATTAAAGTCCGTTGTGCTCAAGGTGGAAGTAAGTTGTGTTTCGATTGTGGTGATTTTTTCCTCAGTCTCTTTAATGGCTTCTTGGAGATACTCGATTGTGAGAAGAATAATATCGAACGAGCACTTGTTCAGGATTTTCTGAAAGGTAGCACAATATTTGTTATTATCAGAAAATAGAGTAGGTCGTAGATTACACCTTAATCCACAGGGTATCGTGCCCTGTCTGTGATACTCTCCCAGTGTCGCACAATGCAAATCGTATGCTATCAGTCTCTTTCTTTCCTTCTCCCAGTCTTTTGTCTTGATGTCCCTGCTCGGGATGTGGAGAAAGTCTGTACCAGATCTGATTCTGGATAGAATTGTGGAGCCTAATGCATCGTCGTACATGTAGGTTTCAGACGACATGGATATTCGGGTCGGTGCTGATAACCAAGAAAACAGTCCAATTCTAGTATAGATGGTTAGCACTCGACCATATAGAGAAAAGGTGCCAGTGAAAAGGAACCCAATGTTCCGTAAAGTCCAAATCAAATATAGAATCACTGCACTCAGTAGAGAGATATGTTTTAAGTGAATAAATTTTATTTAGGTGATGGGTGGAGCGACAAAATTTTTGACGTTTCGGCCGAACTCCGGCCTTTATCATATAGTCGCTGGAAAAAATCAAAAAATATATACAATCAGAACAATATATACAAAATATACATATTATATATATGACAAGAGAGAGTTGGCATATCCAGGTTTGTATAGGTGCAATAATGCAGATGCATTTCTACTAGAGACATCAAAGAACAAAAAGATACTGGGTATCAAAGTTGCAAAGACATGGCATGTAACATAAACCAAAAAGACATAAAGCCTACCCTTCGAGGTCACCGAGAGAATGTTGGCACCGTTTGTTTTGGAACATTTAATCAATGGCATATATCCTAAAGGTAAGGATAAGGGGAAGTATAGTTAGGAAATTATCCCAGGAATCCCTGGTAAAAGTGTCATATAGGAACATCTTGTAGTGGTGTATCTCTAAATGATGTAACGTGACCGAGGGTAAAGAAAAAAGGGGGAGGAAAAAGAAAAAACATAGTACCAGTTCAGTGGATGGTCCAGAAGGGATTTTATCAGCAAGCCCGGGGAGCGCTATCTTGACCGTAGCAATAGGGCTGTAGGGGGTAAAGTGATCAAGGTAAGGATATGTAACAACCCTGAAATCTAAGTGGGCGGCAGTTCCACGAGAAGGTACTTGCATATATTGGTGGCGCAGTGGTCCTGCGGAGGCACAGGCGAGCAGGTGCAGTGTGTGTACTGCACGAGAGGGGGAACCCTTATGAACGTGCGCCGTCCGGTCATGTGACCGGAAGTAAGCCTAGAGCTACTGCGCGTGCGTGCCTCAAGAGTATGGTGTCAATGGACACCTGCGCATGCGTAGATTATACACCCCCGCTCTCTGTCATGATGTAAAGTGTCATGACAGTTTGCGGTCAGTGAGGGGGAGAGAAAGACGACCGGCTGTATGGCGCATGCGTCGGTCGGACAGCGCTAGCGAGAGCTACTGCGCGTGTGTGCCTCAATAGTATGGTGTCAATGGACACCTGCGCATGCGTAGAATATACATCCACGCTCTCTGTCATGATGTAAACTGTCATGACAGTTAGCGGTCAGTAAGGGGGAGAAAAAGATGACCGGCTGTATGGCGCATGCGTCGGTTGGACAGCGCTGGCGGGGGATGTTTGTGCCTGCGTGCATGATGAAACCGTATAAATATGAGGCACCAATGTCTGTGTGCTTGGGAACATATATTTTAAAGTGTGGAGTCACTAAGTTCATACACAGACAATGTTGGTAATGTAAATACCTGTGTACTTGGAAACATATATTCTAAAGCGTGGAGTCACTACGTTCGTATATAAACATTGTTGGTAATGCAAATACGGTGAATATATACAGCACAGTTGGCGGTCAGTATAATGAGAGATGGTACAATCGACAATTTAGAAAATAATAAATAAATAATAATAATGGTAATAATCGACGTTTGTAGGAGTCCAAACAAAAGAAATAATAGAAAACAAAAGAAACAAATGGATGAAATGAAAGAAAAAAGGAGGGTAAAAGAAAAAGAAAAAAACATAAAACGAGGGGGGGGGTGGTTAAAGCAGAAGTTGATCTTACCGCCCCAAGAAGAAGGATGAAGAGACTGAGACAAACGATTTTTCAATGGGTCTAAGGAAAGAAACACATTAAATTAGCCAATCTATTTCACGGTTTAAACCCCTAGGGTGTAGGGTATCCAGGGTGTAAATCCAATATGTTTCTCTTTGTTTTAATAAGCGGATATGGTTCCCTCCTCTTTTTGGTCTTGGCACTTTTTCAATGATCTGGAACCTTAGTTGAGATACATTATGTTTTGCCTCTTTGAAGTGTGCTGGTAGGGGTAGCCATGTCTTACCGCATCGAATAGTGGATTTATGTCCAGAAATACGGTCACGTATGGCCTGGGTGGTCTCGCCTACGTATAATAATCCACATGGGCATTTTATGATATACACAACAAAATTTGTTTCGCATGTGAAGAAGTCTTTAATAGGGTATGATTTGCCTGTTCGGGGGTGTACAACTTCGTTGCCCTTTATGATGTTTGAACAGCTCATACAGTTCAGGCACGGAAAAGTGCCCGTTCTGTGAAGTCCTGTAAGAGTACGTGTGGATGTCTTGTTGTTGTGTCCCATGTCAGCTCTGACTACCTTGTCCTTGATGTTTTGGGGTCTCCTGAGGCACATAAGAGGTGGGTTTTTGAATATGGAGATATTGGGATATGCTTTGGTGAGGAGAGGCCAGTGTTTGTGGATCAAATTGTGGACTTTATTCATGGATGGGTGATGGTCATGGACAAATGGTAACCTGGGTGGTTTTGTAGTAGGACTATTGATTTCCCTGTCCTCAAGGGCTCTGGTCATTTATGTGGCCAATAATGTAGGTGGATAATTCCTAGATTTGAATTTGTCAGACATTTCTTGTAGTCTGGTTTGTCTGGTGGCACTGTCAAATACAATTCTTGTGACCCTTTTGAATTGCGACCGTGGAAGACTGTCCCTTGTGGATTTAGGATGGCAACTATCATAACGAAGGAGATTATTACAATCAGTGGGTTTAGTGTAGATGTCGGTAGTCAATTTGCCCTGGGGATCCTTCTGAACTCGTGTGTCCAAGAAAGTAATAGTCTCTGAGTCGTGAGAGAGTGTGAACTTGAGTTCTTCCCTGACGCCGTTGAGGGTATTAAAGAAAGTTGATAGGCTATTGGAATCTCCAAGCCAGATACAAAAAATGTCGTCGATATAGCGAAGCCATATAATGGCATGCTGCTGGAATAATGGATTGGAATAAACATAGTCACGTTCGAATCTGTCCATATACAAGTTGGCATAGGCGGGGGCAACATTTAAGCCTATCGCGGTCCCGCACGTCTGGACAAAAAAATCGTCCTCAAACCGAAAAAAGTTTTCCCTCAATACTATGTTGAGGAGATCAAGACATAGTTCTTGTGATCTTGTGTCAGTGTTTGCGTCCTCTAGGGTCTGAAAAACTGCTTGTATACCCTTTTCGTGTGCTATAGATGTGTACAGGCTGTTCACATCAAGGGTACAGAGGATACTGGTAGATGGAACTGTGTCAAGAGTACGAATTTTGTTCAGAAAATCACCCGTATCTAAAACGAAGGATTTGGTATTGTGAGTGTATGGTGTTAGTATTTTTTCGAGAAATATTGATAAAGGGTTCAGTATTGAATCTGTTGAGGCAACAATAGGGCGGCCGGGTGGATTATGTAAATCTTTGTGGATTTTAGGTAGAATGTAAAGCACTGGGGTAACTGGGTGTTGGTTGATTAAGAAAGTTTTTGTTTTACTATCAATTGTCTTGTTTTCTAAGTGTTTGTTGAGGATATTGTCAATTTTTTTACGTATGATGAACGTGGGATCAGATTGAATTTTTTTGTAAGTGTTGGTGTCTGCTAGTTGTCTCCTAATTTCACCTACATATTGGCTTTTGTTCATGACCACTAAGGCCCTTCCCTTGTCCGCTGCCTTAATAACGATATTAGTGTTGTCCTGTAAGGATTTCAATGTTTGTTTTTCTAATGCTGATAGGTTATGTCGGATGGGGAGTAGGCCTAGACGTTGAGTATGGATAGTTTGTTTAATGGACCCGTAGAAGCGCCTCCGCGCGAAACGGCCGTCGTCTGTCTCGTCACTGCACCCTCCCGCACCCCCTCCCTCTCATGCCGTAGCCTGTACTGTACCAAGTTTGGAAGATTGTGCCATGCCTATTAAAGGACTTGTTCACATCTGAAGAATTGGGGTGAGTGCTGCTTTCTTTAGTTCTTTGTTTCTATGTGGATTATCCTATTCTTTAAGCAAGCACCTTCCTACCTTCAGTGGAAGCTTGATCCGTCCAGCCTTCTATTGGGATTTTTCCCCCGCAGCTGCTTTGATTCACAAAAGCTCCTTCAGTGCCGATCAGCTGTGTTTCTTCTTCGGCTGTTTAATGTCTCTGTCTACCAGGTCCACAAATGTCTCGACGGCATGATTGGATCTGGGGGGAAGAAAACTGCTTGGATTCCTTAGACCCAAGGAGTCAATGGAGATGGATGGACCAGGTTCACGATCAGGGATAGAACCTAGAGAGTTGGGTATGTGTGGTAAGGTGTTCTCAAAGTGTACCTTTAGTCTGATGTTTCGGTAAAATTGTTGGAGATCTCTCTCCAGTTGGAAGGCATTCCATTTGGGTGTTGGACAGAAGGAGAGACCAAGATTAAGAACTTTAAGCTCCAGGGGAGAAAGTGAATAGTCAGAAATGTTTACAACTATGTTTGGACTCCTACCTGAGAGCGAAGGACCATCTGCCGATTCTCGTCCCCTCCTCCTCGACCGCCTCGTTGGTGCACGCTTTGGCCTAAAAAAGCCGTTCTGGAGGTAGGAGCTCTGCCAGTGTCGCTCCCGGATCCTGGAGATGAACCCCCGGCAGGATAGGAGCCCCCTGAAGCTGTATATCCTCCCTGTTGGTAGCGGGGTCTCTGTCGATAACGTCTCTGAGCTGTATCCTCCCATCTATACACTCTATTGTTGAGGTAGTCCTCGGTGTCGCGTTGGAATTTCGACCTTTTCCTGTCTTCTAAGGTTTTCTGATGTGTTACGAGTGCCGAGTCGATCTTGCTTTTCAGGGTATTAAAGTCCGTTGTGCTCAAGGTGGAAGTAAGTTGTGTTTCGATTGTGGTGATTTTTTCCTCAGTCTCTTTAATGGCTTCTTGGAGATACTCGATTGTGAGAAGAATAATATCGAACGAGCACTTGTTCAGGATTTTCTGAAAGGTAGCACAATATTTGTTATTATCAGAAAATAGAGTAGGTCGTAGATTACACCTTAATCCACGGGGTATCTTGCCCTGTCTGTGATACTCTCCCAGTGTCGCACAATGCAAATCGTATGCTATCAGTCTCTTTCTTTCCTTCTCCCAGTCTTTTGTCTTGATGTCCCTGCTCGGGATGTGGAAAAAGTCTGTACCAGATCTGATTCTGGATAGAATTGTGGAGCCTAATGCATCGTCGTACATGTAGGTTTCAGACGACATGGATATTCGGGTCGGTGCTGATAACCAAGAAAACAGTCCAATTCTAGTATAGATGGTTAGCACTCGACCATATAGAGAAAAGGTGCCAGTGAAAAGGAACCCAATGTTCCGTAAAGTCCAAATCAAATATAGAATCACTGCACTCAGTAGAGAGATATGTTTTAAGTGAATAAATTTTATTTAGGTGATGGGTGGAGCGACAAAATTTTTGACGTTTCGGCCGAACTCCGGCCTTTATCATATAGTCGCTGGAAAAAATCAAAAAATATATACAATCAGAACAATATATACAAAATATACATATTATATATATGACAAGAGAGAGTTGGCATATCCAGGTTTGTATAGGTGCAATAATGCAGATGCATTTCTACTAGAGACATCAAAGAACAAAAAGATACTGGGTATCAAAGTTGCAAAGACATGGCATGTAACATAAACCAAAAAGACATAAAGCCTACCCTTCGAGGTCACCGAGAGAATGTTGGCACCGTTTGTTTTGGAACATTTAATCAATGGCATATATCCTAAAGGTAAGGATAAGGGGAAGTATAGTTAGGAAATTATCCCAGGAATCCCTGGTAAAAGTGTGATATAGGAACATCTTGTAGTGGTGTATCTCTAAATGATGTAACGTGACCGAGGGTAAAGAAAAAAGGGGGAGGAAAAAGAAAAAACAAAGTACCAGTTCAGTGGATGGTCCAGAAGGGATTTTATCAGCAAGCCCGGGGAGCGCTATCTTGACCGTAGCAATAGGGCTGTAGGGGGTAAAGTGATCAAGGTAAGGATATGTAACAACCCTGAAATCTAAGTGGGCGGCAGTTCCACGAGAAGGTACTTACATATATTGGTGGCGCAGTGGTCCTGCGGAGGCACAGGCGAGCAGGTGCAGTGTGTGTACTGCACGAGAGGGGGAACCCTTATGAACGTGCGCCGTCCGGTCATGTGACCGGAAGTAAGCCTAGAGCTACTGCGCGTGCGTGCCTCAAGAGTATGGTGTCAATGGACACCTGCGCATGCGTAGATTATACACCCCCGCTCTCTGTCATGATGTAAAGTGTCATGACAGTTTGCGGTCAGTGAGGGGGAGAGAAAGACGACCGGCTGTATGGCGCATGCGTCGGTCGGACAGCGCTAGCGGGAGCTACTGCGCGTGTGTGCCTCAATAGTATGGTGTCAATGGACACCTGCGCATGCGTAGAATATACATCCACGCTCTCTGTCATGATGTAAACTGTCATGACAGTTAGCGGTCAGTAAGGGGGAGAAAAAGATGACCGGCTGTATGGCGCATGCGTCGGTTGGACAGCGCTGGCGGGGGATGTTTGTGCCTGCGTGCATGATGAAACCGTATAAATATGAGGCACCAATGTCTGTGTGCTTGGGAACATATTTTAAAGCGTGGAGTCACTATGTTCATACACAGACAATGTTGGTAATGTAAATACCTGTGTACTTGGAAACATATATTCTAAAGCGTGGAGTCACTACGTTCGTATATAAACATTGTTGGTAATGCAAATACGGTGAATATATACAGCACAGTTGGCGGTCAGTATAATGAGAGATGGTACAATCGACAATTTAGAAAATAATAAATAAATAATAATAATGGTAATAATCGACGTTTGTAGGAGTCCAAACAAAAGAAAAAATAGAAAACAAAAGAAACAAATGGATGAAATGAAAGAAAAAAGGAGGGTAAAAGAAAAAAACATAAAACGAGGGGGGGGTGGTTAAAGCAGAAGTTGATCTTACCGCCCCAAGAAGAAGGATGAAGAGACTGAGACAAACGATTTTTCAATGGGTCTAAGGAAAGAAACACATTAAATTAGCCAATCTATTTCACGGTTTAAACCCCTAGGGTGTAGGGTATCCAGGGTGTAAATCCAATATGTTTCTCTTTGTTTTAATAAGCGGATATGGTTCCCTCCTCTTTTTGGTCTTGGCACTTTTTCAATGATCTGGAACCTTAGTTGAGATACATTATGTTTTGCCTCTTTGAAGTGTGCTGGTAGGGGTAGCCATGTCTTACCGCATCGAATAGTGGATTTATGTCCAGAAATACGGTCACGTATGGCCTGGGTGGTCTCGCCTACGTATAATAATCCACATGGGCATTTTATGATATACACAACAAAATTTGTTTCGCATGTGAAGAAGTCTTTAATAGGGTATGATTTGCCTGTTCGGGGGTGTACAACTTCATTGCCCTTTATGATGTTTGAACAGCTCATACAGTTCAGGCACGGAAAAGTGCCCGTTCTGTGAAGTCCTGTAAGAGTACGTGTGGATGTCTTGTTGTTGTGTCCCATGTCAGCTCTGACTACCTTGTCCTTGATGTTTTGGGGTCTCCTGAGGCACATAAGAGGTGGGTTTTTGAATATGGAGATATTGGGATATGCTTTGGTGAGGAGAGGCCAGTGTTTGTGGATCAAATTGTGGACTTTATTCATGGATGGGTGATGGTCATGGACAAATGGTAACCTGGGTGGTTTTGTAGTAGGACTATTGATTTCCCTGTCCTCAAGGGCTCTGGTCATTTCTGTGGCCAATAATGTAGGTGGATAATTCCTAGATTTGAATTTGTCAGACATTTCTTGTAGTCTGGTTTGTCTGGTGGCACTGTCAAATACAATTCTTGTGACCCTTTTGAATTGCGACCGTGGAAGACTGTCCCTTGTGGATTTAGGATGGCAACTATCATAACGAAGGAGATTATTACAATCAGTGGGTTTAGTGTAGATGTCGGTAGTCAATTTGCCCTGGGGATCCTTCTGAACTCGTGTGTCCAAGAAAGTAATAGTCTCTGAGTCGTGAGAGAGTGTGAACTTGAGTTCTTCCCTGACGCCGTTGAGGGTATTAAAGAAAGTTGATAGGCTATTGGAATCTCCGAGCCAGATACAAAAAATGTCGTCGATATAGCGAAGCCATATAATGGCATGCTGCTGGAATAATGGATTGGAATAAACATAGTCACGTTCGAATCTGTCCATATACAAGTTGGCATAGGCGGGGGCAACATTTAAGCCCATCGCGGTCCCGCACGTCTGGACAAAAAAATCGTCCTCAAACCGAAAAAGGTTTTCCCTCAATACTATGTTGAGGAGATCAAGACATAGTTCTTGTGATCTTGTGTCAGTGTTTGCGTCCTCTAGGGTCTGAAAAACTGCTTGTATACCCTTTTCGTGTGCTATAGATGTGTACAGGCTGTTCACATCAAGGGTACAGAGGATACTGGTAGATGGAACTGTGTCAAGAGTACGAATTTTGTTCAGAATATCACCCGTATCTAAAACGAAGGATTTGGTATTGTGAGTGTATGGTGTTAGTATTTTTTCGAGAAATATTCATAAAGGGTTCAGAATTGAATCTGTTGAGGCAACAATAGGGCGGCCGGGTGGATTATGTAAATCTTTGTGGATTTTAGGTAGAATGTAAAGCACTGGGGTAACTGGGTGTTGGTTGATTAAGAAAGTTTTTGTTTTACTATCAATTGTCTTGTTTTCTAAGTGTTTGTTGAGGATATTGTCAATTTTTTTACGTATGATGAACGTGGGATCAGATTGAATTTTTTTGTAAGTGTTGGTGTCTGCTAGTTGTCTCCTAATTTCACCTACATATTGGCTTTTGTTCATGACCACTAAGGCCCTTCCCTTGTCCGCTGCCTTAATAACGATATTAGTGTTGTCCTGTAAGGATTTCAATGTTTGTTTTTCTAATGCTGATAGGTTATGTCGGATGGGGAGTAGGCCTAGACGTTGAGTATGGATAGTTTGTTTAATGGACCCGTAGAAGCGCCTCCGCGCGAAACGGCCGTCGTCTGTCTCGTCACTGCACCCTCCCGCACCCCCTCCCTCTCATGCCGTAGCCTGTACTGTACCAAGTTTGGAAGATTGTGCCATGCCTATTAAAGGACTTGTTCACATCTGAAGAATTGGGGTGAGTGCTGCTTTCTTTAGTTCTTTGTTTCTATGTGGATTATCCTATTCTTTAAGCAAGCACCTTCCTACCTTCAGTGGAAGCTTGATCCGTCCAGCCTTCTATTGGGATTTTTCCCCCGCAGCTGCTTTGATTCACAAAAGCTCCTTCAGTGCCGATCAGCTGTGTTTCTTCCTCGGCTGTTTAATGTCTCTGTCTACCAGGTCCACAAATGTCTCGACGGCATGATTGGATCTGAGGGGAAGAAAACTGCTTGGATTCCTTAGACCCAAGGAGTCAATGGAGATGGATGGACCAGGTTCACGATCAGGGATAGAACCTAGAGAGTTGGGTATGTGTGGTAAGGTGTTCTCAAAGTGTACCTTTAGTCTGATGTTTCGGTAAAATTGTTGGAGATCTCTCTCCAGTTGGAAGGCATTCCATTTGGGTGTTGGACAGAAGGAGAGACCAAGATTAAGAACTTTAAGCTCCAGGGGAGAAAGTGAATAGTCAGAAATGTTTACAACTATGTTTGGACTCCTACCTGAGAGCGAAGGACCATCTGCCGATTCTCGTCCCCTCCTCCTCGACCGCCTCGTTGGTGCACGCTTTGGCCTAAAAAAGCCGTTCTGGAGGTAGGAGCTCTGCCAGTGTCGCTCCCGGATCCTGGAGATGAACCCCCGGCAGGATAGGAGCCCCCTGAAGCTGTATATCCTCCCTGTTGGTAGCGGGGTCTCTGTCGATAACGTCTCTGAGCTGTATCCTCCCATCTATACACTCTATTGTTGAGGTAGTCCTCGGTGTCGCGTTGGAATTTCGACCTTTTCCTGTCTTCTAAGGTTTTCTGATGTGTTACGAGTGCCGAGTCGATCTTGCTTTTCAGGGTATTAAAGTCCGTTGTGCTCAAGGTGGAAGTAAGTTGTGTTTCGATTGTGGTGATTTTTTCCTCAGTCTCTTTAATGGCTTCTTGGAGATACTCGATTGTGAGAAGAATAATATCGAACGAGCACTTGTTCAGGATTTTCTGAAAGGTAGCACAATATTTGTTATTATCAGAAAATAGAGTAGGTCGTAGATTACACCTTAATCCACGGGGTATCTTGCCCTGTCTGTGATACTCTCCCAGTGTCGCACAATGCAAATCGTATGCTATCAGTCTCTTTCTTTCCTTCTCCCAGTCTTTTGTCTTGATGTCCCTGCTCGGGATGTGGAGAAAGTCTGTACCAGATCTGATTCTGGATAGAATTGTGGAGCCTAATGCATCGTCGTACATGTAGGTTTCAGACGACATGGATATTCGGGTCGGTGCTGATAACCAAGAAAACAGTCCAATTCTAGTATAGATGGTTAGCACTTGACCATATAGAGAAAAGGTGCCAGTGAAAAGGAACCCAATGTTCCGTAAAGTCCAAATCAAATATAGAATCACTGCACTCAGTAGAGAGATATGTTTTAAGTGAATAAATTTTATTTAGGTGATGGGTGGAGCGACAAAATTTTTGACGTTTCGGCCGAACGCACGCGCAGTAGCTCTAGGCTTACTTCCGGTCACATGACCGGACGGCGCACGTTCATAAGGGTTCCCCCTCTCGTGCAGTACACACACTGCACCTGCTCGCCTGTGCCTCCGCAGGACCACTGCGCCACCAATATATGTAAGTACCTTCTCGTGGAACTGCCGCCCACTTAGATTTCAGGGTTGTTACATATCCTTACCTTGATCACTTTACCCCCTACAGCCCTATTGCTACGGTCAAGATAGCGCTCCCCGGGCTTGCTGATAAAATCCCTTCTGGACCATCCACTGAACTGGTACTATGTTTTTTCTTTTTCCTCCCCCTTTTTTTCTTTACCCTCGGTCACGTTACATCATTTAGAGATACACCACTACAAGATGTTCCTATATCACACTTTTACCAGGGATTCCTGGGATAATTTCCTAACTATACTTCCCCTTATCCTTACCTTTAGGATATATGCCATTGATTAAATGTTCCAAAACAAACGGTGCCAACATTCTCTCGGTGACCTCGAAGGGTAGGCTTTATGTCTTTTTGGTTTATGTTACATGCCATGTCTTTGCAACTTTGATACCCAGTATCTTTTTGTTCTTTGATGTCTCTAGTAGAAATGCATCTGCATTATTGCACCTATAGAAACCTGGATATGCCAACTCTCTCTTGTCATGTATATAATATGTATATTTTGTATATATTGTTCTGATTGTATATATTTTTTGATTTTTTTCCAGCGACTATATGATAAAGGCCGGAGTTCGGCCGAAACGTCAAAAATTTTGTCGCTCCACCCATCACCTAAATAAAATTTATTCACTTAAAACATATCTCTCTACTGAGTGCAGTGATTCTATATTTGATTTGGACTTTACGGAACATTGGGTTCCTTTTCACTGGCACCTTTTCTCTATATGGTCGAGTGCTAACCATCTATACTAGAATTGTCCCACAGCAGTGTCAGTGACGTCTCTCCCACAGCGGTGCTGGTGACATCTGTCCCACAGCAGTGTCAGTGACATCTCTCCCGAAGCGGCCCTGGTGACATCTGTCCCACAGCAGTGTGAGTGACGTCTCTCCCACAGCGGTGCTGGTGACATCTGTCCCACAGCAGTGTCAGTGACGTCTCTCCCACAGCGGTGCTGGTGACATCTCTCCCGAAGCGGCCCTGGTGACATCTGTCCCACAGCGGTGCTGGTGACATCTGTCCCACAGGGGTGTCAGTGACATCTCTCCCGAAGCGGCCCTGGTGACATCTGTCCCACAGCAGTGTGAGTGACGTCTCTCCCGAAGCGGCCCTGGTGACATCTGTCCCACAGCAGTGTGAGGACGTCTCTCCCACAGCGGTGCTGGTGACTGCTGTCCCACAGCAGTGTCAATGACGTCTCTCCCACAGCGGTGCTGGTGACATCTGTCCCACAGCAGTGTCAGTGACATCTCTCCCGAAGCGGCCCTGGTGACATCTGTCCCACAGCAGTGTGAGTGACATCTCTCCCGAAGCGGCCCTGGTGACATCTGTCCCACAGCAGTGTGAGTGACGTCTCTCCCACAGCGGTGCTTGTGACTAGGGTTGAGCGACCTTCACTTTTATAGGATCGGGTCGGGTTTCACGAAACCCGACTTTTGGAAAAGTCGGGTCGAGTGAAATCGGCCGATCCTATAAAAAAGTCGGGGTCGGCCGAAACTCGAAACCCAATGCAGTGCATTGGGTTTCCATGGTTCCCAGGGTCTGAAGGAGCGGAAATTCTCCTTCAGGCCCTGGGATCCATATTTAAGTGTAAAATATAGAATTAAAATAAAAAATATCCTTATACTTACCCTCTGACGCGCCCTGGTACTAACCGGGAACCTTCCTTCCTTAGAATCAGCCTTCCAGGACCTTCGGTGACGTCGCGGGTGACGTCGCGGCTTGTGATTGGCCGCGCGGCCGCCCATGTGACCGCTCGCGCGGCCAATCACAAGCCGCGATGTCACCCGCGACGTCACCGAAGGTCCTGGAAGGGCTGATTCTTAGGAAGGAAGGCTGTCGGAAGGAAGCAGGGCGCTTCCGAGGGTGAGTATATTCCTATTAGGTATATACTCACCCTCGGAAGCGCCCTGCTTCCTTCCAACAGCCTTCCTTCCTAAGAATCAGCCCTTCCAGGACCTTCGGTGACGTCGCGGGTGACGTCGCGGCTTGTGATTGGCCGCGCGAGCGGTCACATGGGCGGCCGCGCGGCCAATCACAAGCCGCGACGTCACCGCGACGTCACGGCAAGGTCCTAGAAGCGCGGATTCGAAGGAGGAAGGCTGCCGGTTAGTACCAGGGCGCGTCAGAGGGTAAGTATTGCAATATTTTTTATTTTAATTCTATATTTTACACTTTAATCTGAATTCCGATACCAATTCCCGATATCTTAAACATATCGGGAATCGGGATCGGAATTCCGATTCCAGATTCAAAAGATCGCCGACTTCATGGCCGACCCCCCACTGGGGTCGGGTCGGGTTTCATGAAACCCGACCTTGCCAAAAGTCGGCGACTTTTGAACAATTTCGACCCGTTTCGCTCAACCCTACTGGTGACATCTGTCCCACAGCAGTGTCAGTGACGTCTCTCCCGAAGCGGCCCTGGTGACATCTGTCCCACAGCAGTGTGAGTGACGTCTCTCCCGAAGCGGCCCTGGTGACATCTGTCCCACAGCAGTGTCAGTGACGTCTCTCCCACAGCGGTGCTGGTGACATCTGTCCCACAGCGGTGCTGGTGACATCTCTCCCGAAGCTGCCCTGGTGACATCTTTCCCACAGCAGTGTGAGTGACGTCTCTCCCACAGCGGCCCTGGTGACACCTGTCCCACAGCAGTGTGAGTGACGTCTCTCCCACAGCGGTGCTGGTGACATCTGTCCCACAGCAGTGTCAGTGACGTCTCTCCCACAGCGGTGCTGGTGACATCTGTCCCACAGCAGTGTCAGTGACGTCTCTCCCACAGCGTTGCTGGTGACATCTGTCCCACAGCAGTGTCAGTGACATCTCTCCCGAAGCGGCCCTGGTGACATCTGTCCCACAGCAGTGTGAGTGACGTCTCTCCCACAGCGGCTCTGGTGACATCTCTCCCACAGCGGTGTCAGTGACGTCTCTGCCACAGCGGTGCTGGTGACATCTCTCCCGAAGCGGCCCTGGTGACATCTGTCCCACAGCGGTGCTGGTGACATCTGTCCCACAGGGGTGTCAGTGACATCTCTCCCAAAGCGGCCCTGGTGACATCTGTCCCACAGCAGTGTGAGTGACGTCTCTCCCGAAGCGGCCCTGGTGACATCTGTCCCACAGCAGTGTGAGTGAAGTCTCTCCCACAGCGGTGCTGGTGACATCTGTCCCACAGCAGTGTCAATGACGTCTCTCCCACAGCGGTGCTGGTGACATCTGTCCCACAGCAGTGTCAGTGACATCTCTCCCGAAGCGGCCCTGGTGACATCTGTCCCACAGCAGTGTGAGTGACATCTCTCCCGAAGCGGCCCTGGTGACATCTGTCCCACAGCAGTGTGAGTGACGTCTCCTACAGCGGTGCTGGTGACATCTGTCCCACCGCAGTGTCAGTGACGTCTCTCCCACAGCGGTGCTGGTGACATCTGTCCCACAGCGGTGTCAGTGACATCTCTCCCGAAGTGGCCCTGGTGACATCTGTCCCACAGCAGTGTGAGTGACGTCTCTCCCACAGCGGCCCTGGTGACATCTGTCCCACAGCAGTGTCAGTGACGTCTCTCCCACAGCGGTGCTGGTGACATCTGTCCCACAGTGGTGCTGGTGACATCTCTCCCGAAGCGGCCCTGGTGACATCTTTCCCACAGCAGTGTGAGTGACGTCTCTCCCACAGCGGTTCTGGTGACATCTGTCCCACAGCGGTGTCAGTGACGTCTCTCCCACAGCGGTGCTGGTGACATCTCTCCCGAAGCGGCCCTGGTGACATCTGTCCCACAGCAGTGTGAGTGACGTCTCTCCCGAAGCGGCCCTGGTGACATCTGTCCCACAGCAGTGTCAGTGACGTCTCTCCCACAGCGGTGCTGGTGACATCTGTCCTGCAGCAGTGTTCGTCTCGATGTCATCTCTCCTGCAGCGGCATCGGTATTATCTGTCCCACAGCGGTGCTGGTGACATCTCTCCCGAAGCGGCCCTGGTGACATCTATCCCGCAGCGGTGTCAGTGACGTCTCTCCCACAGCGGTGCTGGTGACATCTGTCCCACAGCAGTGTCAGTGACGTCTCTCCCGAAGCGGCCCTGGTGACATCTGTCCCACAGCAGTGTCAGTGACGTCTCTCCCACAGCGGTGCTGGTGACATCTCTCCTGCAGCAGTGTTCGTCTCGATGTCATCTCTCCTGCAGCGGCATCGGTATTATCTGTCCCACAGCGGTGCCGTTGTCGGTGACATCTCTCCCTCAGCGGGTCCATGGACATCTCCTGCATCAGTGCTGATGACATGTCTCCTGCACTGTTGCCTCTTTTATAAGGGTGTCCGTTAGCACTAGGAGGGAATGTGCCGATGTGGATGAGTCAGTCAGTGCACCGCTCTGCAGACCTCCATGGAAAGCAGAGGTGAGAGAAGAGGCCACCAAGCTGCTGGATAAGTCTCTGGAATTGTAGATGTGAAGGACAAGAATAGAAGCAGAAATATTTGAATTCTTGGAATACCGGAAGGTGGTGATAGAAAAGGGCCCCTGTGCAAGAATAGTGTAGGCCCCCGTTTACTTGCCTGTGACATGAGCTGCTAGCCAGTTTGCAGGTGGAAGTGGCCTCTTCACCTCTTGAGCCCTGTGCAGCAACACAAATGGTAGTGTGAATATAACATGTCTCAGCACTCCTGTGTTTTTGTCATGCAAAAAAATCAAACCAGTAAGAATAATTTCAGATGTTTTTCCTACTCTAATGTCACTATTAACTGTACAAATCCACTGAGAAACAAACTGAAATCATACAGGGGTTAATAAAAATAACAAAACTACAATAATGTGGTTGCATAACTGTGCACTCCCTTTTGTAATCGGGGCTATGCTTGTGCTCAGAATCAGCCGATCACATTTCCCCCATGTTGCATAGTAGTCAGCTCTCGGCCGCTGTCATTTACAGCAATTCTGATTAACCCCAGAGAAAGTGTTGCTGCTCTAGGAGGATTTTGCTGACATTTTTTGGCCATAAACAGCTGACAACACAGCATAGGACCTCATTGTGGAAAGTTTTTCAGTCAGGAGATAGGGAGAGACATTAGATACCATGGACACTTTGAAGAAGTCATCAAGAAGGGCCTGAAATTTGACACAACAGTGACATTACATAGGACTGGACGACCCTCAAAAATTGGTGAAAAGAAAATTAGACTAAGGCTGCCAAGAGGCAGACAGCAACATTAAAGGAGCTTTAGGAATTTCTCGCCAGACTTGGTTGTGTCCTGCCTGTGACAAGAAATGCCCGTATTCATTTGTGGGGTCAGGGGCAACACGGAAGCCTTTCCTTACAAACAAAAACCTCCAATCCCAACAAAGTTCTGACAAAACTTCCATCATGTCTGCCAGACGCAACTAGGCGTGAAACTCCTGAGCGCAACTAGGCGTGAAACTCCTGAGCCCTCTTGGGAGTCCTACTCCTTCAAGTGCACTGCTCTAGCGGAATCTGCTCGGGAGTCTCATTCTTTCCAGTTCACCACTCTCGGCGTTCACTCAGGAGTCTCCTTCAGTCCACCACTCTCAGAGTCTGCTCTAGAGTCCTACTACTTCCAATCCTTCACTCTCTGAGTCAGCTAAGTAGTCTTACTCCTTCCAATCCACCACTCTCGGAGTCTGCTCGGGAGTCTCACTCCTTCCAATCCACCACTCTCGAAGTCCGCTCAAGAGTCTCACTCCTTCCAGTGCACCACTCTCGGAGTCTGCTCTGGAGTCTCACTTCCAGTCCACCACTCTGGGAGTCTACTCTGGAGTCTCACTCCTTCCAGTGCACCACTCTCGCAGTCCACTCGGGAGTCTCACTCCTTCCAATCCACCACTCTTGGAGTCCGCTCAGGAGTCTCCTTCCAGTTCACCCCTCTGAGTCCACTCGGGAGTCTCACTCCTTCCAGTGCACCACTCTTGGAGTTGATTCTGGACCTTCACTCCTTCCAGTCCACCACTGAGTCTACTCTGGAGTCTCATTCCTTCCAGCCTACCACTGTCAGAGTCCACTCGGGAGTCACATCCAAGAGTGGTGGACTTGAATGAATGTGACTCCCGAGTGGACTCTGACAGTGGTAGGCTGGAAGGAATGAGACTCCAGAGTAGACTCAGTGGTGGACTGGAAGGAGTGAAAGTCCAGAATGGACTTCCAAGAGTGGTGGACTTGAATGAAAGTCCATTCTGGACTTTCACTCCTTCCAGTCCACCACTCTCAGAGTCTGCTCAGGAGTCTCACTCCTTCTGTAAACTATTTTGATGTAGTTGTCAAGTTCATTCCCAATCCTTTGCACTTTTTTTCTTGTCTTGACAATGCCCTGCTTGGTTGAAATGTTGCTGATTTTCCTGTGTGTACACTAGTGTCCAGAAAAATATTTTTTGTGGAAGAAAGATACCAGGTGCCTTGGATTTTTGGAGTACGTGCAATGCTTGCAACATAGTGGAGGAGCTGTACTAAGTCTGCACAGGACACGAATTGGTGCATGGAATACACCTTGTTTTACTAATATGTGCTGGTTCTGGCGGTAGACTGACTGTACAGGAGACTGGCTATTATAGGTGCTGGTTCTGGTGGAAGACTGTACGGGATAATGGGCATTTTAGGCGCTGGTTCTGGTGGAGGACTGTACAGGAGACTGGCCGTTGTAGGTGCTGGTTTGATGGAGGACTGTACAGGTGACTGGCCATTATAGGGGCTGGTTCTAGTGGAGGACGGTACGGGAAACTGGTCATTATAGGCTCTGATTCTGCTGGAGGACTATGCAGGAGACTGGCGATTATAAGCACTGGTTCTGGTGGAGGACTGTACAGGAGACTGGCCATTATAGGCACTGGTTCTGGCAGAGAATTGTACAGGAGACTGGCTATTGTAGTTGCTGGTTCTGGTGGAGGATTGTACAGGAGACTGGCCATTATAGGTGCTGGTTCTGGTGGAGGACTGTACGGGAAACTGGTCATTATAGGCTCTGGTTCTGGTGGAGGATTGTACAGGAGACCGGCCATTATAAGCACTGGTTCTGGTGGTGGACTGTACAGGAGACTGGCCATTATAGGCGCTTGTTATGGTGTAGGATTACAGGAGACTGGCCATTATAAGCACTGGTTCTGGTGGAGGACTGTACAGGAGACTGGCCGTTATAGGCACTGGTTCTAGCAGAGAATTGTACAGGAGACTGGCCGTTGTAGTTGCTGGTTCTGGTGGAGGATTGTACGGGATACTGGTCATTATAGGTGCTGGTTCTGGTGGAGGATTGTACGGGATACTGGTCATTATAGGTGCTGGTTCTGGTGGAGGACTGTATGGGATACTGGTCATTATAGGTGCTGGTTCTGGTGGAGGACTATATAGGAGACTGGCCATTATAGGCGCTAGTTCTCGTGGAAGATTGTACAGGTGTCTGGCCATTATAGGCGCTGGTTCTGGTGGAGGATTACAGGAGACTGGCCATTATAAGCACTGGTTCTGGTGGAGGACTGCACAGGAGACTGGCCGTTATAGGCACTGGTTCTGGCAGAGAATTGTACAGGAGACTGGCCGTTGTAGTTGCTGGTTCTGGTGAAGGACTGTATAGGAGACTGGCCATTATAAGCGCTTGTTCTCGTGGAAGATTGTGCAGGTGTCTGGCCATTATGGGCGCTGGTTCTGGTGGAGGATTACAGGAGACTGGCCATTATAAGCACTGGTTCTGAAGGAGGACTGTACAGGAGACTGGCCGTCATAGTTGCTGATTCTGGTGGGCTATATGGTAGACTGTACCTTTAAGAATGGCGTCCGGCAGTACACGACAGCTTGTAAAACAAGTTCATTAAACAAACATTGGTGTTTCCTTATTCTACATGGAGGGAACGTCGCACTTCAGTAGCTCAGATAAGTAAGTGCCCCCTGTAATTCCTCTCATGCCTTTGACCCCCACATCTCTGATGATCCGTCTATAACTGGACAATATGTCGTCAAGGTGAAGACGGCGGCAGAACATTGTCCTCTGTGATTGTATGGGAATGTGGATGATGGGGGTGACTGTAGGAGGTTGTGGATGATGGAGGTGACTAGAGGGTTTTGAATGATGGAGGTGACTAGGAGGTTGTGGATGATAAAGGTGGCTGGGGTTGTGGATGATGGAGGTGACTGTAGAGTGTGGTGGATGATAGAGTTGATTGTAGAGGGTGGATGATGGAGGTGATTGTAGAGGGTGGTGGATGTTGGAGGTGACTGTAGGGGGTTGTGGATGATGGAGATGACTGTAGAGGGTGGTCGATGATGGAGGTGATTGTAGAGGGCTGTGGATGATGGAGGTGATTGTAGAGGGCTGTGGATGATGGAGGTGATTGTAGAGGGTGGTGGATGTTGGAGGTGACTGTAGGGGGTTGTGGATGATGGAGATGACTGTAGAGGGTGGTCGATGATGGAGATGATTGTAGAGGGCTGTTGATGAAGGAGGTGAGTGTAGAGAGTTGTGGATGATGGAGGTGACTAGGGGACTGTAGAGGGCTGTGGATGATGGAGGTGATTGTAGAGGGCTGTGGATGATGGAGGTGACTGTAGGGGGTTGTGGATGATGGAGATGATTGTAGAGAGTAGTGGATGATGGAGGTGACTGTAGAGGGCTGTGGATGATGGAGGTGACTGTAGAGGGCTGTGGATGATGGAGGTGATTGTAGAGGGCTGTGGATGATGGAGGTGATTGTAGAGGGCTGTGGATGATGGAGGTGACTGTAGAGGGTTGTGGATACAATTAGCGGCTGTGAATCACATGTTGTCTTTTCCGGCAGTATGGCGGTGTTGGAGCTGGTGGTCAGGTTTGCCTGCATCTTTGCGCTTTGTCTCCTGGTTCCTTGGCTGGTTCCTTGGCTGATTATGTGGAGGAGGCAGCGGCAGGAGCACGAGGCGCTGCTGCAGGACGTTGCGCTGCTGATGTTGGAGAACGCGGAGCTGGAGGAGGACACCACACACCTCATAGTGGAGAACTACAAGATGTCAAAAAACATGGCGGCCATCAGGTGAGATATCCATCTTCTACCAATCCGGGAAATCATGACTAAAATAAGTGCATGCAGCCGAGAAAGGACAGCGAGTAATATGTACCCCGACCAGCCGTAACATAACACTGCTCTTATACAGTTGTGCTCAAAAGTTTACATACCCTGGCAGAATTTTTGCTTTCTTGTCCTTTTTTCAGAGAATTTGAAAAGGAAGTGGGAGTGGGGGCTGTGTTGTCCCAAGGGACCTCCACATTGACTAACTTAAGACCTTGTGCCTTCTTTTCGAGAAAATTTTCCTCTGCTGAGAGGAATTATGATGTGGGTAACCAGGAGTTGTTGGCCATTAAATTGGCATTTGAAGAATGGAGGCATTTTTTGGAGGGGTCTGCCCATTATATCTCTGTCATTACGGATCACAAGAATCTGTTTTACATTGAATCTGCCAAATGGATGACCCCGAGACAGGCTAGGTGGTCACTTTATTTTTCCCCCGATTTCAGTTTTCTATTACTTTCAGACCAGGGTCCAAGAATGTGAAGGCTGATGCTTTATTTTGTAGTCTTGATCCAGTTTCACTTCCTGAACCTCCTTCGTCCATTCGTCAGCGTGGAGTGGTGGTGGTGGCTGCGGTGTCCTCGGCATTGGAACGAGAGATTTGTGAGGCCCAATCTCTTGCTCTTTCATCCGTACCCGATAATAAGCTCTTTGTACCTGTCCAGTATCGGTTAAGGGTGCTTTAGGAGTTTCATGACTGGGCTCTTAGTGGGCATCCTGGAATCTCGGCGACACGTAAAGGCGGTTTTGGTGGCCTTCGTTGGCTTCTGATGTCATTAGGTTTGTGTCTTCCTGTGAAACTTGTGCTTGCGCTAAAACCTCCCGTAACCGGCTGGCCGGGGAATTGGTGCCACTGCCAATTCCAGATAGACCGTGGACTCATCTGTCCATGGATTTTATCACTGATCTTCCCCCTTCTAATGTCAAAACCGTGATCTGGGTAGTTGTTGATAGGTTCAGTAAGCAGGTGCATTTTGTACCTTTGGCGGGCCTCCCTAATGCTGAGACTTTATCAAAACTATTCAATGAGCATGTGGTCCGATTGCATGGTGTGCCTGTCAGTGTGGTGTCTTGATAGAGGAAGGTAATTTGTGGCAAAATTCTGGAGGGCCTTTTGTAAAAGGCTGGGTATCAGTTTGACCTTTTCATTTGCCTACCATCCCGAGACCAACGGTCAGACTGAAAGGACTAATCAGTCTTTGGAGCAGATATTGCCATGTCTTGCTACGTCCAGAGAGGATGATTCCCATGGCGGAATTTGCTTTCAATAATCGTGTCAATCAGTCCACTGGTACTTCCCCATTTTTCTGCAACTATGGGTTTCACCGGTGAGTTTTCCCGGCTGGATTTGGGGTGTCCAGGGGCTGATTCAGCCTTTCTGCAGTTAGGAGAGATCTGGAGGGAGGCTCAGAGAAACATGGTGGAGGCTCAGGGCACGTATAATTTTTTTGCTGATAAACGACGTGCTGTGGGGCCAGCTTACCAGCTGGGGGATAAGGTATGGTTATCCACTAAGAATATTAGATTAAGGATTCCCTCTGCTAAGTTGGGTCCCAAGTTTATTGGCCCTTATGAAATTTTGGAGGTGGTTAATCCTGGGGCTTCCGTCTGCGGTTGCCTCCGTCATTGCGGATCCCCAATATATTCCCATAAGGCGCTTCTTAAGCCGTCGGTGCCTTCCTCAGGTGGGTCTCCCACGCACCCGCCGCCTGTTGTAGATGGCCAGACCGAGTATGAGGTGGAACGGGTGGTGGATTCTCGTATGCTCTGCCGTTCACTGCAGTACTTGGTCCATTGGAAAGGTTACAGTACTGAGGACCGGTCGTGGGTGCCGGTGCATTCTGCCCATGCAGATCGGCTGATCCGGGCCTTTCACGATCGTTATCCAGGGAAGCCTGGGGGTCCAGTGGCCCCCCATTGAGAGGGGGGTACTGTCATGATCCACTCCTGAGTTTGTTTTCAGCTGCCTTGTATCTGGACTGGTCATGCGGGAGTTAATCCCCTCTGACTCGCTTTGAAGCTGGCTGGGCTATTTCAGTTCTCTGCAGCCTGCGGACCAGTATCAGCTATAGTTCATGCTTCCTGGCTTGAGCCTCTGACCTGTATACTTGTACTAGTGATCCTTGTGCCTCTGACTGCCTGTACCCGTGTATGACTTGATCTGACTTCGCCCCTTGCTTTCCGTCTCTGATACCACGCTCCCCGACTGGCTTCCACTCTGGATTGTACCCCGACTTCATCTTGCATCTCACGCTTTGGTTACCAAGTTCCCCGGTAGGCTCTGATTTCTTGCTTGTCCCTGACTATTCTTCTGACTGCCCCTGTGTACTGCGCTGACCTCTGTGTATGACCTTGGCTTGTCTGACTTCTTTTTCGTTACTTGTGGCACTTGTGCTACTGTTCAGTGTTGTTATGCTGTGTGTACAACCTCTCTTCCCTCACCAGGATCCCCTGGTGGAGGTTGCACTATACTGCACTGCAGCAGCACATTACAGTTTGACAATAAATGGCTTCACCCAACCACTAACCATGAGTGGAGAAAAAGTTTTGGTGTTATTATTCATAGTCTCTGAAAAAAGGCCAAGAAAGCAAAAATTCTGCTGGGGAATGTAACTTTTGAGCACAACTGTATATGCATTGTAGGTGTCACGATTCCCACCATGCCGACACCAATAGGTCACGGATCATGGGTGACCTTTGGCCAGCACATGGCTATCACATGTGCAGAGGGGCTTATCTTAGGTATCCCTCCACAATGTGATGAAAACACAAACAAGGCTATTGACCTATCAATTTACCGCAGAGGCGTATTTTAGTTATCCCACTGCTGCTACAATATCACGAACTGCATAGATTCATGTATATCCCCCTTTCCAGTTCCACTTCGGAACTTGCAGCTCTCCGGTGCCTCCCTTACCTTCAGGTTAGTCAGGGAACTACACCTGGGATAATTAGTCGCTGGACGGGCCGCTTCACTGTGGACTGGCTAGCGGGCACGCTGCATCAAAGGAATTATAAATGCTCAGGCCGCAGCCAGACAATAGCTTATATAACCCCGTTCCGCCGCTGCCAGCTCACCTGCCTAGCCCAGAACACACTTTGCTGCCACCAGCTCAGATTTCTCACAGAAAAGGGTTCAGAGCCAACCCAATTTAGTAGCGTAATTAGCTTCAGAAGACTTAGGGTACGTTTTAGAGCAAGAGAACAAAGCTAGTAATTTATATATTTTACTCCATAAAAGATTAGGGAGTGTTTATAAAAGGCATATAAAGATGTTACAATATGAGACAAAGTATGTACAAAGCAATTACAAAAAAAACAGGGATTAAAACAGAAAGTAACATTTACATGTGCTCAGATCATTTCAGGCAACCATGCTGGTGGTGGAGCCAAATGTCCCAGTTCATCAGACAAGACCTGCTGTAACAGCTCCTCAGGCAAGAATCAAGGTTGGGCTCACTGGCAGTCACTTATACCTGCAGGCTTGGACATCATAAAAGGGGCTGAGTTACCACCACCCTACCCTTTCCCTCAAAGTTACAGATTTGCCAGCCTAACTTATTATTATCATATCTTGGCTTCAGAACGTGCCAGAGTCACAGCACACCCATCGTTCACCTTATATTAAAATTAGCTTTCTATTGATACCAAATTCGTACTAGTTATTCCACATGGTTCCGGAGAAATCTGCACTTTGTACTCGTTGTGTTTAGCTGCTAGCGCTTACAGTGGTTGACAGATCTACTGATGGAAATTCGCAATATAAACTTGTTATTTTTCTAGCCCAAATCGGTGACCCAATATCTCACTATAATAGGACAAAGAACCTCCTGTCTTTTGAGAGAGACTATACAAGTTCTAGCTGGTACTAGATGGGAGAATTGTCTAATTGCAGCTACAGAGGTCATTAAAATTATGCCATACGGTTATAAAGTAATGAGCGGTGCGTCCCGTCCCCCATACATATTACCTGCTCCGTGCCTTCTCCTAAAATGCTCTGCGCAGTGGCGTGCTGTGTCCGCAAACCCCGACGCGCTTTTCGCGTGATGCTTCTTCCTGGGGGCATTAGATAGAGGTGTTGCATATAGAGCAGTTAGTATTGCTCTAGCCTCCAGTAGTGCGAGATACAGTGTGGTTTTGGTCCATATGGCCTCTATCTATTGACGGCCTTACGATATTTATAGTGACTGTCTTTCAGAGGTTTACAGACTGATTATATGGTAATTTCCCACACTTATAATGTATTTACCAGACTCTAGTATCCTGATGTTTGCTGACCGCAATATGGGTTGTTTTTGAGGCATTTTGTTTACGTCTATATATATATGTGTGTTTTGTATTTTAAGTGTTAAATAAAAGGATTTGGTTTTATATAAAAAAATGTATTTCAGTAGCACTTCTTGGATCACAGCTTAGTATCTGTGCTCCTGATATGATATAACTGTTATATGAGGTGTTGCCCACTCCCCAGTAGGGGTTATGGGCTTAGGCGTTATGCTTACAGCTGTTATACTAATACCTGGTGATGAAATCTGTCTTGCCGTTGTTTTGTAATCTTTGTTAGAAGTTTTGAGTTAATGAGATCCTTGTGCTCTGGGTCAACCTGTAGTGGCGGGCTGTGAGCCGCCTGTGGTAGGGAGGGGCTGTGGACGGCCTGTGTGTTGTGAATTCTGCTCTTGGGTTCCCTCCAGTGGTTGTAGGTGGGAATGCAGTTGTCTCTGAGTCGCAGTCCTGGACAGGTGTATCTGCTGATTGCAATTCTGACTGGGATATTTAGGTGTGCAGGATTCATTAGCCCTTGCCAGTAGTCAATGTTCCTTGTGAAGTGTTGGTTCACTTTCTGGCTTCTCCTGCTTAGCTGCCAAATTCAGAAAAGATAAGTGTTTGGTTTTTTTGTTTTCTAGCACACTGCTGTGTGCTTGTTTTTGATTGTATTCCTGCTCTGTATGTAGGATTCGCTGGAGTTGCAGATATACGCTCCTACGTCTTTCGTTAGATGGAGGAAGTTTTTGTTTATTCTGCTGTGGATATTTTTTGAAGGGTTTTAATACTGACCGCACAGAACTCTGTCCTATCCTGTCCTATTTTAGCTAGTGTGGCCTCGTGTGCTAAATCCTGTTTTTCTGCCTGTGTATGTTTTTTCTCTCCGACTCACCGCCAATATTTGTGGGGGGCTGTCTATCCTTTGGGGTTCTGCTCTGAGGCAAGATAGTATTCCTATTTCCATCTTTAGGGGTATTTAGTCCTCCGGCTGTGACGAGGTGTCTAGGATTGTTAGGTACACTCCACGGCTACTTCTAGTTGCGGTGTTAAGATCAGGGTTTGCGGTCAGTATAGTTACCACCTACTCCAGTGAAAGTTTTCATGCCGCTCCAAGGTCACCGAAATATAACACCTGTGGTGGGGAGGGGCTGTGGGCGACCTGTGGTGGGGAGGGCTGTGGACGGCCTGTGGTGGGGAGGGCTGTGGGGGGCCTGTGGTGGGGAGGGCTGTGGGGGGCCTGCGGTGCGGAGGGCAGTGGGGGGCCTGTGGTGGGGAGGGCTGTGGGGGGCCTGTGGTGGGGAGGGGCTGTGGGCGACCTGTGGTGGGGAGGGCTGTGGGGGGCCTGTGGTGGGGAGGGGCTGTGGGCAACCTGTGGTGGGGAGGGCTGTGGACGGCCTGTGGTGGGGAGGGCTGTTGTGGGCCTGTGGTGGTGAGGGCTGTGGACGGCCTGTGGTGGGGAGGGGCTGTGGACGGCCTGTGGTGAGGAGGGCCGTGGGCGGCCTGTGGTGGGGAGGGCTGTGGGGGCAATCTTCATGTGGTGCTCCGATTAGGTATTTATCAGTATGGCTTCTGACAGGTCCCTGTACCTCACTGACCTGCCCCCTATTTTACATATTGAATATAAAATCCCCTTCTGCAGCTAGGAGCCGACAGTGGCACCCGCACTGCAGCCTGATTACATGAGTAATGTGCAGTTATTTTTTTTATGGTCCACATTAATTCTAGTGATGAACGAATACGTTCAGCACTGTTCATTATTCGCACGAATATTACGGTATTCGTTACTCGGCGAGTTATTAGGTATTGGCCTCTGTATATTTGAATGACCCGCCCAGCATGTTTGGCACTTTATTTGCAGCCAATGAACAAGCTGGGCTAGCTTACCAATCACAGTAATGCCGCCTTCGTCTATACGGCAATACGCGTAGGGTTCGTCTGACCAACTTACCCTCTTGTCTTCCAGCCTGGTCGGGTCTCAGGTTTCCTTATCATCATTATCGGCTCTTATCCCGGGCTTATTCAATGGGATCCGGTCCAGGTGCTGGTCAGAACTTTACTACTGGGTCTTCTCTCACCTGCACCTTGTTAGTGTGGATTTATGGGAGTCTATTGTACCGAGTGGTGGTACACCTGCACCTTGTGATTTTGCATTGATTTGGGGCTACTGTACCAAGGAGTGGTCCTCTGGCCACGGGTGCCTTTTGACCCACGTGTCTTTAGGTCTGCATGGAGGCTGTCCATCTCGACACCCCTACCCCTGTGTTTCCGCTACATGTCAGTCTGGCGGGATAGGTGACCTATAACATTTTTTCAACATTGTCTTGCATATTGATTATTACATCCTGCATATTGTGCTGTTGTCATTGTCCTTATATTATTTGCATACATTGAGTACATGTTATCTTATTGTTTATTTATATTTGCTGCATGGATTAACCCCTTAACGACCGCCGATACGCCTTTTAACTGCGGCAGTTAAGGGTACTTATACCACAACCCCGTTAATTAACGGCGCTGTGGAAAAAGTGAATAGCGCCCCCCAGAGTCGGATTTTTTCCGGGGTCTCAATTGCTGGGGGTAGCCGAGACCCCAGAGAACATGATTCGGGTTTTTTTTACTGACTCCCGGGTTGCGATCGCCGGTAATTAACCATTTACCGGCGGTCGCAAAAAAAACCAACATGATCGCACATCAGAGGACAGAGAAATGGGGTCCCCAATCTCCCCCCGATACTCACCTGTCTCCCCCGGTGCTCCTCGTGGCTCCTGATGGGCGCCGCCATCTCGTTCCGGCCAAAAAATGGCGGGTGCATGTGCAGTGCGCCCGCCGGCCGGCACCCGGAAGATCTTTTGTGGTCTAGGCTGCCAGGGGTCCCCAAAGAACCTGATCGGGGTCGGTTTTACCAATCCCTGTTTTGCGATCGCCGGTAATTAACTGTTTACCAGCAGACGCAGAAAAAAAGCGATGTGTCATTCTGTCCTCTGATGTGATCGCACATCAGAGGACAGAGAAATAGGGGGATTCGGGGACCCTGTTATACTTACAAGTGTCCCTGGGTCCTCCTGCGTCCCCTCCTGGCCGTTGGCTTCTTCATCCGGTAAGAAAATGGCAGGCGCATGCGCAGTGCGCCCGCCATGATCTGCCGGCCGGCAGCTAGAGGAGTTGGGCTAAAGTTAGGGTTAGGGTTGGGGCTAAAGTTAGGGTTAGAGTTGGGATTAGGGTTAGGGTTTGGATTAGGGTTGGTATTAGGGTTAGGGTTGGCATTAGGGTTACGTTTGGAATTAGGGTTAGGTTTGGGATTAGGGTTGGGATTAGGGGTGTATTGGGATTAGGGTTAGGTTTGAGGTTAGGGTTGAGATTAGGATTAGGGGTGTGTTGAGTTTAGGGTTTTGATTATGGTTAGGGTTGGGATTAGGGTTGTTTTGGGGTTAGGGTTGTGATTATCGTTAGGGTTGTGATTAGGATTATGGATCGGGTTGGGATTAGGGATCGGGTTGGGATTAGGGTTAGGGGTGTGTTGGGGTTAGGGTTGGAGTTAGAATTGGGGGGTTCCCACTGTTTAGGTACATCAGGGGGTCTCCAAACACGACAGCCAATTTTGCGCTTAGAAAGTCAAATGGTGCTCCCTCCCTTCTGACCTCTGCCGTGCGCCCAAACAGTGGTTTACCCCCACATATTGGGCATCAGCGTACTCGGGATAAATTGGACAACTTTTGGGGTCTAATTTCTCCTGTTACCCTTGTAAAAATAAAAAGTTGGGGGCTAAATAATCTTTTTTGTGTAAAAAAAAATTTTTTTTTATTTTCACGACTCTATACTATAAACTTCTGTTTAGCACTTGGGCATTTAAAGTTCTCCCCACACATCTAGATAAGTTCCTTGGGGGGTCTAGTTTCCAAAATGGGGTCACTTGTGGGGGGTTCTACTGTTTAGGTACATCAGGGGCTCTGCAAACGCAATGTGACGCCTGCAGACCATTCTATCAAAATCTGCATTCCAACACGGCGCTCCTTCCCTTCCGAGCTCTGCCATGCGCCTAAACAGTGGTTCCCCCACACATAAGGTATCCCTGTACTCAGGACAAATTGGACAACTTTTGGGGTTAAATTTCTCTTGTTACCCTTGTAAAAATAAAAACTTGGGGGCTAAGGCTAGGTTCACATTGCGTTAGTGCAGTCCGTTCAACGCAAACGTTAAACGGACTGCGCTAATGCAAGTGCCGACTTTGGCAGCACGCTAGCGCAGATAGAGCATCTGCTAGCTCTATCTGCGCTAGCGGTGATGGACCTGGAAACGCTGCAGCCCGCGTCTCTGGGTCCGTCACTCAATGATGGCACATCGCTAGCGCGCGCCCATTGTGGGTGTGTGCTAGCGATGCGTCGGCCATAGGAAGTAATGGTGGTGTGAACGGACTACGTTACACAGCGTTATGCCGCAGTGTAACGTAGTCCGTCTAACGGATCACACTAACGCACTGTAAACCTAGCCTAAAAAATCTTTTTTGTGGAAAAAATATATATTTTTTATTTTCACGGCTCTGCATTATAAACCTCTGTGAAGCACTTGGGCATTCAAAGTTCTCACCACACATCTAGATAAGTTCCTTGGGGGGTCTAGTTTCCAAAATGGGGTTACTTGTGGGGGGTTTCTACTGTTTAGGTACAATAAGGGCCCCCGTAAATGCAACATAACGCCCGCAGACCATTCTATCAAAGTCTGCATTCCAAAACGGCGCTCCTTCCTTCCGAGCTTTGCCGTGCGCCCAAACAATGGTTTACCCCCACACATGGGGTACCAGCATACTTAGGACAAATTGGACAACAAGTTTTAGGGTCCAATTTCTCTTGTTTCCCTTGTGAAAGTAAAAATTTTGGGGTGAAAAGATGATTTTTGTGGAAAAAAATATGATTTTATTTTTTCAAGGCTCTACTTTATAAACTTCTGTGAAGCAGTTGGGGGTTCATAGTGCTCACCACACATCTAGATAAGTTCTTTTGGGGGTCTAGTTTCCAAAATGGGGTCACTTGTGGGGGGTTTCTACTGTTTAGGTACATCAGGGGCTCTGCAAACGCAACGTGACGCCCGCAGACCAATCCATCTAAGTCTGCATTCCAAGCGGCGCTCCTTCCCTTCCGAGCCCCGACGTGTGCCCAAACAGTGCCCCCCCCCCCCCCCACATATGGGGTATCGGCGTACTCAGGACAAACTGTTTTGGGGTTCCAATGTCTCTTGTTACCCTTGAGAAAATAAAAAATTGCAGGCTAAAACATCATTTTTGAGGAAAAAGAAAGGATTTTTTTATTTTCCCGGCTCTACTTTATACATTTCTGTGATGCACTTGGTGGGTCAAAGTGCTCACCACACATCTAGATAAGTTCCTTCAGGGGTCTAGTTTCCAAAATGGTGTCACTTGTGGGGGGGTTCCACTGTTTAGGCACATCAGGGGCTCTGCAAACGCAACATGGCGTCCGAATAAATGGCGCTATAACAATAAATAATAATAATCTCAATTCCAGCCAATTCTACATTGAAAAAGTCAAACGGCGCTCCTTCACTTCCGAGCTCTCCCATGCGCCCAAACAGTGGTTTACCCCCACATATTGGGTATCAGCGTATTCAGGAGAAATTGCACAACAAAATTTATGGTTAAATTTCTGTTTTTACACTTGTGAAAATAAAAAAAAATGGTTCTGAAGTAAAATGTTTGCAAAAAAAGTTAAATGTTCATTTTTTCCTTCCACATTGTTTCAGTTCCTGTGAAGCACGTAAAGGGTTAATAAACTTCTTGAATGTGGTTTTGAGCACCTTGAGGGGAGCAGTTTTTAGAATGGTGTCACACTTCGTTATTTTCTATCATATAGACCCCTCAAAATGACTTCAAATGTGACGTGGTTACTAAAAAGAAATGGTGTAAAAATGAGAAATTGCTGGTCAACTTTTAACCCTTATAACTCCCTAACAAAAAAAAATGTTGGTTCCAAAATTGTGCTGATGTGAAGTAGACATGTGGGAAATGTTACTAATTAACTATTTTTGTGACATATCTCTGTGATTTAAGGGCATAAAAATACAAAGTTTGAAAATTGCAAAATTTGAAACATTTTCGCCATATTTCCGTTTTTTTCATAAATAATCGCAAGTAATATCAAAGAAATGTTACCACTATCATGAAGTACAATATGTCACGAAAAAACAGTCTCAGAATCAGCGGGATCCGTTAAAGCGTTCCAGAGTTATAACCTCATAAAGGGACAGTGGTCAGAATTGTAAAAATTGGCCCGGTCATTAAGTACCAAATTGGCCGTCACTAAGGGGTTAATCATGCTTATGATGTACCCGGGCGGGGTGTCCCGCACGTTTTTTTACTTATGTTTTAATTGTTCAGTGTGTGTTAATAAAGTTTTCCTTTTAATGACTACATTGCTGGTGTGCATATCATACAGTGGTGCTTTCTTGTCTTGATATGGTCCTTTACCACTGGATATTGCACCCATTTTCTGGATATTAATGGAATAGTACACCTGGTGTATATTATTTGATTTAGGCTTACCTGATGGCAACTGTACGTCATGATTATCCTTCACCTCTTCAGACATGAATTGAATTTCCCCAACGTGGCTTTTTCCTGGCTGTGGGTGCTCAAATGTTTGGGCATCACTGCATTCCACATCCTCATGACCGATATTATTATTTCTACAGCACCATTGATTCCATGGTCTGTACATGAGAAGGGGTTACATACAAATTACAGATATCACTTACAGTAAACTAACAATGACAGACCGATACAGAGGGGCGAGGACCCTGCCCTTGCGGGCTTACATTCTACAGGATGGTGGGGATGGAGACAATAGGTTGAGGGTTGCAGTACCTCCGGTGTTGGTGAGGCGGTAGCTCCGGTGGTGGTGAGGAGGCAGCAGGGTCAGTGTAGGCTGTAGGCTTTCCTGAAGAGATGGGTTTTCAGGTTCCGTCTGAAGGATCCGAATGTGGTTGATAGTCGGATGTGTTGGGGCAAAGAATTCCAGAGGTTGGAGGATATTCGGGAGAAGTCTTGGAGGCGGTTGGATGAGGAGCGAATTAGTGTGGAGGACAGAAGGAGGTGTAACAACCCTGCCGGCATCACTGCATGGCCTTCCATTCCCCACCTGCCTGTTACATCTACTCACTCACCCAGTGCCATGCTGTGAGATCTGTCTGCTGCTGGTTCCATGCCATGTGCTTCATGGCGGCCTGCTCTGTGTACACTTCCTGGCTGTGTGCATAGGGGGGCGGCCCAAGCCACACCGGATTCTTATTGAGACTGTGTGCACCTCCCTAAGGTGCTTCTGGCCAATAGCCTTGAGGCCTCTGATACTTAAGGCATCCTCACCCATTGGAGGATGCCTGAGCAAACTATTCCCCTCAGTTAGCATTTGCTACTGAGCTGCCAGGTCGTGTGTTTCCTGTCTCAGAGGGCTGCACTATTGCAGGCCTTCATCTGTGTTCTGTTTGTGTATCCGTGTCTGTTCCTGTCTGTACTCTGGTCTATGTCCGTCCCTGCTCCTTCTTTGTCATTAGTCATTTCCCACTCTGCTGTGTGTACCTCTGCCTTATCTTTCTGCTCTGTTCGCCACTGTCTGTGGCTCTTCTTCTCTCTGCTCATTTCTACCACAACCTGTGGTTCTGTGTCTCTCAGCTCTGCTCTGTGACCTTGCTCCGCACTCTGTGGCTTTGCTCTGCGGCTCCGCCCCTTGCGGTTCCACCTGGCACCGCTGCTTGCGGTTCTACGTCTTTAGCTCTTGGCTCCGCCTCCAGCGTCTCCGCTCTTGGCTCCGCCTCCAGCGTCTCCGCTCTTGGCTCCGCCTCCAGCGTCTCCGCTCTTGGCTCCGCCTCCAGCGTCTCTGCTCTTGGCTCCGTCTCCAGCATCTCCGCTCTTGGCTCCGCCTCCCGCGTCTCCGCTCTTGGCTCTGCCTCCAGCGTCTCTGCTCTTGGCTCCACCTCCTGCGGCTCCTTCTCTGCTCATAGCTCTGCCTTCTCCTTCTCTTCTCTTAGCTCCGCCTTCTACTCGTACTCAGCCTCCTGCGATTCAGCTTTGCTTCTACTCTTGCTCTATCTTTAATCTGCAACTTTCCATACAGGTCTCTACCTGCTCCTTTATATTCTCCAGTCTGAACAGGTTCTTACCTGTTTCCACACATCCATCTGAATCCCAGTTCCTACCAGAGTATCAGTCCTGTCTGCCAGTGCCAGCCGTGCCCGCCTGTCTGCCTGAGTGCCAGCCGCGCCCGTCTGCCTGCCTGTATCTCCGTCAAGCCAGTCCGCCCGTCAGGGCCTCTGCCATACCCGTCTGTCAGCCAGTGTCACAGCCGTGCCTGCCTGCCCGTGTCGTGTCCCCGGTGGGATCAGCATCCACAGTCCGACTCCACCCTGGAGTGGTACCTGGTAGCTTCCTATTGCACAAGTCTGACTTCACCATCAGAGGCTCCAGCGAACACCTAGGAAGCTACTTAGTTACGCCCCTTCCAGGGAAGTTCGGTCTGTGGTCCAGTGGGGCCACACCCCCAGGCGCCCGCGCCAACCAGTCTCGGTGCGAGCGTTACAGGAGGTTTTGGAAGGACCGGAGATCACGTGAGGGAAGATATCGGGAGATTAGTTCAGAGATATATGGAGGAGACAGGTTATGGATGGCTTTGTAGGTCAGTATTTGTAATGTGAACTGGATACGCTGAGGGAATGGGAGCCAGTGAAGAGATTTGCAGAGGGGGGAAGCGGAGAAGTAGCGAGGAGAGAGATGGATTAGTCGGGCAGCAGAGTTAAGGTGTCACGCACGCGCCCAGACTGGTTGGCGCGGGCATACGGGGGTGTGGCCTCACTGGACCACAGACCAAACTTCCCTGGAAGGGGCGTGACTAAGTAGCTTCCTAGGTGTTCGCTGGAGCCTCTGATGGTGAGGTCAGACTTGTGCAATAGGAAGCTACCAGGTGCCACTCCAGGGTGATGTCTGGCTGTGGCTGCTGATCCCACTAAGGAACGGAGCGGGCACGGCTGGCACTCTGGCTGACAGGCGGACACGGCTGGGACACAGGCAGGCAGACGGGTACAACAGAGACACTAGCGGGCAGGCGGAAACGGCTGGCTCTCTGGTAGGCAGGCGGGTACGGCTGGAACATAGGAAGAACCGGTAGGGACCGGTCTGCAGGCAGGTATGTGAAACAGGTAGAGAAAGACCGCAAGAGCGGATGCAGAGCGAAAGCACAAGAGCTAGAACCAAGAACAGAAACGCAGGAGGCTGAGTACGAGTAGAAGGTGGAACTAAGAGAAGAGAAGGAGAAGGCAGAGCCAAGGGCGGAGCCGCAAGAGGCGGAGCCAAGGGCAGAGATGCTGGAGGTGGAGCCAAGAGCGGAGACGCTGGAGGCGGAGCCAAGAGCGGAGACGCTGGAGGCAGAGCCAAGAGCGGAGACGCTGGAGGCGGAGCCAAGAGCGGAGACGCTGGAGGTAACGCCAAGAGCGGAGACGCTGGAGGCGGAGCCAAGAGCAGAGACGGAGCCAAGTGCAGAAACACAGGAGGCGGAGCCAGATAGAACCGCAAAGAGCGGAGCCAGATAGAACCGCAAAGAGCGGAGCCACAGAGCAAAGCCAGAGAGTGCGAAGCAAGGTCTGAGTGCAGAGCCGCAAGAGTGCGGAGTGTAAGCAGACTGAGAACACAAGGAAAGACAAAGCAGGGAAGGAAGCCACAGACAAGGAGACCGAGAAAAGACAAAGTACAGACAAGGCAATGGAACAAGACACAGGGACAAAGACACAGGGACCAGGATATTCTGCCTCCTGGAGGGCAGACTACAAGATCAAGGCAATAGCACAGAGAAAAGCCTCCAGAGAGGGAGTAACTCAGAGCAAGGCCAGGCAAACTCAGCAGCTAAACACTAACTGAGCTAACACATTGCACAGGCCCAGAGCACAGGGTGGAGCTGCACTATATACAGGAGGCCTCTTGGTAATTGGTCAGGAACTGATTAGACAGATGCACCTGATTCCTATAAGAACCAGAGAGTTCAGGCGCCGGCCCCCTATACACATAGCCATGAAGCATGCACAGAGCAGAGACACAGAACATGGAGCTGGCAAGAAACAGAAACCACATCATGGCCTGGAGCAGTGGGTAAGATTGTGTGAGAGATGTGAGGCCATGCTGTGATGCCAGCAGAGTTGTTACATAAGGATGGACTGGAGAGGTGCAAGGGTGTTAGCAGGAGGCCACAGAAAAGGATGTTGCAGTAGTCAAGAAGGGAGATGATGAGGGCATGCACAAGCATTTTAGTAGATTGAGGGTTGAGGAAAGGATGGATTCTGGAAATATTATTGAGCTGGAGGTGACAGGAAGTGGATCTTTAATGGTACACATTGAGAGACCTGACAAATTACAAGTGAACTTAAAAAGTTCCTCATAGTGGTCAGTGTCACGATATGGTATGAAATATCATATAAGTAGTTTCTCTTGCTAGCAGGCTGTGGGCTAAAAAAGCCCCCCTTCCCTTTCACTCAGCCAAGAGCTTCCTTTTCCAAGGGATGGGGGAAGAAGAGTTTATTACCTCTAGCTCGGAGAGCAAAGGTATTTACGACATCCCTGCAGTGGAAAGTGACCAGCTAGAACTGGATTCTAAGTCTCTAGAATTCATGGAAGTTCTTTGTTTTGTTTTTGTAAGATATTACGCAAACCGTTTATGTTAAGAACATGAAAATATACAGGGTGGAGCGCGGTAATTTGCTGATTTGGGAATGAAATAAAAAAATTATGATCATTAGAAAAATTTATTTTATATTTTAATTATACTGAACAGTAATGGAATTTTTAAATTACATGGTTTTAAATAGTGTATCTGGCAAATGTCGACCTTCGCTATCCACACACTGCTGCATACGTTTTCTGAAGTTTTCATGAACTCTAACAAGCATGTCCACTGGTATTCTGCCAATTTCAGCCTCAATATTGTTCCTTAGGTCTTCCAAGGTGTTGGGACGGTTGATATACACCTTAGACTTCAGGTAACCCCAAAGGAAAAAATCGCATGGGGCTAAATCTGGTGAGCGTGCTGGCCAGTTCACATCTCACCTCAAAGAGATAAGCCGTCCAGGAAACATTTGCCTCAAACAATTCATGGTAACCCTCGCTGTGTGTGCAGTGGCACCATCCTGTTGGAACCATGTATCCTCTAGTTCCATTGCCTCAAGAGCCGGCTGAAAATAATCCTGTATCATAGACAAGTACCATTCGGAGTTCACAGTTATGGCACGACCATTATCCTGAAAAAAGTAAGGACCAATGATGCCTACTCGTGATATGGCGCACCACACAGTGACGCAGTCCGAATGCAGAGGTCTCTCGTGAACTTCTCTGGGGTTTGTTTCACTCCAGTAACGCATATTTTGTTTGTTTACACACCCACTGAGGTGAAAATGTGCCTCATCAGAAAAAAACACAATTGCGTCACGGGGTATCGTTGCTAACATGTCTTCACAAGAGGTCCGCCGTGTCAAATAGTCCCATGCTGACAAATGTTGGACCACGCACATTTTATACGGGTGAAAATTCAGTTCATCATGAAGAATCCGGTGGAGAGAACGTCTTAAAATGCCAAGAGCAAATGATTGCTTCTGAGCAGAGCGTTTCGGAGATTGCAGTACTGCTGCTCTAACTCTCTCGATGTTTTGTGGTGTTGTAATCCTTCTCTCAGGTCCCCTTCGTACACATGACACATTCCCTGCTGTTCTGAATGCATTCACCCAATTTACAATTGATTGCCGTCCATGAACACGTCCGCGTGGAGGAACAGCGAATTCTATACGAAAAGCACGCTGCACTGCAATGATCGAGTGGGCATTTGAAAAATACGCTTCAACACAAAATGACCTCTCCTCACATGTCCACTGCATGATGGCAACTGAAAGGCAGAGGAATACAAATCTCCCATCAGCCACTGTAAGCCACACCCACTCTCCCCTCTCTTCGACCGACAGTGCCGCCACAGCATGCAGTGCAAAAAAGCAAATTACCGCGCTCCACCCTGTATATTCTTAATCTCCCTCGGTGGATCTACCCATCCCTCTAAACACGGGCTTCTAACTTCATCTGGTAAAGAAGTAGGGATTTCTCTGTAAATATGTATCTCAGATAGGACATATTTGATCTCATTAGAATGCCCATGTTAATCCGAGATGAATGCTGGGTTTGTTATGACTATGACATGTTTTGTAGCGGAGTTATAGAAATTAGATATAGGTTAGGGTAAAATTAGTTAACTGAAGAGGTAGGAGGGACGAGGTGATTCAACCCCTTGCTGGGATGTTACAGGCTGAAGCTATAACTGTCTGCCCAGATCCCCAGCTCAGGCTTTCTTTTTTTTTTTCCTGGAGAAGCTGGTGGCAGCATACGTTTTGTACTGGGTAGTTGGGTGTTGTGGTAGCGACTGCGGCGTTGATAATTATTGTTCCTACCTGAGCGGGAGTAGTTTATCGCGTCGCTGCAGCGTGCCCAATAGCCAGTACATAGCAAGCAGCCTGTCTGGCGACTAATTACCCAGGGTGCAGTACCTAATCTGACCTGAGAGTAAGGGGGGCGCCAGAGAGCTGCAAGTTTTAAGTGGAACTGTAAGCGGGATATACATAAATCCCTGCAGTTCGTGGTATATTGAAGAGCAGTGGGATACCTAGAATAAGCCCCTGCTGTAAACTAAGGGGTCAATAGCCCTGTGTTTGTTTTTCATCACATTGTGGAGTGGAGGGATAACTAAGATAAGTCCCCCTGCACATGTGATAGCCATCTTTTGGCCTAAAGTCACCCCGACCCGTGACATAGGGGTGACGGTCACGGTGTGAATCGGGTTATATGTCTGCTGGGACTCTTGATGGGAGGAAGGAGGACCAGGTTGAGGATTCAGAGGTGCAGCCTCTTGGCTACTGAGACTGGACCGTGTGATATATGTGAATCTAATGAAAATGTAGAGTCCCTGTGGGTGGAGATAAGGGGAGGGGGAAAAATGATAAATTACTGATAGGGGTTTGTTATAAGTCTCCAAATATTATTATTATTTATTTATATAGCACCATTGATTCCATGGTGCTGTACATGAGAAGGGGTTACATACAAATTACAGATATCACTTACAGTAAACTTAACAATTACAGACTGATACAGAGGGACGAGGACCCTGCCCTTGCGGGCTTACATTCTGTAGGATAATGGGGAAGGAGACAGTAGGTTGAGGGTATATATAATGGAAGCAATAATGGAATATAATGGAAGCAACGGAGAATATCCTCGTAAAGCAAATAGATGAAGCTGCGACTCAAGGAGAAGTCATTATTATGCAGTTCCAGCAAAGGTGATCGGTGTCTGACAACTATGAGAGACTGTCACGATAATGCAAAAACCATAGCTGAGGGATTTTTGCACATCTTACCATGGTCCTGAAAGCACATAGCAGCTGGAAAACCCCTCTCTCCCCCCCCCCCCCCCCGCCAGAATACAACAAACCAGCCCTATGGCAGACACTGGGTAACTTGAAGCTAGTGTGTGAGCAGGGTGTGGCTTTAGACTGCAGGTGACCAATCCAGCAAAGCCACCTGTGGTCCCTTCCAGTCAGGAATTTCTTTTGTCTCCAGGGTCTAAGAAAGTAAATATCTCTGACCTCAGTGAATATCATTAACCAGCCCTTTAGTGATGTCCTGAGGCTGCAGTTTATAAGTCTCTACTCTTCACCCAGCCTTCAGTCTTGCCTGAGGAGCTGTACTATGCACTGGGACATCTGGGCTCTGCCTGCCAGCATGGTTTTGCCTGAAATGATGTGAGAATATGTGAGTTTTACCTTTCTTCTTTATTCCATGTTATTTTATAATTGCTTTTTTACATATTTCAATTGTCTCATTGTAACATCATTGTAATAATTTTATAAACACTGCCTTAATCCTTCGGAGTAAAATATTTAAAGTACTAGTTTCGTTCTTCCTGCTCTAAAACGTACCCTAAGTCTTCTGAAGGGAATTACGCTACTGTTTTGGGTTAGCTTCAGACCCGTTAATCAAAGCTGGTGGCAGCATACCTTGTTCTGTGACTTTAGGAGTCGTTGTAGCGATGGCAGCGTTGATTAGTATTGTTCCTGCCTGAGTGGGAGTAGTTATATCACCTCGCTGCAGCGTGCCCAATAGGCAGTACATAGCAAGCAGCCTTTCTGGCGACTAATTACCCTAGGTGCAGTACCTAATCTGACCTGAGAGTAAGGGGGGCACCAGAGAGCTGCAAGTTTCAAGTGGAACTGTAAGCGGGATATACATAAATCCCTGCAGTTCGTGGTATATTGAAGAGCAGTGGGATACCTAAAATAAGCCCCTGCTGTAAACTAAGAGGTCAATAGCCTTGTGTTTGTTTTCATCACATTATTAGCAGTGGAGGGATAACTAAGATAAGCCCCCCTGCACATGTGATAGCCGTCTGTTGGCCTAAAGTCACCCCTGATCCCTGACGTAGGGGTGACGGTCATGGTGTGAATCGTGACAGAGACAATTACCACTGACAACTGGTTCTGGATCCAAGAATACGGGGGCACTGCTAGACCGAATATTAACCAACAGGCCAGACCGCATATCAAATATAAGGGTTGGGGGTCACTGGGGAAAAGTGATCACAAAATAATACGTTTTCATGTATCCTTTAATAAGACTTTGCCTCATTTTTCAAGCAGAAAATTGAGAACATCAGAGACAGTTTTAGTAAACAACCCCCAGAACCCTTCCTCCCAACTACCCAGCCCTCCACCTCCAAAACCAACTTCTCCACCATTACAGAAGACGGACTCTCCACTCTACTCGCAAGATCGCATCTCACCACCTGTGCACTTGACCCACTCCCATCCCACTTCATCCCAAACCTCACCACAGTCTTCATCTCAACCCTAACCCATCTCTTCAACCTATCACTAACAACTGGCGTTTTCCCCTCAAGCTTTAAACATGCCTCAATCACACCTATCCTTAAAAAGCCCTCTCTTGACCCATCCTCTGTATCTAGCTATCGCCCTATATCACTTCTCCCCTTTGCCTCAAAACTACTGGAACAACATGTCCATCTTGAACTGTCATCCCATCTATCTTCCTGCTCCTTCTTCGACCGCTTTCAATCAGGCTTCCGGTCACACCACTCCACTGAAACTGCCCTAACTAAGGTCACCAATGACCTATTAACCGCCAAGAGCAAGCGACACTACTCTATCCTCCTCCTCCTGGACCTGTCCTCTGCCTTTGACACAGTGGACCATTCCCTGCTGCTGCAGATCCTCTCATCCCTTGGAATCACAGACTTGGCCCTATCCTGGATCTCGTCATACCTAACTGACCGTACATTCAGCGTCTCCCACTCACACACCAGCTCCTCACCTCGCCCCCTATCTGTCGGAGTCCCGCAAGGTTCAGTCCTAGGGCCCCTGCTCTTCTCCATTTACACCTTTGGCCTTGGACAGCTCATAGAATCTCATGGCTTTCAGTATCACCTCTATGCTGATGACACACAGATCTACATCTCTGGACCAGATATCACCTCCCTACTAACCAGAATCCCTCAATGTCTGTCCACTATTTCATCCTTCTTCTCCGCTAGATTTCTGAAACTTAACATGGACAAAACAGAATTCATCATCTTTCCCCCATCTCACGCGACCCCCCAACGAACCTATCCATTACAGTAAATTGCTCCCCACTTTCCCCAGTCCCACAAGCTCGATGTCTCGGGGTAATCCTTGACACTGATCTCTCTTTTAAACCACATATCCAAGCCCTTTCCACTTCCTGCCGCCTCCAACTCAAAAATATTTCACGGATCCGCACATTCCTAAACCAAGAATCCGCAAAGACCCTAGTCCATGCCCTCATCATCTCCCGCCTTGACTACTGCAACCTCCTGCTCTGTGGCCTCCCCTCTAACACTCTTGCACCCCTCCAATCTATTCTAAACTCTGCTGCCCGACTAATCCACCTGTCCCCCCGCTATTCCCCGGCCTCTCCCCTCTGTCAATCCCTGCACTGGCTTCCCATCACCCAGAGACTCCAGTACAAAAGCCTAACCATGACATACAAAGCCATCCACTACCTGTCTCCTCCATACATCTGCGACCTCGTCTCCCGGTACTCTCCTGCACGCAACCTCCGATCCTCACCAGATCTCCTTCTCTACTCCCCTATTATCTCCTCTTCCCACAATCGCATACAAGATTTCTCTCGTGCATCCCCCCTACTCTGGAATTCTCTACCACAACATATCAGACTCTCGCCTACCATCGAAACAATCAAAAATAACCTGAATACCCACCTCTTCCGACAAGCCTACAACCTGCAGTAACCACCGATCGACCAAACCGCTGCACGGCCAGCTCTACCCTACCTACTGTATCCTCACCCATCCCTTGTAGATTGTGAGCCCTCGCGGGCAGGGTCCTCTCTCCTCCTGTACCAGTTGTGACTTGTATTGTTCAAGATTATTGTACTTGTTTTATTATGCATACCCCTCCTCACATGTAAAGCGCCATGGAATAAATGGCGCTATAATAATAAATAATAATAATAATAATAATAGTAGAGGGGTTACAAGGACACTAAACTTCAGGAGGGCAAATTTCCAGCGAATGAGAGATTATCTTGGTGCAATTAACTGGGACGATATCCTGAGACACAAAAATACACAAAGAAAATGGGAGACGTTTATTAGCATCCTGGATCGGACCTGTGCACAGTATATACCGTATGGGAATAAACATACTAGAATTAGGAGGAAACCAATATGGCTAAATAGAGCTGTAAGGGGCGCAATAAGTGACAAAAAGAAAGCATTTAGAGAATTAAAGGAAGTAGGTAGTGATGAGGCATTAAATAAATACAAAAAATTAAATAAATTCTGTAAAAAGCAAATCAAGGCAGCAAAGATTGAGACAGAGAGACTCATTGCCAGAGAGAGTAAAAATAATCCTAAAATATTCTTTAACTACATAAATAGTAAGAAACTAAAAAATGATAGTGTTGGCCCCTTAAAAATAGTCTGGGTGAAATGGTGGAGGAGGATGAGGAAAAAGCCAATATGCTAAATGACTTTTTTTCATCAGTATTTACACAAGAAAATCCCATGGCAGACAAAGTGACTAGTGATAAAAATTCCCAATTAAATGTCACCGGCTTAACCCAGCAGGAAGTGCGGCGGCGTCTAAAAATCACTAAAATTGACAAATCTCCGGGCCCGGATGGGATACACCCCCGAGTACTGCAGGAATTAAGTACAGTCATTGATAGACCATTATTTATAATCTTTAAAGACTCCATAATAACAGGGTCTGTACCACAGGACTGGCGTATAGCAAATGTGGTGCCAATATTCAAAAAGGGGACAAAAACTGAACTCGGAAATTATAGGCCAGTAAGCTTCACCTCTTCTGAGCAGAGCGTTTCGGAGATTGCAGTACTGCTGCTCTAACTCTCTCGATGTTTTGTGGTGTTGTAATCCTTCTCTCAGGTCCCCTTCGTACACATGACACATTCCCTGCTGTTCTGAATGCATTCACCCAATTTACAATTGATTGCCGTCCATGAACACGTCCGCGTGGAGGAACAGCGAATTGTATACGAAAAGCACGCTGCACTGCAATGATCGAGTGGGCATTTGAAAAATACGCTTCAACACAAAATGACCTCTCCTCACGTGTCCACTGCATGATGGCAACTGAAAGGCAGAGGAATACAAATCTCCCATCAGCCACTGTAAGCCACACCCACTCTCCCCTCTCTTCGACCGACAGTGCCGCCACAGCATGCAGTGCAAAAAAGCAAATTACCGCGCTCCACCCTGTATATTCTTAATCTCCCTCGGTGGATCTACCCATCCCTCTAAGCACGGGCTTCTAACTTCATCTGGTAAAGAAGTAGGGATTTCTCTGTAAATATGTATCTCAGATAGGACATATTTGATCTCATTAGAATGCCCATGTTAATCCGAGATGAATGCTGGGTTTGTTATGACTATGACATGTTTTGTAGCGGAGTTATAGAAATTAGATATAGGTTAGGGTAAAATTAGTTAACTGAAGAGGTAGGAGGGACGAGGTGATTCAACCCCTTGCTGGGATGTTACAGGCTGAAGCTATAACTGTCTGCCCAGATCCCCAGCTCAGGCTTTCTTTTTTTTTTTCCTGGAGAAGCTGGTGGCAGCATACGTTTTGTACTGGGTAGTTGGGTGTTGTGGTAGCGACTGCGGCGTTGATAATTATTGTTCCTACCTGAGCGGGAGTAGTTTATCGCGTCGCTGCAGCGTGCCCAATAGCCAGTACATAGCAAGCAGCCTGTCTGGCGACTAATTACCCAGGGTGCAGTACCTAATCTGACCTGAGAGTAAGGGGGGCGCCAGAGAGCTGCAAGTTTTAAGTGGAACTGTAAGCGGGATATACATAAATCCCTGCAGTTCGTGGTATATTGAAGAGCAGTGGGATACCTAGAATAAGCCCCTGCTGTAAACTAAGGGGTCAATAGCCCTGTGTTTGTTTTTCATCACATTGTGGAGTGGAGGGATAACTAAGATAAGTCCCCCTGCACATGTGATAGCCATCTTTTGGCCTAAAGTCACCCCGACCCGTGACATAGGGGTGACGGTCACGGTGTGAATCGGGTTATATGTCTGCTGGGACTCTTGATGGGAGGAAGGAGGACCAGGTTGAGGATTCAGAGGTGCAGCCTCTTGGCTACTGAGACTGGACCGTGTGATATATGTGAATCTAATGAAAATGTAGAGTCCCTGTGGGTGGAGATAAGGGGAGGGGGAAAAATGATAAATTACTGATAGGGGTTTGTTATAAGTCTCCAAATATTATTATTATTTATTTATATAGCACCATTGATTCCATGGTGCTGTACATGAGAAGGGGTTACATACAAATTACAGATATCACTTACAGTAAACTTAACAATTACAGACTGATACAGAGGGACGAGGACCCTGCCCTTGCGGGCTTACATTCTGTAGGATAATGGGGAAGGAGACAGTAGGTTGAGGGTATATATAATGGAAGCAATAATGGAATATAATGGAAGCAACGGAGAATATCCTCGTAAAGCAAATAGATGAAGCTGCGACTCAAGGAGAAGTCATTATTATGCAGTTCCAGCAAAGGTGATCGGTGTCTGACAACTATGAGAGACTGTCACGATAATGCAAAAACCATAGCTGAGGGATTTTTGCACATCTTACCATGGTCCTGAAAGCACATAGCAGCTGGAAAACCCCTCTCTCCCCCCCCCCCCCCCCGCCAGAATACAACAAACCAGCCCTATGGCAGACACTGGGTAACTTGAAGCTAGTGTGTGAGCAGGGTGTGGCTTTAGACTGCAGGTGACCAATCCAGCAAAGCCACCTGTGGTCCCTTCCAGTCAGGAATTTCTTTTGTCTCCAGGGTCTAAGAAAGTAAATATCTCTGACCTCAGTGAATATCATTAACCAGCCCTTTAGTGATGTCCTGAGGCTGCAGTTTATAAGTCTCTACTCTTCACCCAGCCTTCAGTCTTGCCTGAGGAGCTGTACTATGCACTGGGACATCTGGGCTCTGCCTGCCAGCATGGTTTTGCCTGAAATGATGTGAGAATATGTGAGTTTTACCTTTCTTCTTTATTCCATGTTATTTTATAATTGCTTTTTTACATATTTCAATTGTCTCATTGTAACATCATTGTAATAATTTTATAAACACTGCCTTAATCCTTCGGAGTAAAATATTTAAAGTACTAGTTTCGTTCTTCCTGCTCTAAAACGTACCCTAAGTCTTCTGAAGGGAATTACGCTACTGTTTTGGGTTAGCTTCAGACCCGTTAATCAAAGCTGGTGGCAGCATACCTTGTTCTGTGACTTTAGGAGTCGTTGTAGCGATGGCAGCGTTGATTAGTATTGTTCCTGCCTGAGTGGGAGTAGTTATATCACCTCGCTGCAGCGTGCCCAATAGGCAGTACATAGCAAGCAGCCTTTCTGGCGACTAATTACCCTAGGTGCAGTACCTAATCTGACCTGAGAGTAAGGGGGGCACCAGAGAGCTGCAAGTTTCAAGTGGAACTGTAAGCGGGATATACATAAATCCCTGCAGTTCGTGGTATATTGAAGAGCAGTGGGATACCTAAAATAAGCCCCTGCTGTAAACTAAGAGGTCAATAGCCTTGTGTTTGTTTTCATCACATTATTAGCAGTGGAGGGATAACTAAGATAAGCCCCCCTGCACATGTGATAGCCGTCTGTTGGCCTAAAGTCACCCCTGATCCCTGACGTAGGGGTGACGGTCATGGTGTGAATCGTGACAGAGACAATTACCACTGACAACTGGTTCTGGATCCAAGAATACGGGGGCACTGCTAGACCGAATATTAACCAACAGGCCAGACCGCATATCAAATATAAGGGTTGGGGGTCACTGGGGAAAAGTGATCACAAAATAATACGTTTTCATGTATCCTTTAATAAGACTTTGCCTCATTTTTCAAGCAGAAAATTGAGAACATCAGAGACAGTTTTAGTAAACAACCCCCAGAACCCTTCCTCCCAACTACCCAGCCCTCCACCTCCAAAACCAACTTCTCCACCATTACAGAAGACGGACTCTCCACTCTACTCGCAAGATCGCATCTCACCACCTGTGCACTTGACCCACTCCCATCCCACTTCATCCCAAACCTCACCACAGTCTTCATCTCAACCCTAACCCATCTCTTCAACCTATCACTAACAACTGGCGTTTTCCCCTCAAGCTTTAAACATGCCTCAATCACACCTATCCTTAAAAAGCCCTCTCTTGACCCATCCTCTGTATCTAGCTATCGCCCTATATCACTTCTCCCCTTTGCCTCAAAACTACTGGAACAACATGTCCATCTTGAACTGTCATCCCATCTATCTTCCTGCTCCTTCTTCGACCGCTTTCAATCAGGCTTCCGGTCACACCACTCCACTGAAACTGCCCTAACTAAGGTCACCAATGACCTATTAACCGCCAAGAGCAAGCGACACTACTCTATCCTCCTCCTCCTGGACCTGTCCTCTGCCTTTGACACAGTGGACCATTCCCTGCTGCTGCAGATCCTCTCATCCCTTGGAATCACAGACTTGGCCCTATCCTGGATCTCGTCATACCTAACTGACCGTACATTCAGCGTCTCCCACTCACACACCAGCTCCTCACCTCGCCCCCTATCTGTCGGAGTCCCGCAAGGTTCAGTCCTAGGGCCCCTGCTCTTCTCCATTTACACCTTTGGCCTTGGACAGCTCATAGAATCTCATGGCTTTCAGTATCACCTCTATGCTGATGACACACAGATCTACATCTCTGGACCAGATATCACCTCCCTACTAACCAGAATCCCTCAATGTCTGTCCACTATTTCATCCTTCTTCTCCGCTAGATTTCTGAAACTTAACATGGACAAAACAGAATTCATCATCTTTCCCCCATCTCACGCGACCCCCCAACGAACCTATCCATTACAGTAAATTGCTCCCCACTTTCCCCAGTCCCACAAGCTCGATGTCTCGGGGTAATCCTTGACACTGATCTCTCTTTTAAACCACATATCCAAGCCCTTTCCACTTCCTGCCGCCTCCAACTCAAAAATATTTCACGGATCCGCACATTCCTAAACCAAGAATCCGCAAAGACCCTAGTCCATGCCCTCATCATCTCCCGCCTTGACTACTGCAACCTCCTGCTCTGTGGCCTCCCCTCTAACACTCTTGCACCCCTCCAATCTATTCTAAACTCTGCTGCCCGACTAATCCACCTGTCCCCCCGCTATTCCCCGGCCTCTCCCCTCTGTCAATCCCTGCACTGGCTTCCCATCACCCAGAGACTCCAGTACAAAAGCCTAACCATGACATACAAAGCCATCCACTACCTGTCTCCTCCATACATCTGCGACCTCGTCTCCCGGTACTCTCCTGCACGCAACCTCCGATCCTCACCAGATCTCCTTCTCTACTCCCCTATTATCTCCTCTTCCCACAATCGCATACAAGATTTCTCTCGTGCATCCCCCCTACTCTGGAATTCTCTACCACAACATATCAGACTCTCGCCTACCATCGAAACAATCAAAAATAACCTGAATACCCACCTCTTCCGACAAGCCTACAACCTGCAGTAACCACCGATCGACCAAACCGCTGCACGGCCAGCTCTACCCTACCTACTGTATCCTCACCCATCCCTTGTAGATTGTGAGCCCTCGCGGGCAGGGTCCTCTCTCCTCCTGTACCAGTTGTGACTTGTATTGTTCAAGATTATTGTACTTGTTTTATTATGCATACCCCTCCTCACATGTAAAGCGCCATGGAATAAATGGCGCTATAATAATAAATAATAATAATAATAATAGTAGAGGGGTTACAAGGACACTAAACTTCAGGAGGGCAAATTTCCAGCGAATGAGAGATTATCTTGGTGCAATTAACTGGGACGATATCCTGAGACACAAAAATACACAAAGAAAATGGGAGACGTTTATTAGCATCCTGGATCGGACCTGTGCACAGTATATACCGTATGGGAATAAACATACTAGAATTAGGAGGAAACCAATATGGCTAAATAGAGCTGTAAGGGGCGCAATAAGTGACAAAAAGAAAGCATTTAGAGAATTAAAGGAAGTAGGTAGTGATGAGGCATTAAATAAATACAAAAAATTAAATAAATTCTGTAAAAAGCAAATCAAGGCAGCAAAGATTGAGACAGAGAGACTCATTGCCAGAGAGAGTAAAAATAATCCTAAAATATTCTTTAACTACATAAATAGTAAGAAACTAAAAAATGATAGTGTTGGCCCCTTAAAAATAGTCTGGGTGAAATGGTGGAGGAGGATGAGGAAAAAGCCAATATGCTAAATGACTTTTTTTCATCAGTATTTACACAAGAAAATCCCATGGCAGACAAAGTGACTAGTGATAAAAATTCCCAATTAAATGTCACCGGCTTAACCCAGCAGGAAGTGCGGCGGCGTCTAAAAATCACTAAAATTGACAAATCTCCGGGCCCGGATGGGATACACCCCCGAGTACTGCAGGAATTAAGTACAGTCATTGATAGACCATTATTTATAATCTTTAAAGACTCCATAATAACAGGGTCTGTACCACAGGACTGGCGTATAGCAAATGTGGTGCCAATATTCAAAAAGGGGACAAAAACTGAACTCGGAAATTATAGGCCAGTAAGCTTCACCTCTACTGTGGGTAGACAAAAAACACCGTTCAAAACAGATAAAAGAGGAGTGAGGGCCCTGCTGCTCGCAAGCTTACAATCTATGAGGAAGAGGGGAGACACGAGAGCTGGATGTATAACTATGTGCTTAATTCTAAAACTCTGGGCAAAACCGTCAATGAAAAAGACCTGGGTGTATGGGTGGATGACAAACTCATTCAGTGGCCAGCGTCAGGCAGCTGCTACTAAGGCAAATAAAATAATGGGATGCATTAAAAGAGGCATAGATGCTCATGAGGAGAACATAATTTTACCTCTATACAAGTCACTAGTGCGACCACACTAAGGGTACCGTCACACTATACGATTTACCTACGATCACGACCAGCGATATGACCTGGCCGTGATCGTAGGTAAATCGTAGTGTGGTCGCTGGGGAGCTGTCACACAGACAGCTCTCCAGCGACCAAGATGCCGAGGTCCCTGGGTAACCAGGGTAAACATCGGGTAACTAAGCGCAGGACCGCGCTTAGTTACCCGATGTTTACCCTGGTTACAAGCGTTAAACTAAAAAAAAACAAACAGCACATACTTACATCTGGTGTCCGTCAGGTCCCTTGCAGTCTGGTTCCCGCACTCAGTGATTGCCGGCCGTAAAGTGAAAGTGAAAGCACAGCCGCTGTGCTCTGCTTTCACTTTACGGCTGGCAGTCACAGTGCTGGAAGCAGACTGCAAGGGACCTGACGGACACCAGAATGTAAGTATGTGCTGTTTGTTTTTTTTTTAGTTTAACGCTTGTAACCAGGGTAAACATCGGGTAACTAAGCGCGGTCCTGCGCTTAGTTACCCGATGTTTACCCTGGTTACAAGCGAACGCACCGCTGGATCGCATCGCTAGATCGCTAGATCGGTGTCACACACACCGATCTAGCGATGACAGCGGGAGATCCAGCGATGAAAGAAAGTTCTAAACGATCTGCTACGACGTACGATTCTCAGCAGGATCCCTGATCGCTGCTGCGTGTCAGACACAGCGATATCGTAACGATATCGCTGGAACGTCACGAATCGTACCGTCGTAGCGATCGAAATGTTATAGTGTGACGGTACCCTTAGAATACTGTGCACAGTTCTGGTCTCCGGTGTATAAGAAAGACATAGCTGAACTAGAGCGGGTGCAGAGAAGAGCGACCAAGGTTATTAGAGGACTGGGGGGTCTGCAATACCAAGATAGGTTATTACACTTGGGGCTATTTAGTTTGGAAAAACGAAGACTAAGGGGTGATCTTATGTTAATGTATAAATATATGAGGGGACAGTACAAAGACCTTTCTGATGATCTTTCTAATCATAAACCTAAAACAGGGACAAGGGGGCATCCTCTACGTCTGGAGGAAAGAAGGTTTAAGCATAATAACATACGCGGATTCTTTACTGTAAGAGCAGTGAGACTATGGAACTCTCTGCCGTATGATGTTGTAATGAGTGATTCATTACTTAAATTTAAGAGGGGACTTGATACCTTTCTGGAAAAGTATAATGTTACAGGGTATATACACTAGATTCCTTGATAGGGCGTTGATCCAGGGAACTAGTCTGATTGCCGTATGTGGAGTCGGGAAGGAATTTTTTTCCCCAAAGTGGAGCTCACTCTTTGCCACATGGTTTTTTTTTGCCTTCCCTGGATCAACATGTTAGGGCATGTTAGGTTAGGCTATGGGTTGAACTAGATGGACTTAAAGTCTTCCTTCAACCTTAATAACTATGTTACTATGTATGTTACTATGGTGTTGCTGCTTGTCAACACACTGGAGCCTTTGTCTGCCATCCAACCCCCATCCTCGCACTTGTCTGGCTTTGTCAGTGGTGTAGCATGATGACCAAATTTTGCCCGGAAGCTAGAACAAGATACAGTCACCTTCAGATCGGACACACGGCCTTGGCAGGTGCCACCACATACATGTCCCTTAACGTCACCCTTCCTCATTGAAGCCAATTTTTGACCAGCCCCCTTACCGAGATCTTATGTACAAATTCACTATCTAGCAATGTGTGCCTATTTTTTTAAGACTGTTTTATTACACATGGCAACAGCACACACAAGAACATTCGAGGTGAATAGTCACGTTTGCGTATCTAAGCAGTCTTTGGGCCAGTCGCACAACTGCTAGATACAGATAAGCTATTTATTAGACAAATAGAAAATTATGATTGTTTATACACCTCTTGTAATAACTGCAAAATGTATTGTAAGGTCATCGGCACGGCCTCTTTCAGCTTGTATGATACAAACCCCTTGGCGTAATTTTTGGAAATTTCTTCTCTCAATCTCTATATAACGGTATTCTATTTTTATAATTTTTTTTTATTGTGTTGCCCTTATTACGGTTTCTTTAAGCGTCGTGTATCTGGTAGCCTGATATTGATTTTTGGGTCTGCACTTGGACATTGTGGAACATCAATGCATGTATCACCTGAGTAATACGCTCCACAGACCTCGCCACTCTCTGAGACATATCCTGGAATTACTCCATTGTTGCTCAAAACCATGGAAAAGATCCATTCTGCCTGGTTGGGGAGTTTCCAGAAGAAGACTGGTCAATGGCGCTCCTGTCTCTTTCCCTTGAGGAGGCTGCTTCCAGGTAAAATCAGGCTTGTACATGCTCCTGACATGGTTTCAGGCCTGACATTGACCACAATACCGGCCCTCGCTTGTTACACTGGATTCGGAATGTAATTCTAATGCTTTTGGTGTCTGGTGGAATTCAGCTTCCTGACATTGATCATACAGCCCCCCAACTCCTGTATGATAGTCACCTTACAGCGGCTTCACCCGCTATGACAGTGGCTCCATTGGGATCCGGGGGCAAAAATGAACTACGGACCTTACAAAAGTGCAGGCTTCATGGCACCAAGTTTGGTAGGTTATAAATCCGTAAAGCCGGCGAATTAGTCTGACAACATTATTCGCAGATCCCATATGTGAGAAAGGTGCGCGGCATCTCCTCCATGCGGTGCACATTAGTTTTAGCTCTTTCCATCCATTTCAACTTTTTTCTCCGGCCCCCAGACTTGTTTATTGGGTCCAGCAGAAAAATATTCGGCTTTCACATTGACTTGCATTGGATTCGTTATTCGGTACAAATACACTGATATTAGAAATAATTTGTGTCGATTTTCCTGAATCCGAATATTTCACTATTCGCTCATCACTAATTAATTAATTAAAAAAAATCAGTCTGAAAATGGTGTGGGCCATTACACATGCAATCATGGTGCAGTGCAGCCGTATTTGCCTGTAGAAGCGGATTTTTTTATCTATATATGTAAAATATTCATTATGTTATCTAGGGGGCGGGGCAGTGAGGATAAGTGACCTGCCAGAAGCCGTACAAATGCACCATATGAAGCCCCCCTGCCCACAGCCCCACCATCACAGCCCCACCCACAGGCCGCCCCAGAGCGCGAGCATATCATTAACTCAAAACTGAAAATAAAGACTAAACAACAACCACAAGACGGATTACATCACCAGATATCAGTGTAATCAGTATAGCGGCACCGACCTGACTCTGTCTGTAGTCACTGAGCACAATCGTGATCACAGGTATCAGTGTAATCAGTATAACGGCACCGACCTGACACTGTCTGTAGTCACTGAGCACAATCCTGATCACAGGTTTCAGTGTAATCAGTATAACGGCACCGACCTGACACTGTCTGTAGTCACTGAGCACAATCCTGATCACAGGTATCAGTGTAATCAGTATAACTGCCCCGACCTGACACTGTCTGTAGTCACTGAGCACAATCCTGATCACAGGTATCAGTGTAATCAGTATAACGGCCCCGACCTGACACTGCCTGTAGTCACTGAGCACAATCCTGATCACAGGTATCAGTGTAATCAGTATAACGGCCCCGACCTGACACTGTCTGTAGTCACTGAGCACAATCCTGATCACAGGTATCGGTGTAATCAGTATAATGGCGCCAACCTGACACTGTAGTCACTGAGCACAATCCTGATCACATGTATCAGTGTAATCAGTATAACAGCACCGACCTGACACTGTCTGCAGTCACTGAGCATAATCCAGATCACAGGTATCAGTGTAATCAGTATAATGGCGCCGACCTGACACTGTCTGTAGTCACTGAGCACAATCCTGATCACCAGGTATCAGTGTAAGCAGTATAACGGCACCGACCTGACACTGTCTGTAGTCACTGAGCACAATCCTGATCACAGGTATCAGTGTAATCAGTATAACGACACCGACCTGACACTCTCTGTAGTCACTGAGCACAATCCTGATCACAGTTATCATTGTAATCAGTATAACGGCACTGATCTGACACTGTAGTCCCTGAGCACAATCCTGATCACAGGTATCAGTGTAATCAGTATAACGGCACCGACCTGACACTGTTTGCAGTCACTGAGCACAATCCTGATCACAGGTATCAGTGTAATCAGTATAATGGCACCGACCTGGCACTGTCTGTAGTCACTGAGCACAATCCTGATCACAGGTATCAGTGTAATCAGTATAACGGCACCGACCTGACACTGTCTGTAGTCACTGAGCACAATCCTGATCACAGATATCAGTGTAATCAGTATAACGGCACCGACCTGACACTGTCTGTAGTCACTGAGTACAATCCTGATCACAGGTATCAATGTAATCAGTATTACGGCACTGACCTGACACTGTCTGTAGTCACTGAGCACAATCCTGATCACAGGTATCAGTGTAATCAGTATAACGGCACCGACCTGACACTGTCTGTAGTCAATGAGCACAATCCTGATCACAGGTATCAGTGTAATCAGTATAACGGCACCGACCTGACACTGTCTGTAGTCACTGAGCACAATCCTGATCACAGGTATCAGTGTAATCAGTATAACGGCTCCGACCTGACACTGTAGTCACTGAGCACAATCCTGATCACAGGTATCAGTGTAATCAGTATAACGGTGCCGACCTTACACTGTCTGTAGTCACTGAGCACAATCGTGATCACAGGTATCAGTGTAATCAGTATAACGGCACTGACCTGACACTGTCTGTAGTCACTGAGCACAATCCTGATCACAGGTATCAGTGTAATCAGTATAACGGCACCGACCTGACACTGTCTGTAGTCACTGAGCACAATCCTGATCACAGGTATCAGTGTAATCAGTATAACTGCCCCAACCTGACACTGTCTGTAGTCACTGAGCACAATCCTGATCACAGGTATCAGTGTAATCAGTATAACGGCCCCGACCTGACACTGCCTGTAGTCACTGAGCACAATCCTGATTACAGGTATCAGTGTAATCAGTATAACGGCCCCGACCTGACACTGTCTGTAGTCACTGAGCACAATCCTGATCACAGGTATCGGTGTAATCAGTATAATGGCGCCAACCTGACACTGTAGTCACTGAGCACAATCCTGATCACATGTATCAGTGTAATCAGTATAACAGCACCGACCTGACACTGTCTGCAGTCACTGAGCATAATCCAGATCACAGGTATCAGTGTAATCAGTATAACGGCGCCGACCTGACACTGTAGTCACTGAGCACAATCCTGATCACATGTATCAGTGTAAGCAGTATAACGGCACCGACCTGACACTGTCTGTAGTCACTGAGCACAATCCTGATCACAGGTATCAGTGTAATCAGTATAACGACACCGACCTGACACTCTCTGTAGTCACTGAGCACAATCCTGATCACAGGTATCATTGTAATCAGTATAACGACACTGATCTGACACTGTAGTCCCTGAGCACAATCCTGATCACAGGTATCAGTGTAATCAGTATAACGGCACCGACCTGACACTGTTTGCAGTCACTGAGCACAATCCTGATCACAGGTATCAGTGTAATCAGTATAATGGCACCGACCTGGCACTGTCTGTAGTCACTGAGCACAATCCTGATCACAGGTATCAGTGTAATCAGTATAACGGCACCGACCTGACACTGTCTGTAGTCACTGAGCACAATCCTGATCACAGATATCAGTGTAATCAGTATAACGGCACCGACCTGACACTGTCTGTAGTCACTGAGTACAATCCTGATCACAGGTAGCAGTGTAATCAGTATAACAGCGCAGACCTGACACTGTCTGTAGTCACTGAGCACAATCCTGATCACAGGTATCAGTGTAATCAGTATAACGGTGCCGACCTGACACTGTCTGTAGTCACAGAGCACAATCCTGATCACAGGTATCAGTGTAATCAGTATAACGGTGCCGACCTTACACTGTCTGTAGTCACTGAGCACAATCCTGATCACAGGTATCAGTGTAATCAGTATAATGGCACCGACCTGACACTGTAGTCACTGAGCACAATCCTGATCACAGGTACCAGTGTCATCAGTATAACGGCGCCGACCTGACACTGTCTGTAGTCACTGAGCACAATCCTGATCACAGGTATCAATGTAATCAGTATTACGGCACTGACCTGACACTGTCTGTAGTCACTGAGCACAATCCTGATCACAGGTATCAGTGTAATCAGTATAACGGCACCGACCTGACACTGTCTGTAGTCACTGAGCACAATCCTGATCACAGGTATCAGTGTAATCAGTATAACGGCACCGACCTGACACTGTCTGTAGTCACTGAGCACAATCCTGATCACAGGTATCAGTGTAATCAGTATAACGGCTCCGACCTGACACTGTAGTCACTGAGCACAATCCTGATCACAGGTATCAGTGTAATCAGTATAACGGTGCCGAACTTACACTGTATGTAGTCACTGAGCACAATCCTGATCACAGGTATCAGTGTAATCTGTATAACGGCACCGACCTGACACTGTCTGTAGTCACTGAGCACAATCCTGATCACAGGTATCAGTGTAATCAGTATAACGGCTCCGACCTGGCACTGCCTGTAGTCACTGAGCACAATCCTGATCATAGGTATCAGTGTAATCAGTATAACTGCAGCGACCTGGCACTGCCTGTAGTCACTGAGCACAATCCTGATCACAGGTATCAGTGTAATCAGTATAACGACACCGACCTGACACTGTAGTCACTGAGCATAATCCTGATCACAGGTATCAGTGTAATCAGTATAACGGTGCCGACCTGACACTGTCTGTAGTCACTGAGCACAATCCTGATCACAGGTATCAGTGTAATCAGTATCACGGCACCGACCTGACACTGTCTGTAGTCACTGAGCACAATCCTGATCACCGGTATCAGTGTAATCAGTATAACTGCAGCGACCTGGCACTGTCTGTAGTCACTGAGCACAATCCTGATCACAGGTAGCAGTGTAATCAGTATAACGGCACCGACCTGACACGGTCTGTAGTCACTGAGCACAATCCTGATCACAGGTATCAGTGTAATCAGTATAACGACACCGACCTGACACTGTAGTCACTGAGCACAATCCTGATCACAGATATCAGTGTAATCAGTATAACGGTGCCGACCTGACACTGTAGTCTCTGCGCACAATCCTGATCACAGGTATCAGTGTAATCAGTATAATGGCACCGACCTGGCACTGTCTGTAGTCACTGAGCACAATCCTGATCACAGGTATCAGTGTAATCAGTATAACGGCACCGACCTGACACTGTCTGTAGTCACTGAGCACAATCCTGATCACAGATATCAGTGTAATCAGTATAACGGCACCGACCTGACACTGTCTGTAGTCACTGAGTACAATCCTGATCACAGGTAGCAGTGTAATCAGTATAACAGCGCAGACCTGACACTGTCTGTAGTCACTGAGCACAATCCTGATCACAGATATCAGTGTAATCAGTATAACGGTGCCGACCTGACACTGTCTGTAGTCACAGAGCACAATCCTGATCACAGGTATCAGTGTAATCAGTATAACGGTGCCGACCTTACACTGTATGTAGTCACTGAGCACAATCCTGATCACAGGTATCAGTGTAATCTGTATAACGGCACCGACCTGACACTGTCTGTAGTCACTGAGCACAATCCTGATCACAGGTATCAGTGTAATCAGTATAATGGCACCGACCTGACACTGTAGTCACTGAGCACAATCCTGATCACAGGTACCAGTGTCATCAGTATAACGGCGCCGACCTGACACTGTCTGTAGTCACTGAGCACAATCCTGATCACAGGTATCAATGTAATCAGTATTACGGCACTGACCTGACACTGTCTGTAGTCACTGAGCACAATCCTGATCACAGGTATCAGTGTAATCAGTATAACGGCACCGACCTGACACTGTCTGTAGTCACTGAGCACAATCCTGATCACAGGTATCAGTGTAATCAGTATAACGGCACCGACCTGACACTGTCTGTAGTCACTGAGCACAATCCTGATCACAGGTATCAGTGTAATCAGTATAACGGCTCCGACCTGACACTGTAGTCACTGAGCACAATCCTGATCACAGGTATCAGTGTAATCAGTATAACGGTGCCGACCTTACACTGTATGTAGTCACTGAGCACAATCCTGATCACAGGTATCAGTGTAATCAGTATAACTGCAGCGACCTGGCACTGCCTGTAGTCACTGAGCACAATCCTGATCATAGGTATCAGTGTAATCAGTATAACTGCAGCGACCTGGCACTGCCTGTAGTCACTGAGCACAATCCTGATCACAGGTATCAGTGTAGTCAGTATAACGACACCGACCTGACACTGTAGTCACTGAGCATAATCCTGATCACAGGTATCAGTGTAATCAGTATAACGGTGCCGACCTGACACTGTCTGTAGTCACTGAGCACAATCCTGATCACAGGTATCAGTGTAATCAGTATAACGGCACCGACCTGACACTGTCTGTAGTCACTGAGCACAATCCTGATCACCGGTATCAGTGTAATCAGTATAACGGTGCCGACCTTACACTGTATGTAGTCACTGAGCACAATCCTGATCACCGGTATCAGTGTAATCAGTATAACTGCAGCGACCTGGCACTGTCTGTAGTCACTGAGCACAATCCTGATCACAGGTAGCAGTGTAATCAGTATAACGGCACCGACCTGACACGGTCTGTAGTCACTGAGCACAATCCTGATCACAGGTATCAGTGTAATCAGTATAACGACACCGACCTGACACTGTAGTCACTGAGCACAATCCTGATCACAGGTATCAGTGTAATCAGTATAACGGCACCGACCTAACACGGTCTGTAGTCTCTGAGCACAATCCTGATCACAGATATCAGTGTAATCAGTATAACGGTGCCGACCTGACACTGTAGTCACTGAGCACAATCCTGATCACAGGTATCAGTGTAATCAGTATAACGGCACTGACCTGACACTGTCTGTAGTCACTGAGCACAATCCTGATCACAGGTATCAGTGTAATCAGTATAACGGCACCGACCTGACACGGTCTGTAGTCACTGAGCACAATCCTGATCACAGGTATCAGTGTAATCAGTATAACGACACCGACCTGACACTGTCTGTAGTCACTGAGCACAATCCTGATCACAGGTATCAGTGTAATCAGTATAACGGCACCGACCTGACACTGTCTGTAGTCAATGAGCACAATCCTGATCACAGGTATCAGTGTAATCAGTATAACGGCACCGACCTGACACTGTCTGTAGTCACTGAGCACAATCCTGATCACAGGTATCAGTGTAATCAGTATAACGGCTCCGACCTGACACTGTAGTCACTGAGCACAATCCTGATCACAGGTATCAGTGTAATCAGTATAACGGTGCCGACCTTACACTGTCTGTAGTCACTGAGCATAATCGTGATCACAGGTATCAGTGTAATCAGTATAACGGCACCGACCTGACACTGTCTGTAGTCACTGAGCACAATCCTGATCACAGGTATCAGTGTAATCAGTATAACGGCACCGACCTGACACTGTCTGTAGTCACTGAGCACAATCCTGATCACAGGTATCAGTGTAATCAGTATAACTGCCCCAACCTGACACTGTCTGTAGTCACTGAGCACAATCCTGATCACAGGTATCAGTGTAATCAGTTTAACGGCCCCGACCTGACACTGCCTGTAGTCACTGAGCACAATCCTGATCACAGGTATCAGTGTAATCAGTATAACGGCCCCGACCTGACACTGTCTGTAGTCACTGAGCACAATCCTGATCACAGGTATCGGTGTAATCAGTATAATGGCGCCAACCTGACACTGTAGTCACTGAGCACAATCCTGATCACATGTATCAGTGTAATCAGTATAACAGCACCGACCTGACACTGTCTGTAGTCACTGAGCATAATCCAGATCACAGGTATCAGTGTAATCAGTATAACGGCGCCGACCTGACACAGTCTGTAGTCACTGAGCACAATCCTGATCACCAGGTATCAGTGTAAGCAGTATAACGGCACCGACCTGACACTGTCTGTAGTCACTGAGCACAATCCTGATCACAGGTATCAGTGTAATCAGTATAACGACACCGACCTGACACTCTCTGTAGTCACTGAGCACAATCCTGATCACAGGTATCATTGTAATCAGTATAACGGCACTGATCTGACACTGTAGTCCCTGAGCACAATCCTGATCACAGGTATCAGTGTAATCAGTATAACGGCACCGACCTGACACTGTTTGCAGTCACTGAGCACAATCCTGATCACAGGTATCAGTGTAATCAGTATAATAGCACCGACCTGGCACTGTCTGTAGTCACTGAGCACAATCCTGATCACAGGTATCAGTGTAATCAGTATAACGGCACCGACCTGACACTGTAGTCACTGAGCACAATCCTGATCACAGATATCAGTGTAATCAGTATAACGGCACCGACCTGACACTGTCTGTAGTCACTGAGTACAATCCTGATCACAGGTAGCAGTGTAATCAGTATAACAGCGCAGACCTGACACTGTCTGTAGTCACTGAGCACAATCCTGATCACAGATATCAGTGTAATCAGTATAACGGTGCCGACCTGACACTGTCTGTAGTCACAGAGCACAATCCTGATCACAGGTATCAGTGTAATCAGTATAACGGCACCGACCTGACACTGTAGTCACTGAGCACAATCCTGATCACAGGTACCAGTGTCATCAGTATAACGGCGCCGACCTGACACTGTCTGTAGTCACTGAGCACAATCCTGATCACAGGTATCAATGTAATCAGTATTACGGCACTGACCTGACACTGTCTGTAGTCACTGTGCACAATCCTGATCACAGGTATCAGTGTAATCAGTATAAGGGCACCAACCTGACACTGTCTGTAGTCACTGAGCACAATCCTGATCACAGGTATCAGTGTAATCAGTATAACGGCACCGACCTGACACTGTCTGTAGTCACTGAGCACAATCCTGATCACAGGTATCAGTGTAATTAGTATAACGGCTCCGACCTGACACTGTAGTCACTGAGCACAATCCTGATCACAGGTATCAGTGTAATCAGTATAACGGTGCCGACCTTACACTGTATGTAGTCACTGAGCACAATCCTGATCACAGGTATCAGTGTAATCTGTATAACGGCACCGACCTGACACTGTCTGTAGTCACTGAGCACAATCCTGATCACAGGTATCAGTGTAATCAGTATAACGGCTCCGACCTGGCACTGCCTGTAGTCACTGAGCACAATCCTGATCATAGGTATCAGTGTAATCAGTATAACTGCAGCGACCTGGCACTGCCTGTAGTCACTGAGCACAATCCTGATCACAGGTATCAGTGTAATCAGTATAACGACACCGACCTGACACTGTAGTCACTGAGCATAATCCTGATCACAGGTATCAGTGTAATCAGTATAACGGTGCCGACCTGACACTGTATGTAGTCACTGAGCACAATCCTGATCACAGGTATCAGTGTAATCAGTATAACGGCACCGACCTGACACTGTCTGTAGACACTGAGCACAATCCTGATCACCGGTATCAGTGTAATCAGTATAACTGCAGCGACCTGGCACTGTCTGTAGTCACTGAGCACAATCCTGATCACAGGTAGCGGTGTAATCAGTATAACGGCACCGACCTGACACGGTCTGTAGTCACTGAGCACAATCCTGATCACAGGTATCAGTGTAATCAGTATAACGACACCGACCTGACACTGTAGTCACTGAGCACAATCCTGATCACAGGTATCAGTGTAATCAGTATAACGGCACCGACCTAACACGGTCTGTAGTCTCTGAGCACAATCCTGATCACAGATATCAGTGTAATCAGTATAACGGTGCCGACCTGACACTGTAGTCACTGAGCACAATCCTGATCACAGGTATCAGTGTAATCAGTATAACGGCACTGACCTGACACTGTCTGTAGTCACTGAGCACAATCCCGATCACAGGTATTAGTGTAATCAGTATAACGGCACCGACCTGACACTGTAGTCACTGAGCACAATCCTGATCACAGATATCAGTGTAATCAGTATAACGGCACCGACCTGACACTGTCTGTAGTCACTGAGTACAATCCTGATCACAGGTAGCAGTGTAATCAGTATAACAGCGCAGACCTGACACTGTCTGTAGTCACTGAGCACAATCCTGATCACAGGTATCAGTGTAATCAGTATAACGACACCGACCTGACACTGTCTGTAGTCACTGAGCACAATCCTGATCACAGGTATCAGTGTAATCAGTATAAGGGCACCAACCTGACACTGTCTGTAGTCACTGAGCACAATCCTGATCACAGGTATCAGTGTAATCAGTATAAGGGCACCAACCTGACACTGTCTGTAGTCACTGAGCACAATCCTGATCACAGGTATCAGTGTAATCAGTATAACGGCACCGACCTGACACTGTCTGTAGTCACTGAGCACAATCCTGATCACAGGTATCAGTGTAATTAGTATAACGGCTCCGACCTGACACTGTAGTCACTGAGCACAATCCTGATCACAGATATCAGTGTAATCAGTATAACGGCACCGACCTGACACTGTCTGTAGTCACTGAGTACAATCCTGATCACAGGTAGCAGTGTAATCAGTATAACAGCGCAGACCTGACACTGTCTGTAGTCACTGAGCACAATCCTGATCACAGGTATCAGTGTAATCAGTATAACGACACCGACCTGACACTGTCTGTAGTCACTGAGCACAATCCTGATCACAGGTATCAATGTAATCAGTATTACGGCACTGACCTGACACTGTCTGTAGTCACTGTGCACAATCCTGATCACAGGTATCAGTGTAATCAGTATAAGGGCACCAACCTGACACTGTCTGTAGTCACTGAGCACAATCCTGATCACAGGTATCAGTGTAATCAGTATAACGGCACCGACCTGACACTGTCTGTAGTCACTGAGCACAATCCTGATCACAGGTATCAGTGTAATTAGTATAACGGCTCCGACCTGACACTGTAGTCACTGAGCACAATCCTGATCACAGGTATCAGTGTAATCAGTATAACGGTGCCGACCTTACACTGTATGTAGTCACTGAGCACAATCCTGATCACAGGTATCAGTGTAATCTGTATAACGGCACCGACCTGACACTGTCTGTAGTCACTGAGCACAATCCTGATCACAGGTATCAGTGTAATCAGTATAACGGCTCCGACCTGGCACTGCCTGTAGTCACTGAGCACAATCCTGATCATAGGTATCAGTGTAATCAGTATAACTGCAGCGACCTGGCACTGCCTGTAGTCACTGAGCACAATCCTGATCACAGGTATCAGTGTAATCAGTATAACGACACCGACCTGACACTGTAGTCACTGAGCATAATCCTGATCACAGGTATCAGTGTAATCAGTATAACGGTGCCGACCTGACACTGTATGTAGTCACTGAGCACAATCCTGATCACAGGTATCAGTGTAATCAGTATAACGGCACCGACCTGACACTGTCTGTAGACACTGAGCACAATCCTGATCACCGGTATCAGTGTAATCAGTATAACTGCAGCGACCTGGCACTGTCTGTAGTCACTGAGCACAATCCTGATCACAGGTAGCGGTGTAATCAGTATAACGGCACCGACCTGACACGGTCTGTAGTCACTGAGCACAATCCTGATCACAGGTATCAGTGTAATCAGTATAACGACACCGACCTGACACTGTAGTCACTGAGCACAATCCTGATCACAGGTATCAGTGTAATCAGTATAACGGCACCGACCTAACACGGTCTGTAGTCTCTGAGCACAATCCTGATCACAGATATCAGTGTAATCAGTATAACGGTGCCGACCTGACACTGTAGTCACTGAGCACAATCCTGATCACAGGTATCAGTGTAATCAGTATAACGGCACTGACCTGACACTGTCTGTAGTCACTGAGCACAATCCCGATCACAGGTATCAGTGTAATCAGTATAACGGCACCGACCTGACACTGTAGTCACTGAGCACAATCCTGATCACAGATATCAGTGTAATCAGTATAACGGCACCGACCTGACACTGTCTGTAGTCACTGAGTACAATCCTGATCACAGGTAGCAGTGTAATCAGTATAACAGCGCAGACCTGACACTGTCTGTAGTCACTGAGCACAATCCTGATCACAGGTATCAGTGTAATCAGTATAACGACACCGACCTGACACTCTCTGTAGTCACTGAGCACAATCCCGATCACAGGTATCAGTGTAATCAGTATAACGGCACCGACCTGACACTGTCTGTAGTCACTGAGTACAATCCTGATCACAGGTAGCAGTGTAATCAGTATAACAGCGCAGACCTGACACTGTCTGTAGTCACTGAGCACAATCCTGATCACCAGGTATCAGTGTAAGCAGTATAACGGCACCGACCTGACACTGTCTGTAGTCACTGAGCACAATCCTGATCACAGGTATCAGTGTAATCAGTATAACGACACCGACCTGACACTCTCTGTAGTCACTGAGCACAATCCTGATCACAGGTATCATTGTAATCAGTATAACGGCACTGATCTGACACTGTAGTCCCTGAGCACAATCCTGATCACAGGTATCAGTGTAATCAGTATAACGGCACCGACCTGACACTGTTTGCAGTCACTGAGTACAATCCTGATCACAGGTAGCAGTGTAATCAGTATAACAGCGCAGACCTGACACTGTCTGTAGTCACTGAGCACAATCCTGATCACAGATATCAGTGTAATCAGTATAACGGTGCCGACCTGACACTGTCTGTAGTCACAGAGCACAATCCTGATCACAGGTATCAGTGTAATCAGTATAACGGTGCCGACCTTACACTGTATGTAGTCACTGAGCACAATCCTGATCACAGGTATCAGTGTAATCTGTATAACGGCACCGACCTGACACTGTCTGTAGTCACTGAGCACAATCCTGATCACAGGTATCAGTGTAATCAGTATAATGGCACCGACCTGACACTGTAGTCACTGAGCACAATCCTGATCACAGGTACCAGTGTCATCAGTATAACGGCGCCGACCTGACACTGTCTGTAGTCACTGAGCACAATCCTGATCACAGGTATCAATGTAATCAGTATTACGGCACTGACCTGACACTGTCTGTAGTCACTGAGCACAATCCTGATCACAGGTATCAGTGTAATCAGTATAACGGCACCGACCTGACACTGTCTGTAGTCACTGAGCACAATCCTGATCACAGGTATCAGTGTAATCAGTATAACGGCACCGACCTGACACTGTCTGTAGTCACTGAGCACAATCCTGATCACAGGTATCAGTGTAATCAGTATAACGGCTCCGACCTGACACTGTAGTCACTGAGCACAATCCTGATCACAGGTATCAGTGTAATCAGTATAACGGTGCCGACCTTACACTGTATGTAGTCACTGAGCACAATCCTGATCACAGGTATCAGTGTAATCAGTATAACTGCAGCGACCTGGCACTGCCTGTAGTCACTGAGCACAATCCTGATCATAGGTATCAGTGTAATCAGTATAACTGCAGCGACCTGGCACTGCCTGTAGTCACTGAGCACAATCCTGATCACAGGTATCAGTGTAGTCAGTATAACGACACCGACCTGACACTGTAGTCACTGAGCATAATCCTGATCACAGGTATCAGTGTAATCAGTATAACGGTGCCGACCTGACACTGTCTGTAGTCACTGAGCACAATCCTGATCACAGGTATCAGTGTAATCAGTATAACGGCACCGACCTGACACTGTCTGTAGTCACTGAGCACAATCCTGATCACCGGTATCAGTGTAATCAGTATAACGGTGCCGACCTTACACTGTATGTAGTCACTGAGCACAATCCTGATCACCGGTATCAGTGTAATCAGTATAACTGCAGCGACCTGGCACTGTCTGTAGTCACTGAGCACAATCCTGATCACAGGTAGCAGTGTAATCAGTATAACGGCACCGACCTGACACGGTCTGTAGTCACTGAGCACAATCCTGATCACAGGTATCAGTGTAATCAGTATAACGACACCGACCTGACACTGTAGTCACTGAGCACAATCCTGATCACAGGTATCAGTGTAATCAGTATAACGGCACCGACCTAACACGGTCTGTAGTCTCTGAGCACAATCCTGATCACAGATATCAGTGTAATCAGTATAACGGTGCCGACCTAACACTGTAGTCACTGAGCACAATCCTGATCACAGGTATCAGTGTAATCAGTATAACGGCACTGACCTGACACTGTCTGTAGTCACTGAGCACAATCCTGATCACAGGTATCAGTGTAATCAGTATAACGGCACCGACCTGACACGGTCTGTAGTCACTGAGCACAATCCTGATCACAGGTATCAGTGTAATCAGTATAACGACACCGACCTGACACTGTCTGTAGTCACTGAGCACAATCCTGATCACAGGTATCAGTGTAATCAGTATAACGGCACCGACCTGACACTGTCTGTAGTCAATGAGCACAATCCTGATCACAGGTATCAGTGTAATCAGTATAACGGCACCGACCTGACACTGTCTGTAGTCACTGAGCACAATTCTGATCACAGGTATCAGTGTAATCAGTATAACGGCTCCGACCTGACACTGTAGTCACTGAGCACAATCCTGATCACAGGTATCAGTGTAATCAGTATAACGGTGCCGACCTTACACTGTCTGTAGTCACTGAGCATAATCGTGATCACAGGTATCAGTGTAATCAGTATAACGGCACCGACCTGACACTGTCTGTAGTCACTGAGCACAATCCTGATCACAGGTATCAGTGTAATCAGTATAACGGCACCGACCTGACACTGTCTGTAGTCACTGAGCACAATCCTGATCACAGGTATCAGTGTAATCAGTATAACTGCCCCAACCTGACACTGTCTGTAGTCACTGAGCACAATCCTGATCACAGGTATCAGTGTAATCAGTTTAACGGCCCCGACCTGACACTGCCTGTAGTCACTGAGCACAATCCTGATCACAGGTATCAGTGTAATCAGTATAACGGCCCCGACCTGACACTGTCTGTAGTCACTGAGCACAATCCTGATCACAGGTATCGGTGTAATCAGTATAATGGCGCCAACCTGACACTGTAGTCACTGAGCACAATCCTGATCACATGTATCAGTGTAATCAGTATAACAGCACCGACCTGACACTGTCTGTAGTCACTGAGCATAATCCAGATCACAGGTATCAGTGTAATCAGTATAACGGCGCCGACCTGACACAGTCTGTAGTCACTGAGCACAATCCTGATCACCAGGTATCAGTGTAAGCAGTATAACGGCACCGACCTGACACTGTCTGTAGTCACTGAGCACAATCCTGATCACAGGTATCAGTGTAATCAGTATAACGACACCGACCTGACACTCTCTGTAGTCACTGAGCACAATCCTGATCACAGGTATCATTGTAATCAGTATAACGGCACTGATCTGACACTGTAGTCCCTGAGCACAATCCTGATCACAGGTATCAGTGTAATCAGTATAACGGCACCGACCTGACACTGTTTGCAGTCACTGAGCACAATCCTGATCACAGGTATCAGTGTAATCAGTATAATAGCACCGACCTGGCACTGTCTGTAGTCACTGAGCACAATCCTGATCACAGGTATCAGTGTAATCAGTATAACGGCACCGACCTGACACTGTAGTCACTGAGCACAATCCTGATCACAGATATCAGTGTAATCAGTATAACGGCACCGACCTGACACTGTCTGTAGTCACTGAGTACAATCCTGATCACAGGTAGCAGTGTAATCAGTATAACAGCGCAGACCTGACACTGTCTGTAGTCACTGAGCACAATCCTGATCACAGATATCAGTGTAATCAGTATAACGGTGCCGACCTGACACTGTCTGTAGTCACAGAGCACAATCCTGATCACAGGTATCAGTGTAATCAGTATAACGGCACCGACCTGACACTGTAGTCACTGAGCACAATCCTGATCACAGGTACCAGTGTCATCAGTATAACGGCGCCGACCTGACACTGTCTGTAGTCACTGAGCACAATCCTGATCACAGGTATCAATGTAATCAGTATTACGGCACTGACCTGACACTGTCTGTAGTCACTGTGCACAATCCTGATCACAGGTATCAGTGTAATCAGTATAAGGGCACCAACCTGACACTGTCTGTAGTCACTGAGCACAATCCTGATCACAGGTATCAGTGTAATCAGTATAACGGCACCGACCTGACACTGTCTGTAGTCACTGAGCACAATCCTGATCACAGGTATCAGTGTAATTAGTATAACGGCTCCGACCTGACACTGTAGTCACTGAGCACAATCCTGATCACAGGTATCAGTGTAATCAGTATAACGGTGCCGACCTTACACTGTATGTAGTCACTGAGCACAATCCTGATCACAGGTATCAGTGTAATCTGTATAACGGCACCGACCTGACACTGTCTGTAGTCACTGAGCACAATCCTGATCACAGGTATCAGTGTAATCAGTATAACGGCTCCGACCTGGCACTGCCTGTAGTCACTGAGCACAATCCTGATCATAGGTATCAGTGTAATCAGTATAACTGCAGCGACCTGGCACTGCCTGTAGTCACTGAGCACAATCCTGATCACAGGTATCAGTGTAATCAGTATAACGACACCGACCTGACACTGTAGTCACTGAGCATAATCCTGATCACAGGTATCAGTGTAATCAGTATAACGGTGCCGACCTGACACTGTATGTAGTCACTGAGCACAATCCTGATCACAGGTATCAGTGTAATCAGTATAACGGCACCGACCTGACACTGTCTGTAGACACTGAGCACAATCCTGATCACCGGTATCAGTGTAATCAGTATAACTGCAGCGACCTGGCACTGTCTGTAGTCACTGAGCACAATCCTGATCACAGGTAGCGGTGTAATCAGTATAACGGCACCGACCTGACACGGTCTGTAGTCACTGAGCACAATCCTGATCACAGGTATCAGTGTAATCAGTATAACGACACCGACCTGACACTGTAGTCACTGAGCACAATCCTGATCACAGGTATCAGTGTAATCAGTATAACGGCACCGACCTAACACGGTCTGTAGTCTCTGAGCACAATCCTGATCACAGATATCAGTGTAATCAGTATAACGGTGCCGACCTGACACTGTAGTCACTGAGCACAATCCTGATCACAGGTATCAGTGTAATCAGTATAACGGCACTGACCTGACACTGTCTGTAGTCACTGAGCACAATCCCGATCACAGGTATCAGTGTAATCAGTATAACGGCACCGACCTGACACTGTAGTCACTGAGCACAATCCTGATCACAGATATCAGTGTAATCAGTATAACGGCACCGACCTGACACTGTCTGTAGTCACTGAGTACAATCCTGATCACAGGTAGCAGTGTAATCAGTATAACAGCGCAGACCTGACACTGTCTGTAGTCACTGAGCACAATCCTGATCACAGGTATCAGTGTAATCAGTATAACGACACCGACCTGACACTGTCTGTAGTCACTGAGCACAATCCTGATCACAGGTATCAGTGTAATCAGTATAAGGGCACCAACCTGACACTGTCTGTAGTCACTGAGCACAATCCTGATCACAGGTATCAGTGTAATCAGTATAAGGGCACCAACCTGACACTGTCTGTAGTCACTGAGCACAATCCTGATCACAGGTATCAGTGTAATCAGTATAACGGCACCGACCTGACACTGTCTGTAGTCACTGAGCACAATCCTGATCACAGGTATCAGTGTAATTAGTATAACGGCTCCGACCTGACACTGTAGTCACTGAGCACAATCCTGATCACAGATATCAGTGTAATCAGTATAACGGCACCGACCTGACACTGTCTGTAGTCACTGAGTACAATCCTGATCACAGGTAGCAGTGTAATCAGTATAACAGCGCAGACCTGACACTGTCTGTAGTCACTGAGCACAATCCTGATCACAGGTATCAGTGTAATCAGTATAACGACACCGACCTGACACTGTCTGTAGTCACTGAGCACAATCCTGATCACAGGTATCAATGTAATCAGTATTACGGCACTGACCTGACACTGTCTGTAGTCACTGTGCACAATCCTGATCACAGGTATCAGTGTAATCAGTATAAGGGCACCAACCTGACACTGTCTGTAGTCACTGAGCACAATCCTGATCACAGGTATCAGTGTAATCAGTATAACGGCACCGACCTGACACTGTCTGTAGTCACTGAGCACAATCCTGATCACAGGTATCAGTGTAATTAGTATAACGGCTCCGACCTGACACTGTAGTCACTGAGCACAATCCTGATCACAGGTATCAGTGTAATCAGTATAACGGTGCCGACCTTACACTGTATGTAGTCACTGAGCACAATCCTGATCACAGGTATCAGTGTAATCTGTATAACGGCACCGACCTGACACTGTCTGTAGTCACTGAGCACAATCCTGATCACAGGTATCAGTGTAATCAGTATAACGGCTCCGACCTGGCACTGCCTGTAGTCACTGAGCACAATCCTGATCATAGGTATCAGTGTAATCAGTATAACTGCAGCGACCTGGCACTGCCTGTAGTCACTGAGCACAATCCTGATCACAGGTATCAGTGTAATCAGTATAACGACACCGACCTGACACTGTAGTCACTGAGCATAATCCTGATCACAGGTATCAGTGTAATCAGTATAACGGTGCCGACCTGACACTGTATGTAGTCACTGAGCACAATCCTGATCACAGGTATCAGTGTAATCAGTATAACGGCACCGACCTGACACTGTCTGTAGACACTGAGCACAATCCTGATCACCGGTATCAGTGTAATCAGTATAACTGCAGCGACCTGGCACTGTCTGTAGTCACTGAGCACAATCCTGATCACAGGTAGCGGTGTAATCAGTATAACGGCACCGACCTGACACGGTCTGTAGTCACTGAGCACAATCCTGATCACAGGTATCAGTGTAATCAGTATAACGACACCGACCTGACACTGTAGTCACTGAGCACAATCCTGATCACAGGTATCAGTGTAATCAGTATAACGGCACCGACCTAACACGGTCTGTAGTCTCTGAGCACAATCCTGATCACAGATATCAGTGTAATCAGTATAACGGTGCCGACCTGACACTGTAGTCACTGAGCACAATCCTGATCACAGGTATCAGTGTAATCAGTATAACGGCACTGACCTGACACTGTCTGTAGTCACTGAGCACAATCCCGATCACAGGTATCAGTGTAATCAGTATAACGGCACCGACCTGACACTGTAGTCACTGAGCACAATCCTGATCACAGATATCAGTGTAATCAGTATAACGGCACCGACCTGACACTGTCTGTAGTCACTGAGTACAATCCTGATCACAGGTAGCAGTGTAATCAGTATAACAGCGCAGACCTGACACTGTCTGTAGTCACTGAGCACAATCCTGATCACAGGTATCAGTGTAATCAGTATAACGACACCGACCTGACACTGTCTGTAGTCACTGAGCACAATCCTGATCACAGGTATCAGTGTAATCAGTATAACGACACCGACCTGACACTCTCTGTAGTCACTGAGCACAATCCCGATCACAGGTATCAGTGTAATCAGTATAACGGCACCGACCTGACACTGTCTGTAGTCACTGAGTACAATCCTGATCACAGGTAGCAGTGTAATCAGTATAACAGCGCAGACCTGACACTGTCTGTAGTCACTGAGCACAATCCTGATCACCAGGTATCAGTGTAAGCAGTATAACGGCACCGACCTGACACTGTCTGTAGTCACTGAGCACAATCCTGATCACAGGTATCAGTGTAATCAGTATAACGACACCGACCTGACACTCTCTGTAGTCACTGAGCACAATCCTGATCACAGGTATCATTGTAATCAGTATAACGGCACTGATCTGACACTGTAGTCCCTGAGCACAATCCTGATCACAGGTATCAGTGTAATCAGTATAACGGCACCGACCTGACACTGTTTGCAGTCACTGAGCACAATCCTGATCACAGGTATCAGTGTAATCAGTATAATGGCACCGACCTGGCACTGTCTGTAGTCACTGAGCACAATCCTGATCACAGGTATCAGTGTAATCAGTATAACGGCACCGACCTGACACTGTAGTCACTGAGCACAATCCTGATCACAGATATCAGTGTAATCAGTATAACGGCACCGACCTGACACTGTCTGTAGTCACTGAGTACAATCCTGATCACAGGTAGCAGTGTAATCAGTATAACAGCGCAGACCTGACACTGTCTGTAGTCACTGAGCACAATCCTGATCACAGATATCAGTGTAATCAGTATAACGGTGCCGACCTGACACTGTCTGTAGTCACTGAGCACAATCCTGATCACAGGTATCAGTGTAATCAGTATAACGGCACTGACCTGACACTGTCTGTAGTCACTGAGCACAATCCCGATCACAGGTATCAGTGTAATCAGTATAACGGCACCGACCTGACACTGTAGTCACTGAGCACAATCCTGATCACAGATATCAGTGTAATCAGTATAACGGCACCGACCTGACACTGTCTGTAGTCACTGAGTACAATCCTGATCACAGGTAGCAGTGTAATCAGTATAACAGCGCAGACCTGACACTGTCTGTAGTCACTGAGCACAATCCTGATCACAGGTATCAGTGTAATCAGTATAACGACACCGACCTGACACTGTCTGTAGTCACTGAGCACAATCCTGATCACAGGTATCAGTGTAATCAGTATAACGACACCGACCTGACACTCTCTGTAGTCACTGAGCACAATCCCGATCACAGGTATCAGTGTAATCAGTATAACGGCACCGACCTGACACTGTAGTCACTGAGCACAATCCTGATCACAGATATCAGTGTAATCAGTATAACGGCACCGACCTGACACTGTCTGTAGTCACTGAGTACAATCCTGATCACAGGTAGCAGTGTAATCAGTATAACAGCGCAGACCTGACACTGTCTGTAGTCACTGAGCACAATCCTGATCACCAGGTATCAGTGTAAGCAGTATAACGGCACCGACCTGACACTGTCTGTAGTCACTGAGCACAATCCTGATCACAGGTATCAGTGTAATCAGTATAACGACACCGACCTGACACTCTCTGTAGTCACTGAGCACAATCCTGATCACAGGTATCATTGTAATCAGTATAACGGCACTGATCTGACACTGTAGTCCCTGAGCACAATCCTGATCACAGGTATCAGTGTAATCAGTATAACGGCACCGACCTGACACTGTTTGCAGTCACTGAGCACAATCCTGATCACAGGTATCAGTGTAATCAGTATAATGGCACCGACCTGGCACTGTCTGTAGTCACTGAGCACAATCCTGATCACAGGTATCAGTGTAATCAGTATAACGGCACCGACCTGACACTGTAGTCACTGAGCACAATCCTGATCACAGATATCAGTGTAATCAGTATAACGGCACCGACCTGACACTGTCTGTAGTCACTGAGTACAATCCTGATCACAGGTAGCAGTGTAATCAGTATAACAGCGCAGACCTGACACTGTCTGTAGTCACTGAGCACAATCCTGATCACAGATATCAGTGTAATCAGTATAACGGTGCCGACCTGACACTGTCTGTAGTCACAGAGCACAATCCTGATCACAGGTATCAGTGTAATCAGTATAACGGTGCCGACCTTACACTGTATGTAGTCACTGAGCACAATCCTGATCACAGGTATCAGTGTAATCTGTATAACGGCACCGACCTGACACTGTCTGTAGTCACTGAGCACAATCCTGATCACAGGTATCAGTGTAATCAGTATAACGGCACCGACCTGACACTGTAGTCACTGAGCACAATCCTGATCACAGGTACCAGTGTCATCAGTATAACGGCGCCGACCTGACACTGTCTGTAGTCACTGAGCACACTCCTGATCACAGGTATCAATGTAATCAGTATTACGGCACTGACCTGACACTGTCTGTAGTCACTGTGCACAATCCTGATCACAGGTATCAGTGTAATCAGTATAAGGGCACCGACCTGACACTGTCTGTAGTCACTGAGCACAATCCTGATCACAGGTATCAGTGTAATCAGTATAACGGCACCGACCTGACACTGTTTGTAGTCACTGAGCACAATCCTGATCACAGGTATCAGTGTAATTAGTATAACGGCTCCGACCTGACACTGTAGTCACTGAGCACAATCCTGATCACAGGTATCAGTGTAATCAGTATAACGGTGCCGACCTTACACTGTATGTAGTCACTGAGCACAATCCTGATCACAGGTATCAGTGTAATCTGTATAACGGCACCGACCTGACACTGTCTGTAGTCACTGAGCACAATCCTGATCACAGGTATCAGTGTAATCAGTATAACGGCTCCGACCTGGCACTGCCTGTAGTCACTGAGCACAATCCTGATCATAGGTATCAGTGTAATCAGTATAACTGCAGCGACCTGGCACTGCCTGTAGTCACTGAGCACAATCGTGATCACAGGTATCAGTGTAATCAGTATAACGACACCGACCTGACACTGTAGTCACTGAGCATAATCCTGATCACAGGTATCAGTGTAATCAGTATAACGGTGCCGACCTGACACTGTATGTAGTCACTGAGCACAATCCAGATCACAGGTATCAGTGTAATCAGTATAACGGCACCGACCTGACACTGTCTGTAGACACTGAGCACAATCCTGATCACCGGTATCAGTGTAATCAGTATAACTGCAGCGACCTGGCACTGTCTGTAGTCACTGAGCACAATCCTGATCACAGGTAGCGGTGTAATCAGTATAACGGCACCGACCTGACACGGTCTGTAGTCACTGAGCACAATCCTGATTACAGGTATCAGTGTAATCAGTATAACGACACCGACCTGACACTGTAGTCACTGAGCACAATCCTGATCACAGGTATCAGTGTAATCAGTATAACGGCACCGACCTAACACGGTCTGTAGTTTCTGAGCACAATCCTGATCACAGATATCAGTGTAATCAGTATAACGGTGCCGACCTGACACTGTAGTCACTGAGCACAATCCTGATCACAGGTATCAGTGTAATCAGTATAACGGCACTGACCTGGCACTGTCTGTAGTCACTGAGCACAATCCCGATCACAAGTATCAGTGTAATCAGTATAACGGCACCGACCTGACACGGTCTGTAGTCACTGAGCACAATCCTGATCACAGGTATCAGTGTAATCAGTATAACGACACCGACCTGACACTGTCTGTAGTCACTGAGCACAATCCTGATCACAGGTATCAGTGTAATCAGTATAACGGCACCGACCTGACACTGTCTGTAGTCACTGAGCACAATCCTGATCACAGGTATTAGTGTAGTCAGTATAACGGTGCCGACCTGACACTGTAGTCTCTGAGAACAATCCTGCTGACAGGTTCCCTTTAAGACTTAAAAAATCGCTCAGAAAACCAAACAGAAAGACAGCCTTCTCCAGGAAAGTGAAGACACCGAGTAAATTGTCCATACAGGATGTGGGTTCGCCCACTCAGGTTACAGTCCAGTTCTTAAGGCCATAGAACAGACCAACACACAGTAGATCCACATGTCTCCAGACATAGACACTGAATGAGACACTTGGTCTCCATTTTATCTGCCCAACCTCCCTCCACCCCCCCCCCCCTTCGGCATGTGGATATGTGAACAGTCATTCCCACCCGTCAACAAAGACTATTGTTTGTAGGAACCTGAATGTGAAGTTGAGTTGATGTTTGTTGTGACTTATTGTCTATGATCTCTATGGACAGGGATGCAGGGTCATGGAACAATAGATGTTTGTTAATATGTTGATTACACATTGTACCAGACCAGCCAGTTTGTTCACTTGCAAAACAGATAATGAAAACTATGCAGATTGAATAAATAGTAAAACAATGCGAACTAAACTCATCCCACCTGCCCACTGACCTGTGGATGATGACCTGAGCCAAAGATGTGGCTATAAAAAGGGATTTCTAGTCTTCTGCAAGGATATAGAAAAACAATCAGAGACTCTTTACAGAACCACATCCAGGAACAGTCAACAGGACAGCGGCCAGGACCTCATGTCTCATCACTAGGGACACAGATTTGTCAGTTTTACAGGATGTCACCTTAGGAAACCACGGCCTCGGCAGGAAGAATACAGATCTGCTCCTTTGAGCATCGTGGAACCCATGGAGACATTCGGAGAAGCCAGTCACGTGTCACCTGGCGACATGAGTAAATTTGTGGAAGCCAGGTTGGGACCATCCAGTCACCTGGCTCCATGGATGTATTTGGGAAAACCAGGTTGTGACCCTTTGGTCAACTGGCCGTGTATCTGAATGGACTGTCATCTTCCTACGCTTGTTGTTACCTCCTCCCTGTGCATGCCACAGGTGGGGTAGTCGACCCTGGAAGATGAAGCCTCCAGTCACCTGGCCTTGTACCTGAATGGACTGTCATCTTCCTACGCTTGTCGTTACCTCCTCTCTGTGTGCGTGCCACAGGTGGGGTAGTCGGCCCTGGATGCTCTGAAGTAACAGGTGTCATTATCCCAGCGAGTCAGCGGATGGGTGAGACTCTGTAATGTTCACCATCTTGGGTACTGTACTTGGACTGTTCTATGTGTTATCTGCCTGTTTTGTGGTTCAATAAAGTATTGCCACACTGGGTTTCCCTGACCCTATGTTGTCTGAGTAGTATTACGCCCACAGGGAAAGTAGAGCGGCAGTTTGGTGGGATGATCCTCGGTCCATGCGGTTTCGGCTAGCGGACATGAGCACTCACTGACCCCCGTGTCTCCACAGAGAGTCTCCAGGAGACCCTGTTATATCATGGTGTTACCAGGGTCCACAGATGAGGATGATGGCACCAGACACAACCATCTTCCCACCACTACTCCTATCATCCACACTCCTGCATTCCCCTCATTCACACGTTTACTCAAACCGTTTCTATCCACTCACTATTGTTTTACTAAGGCTGGTTTCACATTTGCGTTTTTTGGCGCTGCGTTTGAGCGCCAAAAAAGCATGCGTTTTTTTTCCTATATTTAACATTAAAAACGCATGCGTTTTTTTGTATGCGTTTTGCCGTGTTTGACGACGCATGCGTCGTTTCTCTGCTTGTGTTTGGTTGCAGAAATGCAATATGTAGTAATTTCTAGTGGCGTTTTTTTGCGGCAAAAAAACCTATTGCTGTCTATGTAAACGCATGCGTTTATAGCACATGCGTTTGGATGCGCTTTTAAACGCATGCGTTTCCATAGAAAAAAACAAGTTTACACACTGATAAGCCACCCCCCACCATCAAGGTGATAAAGGGATCCAAACCCTAATCCTAACCCCCCACCATCAAGGTGATAAAGTGATCATAACCCCAGGGATCCAAACCCTAATCCTAACCCTAACCCTAGGGATCCAAACCCTAACCCTAACCCTAGGGATCCAAACCCTAATCCTAACCCTAACCTTAGGGATCCAAACCTTAATCTTAACCCTAACCCTAGGGATCCAAACCCTAATCCTAACCCTAACCCTAGCTATTTCTAGTGGGTTTTCTAGTTGATTTTGATGATTGGCAGCTGTCACACACTTCTCATCATGCGTTTCAAAAACGCAAACGCAGGAAAAAAAACGCATGTAAACGCGTCAAAACGCCGCATTTTTTACCGCATACGAAAACGCGTGCGTCTAAAAAACGCAGCGTTTGCATGCGTTTACATGCGTTTTTTCACCGTTTTTTTCACCACCTGCGTTTGCGTTTTTAACGCTGCGTTTTTAAACGTAAATGTGAAACCAGCCTAAGTCCTGACTTGTTCTGAACACGTTACCACCACGATGGCGGGATGGCGATAGCGCCAGTCACCATGTATGTATTCCACAGGCAGAGGAACGTGGCTGACATCAGCGAGGAACACAATCAGCTGTTCCACGATGTCGCTCTGCTGACGCTGGAAAACCAACAGATGCAGGAAACCAGCCAAAGACTGACGGAGGAGAATCAAAACCTGACGGAGGAGAATCAAAACCTGCTGCGGACGATCGCACAGCTGAGGTGATATATGGGAAGGGCAAGAATAACATGCAGAGTGTTGCACCGCTGATAGCGGGTATATTGTGCAGAGCATTGCACCACTGATAGCGGATATAATATGCAGAGCGTTACTGCTGTTGGCAGGTCTAATATGATGATGGTATGATCTTGTTCCAGTGAGAGGCAGACCCCCGCGTATCATGATGATGTGCTGCAACTGAGGAGTCGAGTATCCGATCTTAAGAATGAGAATCAGACACTGAAACATAAGTACGAAACTCTGACAGTGCAGGAGCACCACCGCCACATCTACAGCCCGGCCAGAAAGCAAGCTAACACCCAGTGTGTTGTATCATAGCCCTGACGAGCAATCTCCCCGAGCCCCTGAGGACTGTCATCACCCTGAACCTCCTCAACCAGCCCCTGAGCAGTCAGCTTACTCCACTCCTGAGTAGCATCCTCAACCCACCCCTGATTAGTGTCCTCAACCAGCAGGCTGATCTCCTCTGTTCACTCCTGAGCAGTGTTCTCATCCCACCTATGACTGGTGTCCTCACTCTGCCCAAGCAACATCCTTACTCCACCTGTTAGAAGCATCCTCTCTCTGACTGATCATCATCCTCACCCCATCAATGAGAAGAGTCCTTACTCTGCCCGAGCATTGTCTTCACTCCATCCATGAGACGTGTCCTCATTCTGCCCGAATAGTGTCCTCCTACCAATGAGAAGTGTTCTCACTCTGCCCGAGTAGTATCCTCCTCCTACCAATAAGAAGTGTCCTCACTCTGCCCGAGTAGTGTCCTCCCACCAATGAGAAGTGTACTCACTCTGCCCTAGTAGTGTCCTCCTCCCACCCATGAGAAGCGTCCTCACTCTGCCCCAGTATTGTCCCCCTTCCACCCATGAGAAGTGTCCTCTCTGTGCCCGAATAATGTCCTCCTCCCACCAATGAGAAGTGTCCTCACTCTGCCCAAGCATTGTCTTCACTCCATGGGTGTCCTCATTCTGCCCGAATAGTGTCCTCCTCCCACCAGTGAGAAGTGTTCTCTCTCTGCCCTAGTAGTGTCCTCCTACCCCAATGAGAAGCGTCCTCACTCTGCCTCAGTAGTGTCCTCCTCCCACCCATGAAAAGTGTCCTCTCTCTGCCCGAATAGTGTCCTCCCACCAATAAGAAGTGTCCTCACTTTGCCCAAGCATTGTCTTCACTCCATCCATGAGAAGTGTCCTCACTCTGCCCAAGTAGTGTCCTCCTCCCACCAATGAGAAGTGTCCTCTGCCCAAGTAGTGTCCTCCTCCCACCCATCAGAATTGTCCTCACTCTGCCCAAGTAGTTTCTTCCCACCAATGAGAAGTTTCCTCACTCTGCCCAAGTAGTTTCCTTCTCCCACCATTGAGAAGTGTCCTCACTCTACCCAAGCATTGTCTTCACTCCATCTATAAGAAGTGTCTTCATTCTGCCGGAATATCGTCGTCCTCCCACCAGTGAGAAGAGTCCTCACTCTGCCCAAGTAGTGTCCTCCTCCCACCAATGAGAAATGTCCTCACTCTGCCTAAGTAGTGTCCTCCTCCCACCAATGAGAAGTGTCCTCACTCTGCCCAAGTAGTTTCCTCCTCCCACCAATGAGAAGTTTCCTCACTCTGCCAAAGTAGTTTCCTTCTCACACCAATGAGAAGTGTCCTCACTCTGCCAGAGCATCGTCTTCAGTCCATCTATAAGAAGTGTCTTCATTCTGCCCGAATAGTGTCGTCCTCCCACCAATGAGAAGTGTCCTCACTCTGCCCAAGTACTGTCCTCACCCCACCCATGTAAATCGTCCTCACTATGCCCAAGTATTGTCTTCACTCCATGGGTGTCCTCATTCTGCCGGAATAGTGTCCTCCTCCCACCAGTGAGAAGTGTTCTCTCTCTGCCCTAGTAGTGTCCTCCTACCACCAATGAGAAGCGTCCTCACTCTGCCTCAGTAGTGTCCTCCTCCCACCCATGAAAAGTGTCCTCTCTCTGCCTGAATAGTGTCCTCCTCCCACCAATAAGAAGTGTCCTCACTTTGCCCAAGCATTGTCTTCACTCCATCCATGAGAAGTGTCCTCACTCTGCCCAAGTAGTGTCCTCCTCCCACCAATGAGAAGTGTCCTCTGCCCAAGTAGTGTCCTCCTGCCACCCATCAGAATTGTCCTCACTCTGCCCAAGTAGTTTCTTCCTCCCACCAATGAGAAGTTTCCTCACTCTGCCCAAGTAGTTTCCTTCTCCCACCAATGAGAAATGTCCTCACTCTGCTCAAGCATTGTCTTCACTCCATCTATAAGAAGTGTCTTCATTCTGCCCGAATAGCATCGTCCTCCCACCAGTGAGAAGTGTCCTCACTCTGCCCAAGTAGTGTCCTCACTCTGCCCAAGTAGTGACCTCCTCCCACCAATGAGAAGTGTCCTCACTCTGCCCAAGTAGTGTCCTCCTCCCACCAATGAGAAGTGTCCTCACTCTGCCCAAGTAGTGTCCTCCTCCCACCAGTGAGAAGTTTCCTCACTCTGCCCAAGTAGTGTCCTCCTCCCACCAATGAGAAGTGTCCTCACTCTGCCCAAGTAGTGTCCTCCTCCCACCAATGAGAATTGTGCTCACTCTGCCCAAGTAGTTTCCTTCTCCCACCATTGAGAAGTGTCCTCACTCTGCCCAAGCATTGTCTTCACTCCATCTATAAGAAGTGTCTTCATTCTGCCCGAATAGTGTCGTCCTCCCACCAGTGAGAAGTGTCCTCACTCTGCCCAAGTACTGTCCTCCCCCCACCCATGTAAATCGTCCTCACTATGCCCAAGTATTGTCTTCACTCCATGGGTGTCCTCATTCTGCCCGAATAGTGTCCTCCTCCCACCAGTGAGAAGTGTTCTCTCTCTGCCCTAGTAGTGTCCTCCTACCACCAATGAGAAGCGTCCTCACTCTGCCACAGTAGTGTCCTCCTCCCACCCATGAAAAGTGTCCTCTCTCTGCCTGAATAGTGTCCTCCTCCCACCAATAAGAAGTGTCCTCACTTTGCCCAAGCATTGTCTTCACTCCATCCATGAGAAGTGTCCTCACTCTGCCCAAGTAGTGTCCTCCTCCCACCAATGAGAAGTGTCCTCTGCCCAAGTAGTGTCCTCCTGCCACCCATCAGAATTGTCCTCACTCTGCCTAAGTAGTTTCTTCCTCCCACCAATGAGAAGTTTCCTCACTCTGCCCAAGTAGTTTCCTTCTCCCACCAATGAGAAATGTCCTCACTCTGCTCAAGCATTGTCTTCACTCCATCTATAAGAAGTGTCTTCATTCTGCCCGAATAGCATCGTCCTCCCACCAGTGAGAAGTGTCCTCACTCTGCCCAAGTAGTGTCCTCACTCTGCCCAAGTAGTGACCTCCTCCCACCAATGAGAAGTGTCCTCACTCTGCCCAAGTAGTGTCCTCCTCCCACCAATGAGAAGTGTCCTCACTCTGCCCAAGTAGTGTCCTCCTCCCACCAGTGAGAAGTTTCCTCACTCTGCCCAAGTAGTGTCCTCCTCCCACCAATGAGAAGTGTCCTCACTCTGCCCAAGTAGTGTCCTCCTCCCACCAATGAGAATTGTGCTCACTCTGCCCAAGTAGTTTCCTTCTCCCACCATTGAGAAGTGTCCTCACTCTGCCCAAGCATTGTCTTCACTCCATCTATAAGAAGTGTCTTCATTCTGCCCGAATAGTGTCGTCCTCCCACCAGTGAGAAGTGTCCTCACTCTGCCCAAGTAGTGTCCTCACCCCACCCATGTAAATCGTCCTCCCTCTGCCAGAGCATCATCTTCACTCCATCCATGAGCAGTATCAGCAAACTTAGGAACAAAATAAAAAGACGCCCAGAGACATAATCGGCTCATGTCCAGCACTGCACGGAGAGGAGCAAAAGGGAAAAGAGGCGAAACAGAGGAAGACCCAGGATATGGACCTCAGATGAGGGGAAGGATGGACACACAGTGCCCCATGCAGAAAGCTCCGTCTGAACGTTCCTTCAAGGAGGAAAATATGTAGATACAGAAACTGTAATTGATAAACAGTAAACCTGATGATGATCAACAGTGACCCTGCAGATTGTATGGAGGAGGCAGGAGCGTAGGCAGGTGACGTGGGATAATGAGACTGATGATGGTGACAGGAGGAGTGGGATGTTGGTGATAATGCTGAAGATGATGGCGATTCTGATGATTATTGTGGTGATGAAGATTATGATAATGATGGTAGTGATAATAATGATGATAATGAGATATCCATGACATCTCAGGCAGGTGGGATGCTGGAAACCTCTGGCAGGAGAGAGACATCTTGGGACCCATTGGCAAGCAAGCAGAGACATCCAGGGGACCACAGGCAGGCAAGCAGGAGATGTCCAGGAAACAGACAGGTGGGAGATGTCCAGGAGACCTCAGCAGACAGCAGGAGAAATCCAGTAAATGGCAGGTAGGCGGGAGATGTCCAGGAGACCTCAATCAGACATGATGACCAAAACTGCAGGCAGGCAGAAGATGTCCAGGAGACCACAGGTGGGAGACATGCAGGAGACCTCATGCAGACAGGGGACATCCAGTAGAGGGCATGTAGACATCCATGGGACCACAGACAGGCAAGTGGGAGACATCCAGGAGACCTCAGGCAGGAGACATCTAGTAACACAGTAACATAGTTATCAAGGCCGAAAAAAGACATCCATCCAATCCAGCCTATTTTCCTTCAGAATAAATCCCCAGATGCGGTATCCTTATAAAGAACCTAATAGCTGTAAGATACAATATTGTTATGCTCCAGGAAGACATCCAGGCCTCTCTTGAACCCCTCGACTGAGTTCGCCATCACCACCTCCTCAGGCAAGCAATTCCAGATTCTCACTGCCCTAACAGTAAAGAATCCTCTTCTATGTTGTGGAAAACCTTCTCTCCACCAGACGCAGAGAATGCCCCCTTGTGACCGTCACCTTCCTTGCTGTAAACAGATCCTCGGAGAGATATTTATATTGTCCCTTTACATACTTATACATGGTTATTAGATCGCCCCCAGTCATTTTTTTCCTAGACTAAATAACCCTAATTTTGCTAATCTCTGAAGACTGAAGGCAGGTAGGCGAAAGACCTCCAGGAGACCACAAGTAGGAGGATTGCTGGAAATCGCAGGTAGGCAGAAGATGTCCAGGAGACCACAGGTGGGAGACATCCAGGAGACCTCAGGCAGACAGGCTGGAGACATCCAGTTTACCGCAGGTAGGCAGAAGACATCCAGAAGACCACAGGCTAGAAGGTGAGAAACATCAAGGTGTATAGGGCAAGCTACAGATTAACAACACTGAAGTCTTAATAGCAAGATACAGGTGTGTGCCTTGGTGAGTCTTGTGTAGGCCCAGACAGATGATCACATGTGAGCACGTTAGACTATCTGCAAAGCCTGAAGTGCAGCACACAGTTCAGTTCACCTGGGTCAGAGAAGCAAAGCACGGATCTGGGATAGGTGCATAACCCCATCTCCTCTCTGTCTCCCACCTCCCCTCCCTCTCAGTCTCCCACCTCCTCTCCTTTCTCCCACCTCCCCTCCCTTCTCCCACCTCCCCTCCCTCTCTGTTTCCACCTCCTCTCATTTCTCCCACCTCCCCTCCCTCTGTCTCCCACCTCTCCTTTCTGTCTACCACCTCCCCTCCCACCTCGTCTCCTTTCTCCCACATCCCCTCCCTCTGTCTCCCACCTCTTCCACCTCCCCTCCCTCTCTGTTTCCCCACCTCATCTCCTTTCTCCCACCTCCCCTCCCACCTCCTCTTCCACCTCCCCTCCCTCTCTGTCTCCCACCTCCTCTCCTTTCTCCCACCTCCTCTCCTTTCTCCCACCTCCCCACCCTCTCAGTCTCCCACCTCCTCTCCTTTCTCCCACTTCTCCTCCCTCTCAGTCTACCACCTCCCCTCCCTCTGTCTCCCACCTCCTCTTCCACCTCCCCTCCCTCTCAGTCTCCCACCTCCTCTCATTTCTCCCACCTCCCCTCCTTCTCAGTCTCCCACTTCCTCTCCTTTCTCCCACCTCCCCTCCCTCTCAGTCTCCCACCTCCCTCTCTCAGTCTCCCACCTCCTCTCCGTTCTCCCACCTCCCCTCTCTCTCAGTCTCCCACCTCCTCTCCTTTCTCCCTCCTCCCCTCCCTCTCAGCCTCCCACCTCCTCTCCCTCTCTGTCTCCCACCTCCTCTTCTTTCTCCCACCTCCCCTCCCTTTCAGTCTCCCACCTCCCCTCCCTCTCAGTCTCCCACCTCCTCGCCTTTCTCCCACCTCCCCTCCCTCTCAGTCTCCCACCTCCCCTCCCTCTCTCAGTCTCCCACCTCCCCTCCCTCTCTGTTTCCCCACCTCGTCTCCTTTCTCCCACCTCCCTCTGTCTCCCACCTCCTCTTCCACCTCCCCTCCCTCTCTGTCTCCCACCTCCTCTCCTTTCTCCCACCTCCTCTCCTTTCTCCCACCTCCCCTCCTTTCTCCCACCTCCCCTCCCTCTCAGTCTCCCACCTCCTCTCCTTTCTCCCACCTCCTCTCCTTTCTAACACCACCCCTCCCTCTCAGTTTCCCACCTCCTCTCCTTTCTCCCACCTCCCCTCCCTCTCTGTCTACCACCTCCCCTCCCTCTGTCTCCCACCTCCTCTTCCACCTCCCCTCCCTCTCAGTCTCCCACCTCTCCTTTCTCCCACCTCCCCTCCCTCTCAGTCTCCCACTTCCTCTCCTTTCTCCCACCTCCCCTCCCTCTCAGTCTCCCACCTCCCCTCCCTCTCTCAGTCTCCCACCTCCTCTCCGTTCTCCCACCTCCCCTCTCTCTCTGTCTCCCACCTCCTCTTTTTTCTCCCTCCTCCCCTCCCTCTCAGCCTCCCACCTCCTCTCCCTCTCTGTCTCCCACCTCCTCACCGTTCTCCCACCTCCCCTCCCTCTCAGTCTCCCACCTCCCCTCCCTCTATCAGTCTCCAACATCCCCTCCCTCTCTGTTTCCCCACCTCGTCTTCTTTCTCCCACCTCCCCTCCCTCTCAGTCTACCACCTTCCCTCCCTCTGTCTCCCACCTCCTCTTCCACCTCCCCTCCCTCTCTGTCTCCCACGTCCTCTCCTTTCTCCCACCTCCCCTCCCTCTCAGTCTCCCACCTCCTCTCCTTTCTCCCACCTCCCCTCCCTCTCAGTCTACCACCTCCCCTCCCTCTGTCTCCCACCTCCTCTTCCACCTCCCCTCCCTCTCAGTCTCCCACCTCCTCTCCTTTCTCCCACCTTCCCTCCCTCTCAGTCTCCCACCTCCCCTCCCTCTCTCAGTCTCCCACCTCCTCTCCGTTCTCCCACCTCCCCTCTCTCTCTGTCTCCCACCTCCTCTCCTTTCTCCCTCCTCCCCTCCCTCTCAGCCGCCCACCTCCTCTCCCTCTCTGTCTCCCACCTCCTCTTCTTTCTCCCACCTCCCTTCCCTTTCAGTCTCCCACCTCCCCTCCCTCTCAGTCTCCCACCTCCCCTCCCTATCAGTCTCCCACTTCCTCGGCTTTCTCCCACCTCCCCTCGCTCTCAGTCTCCCACCTCCCCTCTCTCTCTCAATCTCACACCTCCTCTCCGTTCTCCTACCTCCCCTCTCTCTGTCTCCCACCTCCTCTCCTTTCTCCCTCCTCCCCTCCCTCTCTGTCTCCCACGTCCCCTCCCTCTCAGTCTCCCACCTCCTCTCAGTGTCCCACCTCCCCTCCCTCTGTCTCCCACCTCCCCTCCCTCTCTCAGTCTCCCACCTCCTCTCTGTGTCCCACCTCCCTCTCTGTCTCCCACCTCCCCTCCCTCTATGTCTCCCACCTCCTCTCAGTGTCCCCCCTCTCTGTCTCCCACCTACCCTCCCTCTCTTAGTCTCCCACCTCCTCTCGTTTCTCCCACCTCCCCTTCCTCTCAGCCTCCCACCTCCCCTCCCTCTCTGTCTCCCACCTCTTCTTTCTCCCACCTCCCCTCCCTCTCTGTCTCCCACCTCCCCTCCCTCTCTCAGTCTCCCACCTCCTCTCAGTGTCCCACCTCCCCTCCCTCTCTGTCTTCCACCTCCTCTCCTTTCTCCCACCTCCCCTCTCTCTGTCTCCCACCTTTTCTTTCTCCCACCTCCCCTCCCTCTCTGTCTCCCACCTCCCCTCCCTCTCAGTCTCCCACCTCTTATTTCTCCCACCTCCCCTTACTTTCAGTCTCCCACCTCCCCTCCCTCAGTCTCCCACCTCCCCTCCCTCTCAGTCTCCCACCTCCTCGCCTTTCTCCCAACTCCCCTCCCTCTCAGTCTCCCACCTCCCCTCCCTCTCTCAGTCTCCCACCTCCTCTCCGTCTCCTACCTCCCCTCTCTCTGTCTCCCACCTCCCCTCCCTCTCTGTCTCCCACCTCATCTTTCTCCCACCTCCCCTCCCTCTCTGTCTCCCACCTCCCCTCCCTCTCTCAGTCTCCCACCTCCTCTCAGTGTCCCACCTCCCCTCCCTCTCTGTCTTCCACCTCCTCTCCTTTCTCCCACCTCCCCTCTCTCTGTCTCCCACCTCTTCTTTCTCCCACCTCCCCTCCCTCTCTGTCTCCCACCTCCCCTCCCTCTCAGTCTCCCACCTCCTCTTCTTTCTCCCAACTCCCCTCCCTTTCAGTCTCCCACCTCCCCTCCCTCTCAGTCTCCCACCTCCTCGCCTTTCTCCCACCTCCCCTCCCTCTCAGTCTCCCACCTCCCCCCCCTCTCTCAGTCTCCCACCTCCTCTCCGTTCTCCTACCTTCCCTCTCTCTCTGTCTCCCCTCTTCTCCTTTCTCCCTCCTCCCCTCCCTCTGTCTCCCACCTCCTCTCCTTTCTCCCACCTCCCTCTCAGTCTCCCACCTCTTCTTTCTCCCACCTCCCCTCCCTCTCTGTCTTCCACCTCCCCTCCCTCTCAGTCTCCCACCTCCCCTCCCTCTCAGTCTCCCACCTCCTCTTCATTCTCCCACCTCCCCTCCCTCTCAGTCTCCCACCTCCCCTCCCTCAGTCTCCCACCTCCTCTCCGTTCTCCTACCTTCCCTCTCTCTCTGTCTCCCACCTCTTCTCCTTTCTCCCTCCTCCCCTCCCTCTGTCTCCCACCTCCTCTCCTTTCTCCCACCTCCCTCTCAGTCTCCCACCTCTTCTTTCTCCCACCTCCCCTCCCTCTCTGTCTTCCACCTCCCCTCCCTCTCAGTCTCCCACCTCCCCTCCCTCTCAGTCTCCCACCTCCTCTTCTTTCTCCCACCTCCCCTCCCTCAGAAATCCAAAATATATACATACGGAAGCACTAGTCACAGGTACAAAAATACTTTATTAAGGATAACACATTTTATCCACACATATTAAAAAGCAATACATCAAAAAAATGCATAAAAAATGGAGATGCACATGCAAGACCACAGCAATTGCAGGTACAGCCTCACTTCTCTAGGTAAATCTCAAACTTTATAGGGAATGTATATAGGGCTATTGCATATACCAGTTATAGATAGCTGACCTAAATAACATGCCACATGGGCGGCTACCAGTGAAGTCAGGACAGTGCTACATATTCTTATAGTAGATGCCAATGCACATTAGAAAGATTTTCACAGTGTCCTGTCAGACAGTTCAAAACATTGTAGCCATATACTGAAGGTCAGATAGTCCTGCCACATATACAACAACCAGCTAGACCCAGTTCCATGTTATAGATAGAAGTGAATAGAGGTGATACATGACCTGCACGAGCTGAGAAGAGCCCCAACGCGCGTTTCGCGTTAGCTTCGTCCAGGGGTTGCTAGTGTGAGTGTTCAGATATGGAGTTTTTATAGTTTTACCTGCATTGGTGGGTGCGGCGTGGTAATGGCGCTCGCATCTCCGAGCCGAGTCCCGGCGCATGCGCAGGTCGGCGTCCTCGTCACTGTTCCGCTTCCCCGTCTGACGCATCAAGACGGGGGGCGGAGCCAGCGACGTACCAGATGCGTTGCCACGGCAGCGCGAGAAGTCAGTCAGAGGTGGAGCGCACTCACCGCACTGTAATGTGCTGATGGTGTGTGTACACATGGGAGCACTGAGGGGCGAGTGTACGGGGGGTGGAGACAGCTGATCAGTGCCATGATGTTACTCTTAAACCAAAGGGTGTGCCGTGTTGCCATATGTGTGAGCCCTCCTAGTATAAGTAAGTGACCAGTGTAAAAAGCCCCAACTCACACATAACCGCAGCAAATAAGCTATAGTTTGTGTTGGGGCGATCTAAGTGCCAAAGTGTCAAATAGTTGTATATATAAACCTATAAAGGCAAATACTGGTGTAAATTATTTCTATAGCCTATGGGATTAACCATGTTGGTAACACTAAGTGCAAATATAGGCAGAGTCCTATGTATGGCATCCGTATGACATTCAATAGCCTCCAGGGTGTCGTTGGTGATTTAAAACGTGTAAGGTATTACTGTGTGTGATTTATCTGGATAGTGAATGTAATAGTAAGTGCGGCAGCTCCAGGTCACATATCACCCAAACGCAGCGAATATGCTGTTATTTTTTATATATATAGGGGCAACCCAAACATATAATTGTACATACATACATAAGTTAATATAAAGTGGATAACAGTGCAGATAATTACTGTAATCTATAAAATAGTCATATAAAACTTTATAAGCGCAAAGTGCAAAAATAGACAGAGTCCTGTAAATATTCATTGAATAAGCAGTGATGACAGGTGATGACCAAATACCAAGTGACATCACACTTAATGTCCCCATAAATCTCTTCTTTTCCATTGAAGTAAATCTTCTCTCTTCTTCTCCCTCTTACACGACCAGATGTAAACACATGGTCCCTCTCCGGTCCACGCAATACTACTCCCAAGGATGCCAATGATCAGGACCACCACATAGGCACTCATCCACCAATAGAGATCTAAAAATAAACTGAGAGAAATCCAGTTAAAATTCAAGCTAAAAGTACAAAAAGCACTAAATCATAAATTAAAAGAGAAAAAGTACAAAAACACACACAGATAAGTACCTAAAGAAAAGGGGCAAAACTAAGCTTCTCATTTAACCCTTTCGGCTGTATACAATCAATCTTCTTTATCCATCTGGTTTCTAGCTGCGCTAATGTTCTTTTCCAGTTTCCACCTCTCTGGTCTATAAACACCTTGTCAATGCCGGAAACCCTTAGTAGTTTGGCTTCACAGTCATGATTCCTTTTGAAATGCCTCGCTACTGGCTTTAATGTTGATATGTCAGTTATTTCTCTTGCATTTATAATGTCTCTGTAGTGTTCTCTGACACAAACTCTCAGTGGTCTTGAGGTTAGACCCACATACATTTTGCCACAAGGGCAGCTGACATAATATACCACACCAATTGAATTGCACGTTATGTGTTGTGTAATAGTGAATACCTTCGTTCCATCACTTGATTTGAACGTAGATGCTTTCTGCATGTTGGGACAGGCTATACAGTCATTGCAGGGGAAGAACCCCCATTTTGGGCCTTTTGAACCAAATGCTTTACCTGGATCTTCACCCGGATGATAGCTGTGTACTAGCATATCCTTTAGATTTTGTGATCTTCTGTAGGTGATAGATGATAAATTGCTGATGTGTTGAGTTAGAACTTGATCTGTTTTTAATAGTGCCCAGTATTTATTAAGGGCAGATCTCATACCGTTTCATTTTTCATTATATGTAGATATGAACCTTATCATATTGTCCTGTTTGGTTGTTTTGATCCTTGGTTGTAAAAGTTTAGTTCGGTTTTCCGCCGCTGCTCTGTTTCGTCCCCTTTTGATGCTCCGATTTGAGTATCCCCGATCTCTAAACCGTTTAGCTAAATCCTCAGCTTGTCCTTCATATAGAGATTCGTTGGAGCAAATCCTCTTGATTCGTAGGAATTGTCCTGTTGGTATCGAGTTAATCACTTGTTGGGGGTGGGAAGAGTATGCGTGTAGAAGTGAATTCACAGCTGTCTTCTTGCGGAACACATCAGTTTGCAATACATCCAGGGGACCCTTTGAGATAAGAATGTCCAGAAACTCGATGTTAGTTTGGCTATATTTACGCGTTAATTTAACATTGATGTCATTGGTGTTTAGTACATTAACAAAAGTAAGGAGTTCTGGTTCCGTCCCCTGCCAGATCATGAGGATGTCGTATATAAATCTAGCCCAAAATAGGACTTTTTCTATATCCACTATTGGGTTGGTGAAAAAAATGTTCCTTTCCCACGCCCCTAAAAATAAATTTGCATATGAGGGGGCAAACACCGCCCCCATCGCAGTACCTTGTTGTTGAACATAGATGGTATTCTTGAAGATGAAATAATTATGTTCCAATGCAAACTTAAGTAACGAAATCAGAAACTTGGTGAATTCTGTATCATAGTCAGACATAGTTAGAAACATATGGGTTGCCTGTATACCGTCCTTATGCTGGATTGACGTATATAGTGACTCTACGTCTAGCGTAACGAGCCACATATCCTCCTCCATAGGTATGCCCTCTATCTTGCCCAGCACATCGCCCGTGTCTTTAATATGTGACGGTAGAGTTTGAACAATTGGTTTTAAGTGATGATCCAAATACTTACTTGTGGTTTCGCAGAGGCTTCCATTCCCTGAGACAATCGGTCTTCCGGGAGGGTTGATTAAACTTACTTTTGGGATAAAGTATATGCATGCTGTTCTCGGGTATGGAGGTATTAAGTTGTCTCTCACTTCCTTTGTTATTATTCCATCTTGAAACGCCTTGTCTAGTATCTCATAGAGTTCGCTCTGGAAGGCAGATGTCAGATTGTACGTTAGTCTTTTGTAGCATGTAATTTCTCTCAGTTGCCTAAATGCCTCTTTTTCATATTGCTTTTGCGGCCAAATAACAACATTGCCCCCCTTATCGGAGGGCTTTATTACTATGTCTCTCATTTTTTTGAGTTCATACAATGCTTTCCTTTGAGTTGGGGTTAAGTTGTCACTAGAAATACCCCTATTGATTTTTTCAAACTCTACAGTAACTAATTTGACAAATAAATCAATGTTCGGGTAGATGTTCAAAGGTGGGAATCTTTTGGGAGTCGGTATAACAAACTTACTTGTTGTTCCAGATTCATCATGTTCATTACTCAGTTCTTCTAGTATTCTTATAGTTTCCATTTCTTCTCTGGTCCATTCTTCATCTTTCCCAGATCTGTCATGTAGCTTTTTAAGGACCAGTTTCCGTGCAAAGAGATGAAGATCTTTTATGGCTGTGAAGGAGTCGAAGGGAGAAACAGGAGAGAATGTTAAACCCAGGCTCAGTACATCTAATTGTGCTTCAGATAGGTGGATTTCGGAGAGGTTGATCACCTGTAGCTTGGATGAAGGGTTGTTTTCTCTCTTATCATTCTTTCTATTGTGGATATTACCCTTCCTCTTGTAGTTACTCTTCCGAAAGTTGTAAATATGGTTCCCTGCTCCTGATTCCCCTTCATCATCCCTTGATGACATGGATGAGAATGATGAAGACCTGGACCTGTTATGTTCTCTAGTTGAGACAGACCGCCATCTGTATACGGTGCCACTTTTAAAATCATTCAAATCCCTCTGAAATTTCTTCATTTTCACCTCCTTTACTTCCTTCTCCCATGTCTGAAATTGTGTATCAATATCCTTATTAAGGGAGTCCATCTCTAGTGTTGATAGATTTTCAGTCAATTTTTTACGTGTCTCCTCAATATCTGTGTCAAATTTCTCCAGACTTTTCTTGTTACTGCTAATTAGTAATTCCATTAATGATCTGGAACACTGATTACAGGTTTCCTCCCATTTCACTTTAAATGTGCTGTCTTCTATAGGGAAGGAGGGCATTATTTTCACTCTAAGGCCCCTAGGAATTAGTCCTTTAATCAAATATTTTTCTAGCGATGCCTTATTCCACCACATACGAGTGCGTTTTTTAAGAAGATATTTTATAGAATTTTTAAGCTCTGTTTTCTGCCCATTTTCACTAGTTTCCACTTGTACGGCATCTCCATTAAAAATAGTGTCAATTGCTGATAGCCAGGCTGTATCCCTGGCCCTAATATCCATTCCTGGCCAAATGCACAGCTGTAACCGAATACAGAACAAAGTAAATAACTCCAAAAATTCAAACAACGGCCTATCTGTGTAACGCTTCCAGAACAAGCCACAGAAATCCAAAATATATACATACGGAAGCACTAGTCACAGGTATAGTACAAAAATACTTTATTAAGGATAACACATTTTATCCACACATATTAAAAAGTAATACATCAAAAAAATGCATAAAAAATGGAGATGCACATGCAAGACCACAGCAAGTGCAGGTACAGCCTCACTTCTCTAGGTAAATCTCAAACTTTATAGGGAGTGTATATAGGGCTATTGCATATACCAGTTATAGATAGCTGACCTAAATAACATGCCACATTGGCGGCTACCAGTGAAGTCAGGACAGTGCTACATATTCTTATAGTAGATGCCAATGCACATTAGAAAGATTTTCACAGTGTCCTGTCAGACAGTTCAAAATATTGTAGCCATATACTGAAGGTCAGATAGTCCTGCCGCATATACAACAACCAGCTAGACCTAGTTCCATGTTATAGATAGAAGTAAGTGAATAGAGGTGATACATGACCTGCACGAGCTGAGAAGAGCCCCAACGCGTGTTCCGCGTTAGCTTCGTCTGGGGGTTGCTAGTGTGAGTGTTCAAATATGGAGTTTTTATAGTTTTACCTGCATTGGTGGGTGCGGCGTGGTAATGGCGCTCGCATCTCCGAGCCGAGTCCCGGCGCATGCGCAGGTCGGCGTCCTCGTCACTGTTCCGCTTCCCCGTCTGACGCGTCAAGACGGGGGGTGGAGCCAGCGACGTACCAGACGTGTTGCCACGGCAGCGCGAGAAGTCAGTCAGAGGTGGAGCGCACTCACCGCACTGTAATGTGCTGATGGTGTGTGTACACATGGGAGCACTGAGGGGCGAGTGTACGGGGGGTGGGGACAGCTGATCAGTGCCATGATGTTACTCTTAAACCAAAGGGTGTGCCGTGTTGCCATATGTGTGAGCCCTCCTAGTATAAGTAAGTGACCAGTGTAAAAAGCCCCAACTCACACATAACCGCAGCAAATAAGCTATAGTTTGTGTTGGGGCGATCTAAGTGCCAAAGTGTCAAATAGTTGTATATATATAAACCTATAAAGGCAAATACTGGTGTAAATTATTTCTATAGCCTATGGGATTAACCATGTTGGTAACACTAAGTGCAAATATAGGCAGAGTCCTATGTATGGCATCCGTATGACATTCAATAGCTTCCAGGGTGTCGTTGGTGATTTAAAACGTGTAAGGTGTTACTGTGTGTGATTTATCTGGATAGTGAATGTAATAGTAAGTGCGGCAGCTCCAGGTCACATATCACCCAAACGCAGCGAATATGCTGTTATTTTTTATATATATAGGGGCAACCCAAACATATAATTGAACATACATACATAAGTTAATAGAAAGTGGATAACAGTGCAGATAATTACTGTAATCTATAAAATAGTCATATAAAACTTTATAAGCGCAAAGTGCAAAAATAGACAGAGTCCTGTAAATATTCATTGAATAAGCAGTGATGACAGGTGATAACCAAATACCAAGTGACATCACACTTAATGTCCCCATAAATCTCTTCTTTTACATTGAAGTAAATCTTCTCTCTTCTTCTCCCTCATACACGACCAGATGTAAACACATGGTCAATCTCCGGTCCACGCAATACTACTCCCAAGGATGCCAATGATCAGGACCACCACATAGGCACTCATCCACCAATAGAGATCTAAAGAGATCAGTCTCCCACCTCGCCTTTCTCCCACCTCCCCTCCCTCTCAGTCTCCCACCTCCCCTCCCTCTCTCAGTCTCCCACCTCCTCTCCGTTCTCCCACCTCCCCTCTCTGTCTCCCACCTCCCCTCCCTCTCAGTCTACCACCTCCTCGCCTTTCTCCCACCTCCCCTCCCTCTCAGTCTCCCACCTCCCCTCCCTCTCTGTCTCCCACATCCTCTCCGTTCTCCCACCTCCCCTTGTTCTCAGTCTCCCACCTCTTTCTCCCACCTCCCCTCCCTTTCAGTCTCCCACCTCCCCTCCCTCTCAGTCTCCCACCTCCTCACCTTTCTCCCACCTCCCCTCCCTCTCAGTCTCCCACCTCCTCTCCGTTCTCCTACCTCCCCTCTCTCTCTGACTCCCATCTCCTCTCCTTTCTCCCTCCTCCCCTCCCTGTCTCCCACCTCCCCTCCCTCTCAGTCTCCCACCTCCTCAGTGTCCCACCTCCCCTCCCTGTCTCCCACCTCCCCTCCCTCTCTGTCTCCCACCTCCTCTCCCTCTATGTCTCCCACCTCCTCTCAGTGTCCCCCTCCCCCCTCTCTGTCTCCCACCTCCCCTCCCTCTCTGTCTCCCACCTCCTCTCCTTTCTCCCACCTCCTTCCTCTCAGCCTCCCACCTCCCCTCCCTCTCTGTCTCCCACCTCTTCTTTCTCCCACCTCCCCTCACTCTCTGTCTCCCACCTCCTCTGTGTCCCACCTCCCCTCCCTCTCTCAGTCTCCCACCTCCTCTCCGTTCTCCTACCTCCCCTCCCTCTCTGTCTCCCACCTCCCCTCCCTCTCAGTCTCCCACCTCCTCTCAGGGTCCCACCTCCCCTCCCTCTGTCTCCCACCTCCCCTCCCTCTCTCAGTCGCCAACCTCCTATCTGTGTCCCACCTCCCCTCCCTCTATGTCTCCCACCTCCTCTGTGTCCCCCCTCCCCCCCTCTCTGTCTCCCACCTCCCCTCCCTCTCTGTCTCCCACCTCCTCTCCTTTCTCCCACCTCCCCTTCCTCTCAGCCTCCCACCTCCCCTCCCTCTCTGCCTCCCACCTCCTCTCCTTTCTCCCACCTCCCCTCCCTCTGTCTCCCACCTCCTCTCCTTTCTCCCACCTCCCTCTCAGTCTCCCACCTCCCCTCCCTCTGTCTCCCACCTCTTCTTTCTCCCACCTCCCCTCCCTCTATGTCTCCCACCTCCCCTCCCTCTCTGTCTCCCACCTCCTCTCAGTGTCCCACCTCCCCTCCCTCTCTGTCTCCCACCTCTCCTCCCTCTCTGTCTCCCACCTCCTCTCTGTCTCCCACCTCCTCTCTGTCTCCCACCTCCCCTCCCTCTCTGTTTCCCACCTCCTCTCCTTTCTCCCACCTTCCCTCTCTCTGACTCCCACCTCCTCTCCTTTCTCCCACCTCCCTCTCAGTCTCCCATTTCCCCTCCCTCTCTGTCTCCCACCTCTTCTTTCTCCCACCTCCCCTCCCTCTCTCAGTCTCCCACCTCCCCTCCCTCTCTCAGTCTCCCACCTCCTCTCAGTGTCCCACCTCCCCTCCCTCTCTGTCTCCCACCTCTTCTGTCTCCCACCTCCCCTCCCTCTCTGTCTCCCACCTCCCTCTCAGTCTCCCACCTCCCCTCCCTGTCTCCCACCTCTTCTTTCTCCTACCTCCCCTCCCTCTCTGTCTCCCACCTCCTCTCAGTCTCCCACCTCCCCTCCCTCTCTCAGTCTCCCACCTCCTCTCAGTGTCCCACCTCCCCTTCCTCTCTCAGTCTCCCACCTCCTCTCCTTTCTCCCACCTCCCCTACCTCTCAGCCTCCCACCTCCCCTCCCTCTCTGTCTACCACCTCTTCTTTCTCCCACCTCCCCTCCCTTTCAGTCTCCCACCTCCCCTCCCTCTCAGACTCCCACCTGCTCTCCTTTCTCCCACTTCCCCTCCCTCTCAGTCTCCCACCTCCTCTCCTTTCTTCCACCTCCCTCTCAGTCTCCCACTTCCACTCTGTTACGTGTTACGGAACCACTCAGCACCCGGAATATGTTGTGCAGTTATATATATGTAAAATAGGTTCCATGTGAGATGCATGTCCCTAATGCATCAGCCCACAGGCTGCGCCCCTGGGCAGAGGGGACACGATATTCCCCTTTTGTCCGCCCCCCACCTTTGTAATTCCCACAGTAAATATCGGCAGGCTCCGGCCCCCTGCGGCTATTGTAATGTATGTCTGGCCTGCCGCTTTTCTATTGGCCTGCCCTGTGTATCTGTGTTATATATTCTGTGTCCTGTGAGTAAAGTGTTGTCAGACTGGAAATACGTGGAGAAGCAGTGATCTTTTATATGCGCCCATGTAACCAAGGAATTCCAGCCAGCGTCCTTCCTTCAGACTCCAGCCAAAGCAGAGTGGACCTCCTGAAACACGGGGTGGTACTGAAAGAGGTACCCCAGCTTGGGAGACCCCGTTACAGTCCCAAGGAAACGCACAGGCAAGAAACAGCTTGATGCTTAAATCCAGGTTGAAATAAGAGCTCTCCATGCGAAGATCCATCATGACACAGGATACAGGAGCAAAATCTAAAGATTTCAGCTGTTCAAGGGTCTATATAAAGAGATCCCATAACACACGCCCTCTGTAGTCACATTGGCGCTGTCTGGTTATAAACATTTTTCTCCTGTAAAATTTCTCATCATGCGCACCAAAAACGCAAACACAGGAAAAAACGCATAGAAAAGCGTGCAAACGCATGCGTCTAAAAAACGCCGCGATTGTACGTGTTTCTATGCGGTTTTTCCTGCACTTGAGGATACGGATTAAACACTGCGGATTCTAACGCAAATGTGAAACTAGCCTAACTGCAGCCCTGAGCTCTGACAGGCGAGCAGAAGTCATTTCCTGGACTCTGCTGCCCTCCGGTGGTGACTCAGCAGTATGGCAGCGGCGCTCACCTCTCCATCCACTGCAGCTACGTGCTGGGGGGTGATTCTCACCTTGCAGATGTAAGAGATCACACTGGCGGGTGTCTGTTGGAGAGTCTGCTCGAGAGAACGCAAAAAAGACATTAGCATCAGCCATACAGCCCACTCCCATCATACCTGGCGAGCAGGCCTGGATTAATAATCTGCCCAACCAGGCATTTTCCCGCTAGGCCGCAATGCATTGCAGGCTGGCGGCGTCTGCTCATCTTGCTGCTTGCCTGCTAATACGGCCCGTTTTTCCTGGACGCTCTTTGTGGGCGGAGGGAGCGGGCTCCTGGCTGCAGCAGTTGGTCGAGCACTGAGCGTATCAGGGCTGCAGCACTGAACTGTGAGAGTATGATCCCACGGTCAGGAAACGCTGCGGATTGGATGATGCATACAGCCGCAGCGGCCAGATGTTACAGCTTAGTGGATGATTTCCAGAAATCCCATCTCCACTATGGATTCAGAGATGCCCACGGCTTCCCTGCGGAGACGGACATGCGGCGCATCTTTCCAGACCGCTGTATGTCTATTTACATCTCCATAGTGTAAATTACTCATTCACTATCATTAGATGTGGTAAATCCACATTATCTTCTTAGTCGCATGCGTAATAGGTTCAGGAACGCAGTTCACTATGCATGTGTACTACTTTACATAATAGCATGCGTTCTTTCAGCTGGTTCACGTACACTGCAGTTCTCGCGATGACTGAGCTCAACATGAGAACTGCTGTGCCCGTGACCACCGCAGACTGATCTCTGGTGGTCATCTAGAAGCGCTGCTATGTCTGGATGTCAGGCTGGATGGTGGCATCCAGATGTAGCAGAGCTAGACTCATCCTGGGAAACTTGTTATTCAGGACTTCGTCAGACACAGGGAGTATACTGCTGGTTTATTATTTTATCTTTAATACAGGAGATCGAGGACATTGCAGGAATTAGGAGAACAATGAAGATGAGAAACTGCGGTGTTTTATTTCACTAAAGGACTTTATTCTGGCTGTGTGGTTTTGTTTAACCCCTTAACAACTATAGGATTAGTAATGGAGAGGAGCCTTATAGATGCCTCTCCATTACTAAGCCATGGGCTTGATGTCACCTGACAATACAAAGGTGACATCAACCCCACAAATATGAACCCCACTTGCCACCGCTACAGGGCAGTGGGAAAAGCGAGGCTAAGTGTTGGAATTGGCGCATCTCTGGATGTGCCAATTGTGGGTGGCAGCAGGCTGCTTATTTTAGGCTGGTGAGGTCCAATATCCATGGACCTCGCCAGCCTGGGAATACCAGGCAGCAGCTGTCTGCTGTTTCCTAGGCTGGTTAACAATAATAGGAGAACCCCACACTATTTTTCTTGGGAGGTCTCCCACTATTTTTGCCAACCATCCAAGGTAAGCAGACTAATGCAGCCTGGTGTTATCAGGCTGGAAAGGTTCATGGATATTGGATCCTTACCAGCCTGAAATACCAGTCCCAGCTGTCTGCTTTACTCAGGCTGGTTATCAAAAATACGTTCAGGAACTTCCTGTGTGGCCGGTGTCACACTTGTGAGTCTCTGACATCTATACCCGGGACCGGAGCATGCGGCTGCAGGTATTTCTATGTAGAATGCCGGCGGCAGCACCAGGTGTTGATGTGAGAGAGTCGCGAGAGTTTCTGACATCCCACAAGTGTGACACCTGTTATGACCTGGTGGTGAGGACAATAATGGACCTGGTGGTTAAGAGCACACGGAATGACCTGATAGTTACTAATAATACAGGACAAGCTCTGAGACGTGGGAACTCTGCTGACCTCAATCCCTAATCCTATCACACACACTAGAAATAGCCGTGGATTGCTCCTAACGCTCCCTATGCAACTCGTCACAGCCTAAGGAACTAGCTAGCCCTAAAGATAGAAAAATAAACCCTACCTTGCCTCAGAGCAATTCCCCAAAGGAACAGGCAGCCCCCCACATATAATGACTGTGAGTTAAGATGAAAATTACAAACACAGAGATGAAATAGATTTAGCAAAGTAAGGCCCGACTTACTGAACAGACAGAGGATAGGAAAGATAAATTTGCAGTCAGCACAAAAAACTACAAAAAGACCACGCAGAGGGCGCAAAAAGACCCTCCGCACCGTCTCACGGTGCGGAGGCGCTCCCTCTGCGTCCCAGAGCTTCCAGCAAGCAAGACAAAAATCAAAATAGCAAGCTGGACAGAAAAAATAGCAAACAGAGAAAAACAAGCAGGAACTTAGCTTCTGCTGGGAAGACAGGTCACAAGAATGAGCTTAGGACAATCAGGGATAGCATGAGTGGAATCACCACAGTAGAAACACAGCCCATTCAGACGTCTGTGTTCTTGCCGTTCAACTCTGGTCAAAGTCCTATCACACTGCATAGGCTCAGGTTTAAGCTCAGGTAATACCGCCAAATGGTGCACAGATTTACGCTCACGCAAGCGTCGACCGATCTGAATGGCCAAAGACATAGACTCATTCAAACCAGCAGGCATAGGAAATCCCACCATGACATCCTTAAGGGCTTCAGAGAGACCCTTTCTGAACATAGCTGCCAGCGCAGATTCATTCCATTGAGTGAGCACGGACCACTTTCTAAATTTCTGACAATATACCTCTATCTCATCCTGACCCTGACAAAGAGCCAGCAAATTTTTCTCTGCCTGATCCACTGAATTAGGTTCTTTGTACAGCAATCCGAGCGCCAGGAAAAACGCATCGATATTACTCAATGCAGGATCTCCTGGCGCAAGAGAAAATGCCCAGTCTTGAGGGTCGCCGCGCAAAAAAGAAATAACAATCAAAACCTGTTGAACTGGATCACCAGAGGAGCGAGGTTTCAAGGCCAGAAATAATATACAATTATTTTTGAAACTCACAAACTTAGTTCTATCTCCAAAAAACAAATCAGGAATAGGAATTCTTGGTTCTAACATAGATTTCTGATCAATAGTGTCTTGAATCTTTTGTACTCTTGCCGAGAGCTGATCCACAAATGAAGACAGACTTCTAATGTCCATCGCTACACCTGTGTACTGAACCACGTCTAGGGGAAAAAAAAGGCAAAACACAGTGCAAAGAAAAAAAAATGGTCTCAGAACTTCTTTTTTCCCTCTATTGAGAATCATTAGTACTTTTGGCTTCCTGTACTGTTATGAAAGGCAATTCAGTACCACAATGGACATAGCGGTCAGAGCACATACAGTGATCTGACAATAACCCAAAATCATAGAACGAGCTCTGAGACGTGGGAACTCTGCATACCGCAATCAATAATCCTCTCCAAACAACACTAGAGGCAGCCGTGGATTGCGCCTAACTCTGCCTATGCAACTCGGCACAGCCTGAGAAACTAACTAGCCTGAAGATAGAAAATAAGCCTACCTTGCCTCAGAGAAATACCCCAAAGGAAAAGGCAGCCCCCCACATATAATGACTGTGAGTTAAGATGAAAAGACAAACGTAGAGATGAAATAGATTCAGCAAAGTGAGGCCCGACTTTCTTAACAGAGCGAGGATAGAAAAGGGTACTTTGCGGTCTTACACAAAACCCTAAAGAAAACCACGCAAAGGGGGCAAAAAGACCCTCCGTACCGAACTAACGGCACGGAGGTACACCCTTTGCGTCCCAGAGCTTCCAGCAACAAATTAGACAAGCTGGACAGAAAAAAATAGCAAACAAATAGCAAAGAAGAACTTAGCTATGCAGAGCAGCAGGCCACAGCAATGATCCAGGGAAAAGCAAGTCCAACACTGGAACATTGACAGGAAGCCAGGATCAAAGCATTAGGTGGAGTTAAGTAGAGAAGCACCTAACGACCTCACCAGATCACCTGAGGGAGGAAACTCAGAAGCCGCAGTACCACTTCCCTCCACCAACAGAAGCTCACAGAGAGAATCAGCCGAAGTACCACTTGTGACCACAGGAGGGAGCTCTGCCACAGAATTCACAACAGGCTCCTCTATCACTGGTAATGGGATCAGGGGAGCCTTAAGAGCAGGCCCCGCCTTCCCCACTCTTTGACAAGTGATACAGGAGCGGCAGTAGTTTGACACATCTGTCCCCATCTTAGGCCAATAGAAGTGTTGAGACAGCCGGGCCTTAGTTTTGCTGATCCCCAAGTGTCCAGCTAGCGGCATCTCATGGGCAATCCGCAACAACTCACCCCGGAATTGCTGTGGGACGACCAGCTGTCTTTCCCTCAACCACTGCTTTTGTGATTCTCCGGGTACGGTCTCCCGGTATAACCTTCCTCGTTCCCAGAACACCTTCTCCTTATCAGCCTCGGAGAAGTGCGTCCTGGCAAGTTGTCTCAAACTCTCTAGGCTCGCATCTGTGTGCAGAGCGGCCTTAAACTCCTGGCTAGGGGAAGCCAGAAGCGACGTCAGGGTCCCTTCCCCACGGGAACCCTCTTGGACCTGCTCTGGGTCCACCTCTGGTTCAGTCACAGAGATGACTGAGGAGGGTCCAGGAGGCCGACAGTGATCTGCGTTCCAGGCACTCTGACTGCGGGTGACAGCAGCTACGTAGGCTGTTTCCCCGGGGATTTCTAAAGACCCATCAGCCGGCGCTGCTATGGGCTCTACCTCCCCATCCACCCCCAACACTCCAGGGGCAGTGCTACTTATGGGCCAGTTACCTTCCTCGGTGGCACTGGTCACTTTCATGGCATCACCTTCCTCACGGTTCCCATGCATCTCCCCATTTCCTGTAGCACCGACACTTGCCCCTGTTAGGGGTTCCTCAGCCGTCTCACTCCGCAGAGTGACGTGGCTGGGCACGCCTGTACCTATGGACACATTAACCTTCGCAGAAAAATCATTATCAGGTTCAGCTGGCACAGGTACAACATTTTCACCATCAATCCTAGGAAAAAAATGGTTAATAGATGCATCATTACAAGATAAAGCATGGTCAGGTAACACATGCGATTCCCCATCATCATCATCATCATCAGGGTTAACGTTACCCTTATTAGTAGATTGGGGAGGGGTGTCAGGAACGTAGTATGCAACCAACCTCCCCAAATCAGTCCCCAACAAAACATCAGTGGGCAAATTATCAGACAGCCCCACTTCTTTCACCCCGCTCCCGGCACCCCAATCAATAACAACCCGGGCCATCGGTAAGGGACAGCTGATGCCCCCAATCCCAGTGACAGTTAGGGTTTTCCCCGGAATGATTTCTTCAGGGGCCGCCAGTTCGGGTCGGATGAGGGTTCGTTCAGCCCCGGTGTCCTTGAGGCCTGTAGCAACATGGCCTCCCACAGTGACGTGCTGTACGTTGTCACACACCCTCCCAACCACACCACCCACCAAAAGAACTGCTGCATTAGGCCCTGGGGCCTTGGCTGGGGTGTTCTTCTGCTTGGTTGGACAGGGGGAACTGAGATGACCAGTCTGATTGCAGGTGTAACACTTGCGAGGTTCGGTGGTAGGTCTGGTGCTGTTGGCCACGGGGCCAGGATCTCTGGTGTGTTGGCTGGCAGGGGTACTGGGGTTGGTTGCGGGCTTACCCCCTCTCCAGGTGGTGGTGACTGGCTTCCAAACTTCCGATCTACGGTTGGCCTCATAGGCATCGGCAATCTGCGCTGCTTTCGTCACGTCTTTGGGTTGTCTGTCCATCACAAACTGTCGCACCTCAGCTGGGCAAAGATGAAAGAACTGGTCTTTGATCATCAGGTCTCGCAGCTGTGCAAAGGTGGTCACTGACAGTCCTTGGGTCCACTGGTCAAAGTGGGTCCCCAGTCCATGCACCACATCACTGTAACTGTCGTGTGGGCCACGTTGGAGGGTCCGGAACTTTCTACGGTACACCTCGGGTGTAAGCTGGTATTTTGCTATCAGGGCCTGCTTGATGGCCTCATAGTCTCCATCTTGTTCTTGAGGGAGGGCAGCAAACGCCTCCAGAGCTTTACCTCTCAGCCCTGGTGTCAAGTATCGGGCCCATTCATCTGTAGGCAGCCGGTACTGTCTGCAGGCTTTCTCAAAGGCCCGCAGAAACGTGTCCAAGTCTCCGTCCTTCTCCATAACAGGAAAGTGATCGGGCCGGGGCTTTGGTGTCTGAGCGCTGCTGGGCTCACGGTTTGTCTGGGACAACCCCTGCATTTGCAGTCGGGCCATCTGCAGCTGGTACTCCCGCTCCGCTTGGGCCTCTCGCTCGGCTCGCTGGGCCTGGGCCTCTCGCTCGGTTCGCTCCTGGTATTGCTGGATCAGCTGCAGATGTCTCTCTAAGTCATCTGCGGAGCATTGTTGCAGAGCCAGCTGCAGGAGGAGGTCTGCGCCCCCGATTGCCAATAGGGCCCGTATTCAGTGGTTGGACCTCTGCTGCAGCAGCACCATGTTCGCTTGTGCTGGCTTCTGCGGCATCTGGGCTCTGTGGCCTGGCTTGGTCTGCTTCAAATTGCACCAGTTCAGCGACCATTTGAGCCTTGATCTTACCCTGGGGGTTCAGGCCATGGCACGTGCATATCCCAGCGAGAAAGTCCTTCTTCTGCTGGTTGTACCAGGCTTCCCCTTTCGCAGCCATGGTTGCCAAATAAAAGATAGGATAGAAAAACGAAGAGGAAGGGAGGGGATAATTACCAGTACGCAATTGTCTCAAGACTAATAAAACACTGAGTTCATTCTCCAAACTTATTTGCGCAGAGTCCTCGCAAGAACTTTCTGCAAGTTTTTAGTGAGAGGAATGATTGCTCAAACCAAATCACTAATGTTCTAATATCCCACCGCCTTGCCACCAATTTGTCAAGAATCCCCTGACCGCTGCCACCAATTCGTCACGATTCACACCGTGACCGTCACCACTACGTCACGGGTCGGGGTGACTTTAGGCCAACAGACGGCTATCACATGTGCAGGGGGGCTTATCTTAGTTATCCCTCCACTGCTAACAATGTGATGAAAAAAACACACACAAGGCTATTGACCTCTTAGTTTCCAGCAGGGGCTTATTTTAGGTATCCCACTGCTTTTCAATATACCACAAACTGCAGGGATTTATGTATATCCCGCTTACAGTTCCACTTAACACTTGCAGCTCTCTGGCGCCCCCCTTACTCTCAGGTCAGATTAGGTACTGCCCCTGGGTAATTAGTCGCCAGAAAGGCTGCCCGCTATGTACTGGCTATTGGGCACGCTGCAGCGACGCGATAAACTACTCCCACTCAGGCAGGAACAATAATTATCAACGCCGCAGTCGCTACAACATAATCCAAAAGTCAGCACACTATCGCTGCCACCAGCTTCGATTAAACGGGTCCGAAGCTAACCCAACTCAACAGTAGCGTATTTCCCTTCAGAAGACTTAGGGTACGTTTAGAGCATGGAGAATGAACTAACATATAATATTATATCCCATAAAAAATTAGGCAGTGCTTTATCAAAAATATTTTATAAAGATGTTACAAATGAGACAATTGCAAATATGTACAAGGGTAATTATGAAATAAACAGGGATTAAATGAGAAAAGGTAACACTCACATGTTCAAAGCATGGCAGGCAACCATACGTCCCAGCTCATTGGACGTGCTGCTGGCTTCAGGAGAAGACAAGAAGTCAAGAAGAAGTGACTCCTCAGAGCCTGCCAGACACTTAAAACCTTAAGGCTGTGACATCACAGAAAGGCTGGCTTATCCAGACCCTCCTCTCTCTACATTCTGCCTAAACTTTAAACTATTTTCTCTAATTTCTATAACTTCACTACAAAACATGTCATAGTCATAACAAACCCATCATTCATCTCGGATTAACGTGAGCATTCTAATGAGATCAAATATGTCCTATCTGGGATACATATTTACAGAGAAATCCCTACTTCTTTACCAGATGGAGTTAGAAGTTCATGTTTACAGCGGTTGCCAGCTCCGCCGAGTGACGTTAAGGAATATATATTTTTCCTATTTCTAGCTTAAATCGTTTGCCTAATATCTTACAATAACAGAACAAAGACTTTCATGAATCCTAGAAGTTTCTAGTTCACTTTTAGCTGGACAAGAGCTTACACAGCAGGAAATGCCGGTCGTAAATACCTTTCGGCCATAAAACTCCCCCCAGTACATTGGCAAAGCAGCTCTTGGCTGAGTGAAAGGGAAGGGGGGCTTGTTAGCCCACAGCCTTGAGCAAGAGAAGCTAGTTATATGATACTAGATTGTGGCCCGATTCTAACACATCGGGTATTCTAGAATATGCATGTCCCCGTAGTATATGGACAATGATGATTCCAGAATTTGCGGCATACTGTGCCAGTCGCTGATTGGTCGAGGCAACCTTTATGACATCGTCACCATGGCAACCATTATGACATCTACGTCGATACTGTGCCCGTCGCTGATTGGTCGAGGCGAATTCGCGGCAGACTGTGCCCGTCGCTGATTGGTCGAGGCAACCTTTATGACATCATCGTCGCCATGCTGTGCCCGTCGCTGATTGGTCGAGGCCTGGCGGCCTCGACCAATCAGAGATGCGGGATTTCTATGTCGATACTGTGCCTGTTGCTGATTGGTCGAGGCCGCCAATTCTAGAATATGCATGTTCCCGTAGTATATGGACAATGATGATTCCAGAATTCGCGGCAGACTGTGCCCGTCGCTGATTGGTCGAGGCAACCTTTATGACATCATCGTCGCCATGGCAACCATTATGACATCTACGTCGATACTGTGCCTGGCAGCCTCGACCAATCAGAGACACGGGATGTCTACGTCCTTTATGACATCATCGTCGCCAGGCCTCGACCAATCAGAGACGCGGGATTTCTACGTCGATACTGTGCCCGTCGCTGATTGGTCGAGGCCTGGCGGCCTCAACCAATCAGAGAGGCGGGATTTCCAGGACAGACAGACAGAAAGACAGACAGACAGACAGACGAAAAAACCCAAAGGCAATTATACAGTATATATAGCTTACCCTTGTACATATTTGCAATTGTCTCATTTGTAACATCTTTATAAAATATTTTTGATAAAGCACTGCCTAATTTTTATGGGATATAATATTCAATATTAGTTCATTCTCCATGCTCTAAACGTACCCTAAGTCTTCTGAAGGGAAACACGCTACTGTTTTGGGTTAGCTTCGGACCCGTTTAATCGAAGCTGGTGGCAGCATACATTTTGTACTGGGTAGTTGGGTGGCGTTGTAACGACTGCGGCGTTGATAATTATTGTTCCTGCCTGAGTGGGAGTAGTTTATCGCGTCGCTGCAGCGTGCCCAATAGCCAGTACATAGCAGGCAGCCTGTCTGGCGACTAATTACCCAGGGTGCAGTACCTAACCTGACCTCAGAGTAAGGGGGGCACCAGAGAGCTGCAAGTTTTAAGTGGAACTGTAAGCGGGATATACATAAATCCCTGCAGTTCGTGGTATATTGAAGAGCAGTGGGATACCTAGAATAAGCCCCTGCTGTAAACTAAGAGGTCAATAGCCTTGTGTGTGTTTTCATCACATTGTGGAGTGGAGGGATAACTAAGATAAGCCCCCCTGCACATGTGATAGCGTCTGTTGGCCTAAAGTCACCCCGACCCGTGACGTAGGGGTGACGGTCACGGTGCGAATCGTGACAAATTGGTGGCAGTGGTCAGGGGATTCCTGACAAATTGGTGGCAGCGGTCAGGGATTCCTGACACCCGGGGTCAGTGTCAGTGTGGCCCCGGGTCAGTGTTAGTGTGGCCCGGGGTCAGTGTCAGTGTGGCCCCGGGGTCAGTGTTAGTGTGGCCCCGGGGTCAGTGTCAGTGTGGCCCCTGGGGTCGGTGTCAGTGTGGCCCCCGGGGTCAGTGTCAGTGTGGGCCCCGGTCAGTGTCAGTGTGGCCCCGGGTCAGTGTCAGTGTGGCCCCGGGTCAGTGTCAGTGTGGCCCCGGGTCAGTGTCAGTGTGGCCCCGGGGTCAGTGTCAGTGTGACCCCTGGGGTCAGTGTCAGTGTGGACCCCGATCAGTGTCAGTGTGGCCCCGGGTCAGTGTCAGTGTGGCCCCGGGTCAGTGTCAGTGTGGCCCCGGGTCAGTGTCAGTGTGGCCCCCAGGGTCAGTGTCAGTGTGGCCCCGGGTCAGTGTCAGTGTGGCCCTGGGTCAGTGTCAGTGTGGCCCCCGGGGTCAGTGTCAGTGTGGCCCAGGTCAGTGTGGCCCCCGGTCAGTGTCAGTGTGGCTCCGGGGTCAGTGTCAGTGTGGCCCCCGGGGTCGGTGTCAGTGTGGCCCCCAGGGTCAGTGTCAGTGTGGCCCCGGGTCAGTGTCAGTGTGGCCCCGGGTCAGTGTCAGTGTGGCCCCCGGGGTCAGTGTCAGTGTGGCCCCGGGTCAGTGTGGCCCCGGGTCAGTGTCAGTGTGGCCCCGGGTCAGTGTCAGTGTGGCCCCCGGGGTCAGTGTCAGTGTGGCCCCAGGTCAGTGTCAGTGTGGCTGCGGGTCAGTGTCAGTGTGGCCCCCGGGGTCAGTGTCAGTGTGGCCCCTGGGGTCAGTGTCAGTGTGGCCCGGGTCAGTGTGGCCCCCGGTCAGTGTGGCTCTGGGGTCAGTGTCAGTGTGGCCCCCGGGGTCGGTGTCAGTGTGGCCCCCGGGGTCAGTGTCAGTGTGGCCCCGGGTCAGTGTGGCCCCGGGTCAGTGTCAGTGTGGCCCCCGGTCAGTGTCAGTGTGGCCCCTGGGGTCAGTGTCAGTGTGGCCCCGGGTCAGTGTCAGTGTGGCCCCGGGGTCAGTGTCAGTGTGGCCCCCGGGGTCAGTGTCAGTGTGGCCCCGGGTCAGTGTCAGTGTGGCCCCGGGGTCAGTGTCAGTGTGGCCCCGGGGTCAGTGTCAGTGTGGCCCGGGTCAGTGTGGCCCCTGGTCAGTGTCAGTGTGGCTCCGGGGTCAGTGTCAGTGTTGCCCCCGGGGTCGGTGTCAGTGTGGCCCCCGGGGTCAGTGTCAGTGTGGCCCCCGGGGTCAGTGTCAGTGTGGCCCCGAGTCCGTGTGGCCCCGGGTCAGTGTCAGTGTGGCCCCGGGTCAGTGTCAGTGTGGCCCCCGGGGTCAGTGTCAGTGTGGCCCCGGGTCAGTGTCAGTGTGGCCCCGGGGTCAGTGTCAGTGTGGCCCCGGGGTCAGTGTCAGTGTGGCCCCCGGGTCAGTGTCAGTGTGTCCCCGGGTCAGTGTCAGTGTGGCCCCCGGGGTCAGTGTCAGTGTGGCCCCGGGTCAGTGTCAGTGTGGCCTCCCGGGGTCAGTGTCAGTGTGGCCCGGGTCAGTGTGGCCCCCGGTCAGTGTCAGTGTGGCCCCAGGTCAGTGTCAGTGTGGCCCCGGGGTCAGTGTCAGTGTGGCCCCGGGGTCAGTGTCAGTGTGGTCCCCGGGGTCAGTGTCTGTGTGGCCCCGGGTCAGTGTCAGTGTGGCCCCGGGTCAGTGTCAGTGTGGCCCCCGGGGTCAGTGTTAGTGTGGCCCCGGGTCAGTGTCAGTGTGGCCCCCAGGTCAGTGTCAGTCTGGCCCCCGGGGTCAGTGTCAGTGTGTCCCCGGGTCAGTGTCAGTGTGGCCCCCGGGGTCAGTGTCAGTGTGGCCCCCGGGTCAGTGTCAGTGTGGCCCCGGGGTCAGTGTCAGTGTGGCCCCCGGGTCAGTGTCAGTGTGGCCCCGGGTCAGTGTCAGTGTGGTTCCGGGGTCAGTGTCAGTGTGGCCCCGGGGTCAGTGTCAGTGTGGCCCCCGGGTCAGTGTCAGTGTGTCCCCGGGTCAGTGTCAGTGTGGCCCCCGGGGTCAGTGTCAGTGTGGCCCGGGTCAGTGTGGCCCCCGGTCAGTGTCAGTGTGGGCCCGGGTCAGTGTCAGTGTGGCCCCGGGGTCAGTGTCAGTGTGGCCCCGGGGTCGGTGTCAGTGTGGCCCCGGGGTCAGTGTCAGTGTGGCCCCGGGTCAGTGTCAGTGTGGCCCTGGGTCAGTGTCAGTGTGGCCCCCGGGGTCAGTGTCAGTGTGGCCCCGGGTCAGTGTCAGTGTGGCCCCCGGGTCAGTGTCAGTGTGGCCCCGGGTCAGTGTCAGTGTGGCCCACGGGGTCAGTGTCAGTGTGGCCCGGGTCAGTGTGGCCCCCGGTCAGTGTCAGTGTGGCTCCGGGGTCAGTGTCAGTGTGGCCCCCGGGGTCGGTGTCAGTGTGGCCCCTGGGGTCAGTGTCAGTGTGGCCGCGGGTCAGTGTCAGTGTGGCCCCCGGGGTCAGTGTCAGTGTGGCCCCCGGGTCAGTGTCAGTGTGGCCCCGGGGTCAGTGTCAGTGTGGCCCCCGGGTCAGTGTCAGTGTGGCCCCGGGTCAGTGTCAGTGTGGCCCCGGGGTCAGTGTCAGTATCAGTGTGGCCCCGGGTCAGTGTCAGTGTGGCCCCGGGGTCAGTGTCAGTGTGGCCCCGGGTCAGTGTCAGTGTGGCCCCGGGTCAGTGTCAGTGTGGCCCCGGGTCAGTATCAGTGTGGCCCCAGGGTCAGTGTCAGTGTGGCCCCGGGGTCAGTGTCAGCGTGGCCCCGGGGTCAGTGTGGCCTCGGGGTCAGTGACAGTGTGGCCCCGGGGTCAGTGTCAGTGTGGCCCCCGGGTGTCAGGAATCCCCCGACCGCTGCCACCAATTTGTCACGATTCACACCGTGACCGTCACCCCCTACGTCACGGGTTGGGGTGACTTTGGGCCAACAGACGGCTATCACATGTGCAGGGGGGCTTATCTTAGTTATCCCTCCACTCCACAATGTGATGAAACAACACACCCAAGGCTATTGACCTCTTAGGGCCCCTTCACATTAAGCGACGCTGCAGCGATACCGACAACGATCCGGATCGCTGCAGCGTCGCTGTTTGGTCGCTGGAGAGCTGTCACGCAGACCGCTCTCCAGCGACCAACGATGCCGGTAACCAGGGTAAACATCGGGTAACTAAGCGCAGGGCCACGCTTAGTAACCCGATGTTTTCCCTGGTTACCATCCTAAAAGTAAAAAAACAAACAGTACATACTTACCTAACGCTGTCTGTCCCCGGCGCTCTGCTTCTCTGCACTCCTCCTGTACTGTCTGTGTGAGCACAGCGGCCGGAAAGCAGAGCGGTGACGTCACCGCTCTGCTTTCCGGCTGACCGACGCTCACAGCCAGTGCAGGAGGAGTGCAGAGCACAGCGCCGGGGACAGACAGCGGTAGGTAAGTATGTACTGTTTGTTTTTTTACTTTTAGGATGGTAACCAGGGTAAACATCGGGTTACTAAGCGCGGCCCTGCGCTTAGTTACCCGATGTTTACCCTGGTTACCAGTGAAGACATCGCTGGATCGGTGTCACACACGCCGATCCAGCGATGTCCACGGGAGATCCAACGACGAAATAAAGTTCTGGACTTTCTTCAGCAACCAACGATCTCCCAGCAGGGGCCTGATCGTTGGTCGCTGTCACACATAACGATTTCATTAACGATATCGTTGCTACGTCATAAAATGCAACGATATCGTTAACAATATCGTTATGTGTGAAGGTACCTTTAGTTTACAGCAGGGGCTAATTTTAGGTATCCCACTGCTTTTCCATATACCACGAACTGCAGGGATTTATGTATATCCCGCTTACAGTTCCACTTAACACTTGCAGCTCTCTGGCGCCCCCTTACTCTCAGGTCAGATTAGGTACTGCACCCTGGGTAATTAGTTGCCAGAAAGGCTGCCTGCTATGTACTGGCTATTGGGCACGCTGCAGCGACGCGATAAACTACTCCCTCTCAGGCAGGAACAATAATTATCAACGCCGCAGTCGCTACAACATAATCCAAAAGTCAGCACACTATCGCTGCCACCAGCTTCGATTAAACGGGTCCGAAGCTAACCCAACACAACAGTAGCGTATTTCCCTTCAGAAGACTTAGGGTACGGTTTTAAAGAGCATGGAGAATGAACTAACATATAACAGTATATCCCATAAAAAATTAGGCAGTGCTTTATCAAAAATATTTTATAAAGATGTTACAAATGAGACAATTGCAAATATGTACAAGGGTAATTATGAAAATAAACAGGGATTAAATGAGGAAAGGTAACACTCACATGTTGAAAGCATGGCAGGCAACCATACGTCCCAGCTCATTGGACGTGCTGCTGGCTTCAGGAGAAGACAAGAAGTCAAGAAGAAGTGACTCCTCAGAGCCTGCCAGACACTTAAAACCTTAAGGCTGTGACATCACAGAAAGGCTGGCTTATCCAGACCCTCCTCTCTCTACATTCTGACTAAACTTTAAACTATTCTCTCTAATTTCTCTAACTTCGCTACAAAACATGTCATAGTCATAACAAACCCAGCATTCATCTCGGATTAACGTGGGCATTCTAATGAGATCAAATATGTCCTATCTGCGATACATAATTACAGAGAAATCCCTACTTCTTTACCAGATGGAGTTAGAAGTTCATGTTTACAGCGGTTGACAGCTCCGCCGAGTGACGTTAAGGAATATATATTTTACTATTTCTAGCTTAAATCGTTTGCCTAATATCTTACAATAAGAGAACAAAGACTTTCATGGATTTCTGGAAAATTCTAAACAGTTCTCTGCAGTTCTCTGCTAGAGGAGGTTTGAGCCTAGTCGTAAATTCCTTTCGGCAATAAAACCTCTCTTCCCCCATACCCACTGACAAGGAGTGCTGAACTCTGAAGTAAAGGAAGGGGGGGTTTGAGCCCAGGGTCTGCCATGTGTATTTGGAATCATGGTCAGGAGTGACAAAAATCCCTCAGCTATGGTGCTAACAGGCAGAGAAACTACTACTTATTTTATACAGTTTCCTCACACCGGGTCAGTGTCAGTGTGGCCCCGGGTCAGTGTCAGTGTGACCCCGGGGCTCTCACATCCGGGCTCCTCGCTGCACTATACTCATTACTGTCATTTCTTATTTTTTGTTGTTTAAAGGGAACCTGTCACCCCGTTTTTTGAGATTGAGCTATAAATACTGTTAAATAGGGCCTGCGCTGTGTGTTCCTATAGTGTATGTAGTGTACCCCGATTCCCCATGTATGCTGAGAAATAACTTACCAAAGTCGCCGTTTTCGCCGAGTGCATCTCGGCTTTGGGAAAATGGCCGCCGCGATCTCTAATGCGCACGCGCGGCATCCCGCGGCCATTTTCCTGAAGCCCCGTGCAGCAGAGCACTCGATCTGCGCACGCGCGGCCCCAGGAAGATGGCCGCCCCCACCGACGAAAGGGATGACAGCGCAGATCGCGCGCTGTGTCTTCACCACTACGCCACTACGCCACCAACGTAAAGCTGAGGAAGAACCAGCGATGTCACCACGCCCTCCCGACCTGACCAGCCTGATTGACAGGCGAAAACGGCGACTTTGGTAAGTTATTTCTCAGCATACATAGGGAATCGGGGTACACTACATACACTATAGGAACACACAGCGCAGGCCCTATTTAACAGTATTTATAGCTCAATCTCAAAAAACGGGGTGACAGGTTCCCTTTAACCTGAAGACGGAACAGAAGTGAGCGACCAATCAGGAGCCGCGTTCCCTCCCCGCGTGTCTGCGACCTCGGATGCAATGCTGCGGGTGATCCGCCCTTGTTGATTATTGCAGCCAATCATCTCGCCGCTGTCATCTAGCATCCGCCTATCACAGGAGAGCAGGGATAATTCTGATTGTCCCCCGTCTCTTCACTCACGGGTTGTTGATTCTCTCCAGGCGGTGACGTCAGATCAGTGGGCGTGGCGATAGGCTCCGCCTACAGGAAGCGGCTGCGGGCACATTTGTCGGTGATGGAGCCGCGCGGAGACCGGAGCTGAGGAGGAGACCGAGGCCCAGACCGGAGCCATACACCGGGACAGCAGCGGCCATGGGCGGGACACGACGCGGACTCCTGAGCCTGGTGCTGCTGCTGTGCCAGATGGTGAGTGCGGAGGGTAACAGCTGCTGCCCCGAGGACCCCGACCCCCAGAGAGCCCCGACCCCCCCGAGGTCCGAGAGCCCCGACCCCCCCGAGGTCCGAGAGCCCCGACCCCCCCGAGGTCCGAGAGCCCCGACCCCCCCCGAGGTCCGAGAGCCCCGACCCCCCCCGAGGTCCGAGAGCCCCGACCCCCCCCGAGGTCCGAGAGCCCCGACCCCCCCGAGGTCCGAGAGCCCCGACCCCCCCCGAGGTCCGAGAGCCCCGACCCCCCCGAGGTCCGAGAGCCCCGACCCCCCCGAGGTCCGAGAGCCCCGACCCCCCCCGAGGTCCGAGAGCCCCGACCCCCCCCGAGGTCCGAGAGCCCCGACCCCCCCGAGGTCCGAGAGCCCCGACCCCCCCGAGGTCCGAGAGCCCCGACCCCCCCGAGGTCCGAGAGCCCCGACCCCCCCGAGGTCCGAGAGCCCCGAACCCCCCGAGGTCCGAGAGCCCCGACCCCCCCGAGGTCCGAGAGCCCCGACCCCCCCGAGGTCCGAGAGCCCCGACCCCCCCCACTTCAAGCTCTTGACACCCCGACACTCCAAGCCCCTGACACCCCCCACCCTGAGCTCCCCTACACCTTAAGCTCTGACAACCCCCCGACACCCTTCCCCCGGTATCGGAGCTTGCACCCTGGAGATGGGGTGATCCCTTGTGATCGGTGGTTTCCGGTCTCTTCCTTAGGGCGGCGGTGGAGGGAGCGGCGTGTCGCTGCCGGAGTCCCTGCTCTTCGTCTCCACCCTGGACGGAAGTCTCCACGCTGTCAGTAAGAGGACCGGCGCCATCACATGGACGCTAAAAGAAGGTGATTGCGGCCGCACATCCCCCGCGGATCCCAGGGTGTGAGGGGTTAATCGGCAGCTCTGACGTGTGCTGTTCTCTCTGCAGATCCTGTGCTTCAGGTCCCGTCCCACGTGGAAGAGTAAGTGCTGCGCCGTCGGTGTGGGGGCGGAGTCCGCCCCCTGCGCGCTGTCTTGTCAGTGAGGGAGCGGGGTCCAAGTGCTGCATTGTCAGTGAGGGAGCGGAGTCCGTCCCCTGCCGCGCTGTGTTCTCGGTGAGGGGGAGCAGCGTCCATGTGCTGCGTTGTTAGTGAGGGAGTGGAGTCCGTCCCCTGCGGCGCTGCATTGTCGGTGAGGGGTGAGCGTGGTCCAGGTGCTGTGTTGTCAATGAGGGAGCTGAGTCTGTCCCCTGCGGCACTGCGTTGTCAATGAGGGAGCGGGGTCCAGGTGCTGCGTTGTCAGTGAGGGAGCGGAGTCTGTCCCCTGCGGCACTGCGTTGTCAGTGAGGGAGCGGGGTCCAGGTGCTGCGTTGTCAGTGAGGGAGCGGGGTCCAGGTGCTGCGTTGTCAGTGAGGGAGCGGAGTCTGTCCCCTGCGGCGCTGTGTTGTCAGTGAGGGAGAGCGGGGTCCAGGTGCTGCATTGTCAGTGAGGGAGCGGAGTCTGTCCCCTGCGGCACTGCTTTGTCAGTGAGGGAGCGGGGTCCAAGTGCTGCGTTGTCAGTGAGGGAACGGAGTCCGTCCCCTGCGGTGCTGCGTTGTCAGTGAGGGAGCAGAGTCCGTCCCCTGCGGTGCTGCGTTGTCAGTGAGGGAGCAGAGTCCGTCCCCTGCGGTGCTGCGTTGTCAGTGAGGGAGCAGAGTCCGTCCCCTGCGGTGCTGCGTTGTCAGTGAGGGAGCAGAGTCCGTCCCCTGCGGTGCTGCGTTGTCAGTGAGGGAGCAGAGTCCATCCCCTGCGGTGCTGCGTTGTCGGTGAGGGAGCAGAGTCCGTCCCCTGCGTTGTCGGTGAGGGGGGAGCGTTGTCCAGGTACTGCGTTGTTAGTGAGGGAGCGGAGTCCATCCCCTGCGGCGCTGTGTTCTCGGTGAGGGGGAGCAGCATCCAAGTGCTGCGTTGTTAGTGAGGGAGTGGAGTCGTCCCCTGCGGCGCTGCATTGTCGGTGAGGGGGGAGCGTGGTCCAGGTGCTGCGTTGTCAGTGAGGGAGCGGAGGCTGTCCCCTGCGGCGCTGCATTGTCGGTGAGGGGGGAGCGTGGTCCAGGTGCTGCGTTGTCAGTGAGGGAGCGGAGGCTGTCCCCTGCGGCACTGCATTGTCGGTGAGGGGGAGCGGGGTCCAGGTGCTGCGTTGTCAGTGAGGGAGCGGAGTCTGTCCCCTGCCGCGCTGTGTTCTCGGTGAGGGGGAGCAGCGTCCATGTGCTGCGTTGTTAGTGAGGGAGTGGAGTCCGTCCCCTGCGGCGCTGCATTGTCGGTGAGGGGTGAGCGTGGTCCAGGTGCTGTGTTGTCAATGAGGGAGCTGAGTCTGTCCCCTGCGGCACTGCGTTGTCAATGAGGGAGCGGGGTCCAGGTGCTGCGTTGTCAGTGAGGGAGCGGAGTCTGTCCCCTGCGGCGCTGTGTTGTCAGTGAGGGAGAGCGGGGTCCAGGTGCTGCATTGTCAGTGAGGGAGCGGAGTCTGTCCCCTGCGGCACTGCTTTGTCAGTGAGGGAGCGGGGTCCAAGTGCTGCGTTGTCAGTGAGGGAACGGAGTCCGTCCCCTGCGGTGCTGCGTTGTCAGTGAGGGAGCAGAGTCCGTCCCCTGCGGTGCTGCGTTGTCAGTGAGGGAGCAGAGTCCGTCCCCTGCGGTGCTGCGTTGTCAGTGAGGGAGCAGAGTCCGTCCCCTGCGGTGCTGCGTTGTCAGTGAGGGAGCAGAGTCCGTCCCCTGCGGTGCTGCGTTGTCAGTGAGGGAGCAGAGTCCGTCCCCTGCGGTGCTGCGTTGTCAGTGAGGGAGCAGAGTCCGTCCCCTGCGGTGCTGCGTTGTCAGTGAGGGAGCAGAGTCCGTCCCCTGCGGTGCTGCGTTGTCAGTGAGGGAGCAGAGTCCGTCCCCTGCGGTGCTGCGTTGTCAGTGAGGGAGCAGAGTCCGTCCCCTGCGGTGCTGCGTTGTCAGTGAGGGAGCAGAGTCCGTCCCCTGCGGTGCTGCGTTGTCAGTGAGGGAGCAGAGTCCGTCCCCTGCGGTGCTGCGTTGTCAGTGAGGGAGCAGAGTCCGTCCCCTGCGTTGTCGGTGAGGGGGGAGCGTGGTCCAGGTGCTGCGTTGTCAGTGAGGGAGCGGAGGCTGTCCCCTGCGGCACTGCATTGTCGGTGAGGGGGAGCGGGGTCCAGGTGCTGCGTTGTCAGTGAGGGAGCGGAGTCTGTCCCCTGCGACGCTGCGTTGTCAGTGAGGGAGCGGAGTCTGTCCCCTGCGACGCTGCGTTTTCAGTGAGGGAGCGGAGTCCGTCCCCTGCGGCACTGTATTGTCGGTGAGGGGGAGCGGGGTCCAGGTGCTGCGTTGTCAGTGAGGGAGCAGAGTCTGTCCCCTACGGCGCTGCATTGTTGGTGAGGGAGCGGGGTCCAAGCTCTGCGTTGTCGGTGAGGGAGCGGGGTCCAGGTGCTGCGTTGTCAGTGAGGGAGCAGAGTCCGTCCCCTGCGGCGCTGCGTTGTCAGTGAGGGAGCTGAGTCCGTCCCCTACGGCGCTGCATTGTTGGTGAGGCAGCGGGGTCCAAGCTCTGCGTTGTCGGTGAGGGAGCGGGATCCAAGCTTTGCATTGTCGGTGAGGGAGCGGGGTCCAAGCTTTGCATTGTCGGTGAGGGAGCGGGGTCCAAGCTCTGCGTTGTCGGTGAGGGAGCGGGGTCCAGGTGCTGCATTGTTGGTGAGGGAGCAGAGTCCGTCCCCTGCGGCGCTGCATTGTTGGTGAGGGAGTGGGGTCCAGGCTCTGCATTGTCGGTGAGGGGGGAGCAGAGTCCAGGTGCTGCGTTGTCAGTGAGGGAGCAGAGTCTGTCCCCCGTAGCGCTGCGGGGTCCAGGCTCTGCATTGTCGTTGAGGGAGCAGTCCATCCCCTGCGGCGCTGCATTGCTGGTGAGGGAGCGGAGTCCAGCCCCTGCGGCGCTGCGTTGCGTTGTCGGTGAAGGAGCAGAGTCCGGCCCCTGAGGTGCCCATATGATACAGTGTAGTGCTAATGACCTGTATTCCAGGGGTCCTCATTTCCAGCGTCTCCCCTCTTCTCTCCGCAGGCCAGCCTTCCTGCCTGATCCCAATGACGGCAGCCTGTACACACTGGGCAGTACGCACGGCGAGGGGCTGACGGTAAGACTCGGCACAGGGGGAGAAGCCTGCATGTAAATGAGCTGGTAACCCTTTCATGCTCAGGGGAATGATTTGTCACTGGTCCTGTGGCCACAGGGGGCGCTGCTGTCACGGAGCTCGTCCCTGTGTGTTCTGTGGGCACATTGTGACGACACTGCAGCTGTGGCCTCTCTGATCCGCCCTCCTGTGTTACAGAAGCTCCCGTTCACCATCCCGGAGTTGGTGGCAGCGTCGCCGTGTCGCAGCTCCGACGGCATCTTGTATATGGGTGAGTCGGAGATGTGCGCGGGTTCCTGTGGGGTTTGTCGGTGCTGTATTGCCAGTGGCCGCTGAGCCTGGGGGGCCGGGGATCTATCTCGTGGGGGCTTGTCGTAAACCTGGTGACGGGGGGTGGGGCCTCGCGCTTGGAGTCTGTCAGGTTGGGGGTCTGTCGCTCCTGACCCCTGCGCTCGCTCTCTGCAGGGAAGAAGCAGGACGTCTGGCTCGTCGTGGACCTGGTGACGGGGGAGAAGCAGCAGACGTTGACCTCGTCCTTTGCAGAGAGCCTGTGCCCCTCCTCGTCTCTGCTGTACCTGGGCCGGACCGGTGCGTCTCCTCCCGGGTGGTCTCCCAGGTGGTCTCGACCCCCCCCCCACCCCCCCCCCCCCGGTCTGGGAACGGTCACATGACGACGCCTCTTGTCTTGCAGAATACACGATCACCATGTACGACACCAAGAACAAGGAGCTGCGCTGGAACGCCACCTACTACGACTATGCGGCCACCCTGCCGGACGAGGGCACGGACTACAGTGAGTGGTTGGGAGAGGGAGGCTGGGGGTTGTAGTCCTGCCTTCTTATCCCCCTGTCCTCCCAGAAATGTCACACTTCGTGTCCAATGGGGACGGTCTGGTGGTGACGGTGGACGGTGACTCCGGGGACGTCCTGTGGATCCAGAACTACGGCTGTCCGGTGGTGGCGCTGTATATGTGGCAGAGAGACAGCCTGAGGAAGGTGCTGCACACGAACGTGGGGGTGGAGACGCTGCGCTACCTCACCTTCATGTCCGGGGAGGTCGGCCGCATCACCAAGTGGAAGTATCCCTTCCCCAAAGAGACGCCGACCAAGAGCAAGCTGACGTGAGTGTGTGATGGCGCCGTTAGGGGTCCTCAGGGGCGTTCACTCGGGTCCGCTGTCTCCACCTGTCAGGCCTGTGCTGTGCACTGACTCGTCTGCCCCGCTCCGCCGCGGCCCGTCTGCCCCGCTCCGCCGCGGCCCGTCTGCCCCGCTCCGCCGCGGCCCGTCTGCCCCGCTCCGCCGCGGCCCGTCTGCCCCGCTCCGCCGCGGCCCGTCTGCCCCGCTCCGCCGCGGCCCGTCTGCCCCGCTCCGCCGCGGCCCGTCTGCCCCGCTCCGCCGCGGCCCGTCTGCCCCGCTCCGCCGCGGCCCGTCTGCCCCGCTCCGCCGCGGCCCGTCTGCCCCGCTCCGCCGCGGCCCGTCTGCCCCGCTCCGCCGCGGCCCGTCTGCCCCGCTCCGCCGCGGCCCGTCTGCCCCGCTCCGCCGCGGCCCTCGGAGGTTCACTGATGTTCTTGTCTCCAGGCCGACACTGTATGTGGGGAAATACTCGACCAGCCTCTACGCTTCCTCCTCTCTGGTGCACGAGGGCGTTGCGGTCATGGTGAGTCTGTGTCAGGGGCGGCCATGACATGCACTGGTCAGTGACTGCTGCATGCTGATGGTTTCCAATGCATCCACACTGCTGACGCTCTCCTCCGCCATACTCACAGCCTATGTTCTGCTTGCAGCCGCGGGGGAAGGCGATGCCGCTGCTGGATGGCCCCAGGACGGACGGGGTGACGATCGAGCAGAGCGGGGAGTGCGAGTTCACACCCAGCACAGATCTGAAGATCCCGGCCGGCTTAAAGGGGAAGGAGCAGCTGGACTACTGGAGGACTCAATGGCTGCTGATAGGTACAGGCCCCTTCCACTTCGGAGCCCCCCACAGTGCCCCCGACCTCCCCTGGATCCATGATGTGCGGATCTTTCCGTAGGTCACCATGAGATCCCACAGTCTGCGCCAACCACGATCCTGGACACCTTCCCCCCCACCTTGCCGCGGGGCGAGAAAAACGTCATCGAGGGCGGAGCGGAACAGACGCGGTTCCCAGAGGTGCGTATCCCTGTGTGTGCGGCCTGAAGGTGGCGCTGCTGTGTTAACACCCACATGTTGCCCCCTGCAGGAGGTGGTGAGGACAGCAGATGAGACGGTCACGGAGCTGCCGCCAGCCTTCACTAAGGACTTATCCGATGTCTCCCAGCCGTTCCTGCCCAAGCCAGAGGCACCAGTGGACTCCATGCTGAAGGACCTGGCCACCATCATCCTCAGCACCTTCCTCCTGGCGGGATGGTTGGCCTTCATCATCACCTACCCCAAGGTAAATCCTGTGGGTCACCTCCAGCCGGCTCGTTCCCCTACGGGGTCATCAGCTGCCGGTGGCTAGCTCCTCCTCTCCTCTCCCTGCCGCCGGTGGCTAGCTCCCCCTCTCCTCTCCCTGCCGCCGGTGGCTAGGTCCCCTTCTCCTCTCCCTGTCGCCGGTGGCTCGCTTCCCTCTCCCTGCCGCCGCCGGCCCGCTCTTACTCCCTCCCCGGCGGCTCGTTCTGTGGTCCCTCCCCGGCAGCTTGCTCCTCCATGTCACAAGTCCCGCTGCCCTCGTCTCCAGAGCGTGCACCAGCAGCAGCAGCTCCAGCACCAGCAGTTCCAGAAGCAGCTGGAGGAGAAGATTCTACAGATGCAGCGCGCCTCCTTCCAGCCCCCGGCCGGCGTCTCGGCAGACGGCGAGGACGTGCGGGGGGAGAGCTCTGCTAACAGCACACCCAACGTGTCTCCCCGAGCCTCCAACCTCTCTCTGCTCTCCAATCTCTCCACGTCCGAGGTCGGCAGTGTGATCTCCACCGAGCAGGAAGATGCAGGTAATGGCCGGATTACTCCCCCGCTCTGATGGTCGCTGATAGTCGCTGACCGCAGTTTTCCCCCACAGATGAGGAGGCGACTGTGACAGTGGGGAAGATCTCCTTCAGCCCCAGGGATGTCCTGGGCCACGGCGCGGAGGGCACCATAGTGTACCGGTGAGCGGCAGTCACAGGTGGAGGATGAGCCTCTGTGATGCGCGGCTCTTCACCTGGTCGTCTTCCTCTCTGCAGGGGGAGCTTCGATAACAGAGACGTCGCTGTGAAGAGGATTCTGCCCGAATGCTTCAGCTTTGCGGATCGGGAAGTTCAGCTGCTGAGAGAATCCGATGAGAATCCCAACGTCATCCGCTACTTCTGCACCGAGCGAGACCGGCAGTTCCAGTACATCGCCATCGAGCTGTGCATGGCCACCCTGCAAGAGGTGCGGCCGGGGGGTCGGGGCATGGACGGGAGGGTGAGAGTGAGGGGTTGGGGGTGCAGGCTGCCTGTAGGGGTGGGAGGTCAGGGCACAGGCTGACGGTAGGGGTGAATGGTCGGGCATGGACGAGGGGCCGGGGCATAGGTGAGCAGTAGGGTTGAGAGGTCAGGGCGCGGACGGCAGGGTCCCGGGTGTCTCACTCTGCTGTTCTCGTCTGTCAGTATGTGGAGGAGAAGGACTTTGACCGTCACGGCCTGGAGCCCATCGGCCTCCTGGAGCAGACCATGTCGGGGCTGGCGTACCTGCACTCTCTCAGCATTGGTAAGAGGTAGCATTGTGGTGAGGGGCCGCACTGAGAGGGCCTCTCATAGGACGTCTGGTCAGGAGCCTGTGTCAGACCTCACTTACTGCCTCCCGCTGTGACTGCTCTTACTGTAGAGAACTCCTCTCCCACTGACTGCTCTTACTGTACAGAACTCCTCTCCCTCCCACCATGACTGCTCTTACTGCAGAGAACTCCTCTCCCTCCCGCCGTGACTGCTCTTATTGTACAGAACTCCTCTCCCTCATGCCGTGACTGCTCTTACTGTACAGAACTCCTCTCCCTCCCGCCGTGACTGCTCTTACTGTACAGAACTCCTCTCCCTCCCGCTGTGACTGCTCTTACTGTACAGAACTCCTCTCCCTCCCGCCGTGACTGCTTACTGTAAAGAACTCCTCTCCCTCCCGCTGTGACTGCTCTTACTGTACAGAACTCCTCTCCCTCCCGCTGTGACTGCTCTTACTGTACAGAACTCCTCTCCCTCCCGCTGTGACTGCTCTTACTGTACAGAACTCCTCTCCCTCCCGCCGTGACTGCTCTTACTGTACAGAACTCCTATCCCTCACTCCGTGACTGCTCTTACTATACAGAACTCCTCTCCCTCCCGCCGTGACTGCTTACTGTACAGAACTCCTCTCCCTCCCGCTGTGACTGCTCTTACTGTACAGAACTCCTCTCCCTCATGCCGTGACTGCTCTTACTGTAAAGAACTCCTCCTTCCCGCCGTGACTGCTCTTACTGTACAGAACTCCTCTCCCTTCTGCCGTGACTTCTCTTACTGTACAGAACTCCTCTCCCTCCCGCCGTGACTGCTCTTACTGTATAGAACTCCTCTCCCTCACGCTGTGACTGCTCTTATTGTACAGAGCTCCTCTCCCTCCCGCCGTGACTGCTTACTGTACAGAACTCTCCCTCCCGCCGTGACTGCTCTTACTGTACAGAACTCCTCTCCCTCCCGCCGTGACTGCTCTTACTGTACAGAACTCCTCTCCCTCAGGCCGTGACTGCTCTTACTGTACAGAACTCCTCTCCCTCACGCTGTGACTGCTCTTACTGTACAGAACTCCTCTCCCTCACGCCGTGACTGCTCTTACTGTACAGAACTCCTCTCCTTCACGCTGTGACTGCTCTTACTGTACAGAACTCCTCTCCCTCACGCTGTGACTGCTCTTACTGTACAGAACTCCTCTCCCTCAGGCCGTGACTGCTCTTACTGTAGAGAACCCCACTCTCATCCTAAAGAATGGGCCCGGATTATGGGATGGCATTAGGTAGCAGTGTCGTGTCTTCTCAGTTCACAGAGACCTGAAGCCTCACAACATCCTGATCTCGATGCCGAGCGCTCTCGGGAGGGTGAAGGCCATGATCTCGGACTTCGGGCTGTGTAAGAAGCTGGCGGTGGGCAGGCACAGCTTCAGCCGGCGCTCCGGGGTCCCCGGCACAGAAGGATGGATCGCCCCGGAAATGTTAAGTGAAGACTTTAAAGAGAACCCTGTAAGATCCACCATTGTGATACCGTGTGCGTGCGGTGCAGTGGGGAGGGGATGGGCAGCAGGAGGTGATGGATGGGGCAGCGGGGAGGGCGTGGTGCAGCAGGGGGCGCCACTCACTGCCTTCTCTTGCAGACTTACACCGTGGACATCTTCTCTGCCGGCTGCGTCTTCTATTACGTGGTCTCAGAGGGGAGACACCCATTTGGCAAGTCCCTGCAGCGGCAAGCCAATATCCTGCTTGGGGCATCCAGCCTGGACTGCCTGAGCCTAGAGAAGCACGGTGAGCGCGCGGAGTGTGGCGGAGGCACCAGCTACCTCCACCCTCACCGCTCTGCACTGCTCTGACCTCTCCTGCCTCCTGCCACAGAGGACCTGATTGCACATCACCTGATCGAGCGGATGATCGACAAGGACCCGCAGAAACGACCGTCCGCCCCGGCCGTCCTCAAACACCCCTTCTTCTGGAGCCTGGAGAAACAGCTTCAGTTCTTCCAGGTCAGTAACCGTTAAGCTAAAATCCCTGAACACCCCCCGAACCCAGCTGTTTGGCGACGGCTGCTGCTGCGCTCGCTGTTTGGCGGCGACGGCTGCTGCTGCGCTCGCTGTTTGGCGGCGATGGCTGTCGCCAATCTCCTGGGCACTCTTTTGACTGGTGCCTTTTTCTGCAGGACGTCAGTGACCGGATAGAGAAAGAGGCTTTGGACGGAGCAGTTGTGAGGAGTCTTGAGAAGGGAGGACGGGAGGTGGTGAAGTTGGACTGGAGAGAACACATCACGGTGCCGCTGCAGACAGGTACGCCGCCGGGCTGGGGGTTCGGGCCGCTCGGTTGTGTGGCCGTGCTACTCCTGTCTCCGTCTGTGCGTTACCGCGCTGCTCTTGTTACAGATCTCAGGAAGTTCCGCAGTTACAAGGGAAGATCCATAAGAGATTTACTACGAGCGCTAAGAAATAAGGTGAGACGCCAGATTAGGCACAGACCATGCAGAGATTCCAGCAGCACAGTCTTTCAGGAGAGGGGTGTACGGTGTCTGTAGTCTCGAGGCTGCTGTATCACTACTCCTATGCTGTTTTACATGATGGGGGTTGTAGTTCTCTGACGCTTGGTTCCCTCTCTGCAGAAGCACCATTATCGGGAGCTGCCGCCGGAGGTGCAGGAGACGCTGGGCAACGTCCCGGATGAGTTTGTCTGTTACTTCACGTCTCGGTTCCCAGGACTCCTGCTGCACACTTACCTGGCCATGCAGCTGTGCAGCCGCGAGAGACTCTTCCAGCCCTATTATGCCCAGGAGCTGTGGGAGCCGGCCGCCAGCACCGCACCGCCGCCGGAGGCATGAGCCGCCCTTGTCACACACACTGTGCCTTACACTGCCGGAGGGCCGCTCTGCTGCACTGACGGTGGAGGATGTAGCAGAGCCGAGGCCTTGCAGTGATCCCGCGTTGCACTATGGCCTGAAGGGAAGACTCTTATTTATGGACGGAGCTCAGTATTTGGGGTCTGCACCTGTCATGGCAGGTGGCTGTTGCTACATGAAGTATCGGAGCATTAACTTATTTATGTTCTTTTATATTTGGTGCAGAAGACATTTTATAAAACGGGGGAGCGCGGGATGGTGGGGGGGCGCTCAGGTTGGGGGGTGCTCGGAGAGGAGGGTTTGGGGGTTTTTTAATGCTTTTTTTATAAGGAAAATGTTGTAATTGCAGAACTGTCGTCTGCTCTCAATGTGGAATAAAAGCGGTTTCTCGGCAGTCAGAACTCCTTGTACCTGGTGCTGCAGCTGGAACCTGTGGGGTGTTCGGGCACTAGTAGTTTATATTGCATCATAACTTTTTTTTTTTTGGTGATGGTTACTGTTATGAAAGCAATCTAGTAACAGTGTGCCAGCAATCAGAGCACATGCAGTGATCTGACAATAACCCAAAAACAATAGAACGAGCTCTGAGACGTGGAATCTCTGTAGACCGCAAAACCTGAACCTATCCTAAACGCAACTAAAGGCAGCTGTGGATTGCGCCTGACACTACCTATGCAACTCGGCACAGCCTGAGGAACTGACTAGCCTGAAGATAGAAATACAAGCCTGACTTGCCTCAGAGAAATACCCCAAAGGAAAAGGCAGCCCCCCACATATAATGACTGTTAGCAAGATGAAAAGACAAAACGTAGGGATGAAATAGATTCAGCAAAGTGAGGCCCGATATTCTAGATAGAGCGAGGATAGCAAAGAGAACTTTGCAGTCTACAAAAAACCCTAAAGCAAAAAACCACGCAAAGGGGGCAAAAAGACCCACCGTGCCGAACTAACGGCACGGCGGTACACCCTTTGCGTCTCAGAGCTTCCAGCAAAACGAATAGACAAGCTGGACAGAAAAAATAGCAACAAAAGCAAAGAAGCACTTATCTAAGCAGAGCAGCAGGCCACAGGAAAGATCCAGAAGCTCAGATCCAACACTGGAACATTGACAAGGAGCAAGGAAGACAGAATCAGGTGGGGTTAAATAACAAAGCAGCCAACGAGCTCACCAGAACACCTGAGGGAGGAAGCTCAGAAGCTGCAGTACCACTTGTGACCACAGGAGTGAATTCAGCCACAGAATTCACAACAGTACCCCCCCCCCTTGAGGAGGGGTCACCGAACCCTCACCAGAGCCCCCAGGCCGACCAGGATGAGCCACATGAAAGGCATGAACAAGATCTGGAGCATGGACATCAGAGGCAAAAACCCAGGAATTATCTTCCTGAGCATAACCCTTCCATTTAACCAGATACTGGAGTTTCCGTCTAGAAACACGAGAATCCAAAATTTTCTCCACATTATACTCCAATTCCCCCTCCACCAAAACCGGGGCAGGAGGCTCAACAGATAGAATCATAGGTGCCACGTATCTCCGCAACAACGACCTATGGAATACATTATGTATGGAAAAGGAGTCTGGGAGGGTCAGACGAAAAGATACAGGATTGAGAATCTCAGAAATCCTATACGGACCAATAAAACGAGGTTTAAATTTAGGAGAAGAAACCTTCATAGGAATATGACGAGAAGATAACCAAACCAGATCCCCAACACGAAGTCGGGGACCCACACGGCGTCGGCGATTAGCGAAAAGTTGAGCCTTCTCCTGGGACAAGGTCAAATTGTCCACTACCTGAGTCCAGATCTGCTGCAACCTGTCCACCACAGAATCCACACCAGGACAGTCCGAAGACTCAACCTGTCCTGAGGAGAAACGAGGATGGAACCCAGAATTGCAGAAAAATGGAGAGACCAAAGTAGCCGAGCTGGCCCGATTATTAAGGGCGAACTCAGCCAACGGCAAAAAGGACACCCAATCATCCTGGTCTGCAGAAACAAAACATCTCAGATATGTTTCCAAGGTCTGATTGGTTCGTTCGGTCTGGCCATTAGTCTGAGGATGGAAAGCCGAGGAAAAAGATAGGTCAATGCCCATCCTACCACAAAAGGCTCGCCAAAACCTTGAAACAAACTGGGAACCTCTGTCAGAAACAATATTCTCTGGAATGCCATGCAAACGAACCACATGCTGGAAGAACAAAGGCACCAAATCAGAGGAGGAAGGCAATTTAGACAAGGGCACCAGATGGACCATTTTAGAAAAGCGATCACAGACCACCCAAATGACTGACATCTTTTGAGAAACGGGAAGATCAGAAATGAAATCCATCGAAATATGTGTCCAAGGCCTCTTTGGGACCGGCAAGGGCAAAAGCAACCCACTGGCACGTGAACAGCAGGGCTTAGCCCTAGCACAAATCCCACAGGACTGCACAAAAGTACGTACATCCCGTGACAGAGATGGCCACCAGAAGGATCTAGCCACTAACTCTCTGGTACCAAAGATTCCAGGATGACCAGCCAACACCGAACAATGAAGTTCAGAGATAACTTTACTAGTCCACCTATCAGGGACGAACAATTTCTCCGCCGGACAACGATCAGGTTTATTCGCCTGAAATTTTTGCAACACTCGCCGCAAATCAGGGGAGATGGCAGACACAATGACTCCTTCCTTGAGGATACTCGCCGGCTCAGATGAACCCGGAGAGTCGGGCACAAAACTCCTAGACAGAGCATCCGCCTTCACATTTTTAGAGCCCGGAAGGTACGAAATCACAAAATCGAAGCGGGCAAAAAATAACGACCAACGGGCCTGTCTAGGATTCAAGCGCTTGGCAGACTCGAGATAAGTAAGGTTATTATGATCAGTCAATACCACCACGCGATGCTTAGCTCCTTCAAGCCAATGACGCCACTCCTTGAATGCCCACTTCATGGCCAGCAACTCTCGGTTGCCCACATCATAATTACGCTCAGCAGCCGAAAACTTCCTGGAAAAGAAAGCACATGGTTTCAACACTGAGCAACCAGAACCTCTCTGTGACAAAACCGCCCCTGCTCCAATCTCAGAAGCATCAACCTCGACCTGGAACGGAAGAGAAACATCTGGTTGACACAACACAGGGGCAGAACAAAAACGACGCTTCAACTCCTGAAAAGCTTCCACAGCAGCAGAAGACCAATTAACCAAATCAGCACCCTTCTTGGTCAAATCGGTCAATGGTTTGGCAATGCTAGAAAAATTACAGATGAAGCGACGATAAAAATTAGCAAAGCCCAGGAATTTTTGCAGACTTTTCAGAGATGTCGGCTGAGTCCAATCCTGGATGGCTTGGACCTTAACCGGATCCATCTCGATAGTAGAAGGGGAAAAGATGAACCCCAAAAATGAAACTTTCTGCACACCGAAGAGACACTTTGATCCCTTCACAAACAAAGAATTAGCACGCAGGACCTGGAAAACCATTCTGACCTGCTTCACATGAGACTCCCAATCATCTGAGAAGATCAAAATGTCATCCAAGTAAACAATCAGAAATTTATCCAGATACTCACGGAAGATGTCATGCATAAAGGACTGAAACACTGATGGAGCATTGGCAAGTCCGAACGGCATCACTAGATACTCAAAATGACCCTCGGGCGTATTAAATGCAGTTTTCCATTCATCTCCTTGCCTGATTCTCACCAGATTATGCGCACCACGAAGATCTATCTTAGTGAACCAACTAGCCCCCTTAATCCGAGCAAACAAGTCAGATAACAATGGCAAGGGATACTGAAATTTAACAGTGATCTTATTAAGAAGGCGGTAATCAATACATGGTCTCAGCGAACCATCCTTCTTGGCTACAAAGAAGAACCCTGCTCCCAGTGGTGATGACGATGGGCGAATATGTCCCTTCTCCAGGGATTCCTTCACATAACTGCGCATAGCGGCGTGTTCAGGCACGGATAAATTAAACAATCGACCTTTAGGGAATTTACTACCAGGAATCAAATTGATGGCACAATCACAATCCCTATGCGGAGGTAGGGCATCGGACTTGGGCTCTTCAAATACCTCCTGATAATCAGACAAGAACTCTGGGACCTCAGAAGGAGTGGATGACGAAATAGACAAAAATGGAACATCACCATGTACCCCCTGACAACCCCAGCTGGATACCGACATAGAGTTCCAATCCAATACTGGATTATGGGTTTGCAGCCATGGCAACCCCAACACTACCACATCATGCAGATTATGTAGCACCAGAAAGCGAATAACTTCCTGATGTGCAGGAGCCATGCACATGGTCAGCTGGGTCCAGTACTGAGGTTTATTCTTGGCCAAAGGTGTAGCATCAATTCCTCTCAACGGAATAGGACACCGCAAAGGCTCCAAGAAAAACCCACAACGTTTAGCATAATCCAAATCCATCAGATTCAGGGCAGCGCCTGAATCCACAAACGCCATGACAGAATACGATGACAATGAGCATATCAAGGTAATGGACAGAAGGAATTTGGATTGTACAGTACCAATGACGGCAGACCTATCGAACCGCTTAGTGCGCTTAGGACAACCAGAAATAGCATGAGTGGAATCACCACAGTAGAAACACAGCCCATTCAGACGTCTGTGTTCTTGCCGTTCAACTCTGGTCATAGTCCTATCGCACTGCATAGGCTCAGGTTTAATCTCAGACAATACCGCCAAATGGTGCACAGATTTACGCTCGCGCAAGCGTCGACCGATCTGAATGGCCAAAGACATAGACTCATTCAAACCAGCAGGCATAGGAAAACCCACCATGACATCCTTAAGAGCCTCAGAGAGACCCTTTCTGAACAAAGCTGCCAGCGCAGATTCATTCCACAGAGTGAGTACTGACCACTTCCTAAATTTCTGACAATATACTTCTATATCATCCTGACCCTGGCACAAAGCCAGCAAATTTTTCTCAGCCTGATCCACTGAATTAGGCTCATCGTACAGTAATCCGAGCGCCAGGAAAAACGCATTGACATCACTCAATGCAGGGTCTCCTGGCGCAAGAGAAAATGCCCAGTCCTGAGGGTCGCCGCGTAAAAAAGAAATAATAATCAAAACCTGTTGCACAGGATTACCAGAAGAATGAGGTTTCAAGGCCAGAAATAGCTTACAATTATTTTTGAAATTAAGAAACTTAGTTCTATCACCAAAAAACAAATCAGGAATAGGAATTCTTGGTTCTAACATAGATTTCTGATCAATAGTATCTTGAATCCTTTGTACATTTGTAATGAGATTATCCATTGAAGAGCACAGACCCTGAATATCCATGTCCACACCTGTGTCCTGAAACACCCAAATGTCTAGGGGAAAAAAAAGACTGAACACAGAGCTGAGAAAAAAAAATGGTGTCAGAACTTCTTTTTTCCCTCTATTGAGAATCATTAGTTTGGCTCCTTGTACTGTTATGAAAGCAATCTAGTAACACAGTGTGCCAGCAATCAGAGCACATGCAGTGATCTGACAATAACCCAAAAACAATAGAACGAGCTCTGAGACGTGGAATCTCTGTAGACCGCAATACCTGAACCTATCCTAAACACAACTAAAGGCAGCTGTGGATTGCGCCTGACACTACCTATGCAACTCGGCACAGCCTGAGGAACTGACTAGCCTGAAGATAGAAATACAAGCCTGACTTGCCTCAGAGAAATACCCCAAAGGAAAAGGCAGCCCCCCACATATAATGACTGTTAGCAAGATGAAAAGACAAAACGTAGGGATGAAATAGATTCAGCAAAGTGAGGCCCGATATTCTAGATAGAGCGAGGATAGCAAAGAGAACTTTGCAGTCTACAAAAAACCCTAAAGCAAAAAACCACGCTAAGGGGGCAAAAAGACCCACCGTGCCGAACTAACGGCACGGCGGTACACCCTTTGCGTCTCAGAGCTTCCAGCAAAGCGAATAGACAAGCTGGACAGAAAAAATAGCAACAAAAGCAAAGAAGCACTTATCTAAGCAGAGCAGCAGGCCACAGGAAAGATCCAGAAGCTCAGATCCAACACTGGAACATTGACAAGGAGCAAGGAAGACAGAATCAGGTGGGATTAAATAACAAAGCAGCCAACGAGCTCACCAGAACACCTGAGGGAGGAAGCTCAGAAGCTGCAGTACCACTTGTGACCACAGGAGTGAATTCAGCCACAGAATTCACAACAGGTTACTACAAACATATGTGGTACCGCCATGGGTGTGTATATGGTGCCTATTTACACAAATATTGTTATGGGAATGCTGGAGGAGGATTTAGTCTGTGAGTCACAACATCGAACATATTCTGGAGTGGGTGGTGTTACACGGACGAGGTCTTCCTCCTCTGGGCTGGCTTTACTACAAACATATGTGGTACCGCCATGGGTGCGTATATGGTGCCTACTCACACAAATATTGTTATGGGAATGCTGGAGGAGGATTTAGTCTGTGAGTCAACATCGGACATATTCTGGAGTGGTTGGTGTTACACGGACGAGGTCTTCCTCCTCTGGGCTGGCTTTATGGATGAACGTTCTATTCTTCGTGCTTGTTTGAATGGCTGCAATCCCCGTATTACATTGACTCTTGCCAGTTCCCGAGATCTCCTCAGTTTCTTGATGTTTTGGTCTCTTATCGATGACGGTCAACTTTATATAGTAAACCAACAGAAATAACGTTTCCTATCTAGGCTGCATCAACTGTGCCCTGATTTGGAGCGGAGTGTCTCCTTTAAGACCTGGTTTCTATCCATCTGTGATGTGTCCTCTGCTGTACTGCTATCTGTTATAATGTGCCACCTCTGCTGTGCTGAGCTGTTACCTCTGCTCTGCTGTCACCTGTGATCTCGCTGCAGAGCTGTGTGCCATTGGAAGAGCAGACTCTCAATCACTTCATGTTATATTAGTTAAATAAATAAGGCAGCACACTGCAGCGCTAGAACATACAAACTTGAAATACGAAATTTGAACTGCATTACTGCACTAGAAATATGAAAAATGAGAGCGTTTAGCGCATAAAAATGGCCAATTTTATGTGTACCTGGTAGCCACTTTACGGCATCTCTCTTATACCAGGTCCTACGCTTGCCTTACCTCGCTGAGAATAAACGTCTCCATCTGAATGGGTACATGTGAAACCTCTTCCTAGACTAAAATTCTCTCTCTCTATGGAGGGGTATTGGACCTGCTGTAATTAAAACACCTGTGGCTAGAAGGCGGAGTGGACGATCAGAAGGCTAGAGAATACATTTCAAAAACCTGACCTGCACATCCAAACATAGACTAAGTGTGAACAGGTGGTGAACCTAGAGTCGCCAACTCGTATATAGTTAAATTAATAAGGCAGCACACTGCAGCGCTAGAACATACAAACTTGAAATACGAAATTTGAACTGTATTACTGCACCAGAAATATGAAAAATGAGAGCGTTTAGCGCATAAAAATGGCCAATTTTATGTGTACCTGGTAGCCACTTTACGGCATCTCTCTTATACCAGGTCCTACGCTTGCCTTACCTCGCTGAGAATAAACGTCTCCATCTGAATGGGTACATGTGAAACCTCTTCCTAGACTAAAATTCTCTCTCTCTATGGAGGGGTATTGGACCTGCTGTAATTAAAACACCTGTGGCTAGAAGGCGGAGTGCACGATCAGAAGGCTAGAGAATACATTTCAAAAACCTGACCTGCACATCCAAACATAGACTAAGTGTGAACAGGTGCTGAACCTAGAGTCGCCAACTCGTATATAGTTAAATAAATAAGGCTGCACACTGCAGCGCTAGAACATACAAACTTGAAATACGAAATTTGAACTGCATTACTGCACTAGAAATATGAAAAATGAGAGCGTTTAGCGCATAAAAATGGCCAATTTTATGTGTACCTGGTAGCCACTTTACGTCATCTCTCTTATACCAGGTCCTACGCTTGCCTTACCTCGCTGAGAATAAATGTCTCCATCTGAATGGGTACATGTGAAACCTCTTCCTAGACTAAAATTCTCTCTCTCTATGGAGGGGTATTGGACCTGCTGTAATTAAAACACCTGTGGCTAGAAGGCGGAGTGCACGATCAGAAGGCTAGAGAATACATTTCAAAAACCTGACCTGCACATCCAAACATAGACTAAGTGTGAACAGGTGCTGAACCTAGAGTCGCCAACTCGTATATAGTTAAATAAATAAGGCAGCACACTGCAGCGCTAGAACATACAAACTTGAAATACGAAATTTGAACTGCATTACTGCACTAGAAATATGAAAAATGAGAGCGTTTAGCGCATAAAAATGGCCAATTTTATGTGTACCTGGTAGCCACTTTACGGCATCTCTCTTATACCAGGTCCTACGCTGTTGTGAATTCTGTGGCAGAGCTCCCTCCTGTGGTCACAAGTGGTACTTCGGCTGATTCTCTCTATGAGCTTCCGTTGGTGGAGGAGAGTGGTACTGCGGCTTCTGAGTTTCCTTCCTCAGGTGATGTGGGGAAGTCGTTAGGTGCTGCTCTATTTAACTCCACCTAGTGCTTTGATCCTGGCCTCCAGTCAATGTTCTAGTATAGGACTTGCTTCCTCCTGGATCGTTCCTGTGGCCTGCTGCTCTGCATAGCTAAGTTCCGTTTTTGTTATTTTGTTTGTTGTTTTTTTCTGTCCAGCTTGCTTATTTGGTTTTTCTTGCTTGCTGGAAGCTCTGGGACGCAGAGGGTGTACCTCCGTGCCGTTAGTCGGTACGGAGGGTCTTTTTGCCCCCTTTGCGTGGTTGTTTGTAGGGTTTTGTGTTGACCGCAAAGTTATCTTTCCTATCCTCGCTCTGTTCAGAAAGTCGGGCCTCACTTTGCTAAATCTATTTCATCTCTACGTTTGTCTTTTCATCTTAACTCACAGTCATTATATGTGGGGGCTGCCTTTTCCTTTGGGGTATTTCTCTGAGGCAAGGTAGGCTTATTTTCTATCTTCAGGCTAGCTAGTTTCTCAGGCTGTGCCGAGTTGCATAGGGAGCGTTAGGCGCAATCCACGGCTGCCTCTAGTGTGGTTGGAGAGGATTAGGGATTGCGGTCAGCAGAGTTCCCACGTCTCAGAGCTCGTTCTATGTTTTTGGGTTATTGTCAGGTCACTGTATGTGCTCTGACTTCTATGTCCATTGTGGTACTGAATTACATTATTGTAACACTACGCTTGCCTTACCTCACTGAGAATAAACGTCTCCATCTGAATGGGTACATGTGAAACCTCTTCCTAGACTAAAATTCTCTCTCTCTATGGAGGGGTATTGGACCTGCTGTAATTAAAACACCTGTGGCTAGAAGGCGGAGTGCACGATCAGAAGGCTAGAGAACACATTTCAAAAACCTGTGCAGGTCAGGTTTTTGAAATGTATTCTCTAGCCTTCTGATCGTGCACTCCGCCTTCTAGCCACAGGTGTTTTAATTACAGCAGGTCCAATACCCCTCCATAGAGAGAGAGAATTTTAGTCTAGGAAGAGGTTTCACATGTACCCATTCAGATGGAGATGTTTATTCTCAGCGAGGTAAGGCAAGCGTAGGACCTGGTATAAGAGAGATGCCGTAAAGTGGCTACCAGGTACACATAAAATTGGCCATTTTTATGCGCTAAACGCTCTCATTTTTCATATTTCTATTGCAGTAATGCAGTTCAAATTTCGTATTTCAAGTTTGTATGTTCTAGCGCTGCAGTGTGCTGCCTTATTGATTTAACTATATCCTCTGTACAAATCCCTAGTTAGACCGCACATGGAGTACTGTGTCCAGTTTTGGGCACCGGTGCTCAGGAAGGATATAATGGAACTAGAGAGAGTACAAAGGAGGGCAACAAAATTAATAAAGGGGATGGGAGAACTACAATACCCAGATAGATTAGCGAAATTAGGATTATTTAGTCTAGAAAAAAGACGACTAAGGGGCGATCTAATAACCATGTATAAGTATATAAGGGGACAATACAAATATCTCGCTGAGGATCTGTTTATACCAAGGAAGGTGACGGGCACAAGGGGGCATTCTTTGCGTCTGGAGGAGAGAAGGTTTTTCCACCAACATAGAAGAGGATTTTTTACTGTTAGGGCAGTGAGAATCTGGAATTGCTTGCCTGAGGAGGTGGTGATGGCGAACTCAGTCGAGGGGTTCAAAAGAGGCCTGGATGTCTTCCTGGAGCAGAACAATATTGTATCATACAATTATTAGGTTCTGTAGAAGGACGTAGATCAGGGGATTCATTATGATGGAATATAGGCTGAACTGGATGGACAAATGTCTTTTTTCGGCCTTACTAACTATGTTACTATGTTACTATGAGTTGGCGACTCTAGGTTCAGCACCTGTTCACACTTAGTCTATGTTTGGATGTGCAGGTCAGGTTTTTGAAATGTATTCTCTAGCCTTCTGATCGTGCACTCCGCCTTCTAGCCACAGGTGTTTTAATTACAGCAGGTCCAATACCCCTCCATAGAGAGAGAGAGAATTTTAGTCTAGGAAGAGGTTTCACATGTACCCATTCAGATGGAGACGTTTATTCTCAGCGAGGTAAGGCAAGCGTAGGACCTGGTATAAGAGAGATGCCGTAAAGTAGCTACCAGGTACACATAAAATTGGCCATTTTTATGCGCTAAACGCTCTCATTTTTCATATTTCTAGTGCAGTAATGCAGTTCAAATTTCGTATTTCAAGTTTGTATGTTCTAGCTCTGCAGTGTGCTGCCTTATTAATTTAACTATATACGAGTTGGCGACTCTAGGTTCAGCACCTGTTCACACTTAGTCTATGTTTGGATGTGCAGGTCAGGTTTTTGAAATGTATTCTCTAGCCTTCTGATCGTGCACTCCGCCTTCTAGCCACAGGTGTTTTAATTACAGCAGGTCCAATACCCCTCCATAGAGAGAGAGAATTTTAGTCTAGGAAGAGGTTTCACATGTACCCATTCAGATGGAGACGTTTATTCTCAGCGAGGTAAGGCAAGCGTAGGACCTGGTATAAGAGATGCCATAAAGTGGCTACCAGGTACACATAAAATTGGCCATTTTTATGCGCTAAACGCTCTCATTTTTCATATTTCTAGTGCAGTAATGCAGTTCAAATTTCGTATTTCAAGTTTGTATGTTCTAGCGCTGCAGTGTGCTGCCTTATTTATTTAACTATATACGAGTTGGCGACTCTAGGTTCAGCACCTGTTCACACTTAGTCTATGTTTGGATGTGCAGGTCAGGTTTTTGAAATGTATTCTCTAGCCTTCTGATCATGCACTCCGCCTTCTAGCCACAGGTGTTTTAATTACAGCAGGTCCAATACCCCTCCATAGAGAGAGAGAGAATTTTAGTCTAGGAAGAGGTTTCACATGTACCCATTCAGATGGAGACGTTTATTCTCAGCGAGGTAAGGCAAGCGTAGGACCTGGTATAAGAGAGATGCCGTAAAGTGGCTACCAGGTACACATAAAATTGGCCATTTTTATGCGCTAAACGCTCTCATTTTTCATATTTCTAGTGCAGTAATGCAGTTCAAATTTCGTATTTCAAGTTTGTATGTTCTAGCTCTGCAGTGTGCTGCCTTATTAATTTAACTATATACGAGTTGGCGACTCTAGGTTCAGCACCTGTTCACACTTAGTCTATGTTTGGATGTGCAGGTCAGGTTTTTGAAATGTATTCTCTAGCCTTCTGATCGTGCACTCCGCCTTCTAGCCACAGGTGTTTTAATTACAGCAGGTCCAATACCCCTCCATAGAGAGAGAGAATTTTAGTCTAGGAAGAGGTTTCACATGTACCCATTCAGATGGAGACGTTTATTATCAGCGAGGTAAGGCAAGCGTAGGACCTGGTATAAGAGAGATGCCGTAAAGTGGCTACCAGGTACACTTAAAATTGGCCATTTTTATGCGCTAAACGCTCTCATTTTTCATATTTCTAGTGCAGTAATGCAGTTCAAATTTCGTATTTCAAGTTTGTATGTTCTAGCGCTGCAGTGTGCTGCCTTATTTATTTAACTATATACGAGTTGGCGACTCTAGGTTCAGCACCTGTTCACACTTAGTCTATGTTTGGATGTGCAGGTCAGGTTTTTGAAATGTATTCTCTAGACTTCTGATCGTGCACTCCGCCTTCTAGCCACAGGTGTTTTAATTACAGCAGGTCCAATACCCCTCCATAGAGAGAGAGAATTTTAGTCTAGGAAGAGGTTTCACATGTACCCATTCAGATGGAGACGTTTATTCTCAGCGAGGTAAGGCAAGCGTAGGACCTGGTATAAGAGATGCCGTAAAGTGGCTACCAGGTACACATAAAATTGGCCATTTTTATGCGCTAAACGCTCTCATTTTTCATATTTCTAGTGCAGTAATGCAGTTCAAATTTCGTATTTCAAGTTTGTATGTTCTAGCGCTGCAGTGTGCTGCCTTATTTATTTAACTATATACGAGTTGGCGACTCTAGGTTCAGCACCTGTTCACACTTAGTCTATGTTTGGATGTGCAGGTCAGGTTTTTGAAATGTATTCTCTAGCCTTCTGATCATGCACTCCGCCTTCTAGCCACAGGTGTTTTAATTACAGCAGGTCCAATACCCCTCCATAGAGAGAGAGAGAATTTTAGTCTAGGAAGAGGTTTCACATGTACCCATTCAGATGGAGACGTTTATTCTCAGCGAGGTAAGGCAAGCGTAGGACCTGGTATAAGAGAGATGCCGTAAAGTGGCTACCAGGTACACATAAAATTGGCCATTTTTATGCGCTAAACGCTCTCATTTTTCATATTTCTAGTGCAGTAATGCAGTTCAAATTTCGTATTTCAAGTTTGTATGTTCTAGCTCTGCAGTGTGCTGCCTTATTAATTTAACTATATACGAGTTGGCGACTCTAGGTTCAGCACCTGTTCACACTTAGTCTATGTTTGGATGTGCAGGTCAGGTTTTTGAAATGTATTCTCTAGCCTTCTGATCGTGCACTCCGCCTTCTAGCCACAGGTGTTTTAATTACAGCAGGTCCAATACCCCTCCATAGATAGAGAGAATTTTAGTCTAGGAAGAGGTTTCACATGTACCCATTCAGATGGAGACGTTTATTATCAGCGAGGTAAGGCAAGCGTAGGACCTGGTATAAGAGAGATGCCGTAAAGTGGCTACCAGGTACACTTAAAATTGGCCATTTTTATGCGCTAAACGCTCTCATTTTTCATATTTCTAGTGCAGTAATGCAGTTCAAATTTCGTATTTCAAGTTTGTATGTTCTAGCGCTGCAGTGTGCTGCCTTATTTATTTAACTATATACGAGTTGGCGACTCTAGGTTCAGCACCTGTTCACACTTAGTCTATGTTTGGATGTGCAGGTCAGGTTTTTGAAATGTATTCTCTAGACTTCTGATCGTGCACTCCGCCTTCTAGCCACAGGTGTTTTAATTACAGCAGGTCCAATACCCCTCCATAGAGAGAGAGAATTTTAGTCTAGGAAGAGGTTTCACATGTACCCATTCAGATGGAGACGTTTATTCTCAGTGAGGTAAGGCAAGCGTAGGACCTGGTATAAGAGAGATGCCGTAAAGTGGCTACCAGGTACACATAAAATTGGCCATTTTTATGCGCTAAACGCTCTCATTTTTCATATTTCTAGTGCAGTAATGCAGTTCAAATTTCGTATTTCAAGTTTGTATGTTCTAGCGCTGCAGTGTGCTGCCTTATTTATTTAACTATATACGAGTTGGCGACTCTAGGTTCAGCACCTGTTCACACTTAGTCTATGTTTGGATGTGCAGGTCAGGTTTTTGAAATGTATTCTCTAGCCTTCTGATCGTGCACTCCGCCTTCTAGCCACAGGTGTTTTAATTACAGCAGGTCCAATACCCCTCCATAGAGAGAGAGAATTTTAGTCTAGAAAGAGGTTTCACATGTACCCATTCAGATGGAGACGTTTATTCTCAGTGAGGTAAGGCAAGCGTAGGACCTGGTATAAGAGAGATGCCGTAAAGTGGCTACCAGGTACACATAAAATTGGCCATTTTTATGCGCTAAACGCTCTCATTTTTCATATTTCTAGTGCAGTAATGCAGTTCAAATTTCGTATTTCAAGTTTGTATGTTCTAGCGCTGCAGTGTGCTGCCTTATTTATTTAACTATATACGAGTTGGCGACTCTAGGTTCAGCACCTGTTCACACTTAGTCTATGTTTGGATGTGCAGGTCAGGTTTTTGAAATGTATTCTCAATCACTTTATGTCTTGCACACAGTCCTAGAGGTGGAATCTCGGGAGAGCTATGCCCTGCTCATAGATCCTAACAGCTCACTTACATAGAAGAAAAAATGGCTTTCTCTGGAATAAGATATTGGACAGCAGATATCAAGGTATTGTTGTATTCAGCCTCCTCTGACTTGCGGCTAATATGGATGGCTCAGGAGGACGATCACTGACAAATTCCCTTTAAATTCTACAAGAGTAATGACAAGTTTTGGCCACTAGATGTCAATAGAGCACAATCACGATCCAAGAAGCTTTTTTTTTTCTCACTAAAACCAGGAAGGATTCTCTCAGGTTCCTGTCACATTTCCACCAATCACAGTGTCTTAGGAACGCTGTGAGTGACAGCTCTGTCATCCTATGGGAGGGGCAGTTCATTAGTCACGGTTGTGATGGATCAGAAAACTAGCTTATATTGAATCAGCTCAACGGCTAACTCCTAGACAGGCCAGATGGTACTTGTTCTTTTGTAGATTCAATTTTTCTATCGCATTCAGGCCGTGGTGCAAGAATGTGAAAGCTGATGCTTTATCACACACCCTTGATTGAGTTTCTCAATTCTTGATCAATGTTATTTCTATGGTAACCTCGGAATTGGAAGAAGAGATAAAGTCCAGTCGTTGGCTCCTTCCACTACTCCAGGGTCCAAGCTATGTGTGCCTTTGTACCTAAGATTGTGGGAGTTACTGGAATTTCATGATTCCATCTTGAGTGGTTATCTTGGGGTCACAGCTACACAGAAAGCCATTTCCAGACTCTCTTGTGGTTATCTATGGATTAACGACATTAAAGATTTTGTGAGGGAGTTGGCTCTTACCAATTTTAGAAGGACCATGAGTTCCTCCATCCATGAGTTTCATCACAAATTTGCCTTTGTCTGGTGGGAAAACTTATTTGGATGGTGGTTGATGGATTCAACAAGCTGATTTTGTTCCATTATCCGGGTTACCGAACGCAGAAACATTCTCTGGGTTGTTTGTTATTCGTGTGGTGAGATTGCATGGGATGCCTCTGAACATTGTATCTGATAGGGGGTGCAAGTTCTGTAGGGCGTTTTATAGTAAACTCGGCATTGATTTGTCATTTGTCCTCTGCTTACTACCCTGAAACCAACGGTCAGACAGGACAAATCAATCTTGGGAACAAATTCTTAGGTGTTTTGTTGAGGCTCAGCAGGAGGACTGGTCTTAGTTTTTCAATCAATCTACTGGAACCTCGCTTTTTTTGTACTTATAGTTTTCATCCTCATTTTTGTGAATTTTTCTAGGATGAGTTCTGGGTGTCCTGGAGTAGAGGTTGCAGGACAAAGACTCTGATGTCTGTAGGGAGATTACATAGGTTGAAAAAAGACCCTGATCCATCATGCTCAGCCTTTCTCCACTAATTATACGTTTGTCACTAAATTATCTGTATCCCACAATATTGTGTGTGCGGAGGAAATCATTTGCCCCTTTTCAGAAGCATTTTGGGGTGGTTCGGCTTCACGAGAAACTGAAGGCTGATAGGAAATGTTCGACAGTCTCATAGTCAAAGTAGGTAATAAGGTTTGGCTGTCATCGGGAAATATTAAGTTGAAAGTTGGGTTCTAAGGTTATTGGTCCGTATGATATTTTGGAGGTAGTTAATTCGGTGGCATCCACAGAATATGTTCCACCTACCCATTGCTATAGGTTTGTCCCTTCAGTTTTGGCTCTCTCAGCCCCATCCCACCGTCAATGATCGTATTGAGTATGGGGTACAAAAGATTGTTGACTCTCGGAAAACCCTAGGTGCCGGATGGAGCCGTGAAGGCCGATAGTCTGGTCAGGGTCTTCCATCGTAGTTTTCCTGGGAAGCCTGGGGGTTCGATGCCCCCCCCCCAGAAGAAGGGGCACGGTCACAATTCCACCACTCACAGCGTCCTTAGGACACCGTGACAGTTCTGCCGTCCTATGAGATTGATTGAGGGTGGGCTGAGCGGTCAGGATTGTGAATGACCGCTCTAAAGGTTGAGGTATGAGTATTGTGAATGACGGCTCATCCTCCTCCCTGGCTGGGTCTTTGGGATCTCCTCCAGGTATATGGATAATTACAGGACTACTTAAAGGGAACCTGTCATCCCCCTGGCGTTTTTAAGTTCCTTTTTGGGCATACGCAGTTTGCGTTGCCCTACGACTCGCATCACATGATGGGAACTTACAGCGCAGGCAGAGGAGGCGGCGCACGGAGGGGCCGAGTGATGTCTGGGAGGCTTTTGTGTCCAGGTGGAAAAGACATGCCCCCCCGGACAGACTAAAGCTATGGCGGGCAAATTATAAAAAGGAATATTTCAGCGTTGGAAGGGACCCCAAATAAAGAGAGCCACCTTGCATTAGTGCTGCACAAGGTGGCTCTTTTAGTTAAAAACGACCGGGGGGTGACAGGATCCCTTTAACAACTGCCAGACCATTGCCAATTGTAGCGATTTTTATTATGCCGTACTGTGTGTAGTAAAATTGATAAAGCAGTTTTATTCTTTGGGTCAGTATGATTACAGCGATACCTCATTTATATCATTTTTATGTTTTAGCACTTTTACACAAAAAAACTTTTATAAAAAAATTATTTTTGCATCGCTTTATTCTGAGGACTATAACTTTTTTATTTTTTCGCTGATGATGCTGTATGGCGGCTTGTCTTTTTGCGGGACACGACATTTTCAGCGGTACCATGGTTATTTATATCCATCTTTTTGATCGCGTGTTATTCTACTTTTTGTTCGGCAGTATGATAATAAAGCGTTGTTTTTTGCCTCGTTTTTTATTAATTTTATGGTGTTAACTAGTGGGACAGTTTTATAAGTCGAATCGTTCCAGATGCATCAATACAAAATGTGTACTTTTATTGATTATATTTTTTTTCATAAAAATATTTTATAGGTACAATATATTTTGATTTATTTTTTCAATTTCTTTTTTATATATATTTTTACAATTTTATATTTTTTACTTTGTCCCACTATAGGACTTTCATTTTTAACAGGCTGATCGCTTCTACAATATGGGGATGCAGCAGCATTGGCTCACCATGGCAATGATCGGGACCTTGTGATGATGTTGCGGGGCCTTCCATTCAAGGGCAGAGGGGCTGTCATCCCTGTGCCGGCTCCTGAAATGCTGCAATTCGGTTAGATCGCACCATTTAGGGGGTTAAAGTGCTGGGAACGGTGCAGGACCGCTCCTGGCACTGGGTGTCGAATGTCAGAATTGGCTGACATCCGGCGACGATCGCGCATGCTCAGCCTCAGTTTGGGCAAAATCGCCAGGACGTATCCATACGTGGCAGGTCAATAAGGTCCAAGTCACTGGGATGTTTGGATACGTCTCGGACGGGAAAGGGGTTATGGAATAACAATGTGGGACATGGAGATGTTTTAAGCCCTTCAGAGACTTCTTCAATGTCTCTCACCTTTGGCGTGTCCCAATCCATGTTCTCAGCGGTCAACTGTCTCAACAGGATTCTGCCTTGAATGGTGAAGGCTGCTATAAACACGAGTGGGTTCACAACAGATAAGACTGCTCGTTTGGTGAAGGGTTTGTAGCAGACCGACACCTGGAGTGTGAACGTGTCCTGCTTTATGTCCCACAGCAGACCAAGGCTGAGGAGCATGGGAGAAACATCGGCACCCAGATCGTGGTCCTTTAAACCCTTAACCCCTTCCCGACCTGTGACACAGCGTATGCGTCATGAAAGTCGGTGCCAATCCGACCTGTGACGCATATGCTGTGTCACAGAATGATCGCGTCCCTGCAGATCCGGTGAAAGGGTTAACTCCCATTTCACCCGATCTGCAGGGCCAGGGGGAGTGGTAGTTTAGCCCAGGGGGGGTGGCTTCACCCCCCCCCCTCCCCCGTGGCTACGATTGCTCTGATTGGCTGTTGAAAGTGAAACTGCCAATCAGAGCGATTTGTAATATTTCACCTATTATAACTGGTGAAATATTACAATCCAGCCATGGCCGATGCTGCAATATCATCGGCCATGGCTGGAAACACTGATGTGCCCCCACCCCACCGATCGCCCCCCCAAGCCACCGATCTGTCCTTTACACTGCTCTGCTCCCCTCCGTCCTGTCCGCTCCCTCCCCCCCGTGCTCTTGTCCGCTCACCCCCGTGCTCCAATCCCACCCCCGTGCTCCAACCACCCCCCCTGCACTCCGATCCATCCCCCCTGCAGTCCGATCCACCCCCCCCCTGCAATCCGATCCACCCCCCGATGCTCCAATGCACCCCCCCGTGCTCCGATCCACCCCCCGTGCTCCGATTTACCCCCCCATGCTCCGATCCACCCCCCGTGCTCCCTCCCCACCCCATCATACTTACCGAGCCTCCCGTGGTCCGTCCGTCTTCTTTCCTGGGCGCCGCCATCTTCCAAAATGGCGGGCGCATGCGCAGTGCGCCCGCCGAATTTGCCGGCCGGCAGATTCGTTTCAAGTGCATTTTGATCACTGCGATAAAACCTATCGCAGTGATCAAAATAAAAAAAATACTGAATGACCCCCCCTTTGTCACCCCTATAGGTAGGGACAATAATAAAATAAAGATTTTTTTTTTTTTTCTTCCACTAAGGTTGGGGTAAGAACTAGGGTTAGGGTTAGGGTTTCGGTATGTGCACACGTATTCTGGTCCTCTGCGGATTTTTCCGCTGCGGATTTGATAAATCTGCAGTGCTAAACCGCTGCGGATTTATGGCAGATTTACCGCGGTTTTTCTGCGCATTTCACTGCAGTTTTACAACTGCGATTTTCTATTGGAGCAGTTGTAAAACCGCTGTGGAATCCGCAGAAAGAAGCGACATGCTGCGGAATGTAAACCGCTGCGTTTCCGTGCAGTTTTTCTGCAGCATGTGTACAGCGATTTTTGTTTCCCATAGGTTTACATTGAACTGTAAACTCATGGGAAACTGCTGCGGATCCGCAGCGTTTTCCGCAGTGTGTGCACATACCTTTAGAATTAGGCCATATGCACACGGTGCGGATTTGGCTGCGGATCCGCAGCGGATTGGTCGCTGCAAATTCGCAGCAGTGTTCCATCAGGTTTACAGTACCATGTAAACCTATGGAAAACCAAATCCGCTGTGCCCATGGTGCGGAAAATACCGCGCAGAAATGCTGCGTTGTATTTTCCGCAGCATGTCAATTCTTTGTGCGGATTCCGCGGCGTTTTACACCTGTTCCTCAATAGAAATCCACAGGTGAAATCCGCACAAAAAACACTGGAAATCCACGGTAAATCCGCAGGTAAAACGCAGTGCCTTTTACCCGCGGATTTTTCAAAAATGATGCTGAAAAATCTCACACGAATCCGCAACGTGGGCACATAGCCTTAGGGTTAGGGTTGGAATTAGGGTTGTGGTTAGGGTTAGGGGTGTGTTGGGGTTAGGGTTGTGGTTAAGGGTGTGTTGCGGTTAGGGTTGTGATTAGGGTTATGGCTACAGTTGGGATTAGAGTTAGGGGTGTGTTGGGGTTAGTGTTGGAGGTAGAATTGAGGGGTTTCCACTGTTTAGGCACATCAGGGGTCTCCAAACGCAACATGGCGCCACCATTGATTCCAGCCAATCTTGTATTCAAAAAGTCAAATGGTGCTCCCTCACTTCCGAGCCCTGACGTGTGCCCAAACAGTGGTTTACCCCCACATATGGGGTACCAGCATGCTCAGGACAAACTGCGCAACAATTACTGGGGTCCAATTTCTCCTGTTACCCTTGTGAAAATTAAAAAATGCTTGCTAAAACATCATTTTTGAGGAAAGAAAAATGAATTTTATTTTCACGGCTCTGCGTTGTAAACGTCTGTGAAGCACTTGGGGGTTCAAAGTGCTCACCACATATCTAGATAAGTTCCTTGGGGGGTCTAGTTTCTAAAATGGGGTCACTTGTGGGGGGTTTCTACTGTTTAGGCACACCAGGGGCTCTGCAAATGCAACGTGACACCCGCAGACCATTCCATCAAAGTCTGCATTTCAAAAGTCACTACTTCCCTTCTGAGCCCCGACGTGTGCCCAAACAGTGGTTTACCCCCACACATGGGGTATCAGCGTACTCAGGAGAAACTGGACAACAACTTTTGGGGTCCAATTTCTCCTGTAACCCTTGGGAAAATAAAAAATTCTGGGCTAAATAATTATTTTTGAGGAAAGAAAACGTATTTATTATTTTCACGGCTCTGCGTTATAAACTTCTGTGAAGCACTTGGGGGTGCAAAGTGCTCACCACACATCTAAATAAGTTCCTTTCGGGGTCTAGTTTCCAAAATGGGGTCACTTGTGGGGGGTTTCTACGGTTTAGCCACATCAGGGGCTCTGCAAACGCAACGTGACGCCCGCAGAGCATTCCATCAAAGTCTGCATTTCAAAACGTCACTACTTCACTTCCGAGCCCCGACATGTGCCCAAACAGTAGTTTACCCCCACATATGGGGTATCACCGTACTCAGGAGAAACTGGACAACAACTTTTGGGGTCAAATTTCTCCTGTTACCCTTGGGAAAATAAAAAATTGCAGGCTAAAATATCATTTTTGAGAAAATATATATTTTTTTTATTTTCATGGCTCTGCGTTATAAACTTCTGTGAAGCAGTTGGGGGTTCAAAGTCCTCACCACACATCTAGATTAGTTCCTTTGGGGGTCTAGTTTCCAAAATGGGGTCATTTGTGGGGGATCTCCAATGTTTAGGCACACAAGGGCTCTCCAAACGTGACATGGTGTCCGCTAATGGAGCTAATTTTCCATTTAAAAAGCCAAATGGCGTGCCTTCCCTTACGAGCCCTGCCGTGCGCCCAAACAGTGGTTTACCCCCACATATGGGGTATCAGCGTACTCAGGACAAACTGGACAACAACATTTGGGGTCCAATTTCTCCTAATGCCCTTGGCAAAATAGGAAATTCCAGGCTAAAAAATCATTTTTGAGGACAAAAAAGTTATTTTTTATTTTCATGGCTCTGCGTTATAAACTTCTGTGAAACACCTGGGGGTTTAAAGTGCTTAATATGCATCTAGATAAGTTCCTTGGGGGGTCTAGTTTCCAAAATGGGGTCACTTGTGGGGGAGCTCCAATGTTTAGGCACACAGGGGCTCTCCAAACGCGACATGGTGTCCACTAACAATTGGAGCTAATTTTCCATTCAAAAAGTCAAATGGCGCGCCTTCCCTTCCGAGCCCTGCCGTGTGCCCAAACAGTGGTTTACCCCCACATATGAGGTATCGGCGTACTCATGAGAAATTGCCCAACAAATTTTAGGATCCATTTTATCATATTGCCCATGTAAAAATGAAAAAATTGAGGCGAAAAGAAATTTTTTGTGAAAAAAAAGTACTTTTTCATTTTTACAGATCAATTTGTGAAGCACCTGGGGGTTCAAAGTGCTCACTATGCATCTAGATAAGTTCCTTGGAGGGTCTAGTTTCCAAAATGGGGTCACTTGTGGGGAAGCTCCAATGTTTAGGCACACAGGGGCTCTCCAAACGCGACATGGTGTCCGCTAACGATGGAGATAATTTTTCATTCAAAAAGTCAAATGGCGCTCCTTCCCTTCCGAGCCTTACCATGTGCCCAAACAGTGGTTTACCCCCACATGTGAGGTATCGGTGTACTCAGGAGAAATTGCCCAACAAATTTTAGGATCCATTTTATCCTGTTGCCCATGTGAAAATGAAAAAAATGAGGCTAAAATAATTTTTTTGTGAAAAAAAAGTACTTTTTCATTTTTACGGATCAATTTGTGAAGCACCTGGGGGTTCAAAGTGCTCACTATGCATCTAGATAAGTTCCTTGGGGTGTCTAGTTTCCAAAATGGGGTCACTTGTGGGGGAGCTCCAATTTTTAGGCACACGGGGGCTCTCCAAACGTGACATGGTGTCCGCTAAAGAGTGGAGCCAATTTTTCATTCAAAAAGTCAAATGGCGCTCCTTCCCTTCCAAGCCCTGCCGTGCGCCCAAACAGTGGTTTACCCCCACATATGAGGTATCAGCGTACTCAGGACAAATTGGACAACAACTTTCGTGGTTCAGTTTCTCCTTTTACCATTGTGAAATCAAAAAAATTGTTGCTAAAAGATAATTTTTGTGACTAAAAAGTTAAATGTTCATTTTTTCCTTCCATGTTGCTTCTGCTGCTGTGAAGCACCTGAAGGGTTAATAAACTTCTTGAATGTGGTTTTGTGCACCTTGAGGGGTGCAGTTTTTAGAATGGTGTCACTTTTGGGTATTTTCAGCCATATAGACCCCGTAAACTGACTTCAAATGTGAGGTGGTCCCTAAAAAAAATGGTTTTGTAAATTTCGTTGTAAAAATGAGAAATCGCTGGTCAAATTTTAACCCTTATAACTTCCTAGCAAAAAATAAATTTGTTTCCAAAATTGTGCTGATGTAAAGTATACATGTGGGAAATGTTATTTATTAACTATTTTGTGTCACATAACTCTCTGGTTTAACAGAATAAAAATTTAAATTGTGAAAATTGCGAAATTTTCAAATTTTTCGCCAAATTTCCATTTTTATTACAAATAAACGCATAATTTATTGACCTAAATTTACTACTAACATGAAGCCCAATATGTTATGAAAAAACAGTCTCAGAACCGCTAGGATCCGTTGAAGCGTTCCTGAGTTATTACCTCATAAAGGGACACTGGTCAGAATTGCAAAAAACGGCCAGGTCATGAAGGTCAAAATAGGCTGGGTCATGAAGGGGTTAAGGACCAAGCCACTTTGTAGGTTAATGAAAAGGCCTCATTTTTTTTAAATCTGACCACTGTCACTTTGAGGTTATAGCTCTGGAAAGCTTCAATGGATCCTGAGAATGTTTTCTCGTGACATATTGTCCTTCATGTTATTGGTAAAATTTCTTGTCTTTATTTGTGAAAAAAATGTAAATTTGGCAAAAATGTTGAAAATTTCACAATTTTCAACCTTTTTATTTTTATGGCTCTAAATCACAGAGAGATCTGTCACACAAAATACTTAAGAAATAACATTTCCCACATGTCTACTTTACATCAGCACAATTATGGAAACATAATTTTTTTTTGTTAGGAAGTTATAAGGGTTAAAATTTGACCAGCGATTTCTCATTTTTCCAACAAAATTTACAAAACCGTTTTTTTTTTAGGGACCACCTCACATTTGAAGTCACTTTGAGGGGTCAATATGGCTGAAAATATGCAAAAGTGACACAATTCTAAAAACTGCACCCCTCAAGGTGCTCAAAACCATATTCGAGAAGTTTATTAACTCTTCAGGTGTTTCACAAGAGCTAAAGCAATGTGAAAGGAAATAAAATCAATATTTTACGTTTTTCATAACAAAATTTTAGACCAAAACTTTATTTTCACAAGGGTAACGGGAGAAAGTGGACCACAAAATGTGTTGTGCAATTTCTCCTGAGTACACCAATACCTTGTATGTGGGGAAAAGCCACTGTTTGGGCGCATGGCAGGGCTCGAAAGGAAGGGAGCGCTGTTTGACTTTTTAACCGAAAATTAGCTGGAATCAATGGTGGCGCCATGTCGTGTTTGGAGACCCCCTGATGTACCTCAACATTGGAAACTCCCCAATTCTAACTCCAATCCTAACACAGCCCTAACCCCAACACACCCCTAATCCCCACCCTAACCATACCCCTAACCTCAACACAACTGTAACCCCAACCTTAGCTCCAGCCCTAACCTAATGGAAATAAATACATTTTTTTGTTTTATTATTTTTACCTAAGTAAGGGGTGATAAAGGAGGTTTTGATTAACTTTTTTTTTATTTGATCACTGTGATGGGCACTGTGATAGGGTCTATCACAGTGATCATAACGAACCAATAGGAAAAATCTCTGGGTGCCAGCCGGCAGATCTCAGCGGGCGCACTGCGCATGTGCACGCCATTTTCTACCAGGAAGAAGACTGCGGAACAGAGCCGGAGGGTCCAGAGTCACCGGAGGTACCGTGGGGGGGCTCGAGGGACCCCATTTCTCATTGTAGCCGAGACCCTGGAGATTTTAGACGCTGGGAGGCGCTATAACCTTATTTCTCAATGCCGTTAAAAAGTGTATCTGCAGTCGTTAAGTGGTTAAATTGTATATTTTATGATTTAATCTTTTCCTTTTCTGGTTTCTTCTTCCCACCATATGTCAGTCTTAATTGTGTAATTCTTATTCGTGTGTGCTGATTTCTCTTCACCTATGTATTTAAGACCGCTGTTTGGTCATTTCTAACTAAGCTTGACAAAGAACAACCGTGTTTGAAACGCGTTGCTTGCTGACCATCCTGTGTCCGATTTTGTAACTTTGATGGAATAAAGGTACTATTTGAAATTTTACCAGAAGCTGGAACTTCGTTCACTTTTTCCACATTCTCAACACGAGTGGTCGGCTCGTGGTTCCGTGCACACTGGATCCTTAGGAACTTCAATGGTGAGCTAACTTTATTTTCTTTTTCTTCCTGCTGTTTGGTGCCTCGGCTTTCCAGGACCTCCTTCTAGTGGAGGTGCAGCGCCCCAGGGTTCTGGTTGTTGCAGTAATGTCATTCTTCCACCAGGGGGAGTGATGTTACGTCTGAAGGCAATAAAGGAGATCATTTTACCAGGTAAACAAAAAGCATACAAAAAGTTCACACTCCAGACCAGAAGGGGGAGCTCTAAGCCTGTTTTAGGTGAACTCCCCTATAAAACATCCTGATCTGGAGGGAAAAGGAGTTCAGAGTTCAGTTCCTGTCAGGAAGACAGAGGAAGAGGAGCTCTGTGGCATGAAGTGCTACAGCTCCTGGGAAGAGAACATATTGCCGAGAGTGTGCAGGAAAGGAGAGCACAGGAGAGGAATATCAGAGGGAGACCAGCCAGGAGCAGGCTGCTTCCCACTGAGGCGCAGAAGCCGGTAGCCAGAACACCGAGGGAGTAAGGATCTCTATGCTTTACTTCAGAGACTGGCAGGACAGTTAATTCTACGTTGGCTGCACGACCTTTTACCCAGGAGGCACGGTGGCAACTTGTGGGGGCTGGGGCATCTCTAGGGTCCCTGTAAAAAGCCTCAGGCCACCAGTCATACGGGTTTGTCCTATCCTATCCATCGGGGGACAGAGAGAATGACATAACACCCACAACAGTTGTGAGGACCTCACCGAGAAGCTCAGCAGGGAGGGACTACAACACTCAGGCACTAGAGGAAGGCTACTGATCTCCACCTGGATAAGGGGACTCTGGATTTGCCTTCAGACCGGCCGGACTCTGCCTGCCCTGTGGTCTGGTGCTCTGGACTGTGGATGCTGAAGCCTTCAGTAAAGGTAAAGAGACTGCAACCTTGTGTCCTCGTTCTTCACTGCGCCTCACACCATCCACCATCTTACACTCTGGGAAGCCCTGGGGACACACTTCACCTGTGGGAAGGTATACCATCTAGCTGCCATAACATCACCCCAGCGGACCCCTAAGCAGCGTCGGTCACCCTGACCGAATACCACAGGTGGCGTCACAAACATTTCCCCTTTAAACTTTCCCCCCATTTACAACGGACGTCCCGAGGGCCACGGACCGGGTCAGCCTCCGTAACATCCCCCTTGAGAACCGAAGGGCCCGGTACCGAGTACCCCGCCGCCCTTGGGGGTGCTCCAAATTCTGGCGTCACGAACAGGATCTACTTAAGCCTGAAAATCGGGTCATGTGCGCCTAAGAACTGTGCCAGAATTGTATTTGAACTGTTTGTGCTGAAAGACTGTGTATTGTCATTTCCCGCCATTGCCGCGCAGCGTGGAGCATGAGGAGGAGGAGACGTACCTTCATGGGCGGAGACAGGCGAAAAGAGCGCGAAGCAGGAAGGACGGGTGCCGCGCTGCTGCCTGGAACGCCAGAAGTGAAGACGTCGTACAGCGGAGCCGCAAAAGGAGACGCCGGCTTCTATCAGGTTAGCGAGGCGAAATTGCCATGTCTCATCCGGGAGGGGAGTTGGCGGCGGTCTCAGCCGCAGACCCAATAGCATCCCCAGGCCTCGCAGTGGACGTGCCCGCAGGCCCCGCGGTAGGCGCAGCCGCAGAGCCCGCCGCTCCTATCAGCCAGCCGGGCGCCGCCTCAGCTACAGCGGCCATTATGCCCCTTTCCATGCCGTACATACCTGGAGCAGCCTGGCTTCTGCAATATTCCGGGGAATCGCATACGTTAGCCGACTTTAAAGAGAGACTTTGCAGCCTGCTTGAAGTTTATCCCTTGACAGAGCATCAGAAAGTTCACATTGTAACGGGCTAACTGCTTGGAGCGGCCCAGAGGGAGGTGAAATCCTGGCCAGCTGCGGATAAAGAGACTGTGCAGCGGGTCTTTGCCAAGCTTAAGACCACCTTTGACACCAGCACCGCTACAGAAATTAAATTGACATTCTATGGGTGCAAGCAGATGCCACAAGATAGCCTACGGGACTATGCCCTTAATCTCCAGGAAGCAGTGCGGGTAATCAGGCAGGTTGACCCTAACAGTGTGCCAGATGAGGACAAACTCTTAAAGGAGCGGTAAATTCAGGGACTCCTGTGTAATAACCAAAGGGCCCAACTGCACCTCCTGGCCATGCAGAATCCTGACCTGGTCTTTGCGTAGTTCAAAGACAAGGCCATCCAGGTGCTACAGGAGCGACAGCCCAGCCGTGCAGTTCCCCCTAGGCATCCAGCCCTCACGTACCACCAAGAGGTGGCTCCAGATCCTCAAGTCTCTGCTGAGGCCGATGCTCAGACCCTGGGAGATGATTCTCCCGCGGGATTATGCCTCGAGCTACAGGAGCTGACCAAGAACGTTGCTACGTTAGCCCGGACCGTGCAGTCCCTACAGGAGGCCCCCATGGAGAAGATCAAGCTGGCTTCCAGACCGGAAGATGTTCCCTGGTGACGACCGAAGAGGATCCCGCCGACCAGAGGCAGAGACGACGATCGCTACCATCAGGACGGACGACCCATCTGCCGCCGCTGCAATCAGGCAGGCCACATTGCAAGGTACTGTCATTTAAACGAGCAACCCCTGGGGCAGAGGGCCAACCCCCAGGAGTAGGACGACCAGGCCCACAAAACTGGCAAGACAAGTACGTCGGAGGACAACTAGTCCTCCCTATTGTGATCGACGGTATCCCCATGAACGCTTTGTTGGACACTGGTTCTCAGGTGACCACTATGCCCTACATCCTTTATAAACGTTATTGGGCTGACACAGACATTACTTGTGGCCCTGATGATGATTTCACCATAGTCGCCAGTAACGGTCAGCCACTGCCCCAAGTGGGATACAAAGAGGTCACCATTAAAGTGGGGCGGGTAGAGTTAAAATCCCAAGGGATCGTGATTGTTGATATTGATCGACGTGAATGTAACCCTATGATGACCATTGGTACTAATGTCGTAGAAAATTGTCTTGCAGAGGTTATTGTCTTGTTACAACAGGTGGCAGAGACAGCTGGTTCCAGTGAGCAACGTGTTTTGCAGAAAGAATCAGGGCTCTGGTACAGAGACAGCAGATAGAACTGACTGGTGGAGAAATGGCCGTGCCACAGTGAGTGATTCAATCCCTATTGCAATACCCCCCAGAAGTGAAATGCTAATATGGTGTCGGGCAGCAATAGGCCTCAGAGGTAAAGACTACCAGGCCTTGGTAGAACCTGTGTATTCAGACAGCAGGCTCACAATCCTGACGGCCAGAGGGGTGGTTGAAGTCCGCAAGGGGAGGGTCCCAGTGCGTGTCCTTAACTGTGGAGAGAAAGAGGTCCACCTAATGAGATATGCCACACTTGCCAAACTGTTTACTGTTGATAATAATGTGATACAGGCAGCAGAACCCTTGGTCCCGTCCAACCAGGCGGAGGACAATGGCTCTGCAGGACAGATGGAAGATTGGTGTCAGAAACTACATGTGGGCACTAAAGGTACCGTCACACATAACGATATAATTAACAATATCGTTTTTTGTGACGTTGCAACGATATCGTTAATGAAATCATTATGTGTGACAGCGACCAACGATCAGGCCCCTGCTGGGAGATCGTTGGTCGCTGGGGAAAGTCCAGAACTATATTTCGTCGCTGGATCTCCCGCTGACATCGCTGAATCGGCGTGTGTAACACTTCCCGCACTGACTGGTGAGCGCCGGCCGGCCGTAAAGCAGAGCACAGCGGTGAAGTCACCGCTGTACTTTACGGCCGGCGCTCAGTCAGTGCGGGAAGCTGGAGGCGAGGGACATGACCAGACACCGGGAATATAAGTATGTAGTGTTTTTTTTTTTTACATTTACAACGGTAGACAGGGTAAACATCGGGTTACCAAGCGCGGCCCTGTGCTTAGTAACCCGATGTTTAACCTGGTTACCCGGGGACTTCGGGATCGTTGGTCGCTGGAGAGCTGTCTGTGTGACAGCTCTCCAGCGACCAAACAGCGACGCTGCAGCGATCGACATCGTTGTCTATATCGCTGCAGCGTCGCTTAGTGTGACGGTACCTTAACTCTACACCATCGCACCAAAAACAAGGGGCTTACAGGGTGGTCCATGAGTATGAGCGGGTATTCAGCAAAACCCACTAGATTTTGGGCAGGTAAAAGGGATTCAACATCATATCCCCATGGGAAATCATCCACCCATTAAAGAGAGATACCGTCCTGTACCTCCAGCTCATTATCAGTGCGCCAAAGACATGTTGCGGGAGGTGAAGGAGGCTGGGGTAGTTAGAGACAGTTGTAGCCCCTGGGCAGCTCCATTAGTCCTCCTCAGGAAGAAGGATGGCACGATGAGAATGTGTGTAGATTATAGGCAGATAAACCGCATTACACATAAAGATACATACCCTTTGCCTAGAATAGAAGAGTCATTAGCTGCCTTAAAATATGCTAACTTCTTCTCTACCTTGGATCTCACCAGTGGGTACTGGCAGGTTCCCGTAGCAGAGGCGGACAAGGAAAAGACGGCCTTCACCACACCGATGGGTCTATTTGAGTTCAACTACATGCCATTTGGACTGTGCAACGCTCCAGGAACATTCCAGAGGATGATGGATTGCTGTCTTGGGCACAAGAACTTTGAAACCGTCTTGCTGTATCCGGACGATGTCATTGTCTTCTCCAAGACTTATGAGGACCATCTGGAGCACCTGGCTGAGGTGTTCGAAGCCCTGTCCAACTTTGGCCTAAAGGTAAAACCATCCAAATGCCATCTGTTAAAGCCCAAAGTGCAGTACCTGGGCCATGTGGTGAGTGGCCCCAGACCCTGACAAGGTCACTATGATCAGAGACTGGCCGAAGCCCAGCAACCTCCATGAAGTCCGGCAGTTCCTCGGGTTGGTAGGCTACTACAGGAGATTTATTATAGACTTCACCAAGAAAGCCGCGCCACTACAAGACCTGTTAGTGGGCCAATCCAAGAAAACCAAGGGTAAGAACACCCCATTTGACTGGAACGATGGACTGGAGAGATCCTTCACTTGTTTGAAGTCGGCTCTGATGGGAGAAGAGGTACTAGCTTACCCTGAATATGACCAACCGTTTGTGCTGTATACGGATGCCAGCAACATGGGACTGGGAGCCGTGCTGTCCCAGGTCTAGAAAGGCAAAGAGAGGGTAATTGCCTACGCCAGCAGGAAACTTCGTCCCACTGAAAGGAACCCTGAAAACTACAGTTCCTTTAAGCTGGAGTTCCTCGCCATCGTCTGGGCAGTGACGGAGAGGTTCAAGCACTACCTAGCCTCGGCAAAATTCACCGTCTTCACGGATAACAATCCACTGACACACTTGGACACAGCAAAACTTGGTGCCTTGGAGCAAAAGTGGATGGCCCGGTTGTCCAATTATGATTTCACCATCAAGTACCGTGCAGGGCACAAGATTGCGAATGCCGATGCATTGTCCAGAATGCCCAACTTGCCAGAAATGGGAGAAGACTTGGAAACCCTCGAAGAAATAGAGTTGCCAGCTTTCCATCGCCCCAAGGCCACTCAGTATTCCCATCATGTGAGAAACAGGTGCAAGAACAAGCAGGACGCCACGCTGAATCCCCTGCCCCACCATGGATGGGCAGAGACCCAGGACAGTGACCCCGCAGTCCGTCGGATGAAAGAACTCATGACGCAGGCAGGTTCACACCCTGGCCCAGATGATCCACAAGAGACACAACAACTGTGGAAGGAGAAAGGCAAACTCTTTATGCACGATGGTAAGCTGTGCCAAAGAAACATCGACCCACGCACTCATGAGTTGGTTTGGCAGATAGTGGTCCCAAGACAAGATGCGCCAATGGTTCTGGAAGCGTACCACGATGGAGCAGGACACTTCAGATGGAGGAAGCTGGAGTGTCTACTTCGTGGAAGCAAAAGATATGATGGCTAGCACTCAACTCGGGAAAAGGTGACGGTGCTAGTGAAGGGAACCAAAGGTTCCAATGTCACTGGATATAGAGATCACTGCACACGTTCAAAGAAGGATATGCTTGAAAGTGAAAGTTTATTTATAGTGATTTCAAGATAAAGCGACTGGTAAATTTTGACGTTTCGGCCAATACATAGCCTTGGTCACAACGTCGCTGCAAAAAACATAGAGATACAACTATTTACAATATAGTATATACAAAAACACAATAAAGATATGTACTGTACAATATATACAAGATATACAACTCGAGGTTTAGATGATAATCATGTACAGAGTGATGACTCTGTGAGACCATGTAACGAAGTATACTAAAGAAAGGGGAGTAAAAAATGATGCACCAAGGGGTGTATATAAACAAGAAGATCGGAAAAAGGGGGGGGGGGGTTGTTTATATAATGACAAGGATATGCCCACATGTAATAGTGCATACAACTACATTATGGATAATTAAGAAAATAGTCTAGAGGGCCAGACAATGGCCTGAGGAACTATAGTATATCTAGATAAATCATGCTATAGACATGCTATGAAAAGGTGACACGGCAAATGAGGGTGGCCCACCTAGTATGCAGAGTAAGTCTCAGTTCAGGGTGTCGCAAATGTGGTACTGATAAGAGGTTAAGTCCTAGTGGGAATGGAGGGTAAAAAGTATATAAGTAAATGTGAGTCTGGTAGTACATTATGGATCTGGTATAGAGTGTGGGGGAATATGGAAGAGAGCATAAACGTACCCTGTAATTATCATAGATATCCGTGTATTCAGGGCTGGACAATGTCTTTTGGAACAAATAAAGTAAATGGATATTCCAGTCGGGTGCCAGGAGCCTATAGGAGAATATAATAATGAGGATACGTCCTAGTAGTGATATGCTGCTATAGCTTATAAAAAAGGAAAGGCACCTGACCTGTGGATATATAGGCTACAGTGTGTAGTCCGAGAGTAGGCTAATATGATAAGAGCTCCATAGGGTAAGATGCCCGTATGTGTGGCACTAGCTGAGAATAAAAGATATGTGGCATTAGATAACAAGTTAGAGGACTAAAAAGAAATGGGAATACTTATCTGGTAGTAGAAACATACGTCCGGTTAGGCGTAGTGGTGCACAGCTGATACAGCGGTGTCAGGAGCAGGGGTGGGAGATCCCAGGTGGAAATTGCCCTCTAAGATTAGCGTTTAGGCAGTGACACAGCCGTGTCTATTAAGGTGCTGGCGTAGGCGTCAGGGATCCCAAGGAACCAGCCGGTGCTGACACATCCGTGTCCAAGCTAGTGGCCGGCGTAGTGAGGGAATGCGTCCTGCATAAGATAAGCGCTCAAATATAGAGCGCTGCTGGGGCTTGTGGCCGGAAGTGCACCAGACGCCGGCGCGTGCGCATATGGAATGGTGGGACGGAGGAGCCTCGGGAGCGCCGTGAGAGCCGGCGCGTGCGCAAATGGGATAGCGGAAGTGCACCAGACGCCGGCGCGTGCGCAAATGGGAAAGCGTACCGACTCGCACAGGGTGCTGTGGATGCCGGCGTGTGCGCATCTGTGATGGCGTTCTAATAGACCAAGGGAGTAGGGAGAGCGTAATCTGCGGTGGTCAGATGAAATGACCTGATGCCCTATAATGTGTATATCTGGTTAGGTGTGATAACTACGTAGGATATGAGTGTAATAATGTCCTATAGGTCTGGAGGAAGAATCAAGAGTGTATAGGATGGTAAGATATATTGATGTATGGGGAAACAAACGTAATGAGAAAATAAACTGATGTTGGAGCTGTTACCCCTACTTACAGTGATCTGGTGTGTAAGGAGTAACCAGAAATTAACCTAATGCATATATCTTGAAATGCACATTCATACAAGGATATGGCATACCAGGAAATGCAGGCAAAATGTCAAAAAACAAAGAAACGCAAAGTCTCTGTGGTGATACTACATGACACAACTATATATGAGTAGGAGTCCAAACCATAGACACAAAAAGAAATTATAAAGGAAACTTAGAGGAAAAAGTAAGAAAACGGAAGGAAACTTAGACAAAATCTGCACTAAAGTGGGGAATCTTACCAACTCCACAAAGAGGATTGCCGAGTGGTTGCGTGCGACTATTCAGTGGGTCTAGGGGGAAAAAAATGCATTATGTTAGCCAGTCAATTTCACGGTTGAGGCCTCTCGGGCTGAGTGTATCCAACGTATAGATCCAGTACGTTTCACGCTGTTTCAACAGCTGGATATGATTACCACCCCGTCTCGGTCTACGAACCTTTTCAAGGACCTGGAATCGTAGTTGGGATATGTTGTGTCGGGCCTCTTTGAAATGAGCCGGCAGGGGCAACCAGGTTTTTTCGCATCTAATCGTAGATTTATGGCTTGTGATTCGATCCCTGATTGCCTGAATGGTCTCGCCCACATACAGTAGGCCACATGGGCATTTGATGATATATACAACATAGTTTGATTCGCAGGTATGATATTCCCTGATAGGGTATGATTTCCCCGTACGAGGATGGACCACTTCACTCCCTTTGATTATGTTAGAGCAACATGTGCAATTCAAACAAGGAAATGTGCCCCTCCTCGTCTGGCCACTAAGTGTACGGGTTACAGTTTGTTTTGAAGATCCCACATCGGCCCTAACAAGTCTGTCCTTTATATTTGGTGGTCTGCGTAAGCACATCAAAGGGGGATTTTTGAAGATCGCTATACCGGGATATGCTTTCGAAAGAAGGGGCCATTGTTTGTGGATTAAATTGTGAACCCTCTGCATAGATGGATGGTGGCCGTGGACGAAGGGTAACCTAGATAGTTTTGGCAGCGAAGTTGGTGTGGGATCTATTTCAGATAAAACTTTGGTCATCTCTGTCTTCAGGAGTGTACCTGGATATTCTCTGTCTTCAAACTTTTTGGACATTTCGTGTAGTCTGGATTGTCTAACGGTGGGGTTTGACACAATTCTGGAAACTCTCTTAAATTGGGATCTCGGAAGACTGTTTCTGGTAGATTTTGGGTGACAACTGCTGTATTGTAGGAGGTTATTCCTATCTGTAGGTTTGGTATAGATATCAGTGGTAAGGGAACCATCGACATCCTTACAAACTTTCGTGTCCAAAAATGTGATGACATCTGTGTGATGTGAAATAGAAAATTTGAGCTCTGGTCGGATTTCATTTATAGTGTTAAAGAAAGCATTTAGGGAAGTATGGTCGCCTTGCCAGATGCAGAAAATGTCATCTATGTAACGATACCATAGAAGAGCATACTGCTGGAATTGTGTATCGGGATAGATGAAGTCTCTTTCAAAGCGATCCATATAAAGGTTTGCATATGCGGGCGCTACATTTGAACCCATGGCGGTTCCGCATATTTGAACATAGAAGTCATCCTCAAAGAGAAAATAATTTTCTCTGAGTACCAAGTTGAGTAACTCAAGACAAAGATCTTGTGAACGTGTGTCCACTTCCGCCTCAGATAAAGTTAGGGAGACCGCCTCTATCCCTGTGTCGTGTGTGATTGATGTATATAAACTGTTGACATCTAAGGTACACAAGATGCTATTAGTTGGAACTATGTTGATGTCCTGAATTTTTCTGAGGAAGTCGCTTGTGTCAAGGATAAAGGATTTGGTTTTGTGGGTATATGGCGTGAGTATCTTTTCCAAATAAATGGATACCGGATTGAGGATGGAGTCCGTGGATGCCACGATGGGGCGTCCAGGGGGATTCTGTAAGTTTTTATGAATTTTAGGAAGAATGTATAAAACTGGAGTAACTGGGTGGTCGTTTGTCAGGAATGTTTTGGTTTTGGCATCAATGGTTTGTAGTTGTGAGTGTTTGTTCAAAATGGTGTCAATTTTTCTCCGAATATTATAGACTGGATCTGATTGGATTTGCTTATACGTGGTGGTATCTGCTAGTTGTCTCCTAATCTCAGCTACATATTGATTTTTGTTCATCACTACGGTGGCCCCACCTTTATCCGCAGGTTTAATTACAATGTGGCTATTGTCCTTAAGTGAAGCAAGTGCTTGTTTTTCAAGGGGTGTTAGATTATGTCGGACCGGGAGGAAGCCTAAACGTTGGTCCAGGATGGTTTCTTTAATATCTCTGTCTAGGAGAGAAATAAAGGTCTCTACAGCATGATTAGTTTTGGGAGGCATGAACTTACTGGGGTTCCTTAATCCTAATTGATCTAGTGTAATTAGTGGTCCTCCGTCCCTGTCTGGTACTGTCCCTAGTGTGTTGCTAGTGAAGAGTGGGTTGTCCTCAAAGTGCACTTTAAGTCGTATACTGCGGTAGAAGCTTTGTAAATCCTTCTCTAACTGAAAGGAATCCCATCTGGGAGTAGGGCAGAATGACAGACCCTTATTCAACACCCTAAGTTCAAGAGGGGAAAGAGAGTAGTCAGAAATATTTACTACCAGGTTTGGACCCCTACCTGTGAGCGAAGAGTCATCTGGCGTTCTCGGTCCTTTCCTTCTCGACCTCCTGGATGGCGACCGCTTGGGCCTAAAAAAGGCACTCTTGTTGTTGAAGTCCCACCGACGTCGCTTCCAGAGCCAGGGGAGGATCCCCCAGCCGGTGAGGAGTCCCCGGAAGCTGCAAATCTTCCTGCCGGGCGGCGTGATCTTGGGTGAGGTCGCCTGTTGGTTGTTTCGTCCCATCGATACACTCTGTTTGTCAGATAATCCTCGGTGTCTCTTTGAAATTTAGTCCGTTTCCTTTCTTCCAAGGTCTTTTGGTGTGTCGATAGGATGGAATCTACCTTGTTCTTTAAGGTGTTGAATTCTGAATTGGTGAGGGTAGAGGTAAGCTGTGTTTCGATGGTTACGATTTTTTCTTCTGTCTCTTTTATAGCTTCCTGTAAATATTCAATAGTTAGTAAAATGATATCGAACGAACACTTGTTGAGTATTTTTTGAAAGGTAGTGCAATATTGGTCGTTGTCAGAGAATAACGTTGGTCGGAGGTTGCACCGCAGGCCTCGTGGTATCTTCCCTTGTCGATGGTATTCTCCAAGGGTGGCGCAATGTAGGTCGTAGGCTATAAGTCTTTTCCTCTCCTTCTCCCAATCTCTTGTTTTGATATCCCTATTAGGTATGTGTAGGAAGTCTGTTTTTGTCCTTATTTTGGACAGGATTGTTGATCCTGTAGCATCATCGTACATATAGGTCTCTGATGACATGTATTCTGTTGGTGCTGATAACCAAAAAATTTGTGAATCCAAAAGATATGATGGCTAGCACTCAACTCGGGAAAAGGTGACGGTGCTAGTGAAGGGAACCAAAGGTTCCAATGTCACTGGATATAGAGATCACTGCACACGTTCAAAGAAGGATATGCTTGAAAGTGAAAGTTTATTTATAGTGATTTCAAGATAAAGCGACTGGTAAATTTTGACGTTTCGGCCAATACATAGCCTTGGTCACAACGTCGCTGCAAAAAACATAGAGATACAACTATTTACAATATAGTATATACAAAAACACAATAAAGATATGTACTGTACAATATATACAAGATATACAACTCGAGGTTTAGATGATAATCATGTACAGAGTGATGACTCTGTGAGACCATGTAACGAAGTATACTAAAGAAAGGGGAGTAAAAAATGATGCACCAAGGGGTGTATATAAACAAGAAGATCGGAAAAAGGGGGGGGGGGGTTGTTTATATAATGACAAGGATATGCCCACATGTAATAGTGCATACAACTACATTATGGATAATTAAGAAAATAGTCTAGAGGGCCAGACAATGGCCTGAGGAACTATAGTATATCTAGATAAATCATGCTATAGACATGCTATGAAAAGGTGACACGGCAAATGAGGGTGGCCCACCTAGTATGCAGAGTAAGTCTCAGTTCAGGGTGTCGCAAATGTGGTACTGATAAGAGGTTAAGTCCTAGTGGGAATGGAGGGTAAAAAGTATATAAGTAAATGTGAGTCTGGTAGTACATTATGGATCTGGTATAGAGTGTGGGGGAATATGGAAGAGAGCATAAACGTACCCTGTAATTATCATAGATATCCGTGTATTCAGGGCTGGACAATGTCTTTTGGAACAAATAAAGTAAATGGATATTCCAGTCGGGTGCCAGGAGCCTATAGGAGAATATAATAATGAGGATACGTCCTAGTAGTGATATGCTGCTATAGCTTATAAAAAAGGAAAGGCACCTGACCTGTGGATATATAGGCTACAGTGTGTAGTCCGAGAGTAGGCTAATATGATAAGAGCTCCATAGGGTAAGATGCCCGTATGTGTGGCACTAGCTGAGAATAAAAGATATGTGGCATTAGATAACAAGTTAGAGGACTAAAAAGAAATGGGAATACTTATCTGGTAGTAGAAACATACGTCCGGTTAGGCGTAGTGGTGCACAGCTGATACAGCGGTGTCAGGAGCAGGGGTGGGAGATCCCAGGTGGAAATTGCCCTCTAAGATTAGCGTTTAGGCAGTGACACAGCCGTGTCTATTAAGGTGCTGGCGTAGGCGTCAGGGATCCCAAGGAACCAGCCGGTGCTGACACATCCGTGTCCAAGCTAGTGGCCGGCGTAGTGAGGGAATGCGTCCTGCATAAGATAAGCGCTCAAATATAGAGCGCTGCTGGGGCTTGTGGCCGGAAGTGCACCAGACGCCGGCGCGTGCGCATATGGAATGGTGGGACGGAGGAGCCTCGGGAGCGCCGTGAGAGCCGGCGCGTGCGCAAATGGGATAGCGGAAGTGCACCAGACGCCGGCGCGTGCGCAAATGGGAAAGCGTACCGACTCGCACAGGGTGCTGTGGATGCCGGCGTGTGCGCATCTGTGATGGCGTTCTAATAGACCAAGGGAGTAGGGAGAGCGTAATCTGCGGTGGTCAGATGAAATGACCTGATGCCCTATAATGTGTATATCTGGTTAGGTGTGATAACTACGTAGGATATGAGTGTAATAATGTCCTATAGGTCTGGAGGAAGAATCAAGAGTGTATAGGATGGTAAGATATATTGATGTATGGGGAAACAAACGTAATGAGAAAATAAACTGATGTTGGAGCTGTTACCCCTACTTACAGTGATCTGGTGTGTAAGGAGTAACCAGAAATTAACCTAATGCATATATCTTGAAATGCACATTCATACAAGGATATGGCATACCAGGAAATGCAGGCAAAATGTCAAAAAACAAAGAAACGCAAAGTCTCTGTGGTGATACTACATGACACAACTATATATGAGTAGGAGTCCAAACCATAGACACAAAAAGAAATTATAAAGGAAACTTAGAGGAAAAAGTAAGAAAACGGAAGGAAACTTAGACAAAATCTGCACTAAAGTGGGGAATCTTACCAACTCCACAAAGAGGATTGCCGAGTGGTTGCGTGCGACTATTCAGTGGGTCTAGGGGGAAAAAAATGCATTATGTTAGCCAGTCAATTTCACGGTTGAGGCCTCTCGGGCTGAGTGTATCCAACGTATAGATCCAGTACGTTTCACGCTGTTTCAACAGCTGGATATGATTACCACCCCGTCTCGGTCTACGAACCTTTTCAAGGACCTGGAATCGTAGTTGGGATATGTTGTGTCGGGCCTCTTTGAAATGAGCCGGCAGGGGCAACCAGGTTTTTTCGCATCTAATCGTAGATTTATGGCTTGTGATTCGATCCCTGATTGCCTGAATGGTCTCGCCCACATACAGTAGGCCACATGGGCATTTGATGATATATACAACATAGTTTGATTCGCAGGTATGATATTCCCTGATAGGGTATGATTTCCCCGTACGAGGATGGACCACTTCACTCCCTTTGATTATGTTAGAGCAACATGTGCAATTCAAACAAGGAAATGTGCCCCTCCTCGTCTGGCCACTAAGTGTACGGGTTACAGTTTGTTTTGAAGATCCCACATCGGCCCTAACAAGTCTGTCCTTTATATTTGGTGGTCTGCGTAAGCACATCAAAGGGGGATTTTTGAAGATCGCTATACCGGGATATGCTTTCGAAAGAAGGGGCCATTGTTTGTGGATTAAATTGTGAACCCTCTGCATAGATGGATGGTGGCCGTGGACGAAGGGTAACCTAGATGGTTTTGGCAGCGAAGTTGGTGTGGGATCTATTTCAGATAAAACTTTGGTCATCTCTGTCTTCAGGAGTGTACCTGGATATTCTCTGTCTTCAAACTTTTTGGACATTTCGTGTAGTCTGGATTGTCTAACGGTGGGGTTTGACACAATTCTGGAAACTCTCTTAAATTGGGATCTCGGAAGACTGTTTCTGGTAGATTTTGGGTGACAACTGCTGTATTGTAGGAGGTTATTCCTATCTGTAGGTTTGGTATAGATATCAGTGGTAAGGGAACCATCGACATCCTTACAAACTTTCGTGTCCAAAAATGTGATGACATCTGTGTGATGTGAAATAGAAAATTTGAGCTCTGGTCGGATTTCATTTATAGTGTTAAAGAAAGCATTTAGGGAAGTATGGTCGCCTTGCCAGATGCAGAAAATGTCATCTATGTAACGATACCATAGAAGAGCATACTGCTGGAATCGTGTATCGGGATAGATGAAGTCTCTTTCAAAGCGATCCATATAAAGGTTTGCATATGCGGGCGCTACATTTGAACCCATGGCGGTTCCGCATATTTGAACATAGAAGTCATCCTCAAAGAGAAAATAATTTTCTCTGAGTACCAAGTTGAGTAACTCAAGACAAAGATCTTGTGAACGTGTGTCCACTCCCGCCTCAGATAAAGTTAGGGAGACCGCCTCTATCCCTGTGTCGTGTGTGATTGATGTATATAAACTGTTGACATCTAAGGTACACAAGATGCTATTAGTTGGAACTATGTTGATGTCCTGAATTTTTCTGAGGAAGTCGCTTGTGTCAAGGATAAAGGATTTGGTTTTGTGGGTATATGGCGTGAGTATCTTTTCCAAATAAATGGATACCGGATTGAGGATGGAGTCCGTGGATGCCACGATGGGGCGTCCAGGGGGATTCTGTAAGTTTTTATGAATTTTAGGAAGAATGTATAAAACTGGAGTAACTGGGTGGTCGTTTGTCAGGAATGTTTTGGTTTTGGCATCAATGGTTTGTAGTTGTGAGTGTTTGTTCAAAATGGTGTCAATTTTTCTCCGAATATTATAGACTGGATCTGATTGGATTTGCTTATACGTGGTGGTATCTGCTAGTTGTCTCCTAATCTCAGCTACATATTGATTTTTGTTCATCACTACGGTGGCCCCACCTTTATCCGCAGGTTTAATTACAATGTGGCTATTGTCCTTAAGTGAAGCAAGTGCTTGTTTTTCAAGGGGTGTTAGATTATGTCGGACCGGGAGGAAGCCTAAACGTTGGTCCAGGATGGTTTCTTTAATATCTCTGTCTAGGAGAGAAATAAAGGTCTCTACAGCATGATTAGTTTTGGGAGGCATGAACTTACTGGGGTTCCTTAATCCTAATTGATCTAGTGTAATTAGTGGTCCTCCGTCCCTGTCTGGTACTGTCCCTAGTGTGTTGCTAGTGAAGAGTGGGTTGTCCTCAAAGTGCACTTTAAGTCGTATACTGCGGTAGAAGCTTTGTAAATCCTTCTCTAACTGAAAGGAATCCCATCTGGGAGTAGGGCAGAATGACAGACCCTTATTCAACACCCTAAGTTCAAGAGGGGAAAGAGAGTAGTCAGAAATATTTACTACCAGGTTTGGACCCCTACCTGTGAGCGAAGAGTCATCTGGCGTTCTCGGTCCTTTCCTTCTCGACCTCCTGGATGGCGACCGCTTGGGCCTAAAAAAGGCACTCTTGTTGTTGAAGTCCCACCGACGTCGCTTCCAGAGCCAGGGGAGGATCCCCCAGCCGGTGAGGAGTCCCCGGAAGCTGCAAATCTTCCTGCCGGGCGGCGTGATCTTGGGTGAGGTCGCCTGTTGGTATAGCGATCTTCAAAAATCCCCCTTTGATGTGCTTACGCAGACCACCAAATATAAAGGACAGACTTGTTAGGGCCGATGTGGGATCTTCAAAACAAACTGTAACCCGTACACTTAGTGGCCAGACGAGGAGGGGCACATTTCCTTGTTTGAATTGCACATGTTGCTCTAACATAATCAAAGGGAGTGAAGTGGTCCATCCTCGTACGGGGAAATCATACCCTATCAGGGAATATCATACCTGCGAATCAAACTATGTTGTATATATCATCAAATGCCCATGTGGCCTACTGTATGTGGGCGAGACCATTCAGGCAATCAGGGATCGAATCACAAGCCATAAATCTACGATTAGATGCGAAAAAACCTGGTTGCCCCTGCCGGCTCATTTCAAAGAGGCCCGACACAACATATCCCAACTACGATTCCAGGTCCTTGAAAAGGTTCGTAGACCGAGACGGGGTGGTAATCATATCCAGCTGTTGAAACAGCGTGAAACGTACTGGATCTATACGTTGGATACACTCAGCCCGAGAGGCCTCAACCGTGAAATTGACTGGCTAACATAATGCATTTTTTTCCCCCTAGACCCACTGAATAGTCGCACGCAACCACTCGGCAATCCTCTTTGTGGAGTTGGTAAGATTCCCCACTTTAGTGCAGATTTTGTCTAAGTTTCCTTCCGTTTTCTTACTTTTTCCTCTAAGTTTCCTTTATAATTTCTTTTTGTGTCTATGGTTTGGACTCCTACTCATATATAGTTGTGTCATGTAGTATCACCACAGAGACTTTGCGTTTCTTTGTTTTTTGACATTTTGCCTGCATTTCCTGGTATGCCATATCCTTGTATGAATGTGCATTTCAAGATATATGCATTAGGTTAATTTCTGGTTACTCCTTACACACCAGATCACTGTAAGTAGGGGTAACAGCTCCAACATCAGTTTATTTTCTCATTACGTTTGTTTCCCCATACATCAATATATCTTACCATCCTATACACTCTTGATTCTTCCTCCAGACCTATAGGACATTATTACACTCATATCCTACGTAGTTATCACACCTAACCAGATATACACATTATAGGGCATCAGGTCATTTCATCTGACCACCGCAGATTACGCTCTCCCTACTCCCTTGGTCTATTAGAACGCCATCACAGATGCGCACACGCCGGCATCCACAGCACCCTGTGCGAGTCGGTACGCTTTCCCATTTGCGCACGCGCCGGCGTCTGGTGCACTTCCGCTATCCCATTTGCGCACGCGCCGGCTCTCACGGCGCTCCCGAGGCTCCTCCGTCCCACCATTCCATATGCGCACGCGCCGGCGTCTGGTGCACTTCCGGCCACAAGCCCCAGCAGCGCTCTATATTTGAGCGCTTATCTTATGCAGGACGCATTCCCTCACTACGCCGGCCACTAGCTTGGACACGGATGTGTCAGCACCGGCTGGTTCCTTGGGATCCCTGACGCCTACGCCAGCACCTTAATAGACACGGCTGTGTCACTGCCTAAACGCTAATCTTAGAGGGCAATTTCCACCTGGGATCTCCCACCCCTGCTCCTGACACCGCTGTATCAGCTGTGCACCACTACGCCTAACCGGACGTATGTTTCTACTACCAGATAAGTATTCCCATTTCTTTTTAGTCCTCTAACTTGTTATCTAATGCCACATATCTTTTATTCTCAGCTAGTGCCACACATACGGGCATCTTACCCTATGGAGCTCTTATCATATTAGCCTACTCTCGGACTACACACTGTAGCCTATATATCCACAGGTCAGGTGCCTTTCCTTTTTTATAAGCTATAGCAGCATATCACTACTAGGACGTATCCTCATTATTATATTCTCCTATAGGCTCCTGGCACCCGACTGGAATATCCATTTACTTTATTTGTTCCAAAAGACATTGTCCAGCCCTGAATACACGGATATCTATGATAATTACAGGGTACGTTTATGCTCTCTTCCATATTCCCCCACACTCTATACCAGATCCATAATGTACTACCAGACTCACATTTACTTATATACTTTTTACCCTCCATTCCCACTAGGACTTAACCTCTTATCAGTACCACATTTGCGACACCCTGAACTGAGACTTACTCTGCATACTAGGTGGGCCACCCTCATTTGCCGTGTCACCTTTTCATAGCATGTCTATAGCATGATTTATCTAGATATACTATAGTTCCTCAGGCCATTGTCTGGCCCTCTAGACTATTTTCTTAATTATCCATAATGTAGTTGTATGCACTATTACATGTGGGCATATCCTTGTCATTATATAAACAACCCCCCCCCCCTTTTTCCGATCTTCTTGTTTATATACACCCCTTGGTGCATCATTTTTTACTCCCCTTTCTTTAGTATACTTCGTTACATGGTCTCACAGAGTCATCACTCTGTACATGATTATCATCTAAACCTCGAGTTGTATATCTTGTATATATTGTACAGTACATATCTTTATTGTGTTTTTGTATATACTATATTGTAAATAGTTGTATCTCTATGTTTTTTGCAGCGACGTTGTGACCAAGGCTATGTATTGGCCGAAACGTCAAAATTTACCAGTCGCTTTATCTTGAAATCACTATAAATAAACTTTCACTTTCAAGCATATCCTTCTTTGAACGTGTGCAGTGATCTCTATATCCAGTGACATTGGAACCTTTGGTTCCCTTCACTAGCACCGTCACCTTTTCCCGAGTTGAGTGCTAGCCATCATATCTTTTGGATTCACGAATTTTTTGGTTATCAGCACCAACAGAATACATGTCATCAGAGACCTATATGTACGATGATGCTACAGGATCAACAATCCTGTCCAAAATAAGGACAAAAACAGACTTCCTACACATACCTAATAGGGATATCAAAACAAGAGATTGGGAGAAGGAGAGGAAAAGACTTATAGCCTACGACCTACATTGCGCCACCCTTGGAGAATACCATCGACAAGGGAAGATACCACGAGGCCTGCGGTGCAACCTCCGACCAACGTTATTCTCTGACAACGACCAATATTGCACTACCTTTCAAAAAATACTCAACAAGTGTTCGTTCGATATCATTTTACTAACTATTGAATATTTACAGGAAGCTATAAAAGAGACAGAAGAAAAAATCGTAACCATCGAAACACAGCTTACCTCTACCCTCACCAATTCAGAATTCAACACCTTAAAGAACAAGGTAGATTCCATCCTATCGACACACCAAAAGACCTTGGAAGAAAGGAAACGGACTAAATTTCAAAGAGACACCGAGGATTATCTGACAAACAGAGTGTATCGATGGGACGAAACAACCAACAGGCGACCTCACCCAAGATCACGCCGCCCGGCAGGAAGATTTGCAGCTTCCGGGGACTCCTCACCGGCTGGGGGATCCTCCCCTGGCTCTGGAAGCGACGTCGGTGGGACTTCAACAACAAGAGTGCCTTTTTTAGGCCCAAGCGGTCGCCATCCAGGAGGTCGAGAAGGAAAGGACCGAGAACGCCAGATGACTCTTCGCTCACAGGTAGGGGTCCAAACCTGGTAGTAAATATTTCTGACTACTCTCTTTCCCCTCTTGAACTTAGGGTGTTGAATAAGGGTCTGTCATTCTGCCCTACTCCCAGATGGGATTCCTTTCAGTTAGAGAAGGATTTACAAAGCTTCTACCGCAGTATACGACTTAAAGTGCACTTTGAGGACAACCCACTCTTCACTAGCAACACACTAGGGACAGTACCAGACAGGGACGGAGGACCACTAATTACACTAGATCAATTAGGATTAAGGAACCCCAGTAAGTTCATGCCTCCCAAAACTAATCATGCTGTAGAGACCTTTATTTCTCTCCTAGACAGAGATATTAAAGAAACCATCCTGGACCAACGTTTAGGCTTCCTCCCGGTCCGACATAATCTAACACCCCTTGAAAAACAAGCACTTGCTTCACTTAAGGACAATAGCCACATTGTAATTAAACCTGCGGATAAAGGTGGGGCCACCGTAGTGATGAACAAAAATCAATATGTAGCTGAGATTAGGAGACAACTAGCAGATACCACCACGTATAAGCAAATCCAATCAGATCCAGTCTATAATATTCGGAGAAAAATTGACACCATTTTGAACAAACACTCACAACTACAAACCATTGATGCCAAAACCAAAACATTCCTGACAAACGACCACCCAGTTACTCCAGTTTTATACATTCTTCCTAAAATTCATAAAAACTTACAGAATCCCCCTGGACGCCCCATCGTGGCATCCACGGACTCCATCCTCAATCCGGTATCCATTTATTTGGAAAAGATACTCACGCCATATACCCACAAAACCAAATCCTTTATCCTTGACACAAGCGACTTCCTCAGAAAAATTCAGGACATCAACATAGTTCCAACTAATAGCATCTTGTGTACCTTAGATGTCAACAGTTTATATACATCAATCACACACGACACAGGGATAGAGGCGGTCTCCCTAACTTTATCTGAGGCGGGAGTGGACACACGTTCACAAGATCTTTGTCTTGAGTTACTCAACTTGGTACTCAGAGAAAATTATTTTCTCTTTGAGGATGACTTCTATGTTCAAATATGCGGAACCGCCATGGGTTCAAATGTAGCGCCCGCATATGCAAACCTTTATATGGATCGCTTTGAAAGAGACTTCATCTATCCCGATACACGATTCCAGCAGTATGCTCTTCTATGGTATCGTTACATAGATGACATTTTCTGCATCTGGCAAGGCGACCATACTTCCCTAAATGCTTTCTTTAACACTATAAATGAAATCCGACCAGAGCTCAAATTTTCTATTTCACATCACACAGATGTCATCACATTTTTGGACACGAAAGTTTGTAAGGATGTCGATGGTTCCCTTACCACTGATATCTATACCAAACCTACAGATAGGAATAACCTCCTACAATACAGCAGTTGTCACCCAAAATCTACCAGAAACAGTCTTCCGAGATCCCAATTTAAGAGAGTTTCCAGAATTGTGTCAAACCCCACCGTTAGACAATCCAGACTACACGAAATGTCCAAAAAGTTTGAAGACAGAGAATATCCAGGTACACTCCTGAAGACAGAGATGACCAAAGTTTTATCTGAAATAGATCCCACACCAACTTCGCTGCCAAAACCATCTAGGTTACCCTTCGTCCACGGCCACCATCCATCTATGCAGAGGGTTCACAATTTAATCCACAAACAATGGCCCCTTCTTTCGAAAGCATATCCCGGTATAGCGATCTTCAAAAATCCCCCTTTGATGTGCTTACGCAGACCACCAAATATAAAGGACAGACTTGTTAGGGCCGATGTGGGATCTTCAAAACAAACTGTAACCCGTACACTTAGTGGCCAGACGAGGAGGGGCACATTTCCTTGTTTGAATTGCACATGTTGCTCTAACATAATCAAAGGGAGTGAAGTGGTCCATCCTCGTACGGGGAAATCATACCCTATCAGGGAATATCATACCTGCGAATCAAACTATGTTGTATATATCATCAAATGCCCATGTGGCCTACTGTATGTGGGCGAGACCATTCAGGCAATCAGGGATCGAATCACAAGCCATAAATCTACGATTAGATGCGAAAAAACCTGGTTGCCCCTGCCGGCTCATTTCAAAGAGGCCCGACACAACATATCCCAACTACGATTCCAGGTCCTTGAAAAGGTTCGTAGACCGAGACGGGGTGGTAATCATATCCAGCTGTTGAAACAGCGTGAAACGTACTGGATCTATACGTTGGATACACTCAGCCCGAGAGGCCTCAACCGTGAAATTGACTGGCTAACATAATGCATTTTTTTCCCCCTAGACCCACTGAATAGTCGCACGCAACCACTCGGCAATCCTCTTTGTGGAGTTGGTAAGATTCCCCACTTTAGTGCAGATTTTGTCTAAGTTTCCTTCCGTTTTCTTACTTTTTCCTCTAAGTTTCCTTTATAATTTCTTTTTGTGTCTATGGTTTGGACTCCTACTCATATATAGTTGTGTCATGTAGTATCACCACAGAGACTTTGCGTTTCTTTGTTTTTTGACATTTTGCCTGCATTTCCTGGTATGCCATATCCTTGTATGAATGTGCATTTCAAGATATATGCATTAGGTTAATTTCTGGTTACTCCTTACACACCAGATCACTGTAAGTAGGGGTAACAGCTCCAACATCAGTTTATTTTCTCATTACGTTTGTTTCCCCATACATCAATATATCTTACCATCCTATACACTCTTGATTCTTCCTCCAGACCTATAGGACATTATTACACTCATATCCTACGTAGTTATCACACCTAACCAGATATACACATTATAGGGCATCAGGTCATTTCATCTGACCACCGCAGATTACGCTCTCCCTACTCCCTTGGTCTATTAGAACGCCATCACAGATGCGCACACGCCGGCATCCACAGCACCCTGTGCGAGTCGGTACGCTTTCCCATTTGCGCACGCGCCGGCGTCTGGTGCACTTCCGCTATCCCATTTGCGCACGCGCCGGCTCTCACGGCGCTCCCGAGGCTCCTCCGTCCCACCATTCCATATGCGCACGCGCCGGCGTCTGGTGCACTTCCGGCCACAAGCCCCAGCAGCGCTCTATATTTGAGCGCTTATCTTATGCAGGACGCATTCCCTCACTACGCCGGCCACTAGCTTGGACACGGATGTGTCAGCACCGGCTGGTTCCTTGGGATCCCTGACGCCTACGCCAGCACCTTAATAGACACGGCTGTGTCACTGCCTAAACGCTAATCTTAGAGGGCAATTTCCACCTGGGATCTCCCACCCCTGCTCCTGACACCGCTGTATCAGCTGTGCACCACTACGCCTAACCGGACGTATGTTTCTACTACCAGATAAGTATTCCCATTTCTTTTTAGTCCTCTAACTTGTTATCTAATGCCACATATCTTTTATTCTCAGCTAGTGCCACACATACGGGCATCTTACCCTATGGAGCTCTTATCATATTAGCCTACTCTCGGACTACACACTGTAGCCTATATATCCACAGGTCAGGTGCCTTTCCTTTTTTATAAGCTATAGCAGCATATCACTACTAGGACGTATCCTCATTATTATATTCTCCTATAGGCTCCTGGCACCCGACTGGAATATCCATTTACTTTATTTGTTCCAAAAGACATTGTCCAGCCCTGAATACACGGATATCTATGATAATTACAGGGTACGTTTATGCTCTCTTCCATATTCCCCCACACTCTATACCAGATCCATAATGTACTACCAGACTCACATTTACTTATATACTTTTTACCCTCCATTCCCACTAGGACTTAACCTCTTATCAGTACCACATTTGCGACACCCTGAACTGAGACTTACTCTGCATACTAGGTGGGCCACCCTCATTTGCCGTGTCACCTTTTCATAGCATGTCTATAGCATGATTTATCTAGATATACTATAGTTCCTCAGGCCATTGTCTGGCCCTCTAGACTATTTTCTTAATTATCCATAATGTAGTTGTATGCACTATTACATGTGGGCATATCCTTGTCATTATATAAACAACCCCCCCCCCCCTTTTTCCGATCTTCTTGTTTATATACACCCCTTGGTGCATCATTTTTTACTCCCCTTTCTTTAGTATACTTCGTTACATGGTCTCACAGAGTCATCACTCTGTACATGATTATCATCTAAACCTCGAGTTGTATATCTTGTATATATTGTACAGTACATATCTTTATTGTGATTTTGTATATACTATATTGTAAATAGTTGTATCTCTATGTTTTTTGCAGCGACGTTGTGACCAAGGCTATGTATTGGCCGAAACGTCAAAATTTACCAGTCGCTTTATCTTGAAATCACTATAAATAAACTTTCACTTTCAAGCATATCCTTCTTTGAACGTGTGCAGTGATCTCTATACTTCGTGGAAGGTTCTACTGGATTGGTATGAGAAAAACCATCGAAAAGTGGTGCTGAGAGTTTGGCCCATGTAGCTTATGCAGAAAGGGCCGTGACAGAGGGCTCTCCTACAACCCATAGTTACCAAACAACCACTTGAATTGGTCACGCTAGATCATGTGAAGCTAACACCAAGCTGATTCGGCTATGTCTACGCTCTGACCATTGTAGACCACTACTCCAGATTCCTGGTAGTTGTACCTGTCAAGGATTTGACGGCAAGAACAGCAGCCAAGGCTTTTAAACGGTATTTTTGCAGACCACACGGATACCCAGTGAAGGTCCATACTGATCAAGGTCCAGCCTTTGAAGCGGAAGTGTTTCAGGAGTTCTGCAACCTGTATGGATGCAAAAAGATCAGAACGACTCCGTATCACCCGCAAACCAACGGAATGTGTGAGAAGATGAACCAAGTAGTGATTGACCTACTGAAAACCTTACCTATACAGGAAAGGAACTTATGGCCAGAAAAGTTGCCAGAGTTGGTAGACTTGTACAACCACATTCCAGTGAATTCCACCAACTGTACTCCAGCATACCTGATGAGAGGAAGATCCAGCAAACTACCTGTTGATCTAGACATGGGAGTCCTCACCCCAGAAAATCCATCATCTGATGAAGATTGGGATACAGAAAGACAGCAAAAGTATCGTCAAGTACAAGCGTGTGTTGAAAGAAGTCTATCTCAAGCCAGACAAAAACAAGAGAGAGAATACAACCAACGTGCTCCTGCAATTCCCTTGTCACCAGGTGAACAAGTGTTAAAGCATAAAATAAGAATGAACAAACTTGATGATCAGTGGGATGCAGAAGCATATACCATCTTGCCATCCAACTTTTACAATACTAAAGTGTGTCTCATCAGCAAAGATGGAGGAGAAACTTCAACGGCAGTATCCAGAGACCATCTCAAGAAATGCCCTGACAAATTGAAGAACAGAGAAACAGACCCAGGGACATCTCCACCTATGGAAGAGAAGATGATACACCCTTTTCTTGGAGATTTTCCCCAGTCTTGGACTCAAATAAATCAGGCCATTGTGATACCTGTCTTGACTTTTTCCCAGCTGGGAACACCAGAACAAAATGCGACTCAGAACCATCCAGAGCCTGAAGAGACGCTGCACCAACAGGTTCAAGCAGCAATTGTCACCCCAGCAGTGGAACCAGAGACTCCACCCTCTGCTGTCGGTGAAACTGTTAGACCCATGGTGAATCTGAGACCACGCAGACGCTTACCTAGTATACCTACACATAGTACATGCACTAGTGGGTACGCTACAATAGACACAGTAGATCAGGAACCACGCAGGTCTACACGTAGTTCCAAAGGCCAAATTCCAGCCAGGTACAAAGATTAAAAATGTTAATAACTGCTGTTATATGTTTGAATTGCTTGCTTATGTTTGTTACAGGTTTAAAAATGGACATTGCGGTAATGGACAATGCTTACCCAAAGACTTTCTTTGTAAATAGTTTGGCACCTCCAAGGTGCACCCTGGTTCTGCCCACATTACCACATGGGTAGAGCCTTTCTTTGCTTCATCTGGATAAAGACAATGCAGATGCATTTTTAAAAACTGGTTGTTTACAACATTCAAGTATCCTCACCTCCCATAAAGGGAAGCCAAAGTTTTGTAATTATTCAAACGTTTTTAAAAAATTGCATTTCTTTTTGCTAATATATTGTTGTTTTCTTTTCCCAGTTCCGGAGTACTGGATTTCACAGGGGGGAGAGTGCAGAGCCCCAGGGTTCTGGTCATTGCAGTAATGTCATTCTTCCACCAGGGGGAGTGATGTTACGTCTGAAGGCAATAAAGGAGATCACTTTACCAGGTAAACAAAAAGCATACAACATGTTCACACTCCAGACCAGAAGGGGGAGCTCTAAGCCCGTTTTAGGTGAACTCCCCTATAAAACATCCTGATCTGGAGGGAAAAGGAGTTCAGAGTTCAGTTCCTGTCAGGAAGACAGAGGAAGAGGAGCTCTGTGGCATGAAGTGCTACAGCTCCTGGGAAGAGAACATATTGCCAAGAGTGTGCAGGAAAGCAGAGCACAGGAGAGGAATATCAGAGGGAGACCAGCCAGGAGCAGGCTGCTTCCCTCTGAGGCTCAGAAGCTGGTAGCCAGAACACCGAGGGAGTAAGGATCACTATGCTTTACTTCAAAGACTGGCAGGACAGTTAATTCTACGTTGGCTGCCCGACCTTTTACCCAGGAGGCACGGTGGCAACTTGTGGGGGCTGGGGCGTCTCTAGGGTCCCTGTAAAAAGCCTCAGGCCACCAGTCATACGGGTTTGTCCTATCCTATCCATCAGGGGGACAGAGAGAACGACATAACACCCATAACAGTTGTGAGGACCTCACTGAGAAGCTCAGCAGGGAGGGACTACAACACTCTGGCACTAGAGGAAGGCTACTGATTTCCACCTGGATAAGGGGACTCTGGATTTGCCTTCAGACCGGCCGGACTCTGCCTACCCTGTGGTCTGGTGCTCTGAACTGTGGATGCTGAAGCCTTCAGTAAAGGTAAAGAGACTTGTGTCCTCGTTCTTCACTGCGCCTCACACCATCCACCATCTTACACACTGGGAAGCCCTGGGGTTACACTTCACTCCCAGCTGACCCCTAAGCAGCGTCGGTCACCCTGACTGAATACCACAGGTGGCGTCACGAACATTTCCCCTTTAAAGACCTTCCCCCCATTTACAACAGAGAGACACGGACCGGGTCAGCCACCATGACATCCCCCTTGAGAACCGAAGGGCCCGGTACCGAGTACCCCGTCGCCCACGGGGGCGCTCCAGAGGCTTCACTCTTTCCTGTCTAGGCTTCCCATAGGGGTCGCAGTTCCATCTGACCCTTTCTCTGTCTCTGTCTCTGTGTCTTTCTGTCCTTCCCTTTCTCTGTGTCACTCTTTGTCTCTCTGTCACTGTCTCTTACTCTGGCTCTCTGTCCATCTCTGTCTCTTTCTATGTGTCATTTTTTTCTGTCCATCTCTGTCTCTATCTCTCTGTGTGTGTCTCGTCAGTTTTCTGCCTCAGCTGCCATCATTGGCCTTTTGTGTCCAGCCGCTCCCATCTTGTCATCATGAGGAAAGAGAAACTAAACCCAGAGGAGGAGACTGTTAGAGAATGTGGCTTCCTCCCCAAATATACAGAGCACAGAAGAGGCTGGGAGGGGAATGGCTGCAGAGGTAATCTGAAAGATGTCTGGTAAGAACCGAATGTCACATTTGTTTTCCCCAGTTCTGGGTGTCCTGGTCCTTTTTCTCCCAATTCTGGGTGTTGTATTCTTCTTTTCCCCAGGTTCTGAGTGTCCTTACTTACTAATTTTTCTCTGTTTTGGGTGACACATTCTTATTTTCCTTGGTTTTGGGTGTCCTGTTCTTATATCCTCCTGGTTCTGGGTGTCGTATTCTTCTTTTTTTTCCTGATTATAGGTGTCCTACTCCTTTTTATCGCAGTTCTGGGTGTCATGTTCATATTTTCCTCTGGCTTTGGGTGTCATATTCTATTTCCCCAGTTCTGGTTGTTCTACTCCTTTTTCTTCCAATTCTGGGTGTGATATTCTTTTTTACCATTGGTTCTGGGTGTCTCACTCTTCTTTTCCCTAGTTTCTGAGCGTCGTATTCTTTTTCCCTAGTTCTGGGAGTCCTATTAATTTGTCTCCCTGTTTTCGGTGTTGCATTCTTGTTTTTACCTCTCTTGGCTCCTTTTTCTCACAATTCTGGGTGTTGTGATCTTATTTTTCCCTGATTCTGGGTATCTCACTCTTCTTTTCCCCTGGTTTTAGATGTCGTATTCTTCTTTTTCCCTGATTCTTGGATTATATTTTTGTGCACCCCTGGTTCTGAGTCTCATATTCTTGTCTTTCCCTGGTTCTGGGTGTCATATTTTTTTCCTTGTTCTGGGTGTCATATTCTTCCTTTTTCCCTGAAACTGGGTGTCCTCCTTTAACTCCTGATTCTTGGTGTCGTATTCTTTTTCCCTGGTTCTGGATGTCTTACTAATTTTTCTCCTGGTTCTGGATGTTGTATTCTGTTTTTTCCCTGGTTCTGGGTGTCCTACTCTTTTCTCTTCTGGTTATTGGTGTCATATTATTTTTCCCCAGTTTTGGTTGTTGTACAGTATTCTTTTTTTCTTTCCTGGTTCTCGGTGTCCAAATCCTTTTTCTCCTGGCTCTGGATGTCGTATTCTTCTTTTTCTCTGGTTCTGGGTATCCTAGTACTTTTTCTCCTGGTTCTGGATGTCGTGTTCTTCTTTTTCCTGGTTATAGGTATCCTACTCCTTTTTCTCCCAGTTCTGGGTGTCGTATTCTTCTTTTGCCCTGGTTCTGGGTGTTGTAGTGCAGCAGGGTTGGTGCAGTGTGACAGATAGGCAGTAACCACAGGAAAGTTCACAGCAAACGTGTTTAATGTCCAAACAACTCACACACTGCACAGCACATGGTATTCTCTGGATTGCAGCCGGGGTGTCACAACAGTTCGTACACGAGGCCGGTTGCCGAGGGTGACTACACCACCATATTACGATATGGAGTCCCAGGCGTTCACTGCTCTTGGCTCTCTGTCATCTCACACAGGCTGGACGCTGCAGAGAGACCTGCTCTACTACTTGCAAACAAACACTGACACACCCAAACCCTTTACTGCGGGTTTTTTAACTGGAATCTGTGGCCATGGGCCACTTGTAAGACCCAGCTTGGAGAAAGCGGACCACCCCACTACCATCCTGTAGTCTGCTTCAAAAATAAAAGCCCTTAATGGGTTTTCTTGAACATTGCCTTGGCCAATTAGCTTGACCAGGTCCTCACTTACTTTTACTTTGCCATGTGACTCACAGGCATTCCAGCGGGTCAAATAGGACCTCCTCTGCATCCTGGGAGCTACATATCGACCCTTGCATATGATCCCCCTCACTGCCTCAGTGTCCTACTAATTTTTCTCTGTTTTAGGTGTCAGATTCTTCTTTTTCGCTGGTTTTGGGTGTCCTGTTCTTATTTTCTCCTGATTCTGGGTGTCATATGCTTCTTCTCCCTGGTTGTGTGTGCCGTACTCCTTTTTTCTCCTGGTTCTGGGTTTCATATTCTTTTTACACAATAACAGAAAAAAAAAGAAATCCAGCTCACCACAGTAATAGTCCCAGGAGGCTCGGAGCACGGAAACGCTGTGTCAAGGCGTGCAGAACCAGGAAAAGAAAAAGGAATTCCAGCTCAACGAAGCAGTGAAAAGTAAAAACTAAATACTTTATTCACATCATGTGAGAAGCAGAGGATAAAACATCAGCACAATATAGGTAAAAAACACTATCTACGCGTTTCAGGTGACGCAGCACCCTTAATCATGAAACGCGTAGATAGTGTTTTTTACCTATATTGTGCTGATGTTTTATCCTCTGCTTCTCACATGAAGTGAATAAAGTATTTAGTTTTTACTTTTCACTGCTTCGTTGAGCTGGAATTCCTTTTTCTTTTCTTCATATTCTTTTTCCCTGGTTCTGGATGTCTTACTAATCCTCCTGGTTTTGGATGTCCTATTCTTGTTTTTCCTGGTTATAGGTGTCCTACTACTTTTTCTTGAGGCTCTGGGTGTCATATTCTTATTTTTACCTGGTTATAGGTGTCATATTCTTTTTCCCCAGTTCTGGTTCTTCTATTCTTTTTTTCTCCCAATTCTGAGAGTCATATTCTTTTTTTTTCCCCCTGGTTCGTGGTCTCTCACTCTTCTTTCTTCCGTTTCTGAGGGTAATTTTTTTCTTTTTCTCTGGTTCTGAGAGTCCTACTTGTTTTTCTCCCTGTTTTGGGTGTTGCATTCTTCTTTTTTACCTGGTTCTGGGTGTTTAACTTCCTTTTCTCCTGGTTCTCGGTGTCATATTCTTTTTCCCCTAGTTCTGGGTGTCCCACTCTTTTTTTTCCCCTGGTTTTGGGTGTCATATTCTTTTTCTCCAGGTCTGGGTGTCATCCTACTTTTTCTCCTTGGTTTTGGGTGTCATATTGTACTTTTCCCCTATTCTGGGTGTCCTCCTTTTTCTTCCATTCTTGGTGCCATAGTCTTCTTTTCCCCTGTTTCTTGGGTTATATTTTTGTGCACCCCTGGTTCCGAGTCTCATATTCTTCTTTTTCCCTGGTTCTGGGTGTCATATTTTTTTTCCTTGTTCTGGGTGTCATATTCTTCCTTTTCCCTGGTACCGGGTGTCCTACCCCTTTGGCTATGTGCACACGTACAGGTTTTTTTGCGTTTTTTCGCGCTAAAAACGCTATAAAAACTCATTAAAAACGCATACATTATGCATTCTATCATTTAGAATGCATTCTGGATGTTTTGTGCACATGGATGCGTTTTTTTCCGCGAAAAAAAAACGCATTGCGGTAAAAAAATGAGCATGTTCATTATTTTTGCGGATTTTCTGCGTTTTTCCCGCAATTCTATGCATTTGGGAAAAAACGCACAAAAAACGCACAAAAAACTTGTCAAAATCGCGGTAAAATCGCGGTAAAAGCGCATGCGGATTTCTGGCAGAAATGTCCGGTTTTTGTCAGGAAAATTTCTGCAAGAAATCCTGACGTGTGCACATACCCTTATACTCCTCCTGCTTCTGGGTGTCGTATTCTTCTTTTTCCCTGGTTCTGGGTGTTTCACTCCTTTTTCTCCTGGTTCTGGGTGTTTTATTCTTCTTTTTCCTGATTATAGGTGTCCTATTCCTTATTCTCGCAGTTCCAGGTGTCACATTATTCTTTTTCCCTGGCTCTGGGTGTCCTGCTCTTTTCTCCTGGCTCTGGATGTTGTATTCTTCTTTTTCCTGGTTATAGGAATCGTAATCCTTTTTCTCCCTGTTGTGTTCTTCATTTGCCATGATTCTGGGTGTCTCACTCTCTTTTCTCCTTGTTTTGCTTGTCATATTCTTCTTTTTCCCTGTTTTTAGGTGTCATATTTTTCTTTTTTTTCCTCTAGTTTTGGGTGTCCTACTTCTTTTTCCCCTGTTCTATGTGTCATATTCTTGTTTTTGACTGGCTCTGGGTGTCCTACTCCTTTTTTCCTGGTTCTGGGTGCCATATTCTTTTTTTTTTCTTTCTTTCTTTCTTTTTTCCCCCCTGGTTCTGGGTATCCTCCTTCTTTTTTTTCCTGGTTCTGGGTGACATATTTGTTATTTTTCCCTGATTCTGGGTATCCTACTCCTTTTTCCCTGGTTCTGGGTATCCTACTTCTTTTTTTCCTGGATCTGGGTATCCTATTCTTCTTTTTCATTGGTTCTGGGTGTCACACTCTTCTTTTTGCCTGGTTCTGGGTGTCCTACTCCTTTTTTTCCTGGTTCTGGGTGACATATTCGTTTTTCCCCCTGGTTCTGGGTATCTTACTTCTTTTTCTCCTGGTTCTGGGTATCCTATTCTTCTTTTTCACTGGTTCTGGGTGTTGCACTCTTCTTTTTGCCTGGTTCTGGGTGTCCTACTCCTTTTTTTCCTGGTTCTGGGTGACATATTCGTTTTTCCCCCTGGTTCTGGGTATCCTACTTCTTTTTCTTCTGGTTCTGGGTATCCTATTCTTCTTTTCCACTGGTTCTGGGTGTCACACTCTTCTTTTTGCCTGGTTCTGGGTGTCCTACTCCTTTTTTTCCTGGTTCTGGGTGACTTATTCGTTTTCCCCCTGTTTCTGGGTATCCTACTTATTTTTCTCCTGGATCTGGGTATCCTATTCTTCTTTTTCATTGGTTCTGGGTGTCACACTCTTCTTTTTGCCTGGTTCTGGGTGTCCTACTCCTTTTTTTCCTGGTTCTGGGTGACACATTCGTTTTTCCCTCTGGTTCTGGGTATCCTACTTCTTTTTCTCCTGGTTCTGGGTATCCTATTCTTCTTTTTCACTGGTTCTGGGTGTCACACTCTTCTTTTTGCCTGGTTCTGGGTGTCCTACTCCTATTTTTCCTGGTTCTGGGTGACATATTCGTTTTCCCCCTGGTTCTGGGTATCCTACTTCTTTTTCTCCTGGTTCTGGGTATCCTATTCTTCTTTTTTACTGGTTCTGGGTGTAGTATTCTTCTCCTTGCCTGGTTCTAGGTGTCATACTATTTTTTTCCACAATTCTGGGTTTTGTACTAACGTGTTTTCTTGCTGACAGTCTCTCTCATCTTTTGTAAGGCGTGAAATTCGGTCACTAAAGTGTCCTGAGTGAAGGCGCCGCTGATCTCTAATATATAGTAAGTACAGAAGGAACCTAGAAGCGTTATACTGGGAGGTGGGCTTTGTATGTATAGTTGGTGCTTTACCTTTACGCCTCACCCCCTGTAACACTGTATGGACAGTTCTCTGCTGACTCTGGTATTCTGCCCTCAGGTTCCCCTGTGCCTTCTCTGCTGACCACTAGGCTGCCTGCACTCTGCACAGATGGCGGGTAAGTTCTGAACCAGAAAGCCATTGGCCGACCTCACAGTGATGACATCTGATGCTGTATGTAAATGAGGGGGAGGGGTCAATAGGTGTCCTCTGATCTTTACTGATGCTCCATACTCTTCCTAAGGGTCTGTTATGATACGGTGGTCTAGGAGCAACATGGAACGAGCTCTGAAGGAAGTGGTAACTGTACTGACCGCAGTCCCTAAGCTCAACACAACACTAGAAGTAGCCGTGGGATGCTCCTAACTCTCCCTAGGCACCTCGTCACAGCCTAAGAGCTAACTACCCCTAAAGATAGAAGCAGGAAAGCTATCTTGCCTCAGAGAAAATCCCCAAAGGATAGATTAGCCCCCCACAAATAATGACTGTGAGTGGAGAAGGAAAAGACATACACAGAATGAAACCAGGATGAGCACAGGAGGCCAGTCTAGCTAAATAGATAGGACAGGATGGAATACTGTGCGGTCAGTATAAAACACTACAAAAAATCCACGCAGAGTTTACAAAAATCTCCACACCTGACTAAAGGTGTGGAGGGTAAATATGCTTCCCAGAGCTTCCAGCAAGACAGAATTAATTCATACTGATAAGCTGGACAAACATAGAAAGCACAGAACAGATAAGTCCACAATCTATGGACAGAAAAGAGCAAGCAAAAACTTAGCTTTGCTGAACTGGTCAGGATAAAAGGGAAATCCAAAGAGATGTGAATCCAACCAGGAACCATTTACAAGTGGCACTGGCTGAAGGAAAGAGCCAGGCATAAATAACTGAGCAGAAAAGATGATCAGTGGAAGCAGCTGAAGACAGCTAAATCCAAGGAGCAGCCATACCACTAGAAACCACAAGAGGGAGCCCAAGAGCAGAACTCACAAAAGTGCCACTTACAACCACCGGAGGGAGCCCAAGAGCGGAGTTTACAACAGTACCCCCCCCCCCCTTGAGGAGGGGTCACCGAACCCTCACCAGAGCCCCCAGGCCGATCAGGATGAGACAAGTGAAAAGCACGAACCAAATCGGTGGCATGGACATCGGAGGCAACAACCCAAGAATTATCCTCCTAGCCATAACCCTTCCACTTGACAAGATACTGAAGCCTCCGCCTCGAAAAACGAGAATCCAAAATCTTCTAAACCTCATATTCCAACTCTCCCTCAACCAACAGCGGGCAGGAGGGTCAACCGAGGGAACAACGGGCACCACATATCTCCGCAACAAAGATCTATGGAAAACATTATAAATGGCAAAAGAGGCTGGAAAAGCCAAACGAAAAGACACCGGATTAATAATTTCAGAAATTTTATAAGGACCAATAAACCGAGGCTTAAACTTAGGGGAAGAAACCTTCATAGGAACATGACGAGAAGACAACCAAACCAAATCCCACACACGAAGCCGGGGACCAACACACCGACGGCGGTTAGCAAAACGTTGAGCCCTTTCCTGAGACAACGTCAAATTGTCCACCACATGAGTCCAAATCTGCTGCAGCCTGTCCACCACAGAATCAACACCAGGACAATCAGAAGGCTCAACCTGCCCAGAAGAAAAACGAGGATGAAAACCAAAATTACAAAAGAAAGGTGAAACCAAAGTAGCCGAACTAGCCCGATTATTAAGGGCAAACTCGGCCAATGGCAAGAAAGACACCCAATCATCCTGATCAGCAGACACAAAGCATCTTAAATAGGTCTCCAAGGTCTGATTAGTTCGCTCAGTTTGGCCATTAGTCTGAGGATGAAACGCCGAAGAAAAAGACAAATCAATGCCCATCCTAGCACAAAAGGCCCGCCAAAATCTAGAGACAAACTGAGAACCTCTGTCAGACACAATATTCTCCGGAATGCCATGCAAACGAACCACATGCTGAAAAAAGAATGGAACCAGATCTGAGGAGGAAGGCAACTTAGGCAAAGGTACCAGATGGACCATTTTAGAGAACCGGTCACAAACAACCCAGATAACAGACATCTTCTGGGAAACAGGAAGATCCGAAATAAAATCCATGGAAATATGCGTCTAGGGCCTCTCAGGGACCGGCAAAGGCAAAAGCAACCCACTAGCGCGGGAACAGCAAGGCTTGGCTCGGGCGCAAGTCCCACAGGACTGCACAAAAGCACGGACATCGCGCGACAAGGAAGGCCACCAAAAGGACCTAGCAACCAAATCTCTGGTACCAAAAATCCCAGGATGACCAGCCAACACTGAACAATGAACCTCAGAAATCACCTTACTTGTCCATCCATCAGGAACAAACAGCTTCCCCACAGGACAGCGGTCAGGCCTATCAGCCTGAAATTCCTGAAGCACCCGCCGCAAATCAGGGGAGATGGCAGAAAGAATCACCCCTTCCTTAAGAATGCCAACCGGCTCAAGGACTCCAGGAGAATCAGGCGAAAAACTCCTAGAGAGGGCATCAGCCTTAACATTCTTAAATCCCGGAAGATACGAGACCACAAAATCAAAACGGGAGAAAAACAGGGACCATCGAGCCTGTCTAGGATTCAGCCGCTTGGCCGACTCGAGGTAAATCAGATTCTTATGATCGGTCAGGACCACAACGCGGTGCTTAGCTTCCTCAAGCCAATGTCGCCACTCAAACGCCCACTTCATAGCCAACAACTCCCGATTGCCGACATCATAATTGCGTTCCGCAGGCGAAAACTTTCCGGAAAAAAAAAGCACACGGTTTCATGAAAGAACCATCAGACTCTCTCTGAGACAAAACGGCCCCTGCCCCAATCTCAGAAGCGTCGACCTCAACCTGAAAAAGAAGAGAAACGTCCGGCTGACGCAACACAGGGGCAGAAGTAAATCGGCTTTTAAGCTCCTGAAAGGCCTCAACAGCCTCAGAGGACCAATTCGTCACATCAACGCCTTTATTCGTCAAATCAGTAAGGGGCTTAACCTCACTGGAAAAGTTGGCAATGAAACGACGATAGAAATTAGCAAAGCCCAAAAATTTTTGAAGGCCCTTCACAGATGTGGGTTGGATCCAGTCATGAATAGCTTGGACCTTAACAGGATCCATTTCTATAGACGAGGGAGAAAAAATAAAACCCAAAAAAGAGACCTTCTGAACTCCGAATAGGCACTTAGACCCCTTCACAAACAAAGCATTATCACGAAGGATCTGGAACACCATCCTGACCTGCTTCACATGAGACTCCCAATCATCGGAAAAAATCAAAATATCATCCAAATATACGACCATGAATTTATCAAGATAATTGCGGAAAATATCATGCATGAAAGACTGGAACACAGATGGAGCATTAGAGAGCCCAAATGGCATCACAAGGTATTCAAAATGGCCTTCGGGCTTATTAAATGCAGTTTTCCATTCGTCACCCTGTTTAATACGAACAAGATTATATGCCCCTCGGAGGTCAATCTTAGTAAACCAACTAGCCCCCTTAATCTGAGCAAACAAATCAGTAAGCAAAGGCAAGGGGTATTGGAATTTGACCGTGATCTTATTAAGAAGACGATAATCAATACAGGGTCTCAAGGAGCCATCCTTCTTAGCAACAAAAAAGAAACCCGCTCCCAATGGTGACGAAGAGGGCCGAATATGCCCCTTCTCCAAAGACTCCTTAACATAACTCCGCATGGCGGCATGTTCTGGCACAGACAGATTGAAAAGTCGGCCCTTAGGGAACTTGCAACCAGGAATCAAGTTAATAGCACAATCACAGTCCCTGTGCGGTGGAAGGGAACTGGACTTGGGCTCATCAAATACATCCTGGAAATCCGACAAAAACTCAGGGACCTCAGAAGAGGGGGAAGAGGAAATTGACATCAAAGGAACGTCACTATGTACCCCTTGACAACCCCAACTAGTCACCGACATAGTTTTCCAATCTAGCACCGGATTATGTTCCTGTAACCATGGAAAACCCAGTACAACAACATCATGCAGGTTATGCAACACCAGAAAACGGCAATCTTCCTGATGTGCTGGAGCCATGTACATAGTCATCTGCGTCCAGTACTGAGGTTTATCCTTGGCCAAGGGTGTAGCATCAATACCCCTCAAAGGAATAGGGCTCTGCAAAGGCTGCAAGGAAAAACCACAGCGCCTGGCGAATTCTAAGTCCATTAAGTTCAGGGCAGCGCCTGAATCCACAAATGCCATGACAGAAAAGGACAACAATGAGCAAATCAGGGTCACAGATAAGAGAAATTTAGGCTGTATAGTACTAATGGTAACAGACCTAGCAACTCTCTTAGTACGCTTATGGTAATCAGAGATAACATGAGCAGAATCACCACAGTAAAAACACAGCCTATTCTGACGTCTGAATTCCTGCCGTTCTGTTCTAGTCAAAATCCTATCACATTGCATAGGTTCAGGACTCTGCTCAGAGGACACTGCCATATGGTGCACAGCTTTGCACTCGCGCAGACGCTGATCAATCTGAATGGCTAGAGACATAGATTCGTTCAAACCGGCAGGCGTAGGAAAGCCCACCATAACATCTTTAAGGGCTTCAGAAAGACCTTTTCTGAAAATAGCAGCCAGAGCCTCCTCATTCCATTTAGTGGGCACAGACCATTTTCTAAATTTCTGGCAGTATAATTCTGCCGCTTCCTGACCTTGACAGAAGGTCAACAGGGTTTTTTCTGCATGATCCACAGAATTAGGTTCGTCATACAATAATCCGAGCGCTTGAAAAAATGCGTCTACATTCAATAATGCCGGATCCTCTGTTTCAAGAGAAAAAGCCCAGTCTTGAGGGTCACCACGCAGCAAGGATATGATGATTTTTACTTGCTGAATGGGATCACCGGAAGAACGGGGTTTCAAAGCAAAAAACAATTTGCAGTTATTTTTAAAGTTCAAAAACTTGGATCTGTCCCCAAAATACAAATCAGGAGTAGGAATTCTAGGCTCTAAAGCCGGAGTCTGGACAACATAGTCCTGGATACTCTGTACTCTTGCAGCAAGTTGATCCACACGAGAAAACAAACCCTGAACTTCCATGCCAAAGCATATATCCTGAACCACCCAGATATCAAGAGGAAAAAAGAGACAAACCAGAGCACAGAAAAAAAAATGGTTCAGAACTTTCTTTTCCTTCTTTTGAGATGCATTTAATTCATTTTTGGCCACTTGTACTGTTATGATACGGTGGTCTAGGAGCAACATGGAACGAGCTCTGAAGAGAGTGGTAACTGTACTGACCGCAGTCCCTAAGCTCAACACAACACTAGAAGTAGCCGTGGGATGCTCCTAACTCTCCCTAGGCACCTCGTCACAGTCTAAGAGCTAACTACCCCTAAAGATAGAAGCAGGAAAGCTATCTTGCCTCAGAGAAAATCCCCAAAGGATAGATTAGCCCCCCACAAATAATGACTGTGAGTGGAGAGGGAAAAGACATACACAGAATGAAACCAGGATGAGCACAGGAGGCCAGTCTAGCTAAATAGATAGGACAGGATGGAATACTGTGCGGTCAGTATAAAACACTACAAAAATCCACGCAGAGTTTACAAAAATCTCCACACCTGACTAAAGGTGTGAAGGGTAAATCTGCTTCCCAGAGCTTCCAGCAAGACAGAATTAATTCATACTGATAAGCTGGACAAATATAGAAAGCACAGAACGGATAAGTCCACAATCTATGGACAGAAAAGAGCAAGCAAAAACTTAGCTTTGCTGAACTGGTCAGGATAACAGGGAAATCCAAAGAGATGTGAATCCAACCAGGAACCATTTACAAGTGGCACTGGCTGAAGGAAAGAGCCAGGCATAAATAGCCGAGCAGAAAAGACGATCAATGGAAGCAGCTGAAGACAGCTAAATCCAAGGAGCAGCCATACCACTAGAAACCACAAGAGGGAGCCCAAGAGCAGAACTCACAAAAGTGCCACTTACAACCACCGGAGGGAGCCCAAGAGCGGAATTCACAACAGGGTCAATGCACACAATGCGCTGTTGACCTATTCTTTTCTACAGGTTTTTACGTATGGAAACAATGCGGCGGAATACAGACCCGGCAAGGCGCATATGTTTTGTGAAATCTCATGCACACATTGCACTTTTAACCCCTTAATGGTCGCTGATTCTCCATTTACATTGGGTATTAACAGGCCTTAGTCTACAGCGCTGTCTTCTTGTGTTGTGCTAGTACAAGATCACTGTGTTAAAGGGAACCTGTCAGGTGATTCATGCTGCCCAGACGTCAGGCAGCATGAATCAGAGCTCGGCTGCACGATTGCAGCCAGGCATATTGGTCTTTGGACCGCTCTGGTGTTTAGGTGAAAATATACTTTGAAAATCTTCCCAGCACTGCTGTAGTTGATTGACAGTTCTCAATCGATGTACATGTGAGGGATCTGCAGAGCATCTTTGCAGAGCGAGCTGTCAATGTGCTGGGTGTGGTTACAGCGGCCACACGCAATGCTGTGATCTGTGGCTGTAGCCACTCTGTGTGCGCCTTTATGACTGAAAATCCGTGGCTCCTGGGAGGAATAAAGTTCATTTTCACCTGATAGCCGGGCTTTCAGTAAGGCAGCCAGACAGTATCGTAACGTCATTAACCTGCAGATTAAACCTATATCTGTAGGTTAATAGCATTTGAGGACATGACAGGTTCCCTTTAAATACCGGTCAGTAACCCTTTGATTGTCCTTTAGTCTATACACTCAGTTTCTCTCTTCTTCCTTTAACTTACAAGATGAAGCCTCTGAGTGAGTGGACCGAGCAGCACGTCTCGCACTGGCTCCAGTCCATACCCATAAACCAGAAGTATGTTGACAAGCTCTACGAGGAGGAAGTCTCAGGGCCGGTGCTCAATGAAATAGACGAGCAGTTCTTAATAAGTGCTGGAATGAAACATGGTCCCATAAAACTGCTGCTAAATAGGAGGGATGAGTTGCTCACCAAGGAAGGGGGAGCAAAAAACACCACGAAGATCTGAGAAGGACAAGAAATATGTAGAAATTCCACAGGAAATGGGAGCATCAGGACACTCACGTGAGGTCTTTTCCCAACCAGAGGAAGTCCAGACCCCTGTAAAGTCAGATTTTGTGAATTCTCCACAGAAACTTCCCAAAGATGAGATGCAAAGCTCAAAGAAGACTCAAAATGGCATCAATCCAGACGACAGCGCCCCCCAGCCTCAGCTCTCATCCTCTGTGTCTCCTGCTAATTTCCGCCCATTCAATAAAGAAGTTGGAAACTTTAAATATGTGAAGGGCCATGTACTTCCTCCAGAATCTGGAGTAGAAGACATGATCACACCCTGTCATGAGTACAAGTCACTCATTACTGCCTCTAAGCTGGACCGCACCAGACTTCAGGCGAAATTTGCCTCAGAGGTGATCAGATTCGCTTGTGCTTGTATGAACGTGAGTGAATGAAAAAGGGTGCCGGCGCACAACCAATCTGTAAATAGTTGATGAGGGGTGCAGAGAGATGGTAAAATAACATACCCACTGAAAGAAGAAAAAAGCACCACTCTATATAGTACCGCACACCACTCATAGGTATATATATATATAAAAAGGAAAACTTTATTGATGCAATAACATTAAAAACATTATAAAAACATCCCCACAAAAACCCGAGAGATCCTGCCGAAAATATCACTAGTCAAGACGTTCATAACATAAACATATGAATATATACGACACAATATAATGCCAAAATAACCTGTACACATTACCATGGTTATAATATAGATACAACTAAATTCTCCCCGCGGGGGTAGCCCATGACAACAGCAATGAACCCTCATATAATGTGTACTAACTGGCTACACTCACCAATGCCTGGGGGTAAAAAAAGGGCCCCTATATGCCAAAGAAATCAATAGCGATGTAATACACACCAGGCTCCCTGCATGGGAAATATAGTGAAATGGGCAGAAAATGATAAGGCTCAAACAAACCTATGGTCAGGCATGGATAGAAGACCCAATAGCAGAAGAATGGACTGCTCACATGGCCCTGGAGAAAGACCGGCACCAAACGGCCTATGCCAGATGAAAAAGATCCAGTCCACAAATGGGCACACACACGGGGAAAGAAAAAAGGACGGCAAGGATCAGCGTGGGGATAAACCCTACGCGTGTCGCCGTTACCAGGACGGCTTCATCAGGGGAAAGTACTTTCAGGGGTACTTTCCCCTGATGAAGCCGTCCTGGTAACGGCGACACGCGTAGGGTTTATCCCCACACTGATCCTTGCCGTCCTTTTTTCTTTCCCCGTGTGTGTGCCCATTTGTGGACTGGATCTTTTTCATCTGGCATAGGCCGTTTGGTGCCGGTCTTTCTCCAGGGCCATGTGAGCAGTCCATTCTTCTGCTATTGGGTCTTCTATCCATGCCTGACCATAGGTTTGTTTGAGCCTTATCATTTTCTGCCCATTTCACTATATTTCCCATGCAGGGAGCCTGGTGTGTATTACATCGCTATTGATTTCTTTGGCATATAGGGGCCCTTTTTTTACCCCCAGGCATTGGTGAGTGTAGCCAGTTAGTACACATTATATGAGGGTTCATTGCTGTTGTCATGGGCTACCCCCGCGGGGAGAATTTAGTTGTATCTATATTATAACCATGGTAATGTGTACAGGTTATTTTGGCATTATATTGTGTCGTATATATTCATATGTTTATGTTATGAACGTCTTGACTAGTGATATTTTCGGCAGGATCTCTCGGGTTTTTGTGGGGATGTTTTTATAATGTTTTTAATGTTATTGCATCAATAAAGTTTTCCTTTTTATATATATATATACCTATGAGTGGTGTGCGGTACTATATAGAGTGGTGCTTTTTTCTTCTTTCAGTGTGTATGAACGTGAGGACTAATGGTACAATACATTTTGGAGTGATGGACCACGAAGAAGACAAACGCAGTATACATGGACAGATAATGGGAATCACGGTGAAGGAGCAAGACATGTACGTCGACGCACTGGATTATATTGAGAGGTGTCTTAATAAAGGAGAACACGAAGCAGCCAGAGCGTGTATTTGCACCCCTAAATTTATCGAAGTTGTAGATAAAGATTGTAAAGATCAGCGCTTTGTGGTCGAGGTGGATGTGGTGCCTGACTCGGGTTCTGTGAAGGGACGAGTTTTCCAAGCAAGTTTACCAAAGTTCAATGAAAAGAGCAACAAAGTAAGTTTAGAGAAGAAAAGCTATTACCGCAGAATTGGTGCAAAATCTGTGCCAGTCCCCGAGGATGATATGGTGCAGTTTATCCAAGGGCTGCAGGAAGTGGATGCAAGAAGAGAAAAGGCAGAAACCATACCGCTGTGTGACACTACAACCCTGGAAGACATCACCAAGAAAATAGACCTCCTTACTGGAGGCAAAGAATACATGGATGACACCATCTGGTATATACTGGTCACCAACAAGTGGGAACCGATTTCCCTGGCAAATCTCAATTTCCTCACGCGCCTAAAGATTTTCTGTGTATTTGACTTTGATGCCAACTCTGATGAGTCTGGACTGTGCTCCACATACAAGGAACACCATGCCCCCAACATCCATTCCCTGACAGATTATGCCAGTGACAGTAGGATGAGCCTAAGTGATCTGAGAAAGTCTCTTGGACTCTTCGATCAAACCAGTTGGATATTCTGTAATGGCCGAAGCAATTTCCGAGGTGGTGACGTGCCTTGTGATGAAAATACCTGGATCAAGAATAAGAAAAAGCATCTGCTGAAGGCACTGTCACTAATCTGTGATGAGCTTTTCCCAAGAGGAACCTATGTTGTGGTGTTTTTACTGATGTCACCAGTGGAGAAGCCCATTGTGGAAATTTTCCACAGCTTCTATGCCCTGATGAGCGGGATGGAAGACATCATTTGTATTGCAGAAAACAAGGAATATTACAAGGAATGGGCCAGCCTTGCCAAGGCATCATGTAGCCTGGAGACACTGGAGCAGAGGAGCATTGTTGGGGTACAGTTGAGTCACATTAATGCTACAGTCCAGAGCACTTCCCCATTGGGAACTCTTATAGAAATCTGCCGGTGTCATCCAAAGGTGTCTGTGTTCTTAACACACCAGATGAAGAGAAAATGCACTCGCTGGAAATCCTGTGCGTGAATGAATGCGGTGATAAAAATCTTCATCTTCTGGCCAAGAAGGAGGTGAGAGATCTGGAAGGGATGTTCTATCGAGGAGGCAAAATCAGCTGGAAACATCTCTGGCTTGCAGAACAGAAAATGTGTGGAGATTTTATTGAGCGTGATGCATGTAACAAAGTCCAGAATATTCTACACGGGATTCAGTATGAAAAAACTGTCCAGCTGCCAGTCGCAAGGATAAAAATTTTCCACCATCCTGGGAGTGGAGGGAGTACAGTTGCGCGGCAGGTCATGTGGAAGAACAGGAATGTTTTAAGATGTGCTATCGTCAGTTCATCTTGCCTTGTTTCCATAGTTAGTCAGCACGCTGTGAAGCTCAGGGAGTATGAAGGGAACGACCCCAACTTATGCCTGCCTGTCCTGTTGCTGGTGGAAGATTGCGAAGAAGACTACCTGGATGACCTGAGACACGAGTTGATGGAAGCCATGGCGGTAAAGAAAATTGTTTATTCCAAGCCTTGTTTCATTCTCATGAGCTGCAAGCGATCAAATGTCACAGAAGATTTTTTTAAAGCGTCTGCATCTGACACGGTTGTCATCACTCATAAGCTCAGCCAGAAGGAAAAGCAGGAGTTCTCTACAAAAGTGACAGAGCTGGAGAAAAAATTTCCCAAAGAAGAGTTCATAATCACCTTTGTTCTCATGAGTCGTGAGTTTGATGAACAATATGTGAAGGATTTTGTGCAGAACGTTCTTCGAGGAATTGATCACGCATCTGACATCACTCGGCTCCTGAGATACGTTGCGCTGCTCAATTGCTATGTCCAGAATTCCTACATTTCTGTTTCACATTGTGAGGCTTTCCTCGGCCTTGGAGTCATGACCAAAGATCAGCACAATACAATACGACAATGTAATTTTAAGAGCTACCTCTTTAGAAGTGAGCAGGCACGGATCCTGTTCATTGAGCTGAGGGAGAAGAATTCTTGTATCAGCTCCATCCACATCATACATCCTCTGATCGCTAAGGAAGTGTTAAATCAGCTGTCACAAAACCGTCCTCAAAGTGACATAGTCAATGATCTCCTTGATGAGAAAGTTCTACTTCAACACAGATTTGGTCGAGATGACTTTATAAAGTTTATTAGAGACTTATTTTTAATGCGCGACCGAAAGAGCCGAGGTGACAAAGTGGATACACTCTTCTCGCCCATGATTGAACATGTATGTGAAGTGGAACACAATCCTGAGAAGGCAATCAAGCTCCTGCAAACCGCATACAAGCAATTTGACAAGGATGCCTTCTTTGCTCAGCAGCTGGCCCGCTTGCATTACATGCATGAGAAGTTTGAGGAGGCTAAAAGCTGGGCAGAGACGGCCAGGCATCAACTGCCAGGTAATTCCTTCATACTACACACAGAAGGTCAGGTGTACAAGAGGTGGTTCAATTTGCTACTCAACCGGAAGAAAAATGACCTTACTCCAGAGGATGTGATAAAATTAATAGAACTTAGTCTTACTTCCATGGAGTGTTTCAGTAGCAGAAAATGCAGCAAAAAATGAGAGGGACAGTATGAATGACTCTGCGTTTTTCGGAGAAGTTGATGTCGGCTGCCAATTATTACAGATGCTTTCATCACAGCTTGTGTTCTCCAAGAACAGAGAGAAAGAGAACATGGAACTTCTGAAATACCTTTTGACAGATTATATACCGGAGGAGATTGAGAAGCCGTGGTTTGAATATCACAGTCGCCTAAAGGGACTTTAACAAAATATCTACAATGCGTTGGAGTGGATAGTGGATAATGTGGGTTACTTACAGTTAGATAACATTGAAGATGGAGTACAGCTGAACAACACAGCAGGTGATGTGGATTACTTCCAGTTAGAGAAAATGGAAGATAGAGACCAGCTGAAGAAGACAGAACAAGTCAACAATCCTAGAAAGTGGCTGCTAAGGAAGACTAAGGTTTTCACTAAGTTCTTTAGCTCTGAGTTTTTCCTGGAGAACACAGAAGCCGGTGTTAATAGTCAGCTGGTCCGCAAGATGAGCATTTATAGGCTGGGAGGAGGAAGTGTGGCCACAATTCTGTCAATATTGTCCGAATCAAAAGCTCAGAGACCTACTGAAAAGCTGGAGAATATAATCGCGCTGTACCCAGAAGACATCACTCGGCAGGGGCTGGGTGACACTGATCTGGCCAATTACATGATGTCCCACATAGCGCTGGGATGTGTATGTCCGGGATCTGCCAAATTGTTATCATTGCAGGAGTTCCGCAAACTCGGTAAGAGGTTTCTTCACACTAAAAAGACCTTCCAGCCGAGCGCCTACCTCCTCACCTTCCTGCTCTACTGGCCAGATGGCAAAGTCGACGATAAACCAGACACCAATAAAGACAACATACTGGCCAATGCTCTGCAGATGGCACGAGAATTGCATGAGAGAAAAATCAAAAATGTCCCAGTAAGGAAGAAAAGAACCAATGTGCTCTTCTTTCTGGGTAAGGGATATGGCCTTCAAAAGATCATTCATCGGAGCTCCATCGAGAAGTACATTGCAGGTCCACTGAATGAAAAGCGCATGAAGTGGGACAATGATGACCTGATGAAGTCTGATAGTGTGCATCGCCTGCTGACTAATGTCCCCGGCTGGACCGAGAATGGAAGGTTGTATGCAGAAGGACATTGCAAGAAGAGCAAAATTGAGATCCTGCCATTAAACGGCCCATCAGTGCCGCATGGCAATGAGAACGTCACCTTCTTTCTGGGGTTCACATTCATTGGCTTTGTAGCTTATAACATAAAGTTGCAAAGTGACACCAATTCCTGAGCTGGGGCCACAATATCATGAGGTTATGGAGGAGTGGATCTCTCCTTACCAGACAGGAATGTAATTGTCCTCATCCTCTATAATGGTGGAGGTTCTCCCCTTTATTTCTGTGAATGACCGCCCATCTGGGAGTGATACCCCTGTGTATAACGAATTACATTATATACTTGTAATAAAAGCAGATCTGCACCAAAGGGGCAGGAATAAAGTATTGTGATTAAAACAAACACGAGGACAATTCATCAAACAGATTGTGCCAAAATTCTGGTCTAAATCTGTTTCAAAGATTACAGTCAAATAAATTATAAATGCAAAAAGATCACAATTGTAGGTGGTACAGCATAGATAAATTAAAATGACCACAGAAACGGTGGATATAATAAATGCGCAATCTGATATATAACAAAGATCTGGCAAGAGTTGCTAGTATGAACATATTACGCACTGGGTACAAGTATGGAAACATTATGAGTAAAGTAGTCATGTTGGAACTCCCTTAAGAAAGAAATGGCCAATCAAAAAGATGTAACTGTATAAAAACTCGCCGCTTACCAGATTGTTTATCTGGGTCCTTTTGGAGGGAGGGGGTGGGGGATACAGGACTCTGGAGGGAGGAGGGGGTGGATACAGGACTCTGGAGGGAGGAGGAGGGGGATACAGGACTCTGGAGGGAGGAGGAGGGGGATACAGGACTCTGGAGGGAGGAGGAGGGGGATACAGGACTCTGGAGGGAGGAGGAGGGGGATACAGGACTCTGGAGGGAGGAGGCGGATACAGGAGTCTGGAGGGAGGAGGGGGATACAGAATTCTGAAGGGAGGAGGCGGATACAGGACTCTGGAGGGAGGAGGCGGATACAGGACTCTGGAGAGAGGAGGCGGATACAGGACTCTGGAGGGAGGAGGCGGATACAGGACTCTAGAGAGAGGAGGAGGCGATACAAGACTCTAGAGGGAGGAGGAGGCGGCGATAAAGGACTCTGGAGGGAGGAGGCGATACAGGACTCTGGAGGGAGGAGGAGGCGGATACAGGACTCTGGAGGGAGGAAGAGGGGGATACAGGACTCTGGAGGGAGGAAGAGGGGGATACAGGACTCTGGAGGGAGGAGGCGGATACAGGAGTCTGGAGGGAGGAGGCAGATACAGGACTCTGGAGGGAGGAGGCGGATACAGGACTCTGGAGGGAGGAGGCGGATACAGAATTCTGAAGGGAGGAGGCGGATACAGGACTCTGGAGGGAGGAAGAGGGGGATACAGGACTCTGGAGGGAGGAAGAGGGGGATACAGGACTCTGGAGGGAGGAGGGGGATACAGGACTCTGGAGGGAGGAGGCAGATACAGGACTCTGGAGGGAGGAGGCGGATACAGGACTCTGGAGGGAGGAGGCGGATACAGAATTCTGAAGGGAGGAGGCGGATACAGGACTCTGGAGGGAGGAGGCGGATACAGGACTCTGGAGAGAGGAGGCAGATACAGGACTCTGGAGGGAGGAGGTGGATACAGGACTCTAGAGAGAGGAGGAGGCGATACAGGACTCTAGAGGGAGGAGGAGGCGGCGATAAAGGACTCTGGAGGGAGGAGGCGATACAGGACTCTGGAGGGAGGAGGCAATACAGGACTCTGGAGGGAGGAGGAGGCGGATACAGGACTCTGGAGGGAGGAAGAGGGGGATACAGGACTCTGGAGGGAGGAAGAGGGGGATACAGGACTCTGGAGGGAGGAAGAGGGGGATACAGGACTCTGGAGGGAGGAGGAGGATACAGGACTCTGGAGGGAGGAGGCAGATACAGGACTCTGGAGGGAGGCGGATACAGGATTCTGAAGGGAGGAGGCGGATACAGGACTCTGGAGGGAGGAGGCGATACAGGACTTTGGAGGGAGGAGGAGGACCCAGGATGAAACTGATTATAGATTTTTGTTTTGTTGTTTATATCCAAGTCTGAAGAAGGTCTGAGTAAAGACGGAAACGTTATTAACATTGGGATCGTTATACCTCAATAAATACGCTTGGATACTAGTTTTGAGTGCCAGATTTTTCTTCAAACAATTATTAGGATTGGTACCCTTTTTCTGAGCACCGAAATTTGGACTACGGAGTGACGTGTATGCTTGTACACTATAAGGGTATGTTTCCACGTTCAGGAAACGCTGCGCAGAGCCGCATCGTCAAACACGCAGCGTCCAGATGTTACAGCATAGTGGAGGGAATTTCATGAAATCCCGTCTCCACTATGCATTAAAAGACGCATGCGGCTGTCCCGCGGAAACGGACATGTGGCGCGTCTTTTCAGAATGCAGCATGTCCTTACAATGCTGAAACAACGCAAGGACAGCGCAGGTGACCTGCCAGTGACCTCAGGTGCAGATTTGGTGCAGATTTTACCTGCGTAAAATCCTGATGCAATCCTGATCGTGGACATTACTGTTTCAAATGTCTCAATATTTTTGCTCCACTTGTAGTTGAGGTTGTGCCCAAGTGTGGCCCATCAAATTCATTATAATTTAGGCCAAAATCAGGCCAAAATTGTACTCTAGCCAGTGACGCCTGGCAACTGAGGGGTGCACCGAGCTCATTAAGAAACGTAGGCCTAGTGAATTTGGCACAGCTTACTCCAGCGCACCCTTGATCAAGACTGGCGCACAAAACGGTGTTACTACACACACCCTATCGAGCAGGCCCGATCTTTTTTCACGGCCCTCACGGCCATACGACACACCCTGAAATTATTGCGGCCCGTTTTTGCGGCCCCATAGAAATGCATCGGGGCCACAAAAACAAGCCGAAAAAACACGGCAAGTGTAAAACTAAGGCGTCTGAAGAGGACAGAGGAGTATGGAGGGAGGAGGAGGGGGATACAGGACTCTGGAGGGAGGAGGGGACACAGGACTCTGGAGGGAGGAGGAGGATACAGGACTCTGGAGGGAGGAGAAGGATACAGTACTCTGGAGGGAGGAGGGGACACAGGACTCTGGAGGGAGGAGGAGGACAGAGGACTCTGGAGGGAGGAGGAGGATGATACAGGACTCTGGAGGGAGGAGGAGGATGATACAGGACTCTGGAGGGAGGAGGAGGATACAGGACTCTGGAGGGAGGAGGGGACACAGGACTCTGGAGGGAGGAGGAGGATACAGGACTCTGGAGGGAGGAGGGGACACAGGACTCTGGAGGGAGGAGGAGGATACAGGACTCTGGAGGGAGGAGGGGACACAGGACTCTGGAGAGAGGAGGGGACACAGGACTCTGGAGGGAGGGGGGACACAGGACTCTGGAGGTAGAAGGATACAGGACCCTGGAGGGAGGAGGATAAGGACCCTGGAGGGAGGAGGGGGACAGAGGACTCTGGAGGGAGGAGGGGGACAGAGGACTCTGGAGGGAGGAGCGGGACAGAGGACCCTGGGGGATACAGGACTCTGAAGGGAGGAGGACACAGGACTCTGGAGGCAGGAGGAGGATACAGGACTCTGGAGGGAGGAGGAGGACAGAGGACTCTGGAGGGAGAAGGAGGATACAGGACCCTGGGGGATACAGGACTCTGGAAGGAGGAGGGGACACAGGACTCTGGAGGGAGGAGGAGGATACAGGACCCTGGAGGGAGGAGGGCGACAGAGGACTCTGGAGGGAGGAGGGGGACAGAGGACGCTGGGGGATACAGGACTCTGAAGGGAGGAGGAGGACACAGGACTCTGGAGGGAGGAGGGCGACACAGGACTTTGGAGGGAGAAGGACCAGAGTCTGGAGGAAGACAGAGGTGTCTGGAGGGAGGAGGGGGACACAGGACTCTGGAGGGAGGAGGGGACACAGGACTCTGGAGGGAGGACAGAGGACTCTGGAGGGAGGGGGGACACAGGACTCTGGATGGAGGAGGGGGACAGAGGACCCTGGGGGATACAGGACTCTGAAGGGAGGAGGAGGACACAGGACTCTGGAGGGAGGAGGGCGACACAGGACTTTGGAGGGAGGAGAAGGACCAGAGTCTGGAGGAAGACAGAGGTGTCTGGAGGGAGGAGGGGGACACAGGACTCTGGAGGGAAGAGGGTACACAGGACTCTGGAGGGAGGAGGAGGACAGAGGACAGCAAAAGAAGTTTCTGTCCGTTCACTTAAGATGAGGCGATCAGTTCTTGGCCCCCTGTATGTGGCTGAGGCTGTGCCCGTCATGCCGTCTTATTACGGTCAGGGGCCACACATTCCAGACATGAATATCCGCTTGTTCAGGCAGATAGACCCACACTCCGGACCCCGGCCTCAGGTCACCGCACTGAGGAGTCACACACCGATCTGTCTGGTGACTGTGGAGGCCGCACATCTGCTCACTACATGTCCTGTACAGGATGGAGGCCACGAATCCTCTCTGATCAGAAAGGACACTCAGCCATTCCTTACACTGCTGAGGTAACATGAAAGCTGAGCTCTCATAGGTCGCTGAGGTAACAGCAAAGCTGAGCTCTGATTGGTCGCTGAGGTAACATAAAAGCTGAGCTCTGATTGGTTGCTGGAGTAATGAAAGCTGAGCTCTGGTCACTGAGGTAACATGAAAGCTGATCTCTCATAGGTCACTGAGGTAACAGCAAAGCTGAGCTCAGATTGGTCACTGAGTTAACATGAAAGCTGAGCTCTGATTGGTCGCTGAGGTAATAATAATAATTTTATTTATATAGCGCCAACACATTCTGCAGCGCTTTACAAATTATAGAGGGGACTTGTACAGACAATAAACATTACAGCATAACAGAAATCACAGTTCAAAATAGATACCAAGAGGAGTGAGGGCCCTGCTGCTCGCAAGCTACAAACTATGAGGAAAAGGGGAGACACGAGAGGTGGATGGTAACAATTGCTTTAGTTAGTCGGACCAGCCATAGTGTAAAGGTACCGTCACACTGAGCAACTTCACAACGATATCACTAGCGATCCGTGACGTTGCAGCGTCCTGGATAGCGATATCGTTGTTTGACACGCAGCAGCGATCTGGATCCCGCTGTGCCATCGTTGGTCGCTGGGGAAAGTCCAGAACTTTATTTCGTCGCTGGATCTCCCGCTGACATCGCTGAATTGGTGTGTGTGACGCCGATCCAGCAATGTGTTCACTGGTAACCAGGGTAAACATCGGGTTACTAAGCGCAGGGCCGCGCTTAGTAACCCGATATTTACCCTGGTTACCATTGTAAATGTAAAAAAAAAACAAAACACTAAATACAATGGGTGTGCGCTAGCGATGTGGCGTCATTGAGGGACGGACCCGAGACGCGGGCTGCAGCGTTTCCGGGTCTGTCACTGCTAGCAGATGCTCCATCTGCGCTAGCGCTGTGCCAAAGTCGACGCTAGTGATGAGCGTCCCCATTGCTGTTAATGGGCACGCTAACGGACGCATTGCACGACGTTAATTTCGCTGTGCAACGCTGTCCGTTAGCGCGGTCCCATTAACGCAATGGGAACCTACCCTTAGTGCAGTCCGTTTAACGTATGTGTTGAACGGACTGCACAATGCAAGTGTGAACCTAGCCTTAGAACCGTGCTACGACTGTCCGTCCGGCTCCTTGTAGACATGTCTGCTGCTTCTTTGCATCTTTTACAACCATCACGTCGCCTGGTGCCAGGACTCGATAAGATGGCAGGGCAGGATAGATAACGCTCCGGGCAGGGTGGAGGTTCTGGCAGTGTTTCACATCACGAAATCTCACACACGGTGATGCGCCATTAATCCAGAAGAAACCCTACACTGGAAGGGGCGAGAGCATCGGGGAAGTAGCAGGGTTAGGGCCGGACATAGCGACCTCGGACCTACAGGAAGGAGCACAGGGCGTGGACGGCAATAATCTACTGTGTGTGAAGAAGGAATGAAGTTCAGGAGCAGCCCTGTGTCCTCTCACATTACAGGACAGAAACGAAACTAGAAGACAGAGAAGCCTCCAGAGGAGAAGAGCGGCCACCAGAGAGCTGAAAAACTCCTCACTGACTACAGGCGTGAGCGGTGAGTGCCACAGGCTGACCACATACAGGGACCTCTGCACTGTCCGCATACCTCTGTGTGCACACTGACTCTGCACCATTCTTCTGCATGCACACTCTCTTTGTGCACCATTCTTGTGTGCACACTGACTCTGCACCATGCCTGTGTGCACACTGACTGTGTGCACCATGCCTCTGTGGGCACACTGACTGCACCATGCCTGTGTGCACACTGACTATGCACCATGCCTCTGTGTGCACACTGACTCTGCACCATTCCTCTGTGTGCACACTGACTATGCACCATGCCTGTGTGCACACTGACTATGCACCATGCCTCTGTGTGCACACTAACTCTGCACTATTCCTGTGTGCACACTGACTCTGCACCATTCCTCAGCATTCACTTTGTGCACTGTGCCTCTGTGTGCACACTGACTCTGCACCATTCCTCTGTGTGCACACTGACTCTGCACCATTCTTCTGCATGCACACTCTCTTTGTGCACCATTCCTGTGTGCACACTGACTCTGCACCATTCTTCTGCATGCACACTCTGTGCACCATTCCTGTGTGCACACTGACTCTGTGCACCATTGTTCTGTGTGTACACTTACTGCACCAATCTTCTGTGTTCACACTGACTCTGTGCACCATTCTGATGTGCACACTGACTCTGTGCACCATTGTTCTGTGTGTACACTTACTGCACCAATCTTCTGTGTTCACACTGACTCTGCACACCATTCCTATGTGCACACTGACTCTGTGCACCATTGTTCTGTGTGTACACTTACTGCACCAATCTTCTGTGTTCACACTGACTCTGCATACCATTCCTATGTGTGAACACTGACTATGCACCATTCCTCTGTGTGCACACTCTCTGTGCACCGTTGTTCTCTGTGTGTACACTTACTGCACCAATCTTCTGTGTGCACACTGACGCTGCAGCATTCCTGTGTGCACACTGACTCTGTGAACCATTGTTCTGTGTGTACACTTACTGCACCAATCTTCTGTGTTCACACTGACTCTGCGCACCATTCCCGTGTGCACACTGACTCTGTGCACCATTGTTCTGTGTGTACACTTACTGCACCAATCTTCTGTGTTCACACTGACTCTGCACACCATTCCTATGTGCACACTGACTCTGTGCACCATTGTTCTGTGTGTACACTTACTGCACCAATCTTCTGTGTTCACACTGACTCTGCATACCATTCCTATGTGTGAACACTGACTATGCACCATTCCTCTGTGTGCACACTCTCTGTGCACCGTTGTTCTCTGTGTGTACACTTACTGCACCAATCTTCTGTGTGCACACTGACGCTGCAGCATTCCTGTGTGCACACTGACTCTGTGAACCATTGTTCTGTGTGTACACTTACTGCACCAATCTTCTGTGTTCACACTGACTCTGCGCACCATTCCCGTGTGCACAGACTCTGCGCACCATTCCTGTGTGCACACTGACTCTGCGCACCATTCCTGTGTGCACTCTTTCTGTGCACCATTCCTCTGTGTGCATACTGACTCTGCGCACCATTCCTCTGTGTGCACACTCTCTCTGTGCACTATTCCTGTGTGTGCACACTGACTCTGTGCACCATTCCTCTGTGTGCACTCTCTCTCTGCACCATTCCCGTGTGTGCACACTGACTCTGTGTACTGACCCTGCAGTACACTTTGCTGCTCCTGTTGACCAGTCTTTTTCGGCGGTGTCTTACAGTTTACCTCTATGACTGCATTGTCCTATACAGGGAGCCACTTCAGTTCTTACTATGGGTCCCTGTGGTGGACGGGTGCGGAGACATAGCGGACTGTGGCCCTAAGCATGGTGTATCGCCAGGAGATGTATGGAGGCCTATTACCCAGGACTGTACAAGACACTCCTAAGGAAAAACAGAGCTTCAGGAGACCACTAGGGTTGAGCGAAACGGATCGTTCATTTTTAAAAGTCGCCGACTTTTGGCACAGTCGGGTTTTATGAAACCCGACCCGACCCCTGTGTGGGGTCGGCCATGCGGTACGCGACTTTCACGCCAAAGTCGCGTTTCAATGACGCTAAAAGCGCCATTTCTCAGCCAATGAAGGTGGACGCAGAGTGTGGGCAGCGTGATGACATAGGTCCTGGTCCCCACCATCTTAGAGAAGGGCATTGCAGTGATTGGCTTGCTGTCTGCGGCGTCACAGGGGCTATAATGAGGCGTTCCCGCCGACCGCCATCTTACTGCTGCTGATCTGAGCATAGGGAGGGGTTGCTGCCGCTTTGTCAGAAGCAGGGATAGCGTTAGGCAGGGTCCATTAACCACCAAACTGCTTGTGCTGTAGCGATTTCCACTGTCCAACACCACCTTTTGTTTGCAGGGACAGTGGAAGCTACATTTTTTTTCCTCAGCGCTGTAGCTCATTGGGCTGCCCTAGAAGGCTCCCTGATAGCTGCATTGCTGTGTGTACGCCGCTGTGCAAACCAACTGCTTTTTTTAAAGCACAAATCCTGTTGTTCCTTCCTTTCTGCACAGCTATCTTTTTTGTTTGTCCACACATTTGATTTAATTTGTGCAGCAGTCCACTCCTTCTTATTGCTGCCTTCCATACCTGGCTGAGATTACTGCAGGGAGATAGTAATTGTAGGACAGTCCCTTTTTTTTTTTTTAATTCTCCCTAAAAAAAAAAAGTAGTGGGAGATTGATTGGCATTTCTGCTAGAGTGCCAGTCCTGTGTGTGCCATCTCTCTTAAATAGTGGGCCATAGAAAGCCTAGTGTTTTTTTTTTAATTTGGTATCTAAATTCTCCCTGAAAAAATAAAAACAAACGTGGGAGATTAATATTGGCCTTTCTGCTTGTGTGCCAGTCCTGAGTGTGCCATCTCTCTTTAATAGTGTGCCATAGAAAGCCTGGTGTTTTTTTTTAATTTGGTATCTAAATTCTCCCTGAAAAAAAAAAAAATCAGTGGGAGATTAATGTTGGCCTTTCTGCTTGTCTGCCAGTCCTGAGTGTGCCATCTCTCTTAAATAGTGGGCCATAGAAAGCCTAGTGTTTTTTTTTTTAATTTGGTATCTAAATTCTCCCTGAAAAAAAAAAACAGTGGGAGATTAATATTGGCCTTTCTGCTTGTCTGCCAGTCCTGAGTGTGCCATCTCTCTTAAATAGTGGGCCATAGAAAGCCTAGTGTTTTTTTTTTTTTTTAAATTTGCTATCTAAATTCTCCCTGAAAAAATAAAAAAAAGCGTGGGAGATTAATATTGGCCTTTCTGCTTGTGTGCCAGTCCTGAGTGTGCCATCTCTCTTAAATAGTGGGCCATAGAAAGCCTAGTGGTTTTTTTTTTTAAATTTGGTATCTAAATTCTCCCTGAAAAAAAACAGTGGGAGATTAATATTGGCCTTTCTGCTTGTCTGCCAGTCCTGAGTGTGCCATCTCTCTTAAATAGTGGGCCATAGAAAGCCTAGTGTTTTTTTAAAAAAAAAAGTGGTATCTAAATTCTCACTGAAAAAAAAAAAACAGTGGGAGATTAATATTGGCGTTTGTGCTTGAGTGACAGTCCTGCGTGTGTGGCATCTCTCTCATTTGGTGCCACAGAAAACAGAGTGTGTAACATCGTGCCTGATTTTCCATGTGGTCTCACCCACCTATAAAGGGATATCTAAATCATACAGAAGTTAGAGTTCACCTTGTAAGTTGTTTGACAGTAACAAATACCGTTAGTTTGGTGACGTTTTTAAAACAATGAGGAAGTCTGGTGGAAGAGGTCGTGGCCGAGGGCATTCATTGCCAGCTGGTAATGATGGTAGTGGTAGTGGAGCATCGGGTGGTCGTGGGAAAAACAATATAGCACCTAAGTCTCGAGCTGTGGAGCCAGGTTCGTCGTCTGGCTACACAAGGCCTCGAACGCTCCCTTTTATGGGAGTAGGAAAACCGCTTTTAAAGCCGGAGCAGCAAGAGCAAGTTTTGGCTTACCTTGCTGACTCAGCCTCTAGCTCTTTTGCCTCCTCTTCGGAAACTGGTAAATGTAAAAGCAGCGCGTCGTTAGTGGATGTTCACGGTCAGGGACAAGTCGCTTCCTTGTCCTCTTCAGCAAAAACAGCAACAGAGAAGGATGCAGCAGGCGACACAACGGGTTACTCCATGGAGCTCTTTACACATACCGTCCCTGGCTTAGAAAGTGAAACAGTTAACAGGCCATGCCCATTAGGCCGGCTTCACACTTGCGAGTTTTACGGACGTAAGAGCGCAGAAACTACGTCCGTAAAACTCGCAAAACATACGGCACAATTATTCTCTATGCCCCTGCTCCTATCTGCCGTATTAAACTGATCAGTATTATACGGCTTTCTACGGCCGTAGAAAATCGCAGCATGCTGCGTTTGTCACCGTATTGCGCAAATAAAACGTCAATGAAAGTCTATGGAAGCCCCAAAAATACGGATCACACACGGACCAGCAGTGTGACTTGCGAGAAATACGCAGCGCTGTTAGCGAGAAAAGCCATTAATTCAGTGCGGTGTACAGTAAAATCACACTGACAGCTTAGAATAGAATAGGTAGAATAAATGTGTACACATAGAATAGGTATATATATATATGTCAGTGAGACACATATATATATATTAATATTTCTTCCAGCGCTAGACAGCTTTAAAGCCGGTAATTCAATTACCGGCTTTTGCTTTCTCCTTCCTAAAACCCGACATGATATGAGACCTGGTTTACATACAGTAAACCATCTCATATCACCATTTTTTTTGCAAATTCCACACTACTAATGTTAGTAGTGTGTCTATGCAAAATTTGGCCGTTCTAGCTAGTAAATTAAGGGGTTAAATGGTGGAAAAAATTGGCGTGGGCTCCCGCACAATTTTCTCCGCCAGAGTAGTAAAGCCAGTGACTGAGGGCAGATATTAATAGCCTGGAGAGGGTCCATGGTTATTGCCCCCCCCCCCGGCTAAAAACATCTGCCCCCAGCCACCCCAGAAAAGGCACATCTGGAAGATGCGCCTATTCTGGCACTTGGCCACTCTCTTCCCATTCCCGTGTAGCGGTGGGATATGGGGTAATGAAGGGTTAATGCCACCTTGCTATTGTAAGGTGACATTAAGCCAAATTAATAATAGAGAGGCGTCAATTATGACACCTATCCATTATTAATCCAATACTAGTAAAGGGTTAAAAAATACACAAACACATTATTAAAAATTATTTTAATGAAATAAAAACAAAGGTTTTAATATTTTATTGAACGCCCAATCCAATCACTGAAGACCCTCGTTCTGTAACAAAAAAAAATAATAAACAAACAATATCCTTACCTTCCGCAGATCTGTAAAGTCCAACGATGTAAATCCATCTGAAGGGGTTAAAATATTTTGCAGACACGAGCTTTGCTAATGCAGCTGCTCATGTCTGCAAAACCCCGGAGAATGTAGGTAAAGTAGGTCAATTACCTATATTTACCTGCATTTGCGGTGAGGCGCCCTCTGCTGGCTGTTCCTAGATCATGGGAACTTTTCTAGAAAGCTCCCTGGCTCGAGATCATAAGAGGCGCCCTCTGCTGGTTGTCCTCATATGAACTCGAGCCAGGGAGCTTTCTAGGAAAGTTCCCACGATCAAGGAACAGCCAGCAGAGGGCGCCTCACCGCAAATGCAGGTAAATATAGGTCATTGACCTACTTTACCTACATTCTCCGGGGTTTTGCAGACATGAGCAGCTGCATTAGCAAAGCTCGTGCCTGCAAAATATTTTAACCCCTTCAGATGGATTTACATCGTTGGACTTTACAGATCTGCGGAAGGTAAGGATATTGTTTGTTTATTATGTTTTTTTTTGTTACAGAACGAGGGTCTTCAGTGATTGGATTGGGCGTTCAATACAATATTAAAACAACCTTTGTTTTTATTTCATTAAAATAATTTTTAATAATGTGTTTGTGTATTTTTTTAACCCTCTACTAGTATTGGATTAATAATGGATAGGTGTCATAATTGACGCCTCTCCATTATTAATTTGGCTTAATGTCACCTTACAATAGCAAGGTGGCATTAACCCTTCATTACCCCATATCCCACCGCTACACGGGAATGGGAAGAGAGTGGCCAAGTGCCAGAATAGGCGCATCTTCCAGATGTGCCTTTTCTGGGGTGGCTGGGGGCAGATGTTTTTAGCCAGGTCGGGGGGGGGGGGGGCAATAACCGTGGACCCTCTCCAGGCTATTAATATCTGCCCTCAGTCACTGGCTTTACTACTCTGGCGGAGAAAAATGTGCGGGAGCCCACGCCAATTTTTTCCGCCATTTAACCCCTTAATTTACTAGCTAGAACGGCCAAATTTTGCATATACACACTACTAACATTAGTAGTGTGGAATATTCAAAAAAAATGGTGATATGAGATGGTTTACTGTATGTAAACCATGTCTCATATCATGTCGGGTTTAGGAAGGAGAAAGCAAAAGCCGGTAATTGAATTACCGGCTTTCTGCTATATCGCGCTGGATGAAATATTAATATATATACATATATGTGTCTACTGACATATATATATATATATATATAGACAGTATATATGTTTTTTGTTTTTTTTACACATGGATCACTTGTATAGCCGTATGTCGGTTTTGCAAGCCTGCGATAAAAACACGCAGTATGGATGACATACGGATGACATACGGAGGATGCCATGCGCAAAAAACGCTGAAACACCCTGCCTACGGAGGAGCTACGGACCACTATTTTCGGGACTTTTCAGCGTATTACGGCCGTATTATACGGACCGTATTTTCATACGCTGAGTGTGAAGCTGGCCTTACAAGTTGAATCTGACATGGAGTGCACTGATGCACAGCCACAGCCAGACTACTATGCTGGTCCTTTGACTCAGACCAGAACATTGCCCTCGCAGGGTACTGATCCAGAATCAGACCCTGATGAGACTATGTTGCCTCGTCACGAACGCTATACCACCAACTTACACGGTGACACAGACGAAGTTGCACACGAGCTAGAAGAGGAGGTTATAGATGACCCAGTTGTTGACCCCGATTGGCAGCCATTGGGGGAACAGGGTGCAGGCAGCAGTAGTTCTGAAGCGGAGGAGGAGGGGCCGCAGCAGGCATCAACATCGCAACAGGTTCCATCTGCCGGGCCCGTAGATGGCCCAAAACGCGTGGCAAAGCCAAAACCTGTTGGAGGACAGCGTGGCCATCTGGTTAAAGCTCAGTCTGCAATGCCTGATAAGGGATCCGATGCTAGAAAGAGTGCAGTCTGGCATTTTTTTAAACAACATCCAATTGATCAGCGCAAAGTCATCTGTCAAAAATGTTCAACTACCTTAAGCAGAGGTCAGAATCTGAAAAGTCTAAATACAAGTTGCATGCATAGACATTTAACCACTATGCATTTGCAAGCCTGGACTAACTACCAAACATCCCTTAAGGTTGTAGCACCCTCGGCCAATGAAGCTAGTCAGCAACGCTACATCCCTTCCGTCACTGTAAGGACACCATTTTCCGCACCACCTGCAGTATCTGTGCAGGTTTCTTTGCCAGGCCAAAGCAGTCAGGGTCAGGGAATCACCAGTTTCGTAGTAGGAAACACTTTATCCAGGGCACCGGCGGCAACAATACCATCTCCAACCGTCTCTCAGTCTGCCATGTCCACCGGCAACGCCGCTAGTTCCACGATCTCCAGTTCTCCAGTCCAGCTCACCCTACATGAGACTCTGGTTAGAAAAAGGAAGTACTTAGCCTCGCATCCGCGTACACAGGGTTTGAACGCCCACATAGCTAGACTAATCTCGTTAGAGATGATGCCCTACCGGTTAGTTGAAAGCAAAGCTTTCAAAGCCCTGATGGACTACGCTGTACCACGCTACGAGCTACCCAGTCGACACTTCTTTTTGAGAAAAGCCATCCCAGCCCTCCACCAGCATGTTAAAGAGCGCATTGTCCATGTACTCAGGCAATCTGTGAGTACAAAGGTGCACCTGACAACAGATGCATGGACTAGTAGGCATGGCCAGGGACGTTTCGTGTCCATCACGGCACACTGGGTGAATGTGGTGGATGCAGGGTCCACAGGGGACAGCAATTTTGGGACAGTTCTGCCTAGCCCACAGTCTAGGAAACAGTTGGCTGTAGCCGTTCGCACCCCCTCCTCCTCGTCCTCCTGCAGAAGCGAGAGCTCGTCCACAGACCGCAGTCGCCCAACCACTCCATCCGCAGCTGCCACTGTTGCACACCAATTGTCCCATTATGGGGCACCTACTGGCAAGCGTCAGCAGGCTGTATTGGCTATGAAGTGTTTGGGCGACAACAGACACACCGCGGAAGTTCTGTCCGAGTTCTTGCAGAAAGAAACGCAGTCGTGGCTGGGCACTGTAGATCTTGAGGCAGGCAAGGTAGTGAGTGATAACGGAAGGAATTTCATTGCTGCCATCTCCCTTTCCCAACTGAAACACATTCCTTGCCTGGCTCACACCTTAAACCTGGTGGTGCAGTGCTTCCTGAAAAGTTATCCGGGGTTATCCGACCTGCTCCTCAAAGTGCGCGGACTTTGCTCGCATGTCCGCCGTTCGCCCATACATTCCAGCCGTATGCAGACCTATCAGCGGTCTTTGAACCTTCCCCAGCATCGCCTAATCATAGACGTTGCAACAAGGTGGAACTCAACACTGCACATGCTTCAGACTGTGCGAACAGGCGTGCTGTTATGTATTTGTGGGAGGATACACATACACGGGCAGGCAGTAGGATGGCAGACATGGAGTTGTCAGGTGTGCAGTGGTCGAAGATACAAGACATGTGTCAAGTCCTTCAGTGTTTTGAGGAATGCACACGGCTGGTTAGTGCAGACAACGCCATAATAAGCATGAGCATCCCCCTAATGCGTCTGCTGATGCAAAGTTTGACGCACATAAAGGAGCAGGCGTCTGCAGCAGAGGAAGAGGAAAGCCTTGATGACAGTCAGCCATTGTCTGGTCAGGGCAGTGTACAGGACGAGGTCGCGGGAGAACAGAAGGAGGAGGAGGACGAGGAGGATGATGGGGATGAGTATTTTGTTAATGAGGAAGCTTTTCCGGGGCCACTGGAAATTGGTGGCGTGGCAAGGCCGGGTTCTGGTTTTTTGAGGGACACAAGTGACGTAGATTTGCCTGAAACAGCCCCTCAACCCAGCACAACCGCAGATTTGACAACTGGAACTTTGGCCCACATGGCGGATTATGCCTTACGTATCCTCAAAAGGGATACACGCATTACTACAATGATGAACGATGACGATTACTGGTTGGCCTGCCTCCTTGATCCTCGCTATAAAGGCAAATTGCAAAATATTATGCCACATGAGAACTTGGAACTAATATTAGCAACCAAACAATGAACTCTTGTTGACCGTTTGCTTCAGGCATTCCCAGCACACAGTGCCCGTGATCGTTCTCACACGAGCTGCAGGGGGCAGCAGACCAGAGGTGTTAGAGGTGCAGAAATCAGAAGTGGCGTTGAACAGAGGGGTTTTCTGACCAGGTTGTGTAGTGATTTTGCTATGACCGCAGACAGGACAGGTACTGCAGCATCAATTCAAAGTGACAGGAGACAACATTTGTCCAGTATGGTTACTAACTATTTTTCATCCCTTATCGATGTTCTCCCTCAACCGTCATTCCCATTTGATTACTGGGCATCCAAATTAGACACCTGGCCAGAATTGGCAGAATATGCATTGCTGGAGCTTGCTTGCCCGGCAGCTAGTGTCCTATCAGAAAGAGTATTCAGTGCTGCAGGTTCAATATTAACCGAAAAAAGGACTCGTCTGGCTACCCAAAATGTGGATGATCTAACCTTCATTAAAATGAACAACTGGACTTCAAATTCTTTTGCCCCACCTTGCCCAGCTGACACCTAGCTTTCCTATGAAAAGGTCTTGCTTGTGGACTACTCTGACTGACTTTTCCAATCGCGTAATTTGCAGCAGCTGATTGTCCAGCATACGACATGTTTACACCTCCCTAAATAGCCAAACTCCCCCCACGGGGCTGTGGTCTTGCCACTTGGCGCAAGTACCCGTGAGAGTGCCGTTTGTCTGAAGAGGTGGGTGTGCCCGCTTTTGGTCGACGGCACTGCCACTGGGTCCCTCATAGTACAATAAAGTGTCTCTGGCGGTGGTGGTGCGCACCCAACGTCAGACACACTGTTGTAACACGAGGGGCCCTGGGCCTGTACCGCCGGCCACAAGAGAGTTCCCCCCCCCCAGCTCAAACATTGCTCTACCACTTGCACAATTATCTCTCACAGTTCCACCAATGTTTAGTCTATGCGCTGACATCATTCAATGCCTGCAACTGACAATACCATTGTGTTGACATGTATGATGGTACTTAACATAGTCAGGGGCAGTGTCCTATATTTACACCAGTAAATAATTAGCGCCAAATTACTAGGTGTAAAACTCAGTAGAGGAGCCCACCCCTGTACCTAAGTATTCCACCCTTTTGTGTTTTGGTTTTGTTGTAATGCGAGACATTAACATCTATTTATTTTTTTGGAGTACTAACTGGCAGACACTCATTACAATCGGCCTCCGCTGACAACATCAATGCTGCCTGCGTACCCCTGCAAGAGAATTGCAAGTGCCTACAGCCAAATATTGTTATGTTAGGCCTACTACGCCTGTCTGCGGTCCCTCCTTCCACTAGTCCTCCAGTGACCTGTCTACTGCTGCCCGTGTACCCCTGGAACCAATGTAAAAGTGCCTACAGCCAAATTTTGTTATGTTAGGCCTACTACGCCTGTCTGCGGTCCCTCCTTCCACTAGTCCTCCAGTGTCCTGTCTACTGCTGCCCGTGTACCCCTGGAACCAATGTAAAAGTGCCTACAGCCAAATTTTGTTATGTTAGGCCTACTACGCCTGTCTGCGGTCCCTCCTTCCACTAGTCCTCCAGTGACCTGTCCACTGCTGCCCGTGTACCCCTGGAACCAATGTAAAAGTGCCTACAGCCAAATTTTGTTATGTTAGGCCTACTACGCCTGTCTGTGGTCCCTCCTTCCACTAGTCCTCCAGTGTCCTGTCTACTGCTGCCCGTGTACCCCTGGAACCAATGTAAAAGTGCCTACAGCCAAATTTTGTTATGTTAGGCCTACTACGCTTGTCTGCGGTCCCTCCTTCCACTAGTCCTCCAGGGTCCTGTCTACTGCTGCCCGTGTACCCCTGGAACCAATGTAAAAGTGCCTACAGCCAAATTTTGTTATGTTAGGCCTACTACGCCTGTCTGCGGTCCCTCCTTCCACTAGTCCTCCAGTGACCTGTCTACTGCTGCCCGTGTACCCCTGGAACCAATGTAAAAGTGCCTACAGCCAAATTTTGTTATGTTAGGCCTACTACGCCTGTCTGCGGTCCCTCCTTCCACTAGTCCTCCAGTGTCCTGTCTACTGCTGCCCGTGTACCCCTGGAACCAATGTAAAAGTGCCTACAGCCAAATTTTGTTATGTTAGGCCTACTACGCCTGTCTGCGGTCCCTCCTTCCACTAGTCCTCCAGTGTCCTGTCTACTGCTGCCCGTGTACCCCTGGAACCAATGTAAAAGTGCCTACAGCCAAGTTTTGTTATGTTAGGCCTACTACGCTTGTCTGCGGTCCCTTCTTCCACTAGTCCTCCAGTGTCCTGTCTACTGCTGCCCGTGTACCCCTGGAACCAATGTAAAAGTGCCTACAGCCAAATTTTGTTATGTTAGGCCTACTACGCCTGTCTGCGGTCCCTCCTTCCACTAGTCCTCCAGTGTCCTGTCTACTGCTGCCCGTGTACCCCTGGAACCAATGTAAAAGTGCCTACAGCCAAATTTTGTTATGTTAGGCCTACTACGCCTGTCTGCGGTCCCTCCTTCCACTAGTCCTCCAGTGACATGTCCACTGCTGCCCGTGTACCCCTGGAACCAATGTAAAAGTGCCTACAGCCAAATTTTGTTATGTTAGGCCTACTACGCCTGTCTGCGGTCCCTCCTTCCACTAGTCCTCCAGTGACCTGTCCACTGCTGCCCGTGTACCCCTGGAACCAATGTAAAAGTGCCTACAGCCAAATTTTGTTGTTAGGCCTACTACGCCTGTCTGCGGTCCCTCCTTCCACTAGTCCTCCAGTGACCTGTCCACTGCTGCCCGTGTACCCCTGGAACCAATGTAAAAGTGCCTACAGCCAAATTTTGTTATGTTAGGCCTACTACGCCTGTCTGCGGTCCCTCCTTTCACTAGTCCTCCAGTGACCTGTCCACTGCTGCCCGTGTACCCCTGGAACCAATGTAAAAGTGCCTACAGCCAAATTTTGTTATGTTAGGCCTACTACGCTTGTCTGCGGTCCCTCCTTCCACTAGTCCTCCAGTGTCCTGTCTACTGCTGCCCGTGTACCCCTGGAACCAATGTAAAAGTGCCTACAGCCAAATTTTGTTATGTTAGGCCTACTACGCCTGTCTGCGGTCCCTCCTTCCACTAGTCCTCCAGTGTCCTGTCTACTGCTGCCCGTGTACCCCTGGAACCAATGTAAAAGTGCCTACAGCCAAATTTTGTTATGTTAGGCCTACTACGCCTGTCTGCGGTCCCTCCTTCCACTAGTCCTCCAGTGACCTGTCCACTGCTGCCCGTGTACCCCTGGAACCAATGTAAAAGTGCCTACAGCCAAATTTTGTTATGTTAGGCCTACTACGCCTGTCTGCGGTCCCTCCTTCCACTAGTCCTCCAGTGTCCTGTCTACTGCTGCCCGTGTACCCCTGGAACCAATGTAAAAGTGCCTACAGCCAAATTTTGTTATGTTAGGCCTACTACGCTTGTCTGCGGTCCCTCCTTCCACTAGTCCTCCAGTGACCTGTCCACTGCTGCCCGTGTACCCCTGGAACCATTGTAAAAGTGCCTACAGCCAAATTTTGTTATGTTAGGCCTACTACGCCTGTCTGCGGTCCCTCCTTCCACTAGTCCTCCAGTGACCTGTCCACTGCTGCCCGTGTACCCCTGGAACCTATTTTAAATTGCATAGAGCATCCTTTTTTTAATAGTAGGCATACAAACTCTGTCTGTGGTCCATAATTGAAATTGTCCTCCACTGAACAGACCAATGCTGCCTGTGTACCCCTGTAACCTTTTTTAAACTGCATTGAGCCATATGTTGTGTTTAAGGCCTACTACCTGTGTCTGTCTGCGCCACTCAATACAGCTGTCCTCCTTTTAAAAAAGCTGAGCGTCAATAGTCTGCTTTTCAGCCTATAGGAATTTGAAAACTGCATTGGGGCTACTACTACTACTTTGCTAGGGCCTACTAACAGTGTCTGCCGCTCCAAGGTGTTCCCCAGGTTTCCTCTCCATAGCTTAGAGCTTCTAGCTCTCGTTTAGTAGTTGTTGAAAACAACACTGCATTCGGCCTACAAGTTGGGTCTGGGGTGTAGAGACGGTGTCTTCCGCTCCAAGGTGTTCCCCAGGTTGCCTCTCCATTGCTTGAATCTTAAAGCTCTTGTTTAGTAGTTGTTGAAAACAACACTGCATTCGGCCTACAAGTTGGGTCTGGGGTGTAGAGACGGTGTGTTCCACTCCAAGGTGTTCCCCAGGTTGCCTCTCCATTGCTTCGATCTTCTGGCTCTTCTTAAAGGGAACCTGTCACCCCGTTTTTTGAGATTGAGCTATAAATACTGTTAAATAGGGCCTGCGCTGTGTGTTCCTATAGTGTATGTAGTGTACCCCGATTCCCCACCTATGCTGAGATATAACTTACCAAAGTCGCCGTTTTCGCCTGTCAATCAGGCTGGTCAGGTCGGGAGGGCGTGGTGACATCGCTGGTTCTTCCTCAGCTTTACGTTGGTGGCGTAGTGGCGTAATGGTGAACAAGCAGCGCGCGATCTGCGCTGTAATCCCTTGCATCGGTGGGGGCGGCCATCTTCCTGGGGCCGCGCGTGCGCAGATCGAGTGCTCTGCTGCACGGGGCTTCAGGAAAATGGCCGCGGCATGCCGCGCGTGCGCATTAGAGATCGCGGCGGCCATTTTCCCAAAGCCGAGATGCAAACTCGGCTTTGGGAAAATGGCCGCCGCGATCTCTAATGCGCACGCGCGGCATCCCGCGGCCATTTTCCTGAAGCCCCGTGCAGCAGAGCACTCGATCTGCGCACGCGCGGCCCCAGGAAGATGGCCGCCCCCACCGATGCAAGGGATTACAGCGCAGATCGCGCGCTGCTTGTTCACCATTACGCCACTACGCCACCAACGTAAAGCTGAGGAAGAACCAGCGATGTCACCACGCCCTCCCGACCTGACCAGCCTGATTGACAGGCGAAAACGGCGACTTTGGTAAGTTATATCTCAGCATAGGTGGGGAATCGGGGTACACTACATACACTATAGGAACACACAGCGCAGGCCCTATTTAACAGTATTTATAGCTCAATCTCAAAAAACGGGGTGACAGGTTCCCTTTAAGTAGTTGTTGAAAACAACACTGCATTCGGCCTACAAGTTGGGTCTGGATTGTAGAGACGGTGTCTTCCGCTCCAAGGTGTTCTCCAGGTTTCCTCTCCATTGCTTCAATCTTAACCCCTTCATGACCCAGCCTATTTTGACCTTAATGACCTGGCCGTTTTTTGCAATTCTGACCAGTGTCCCTTTATGAGGTAATAACTCAGGAACGCTTCAACGGATCCTAGCGGTTCTGAGATTGTTTTTTCGTGACATATTGGGCTTCATGTTAGTGGTAAATTTAGGTCAATAAATCCTGCGTTTATTTGTGATAAAAACGGAAATTTGGCGAAAATTTTGAAAATTTCGCAATTTTCACATTTTGAATTTTTATTCTGTTAAACCAGAGAGTTATGTGACACAAAATAGTTAATAAATAACATTTCCCACATGTCTACTTTACACCAGCACAATTTTGGAAACAAAATTTTTTTTTGCTAGGAAGTTATAAGAGTTAAAATTTGACCAGCGATTTCTCATTTTTACAACGAAATTTACAAAACCATTTTTTTTAGGGACCACCTCACATTTGAAGTCAGTTTGAGGGGTCTATATGGCTGAAAATACCCAAAAGTGACACCATTCTAAAAAATGCACCCCTCAAGGTGCTCAAAACCACATTCAAGAAGTTTTTTAACCCTTCAGGTGCTTCACAGCAGCAGAAGCAACATGGAAGGAAAAAATGAACATTTAACTTTTTAGTCACAAAAATTATCTTTTAGCAACATTTTTTTTATTTTCCCAATGGTACAAGGAGAAACTGAACCACGAAAGTTGTTGTCCAATTTGTCCTGAGTACGCTGATACCTCATATGTGGGGGTAAACCACTGTTTGGGCGCACGGCAGGGCTTGGAAGGGAAGGAGCGCCATTTGACTTTTTGAATGAAAAATTGGCTCCACTCTTTAGCGGACACCATGTCACGTTTGGAGAGCCCCCGTGTGCCTAAAAATTGGAGCTCCCCCACACGTGACCCCATTTTGGAAACTAGACGCCCCAAGGAACTTATCTAGATGCATAGTGAGAACTTTGAACCCCCGGGGGCTTCACAAATTGATCCGTAAAAATGAAAAAGTACTTTTTTTTCACAAAAAAATTCTTTTAGCCTCAATTTTTTTCATTTTCACATGGGCAACAGGATAAAATGGATCCTAAAATTTGTTGGGCAATTTCTCATGAGTACACCGATACCTCACATGTGGGGGTAAACCACTGTTTGGGCACATGGTAAGGTTCGGAAGGGAAGGAGCGCCATTTGACTTTTTGAATGAAAAATTATCTCCATCGTTAGCGGACACCATGTCGTGTTTGGAGAGCCCCCGTGTGCCTAAACATTGGAGCTCCCCCACAAATGACCCCATTTTGGAAACTAGACCCCCCAAGGAACTTATCTAGATGCATATTGAGCACTTTAAACCCTTAGGTGCTTCACAAATTGATCTGTAAAAATGAAAAAGTACTTTTTTTTTCACAAAAAAATTCTTTTCGCCTCAGTTTTTCATTTTCACATGGGCAATAGGATAAAATGAATCCTAAAATTTGTTGGGCAATTTCTCCCGAGTACGCCGATACCTCATATGTGGGGGTAAACCACTGTTTGGGCACACGGCAGGGCTCGGAAGGGAAGGCGCGCCATTTGACTTTTTGAATGGAAAATTAGCTCCAATTGTTAGCGGACACCATGTCGCGTTTAGAGAGCCCCTGTGTGCCTATGCATTGGAGCTCCCCCACAAGTGACCCCATTTTGGAAACTAGACCCCCCAAGGAACTTATCTAGATGCATATTGAGCACTTTAAACCCCCAGGTGCTTCACCGAAGTTTATAATGCAGAGCCATGAAAATAAAAAATAATTTTTCTTTCCTCAAAAATGATTTTTAGCCTGGAATTTCCTATTTTGCCAAGGGTAATAGGAGAAATTGGACCGCAAATGTTGTTGTCCAGTTTGTCCTGAGTACGCTGATACCCCATATGTGGGGGTAAACCACTGTTTGGGCGCACGGCAGGGCTCGGAAGGGAAGGCACGCCAATTGGCTTTTTAAATGGAAAATTAGCTCCAATTATTAGCGGACACCATGTCACGTTTGGAGAGCCCCTGTGTGCCTAAACATTGGAGATCCCCCACATATGACCCCATTTTGGAAACTAGACCCCCAAAGGAACTAATCTAGATGTGTGGTGAGGACTTTGAACTTCCAAGTGCTTCACAGAAGTTTATAACGCAGAGCCATGAAAATAAAATAAAAATTTTATTTTCTCTAAAATGATTTTTTAGCCTGCAATTTATTATTTTCCCAAGGGTAACAGGAGAAATTTGACCCCAAAAGTTGTTGTACAGTTTCTCCTGAGTACGCTGATACCCCATATGTGGGGGTAAACCACAGTTTGGGCACATGTCGGGGCTCGGAAGTCAAGTAGTGACGTTTTGAAATGCAGACTTTGATGGAATGCTCTGCGGGCGTTACGTTGCGTTTGCAGAGCCCCTGATGTGGCTAAACAGTAGAAACCCCCCACAAGTGACCCCATTTTAGAAACTAGACCCCGAAAGGAACTTATCTAGATGTGAGGTGAGCACTTTGAACCCCCAAGTGCTTCACAGAAGTTTATAACACAGAGCAGTGAAAATAATAAATATGTTTTCTTTTCTCAAAAATAATTTTTTAGCCCAGAATTTTTTATTTTCCCAAGGGTTACAGGAGAAATTGGACCCCAAAAGTTGTTGTCCAGTTTCTCCTGAGTACGCTGATACCCCATATGTGGGGGTAAACCACTGTTTGGGCACACGTCGGGGCTCAGAAGGGAAGTAGTGACTTTTGAAATGCAGACTTTGATGGAATGGTCTGCGGGCGTCACGTTGCGTTTGCAGAGCCCCTGGTGTGCCTAAACAGTAGAAACCCCCCACAAGTGACCCCATTTTCGAAACTAGACCCCCCAAGGAACTTATCTAGATATGTGGTGAGCACTTTGAACCCCCAAGTGCTTCACAGACGTTTACAACGCAGAGCCGTGAAAATAAAAAATCATTTTTCTTTCCTCAAAAATGATGTTTTAGCAAGCAATTTTTTATTTTCTCAAGGGTAACAGGAGAAATTGGACCCCAGTAATTGTTGCCCAGTTTGTCCTGAGTACGCTGATACCCCATATGTGGGGGTAAACCACTGTTTGGGCACATGTCGGGGCTCGGAAGTCAAGTAGTGACGTTTTGAAATGCAGACTTTGATGGAATGGTCTGCGGGCGTCACGTTGCGTTTGCAGAGCCCCTGGTGTGCCTAAACAGTAGAAACCCCCCACAAGTGACCCCATTTTGGAAACTAGACCCCCCAAGGAACTTATCTAGATATGTGGTGAGCACTTTGAACCCCCAAGTGCTTCACAGACGTTTACAACGCAGAGCCGTGAAAATAAAAAATCATTTTTCTTTCCTCAAAAATGATGTTTTAGCAAGCAATTTTTTATTTTCTCAAGGGTAACAGGAGAAATTGGACCCCAGTAATTGTTGCTCAGTTTGTCCTGAGTACACTGATACCCCATATGTGGGGGTAAACCACTGTTTGGGCACACGTCGGGGCTCGGAAGGGAAGGAGCACCATTTGACTTTTTGAATAAAAGATTGGCTGGAATCAATGGTGGCGCCATGTTGCGTTTGGAGACCCCCTGATGTGCCTAAACAGTGGAAACCCCTCAATTCTAACGCCAACACACCCCTAACCCTTATCCCAACTGTAGCCGTAACCCTAACCACAACCCTAACCGCAACACACCCCTAACCACAACCCTAACCCCAACACACCCCTAACCCTAACCACAACCCTAATTCCAACCCAACCCTAACCCTAAGGCTATGTACCCACGTTGCGGATTCGTGTGAGATTTTTCCGCACCATTTTTGAAAAATCCGCGGGTAAAAGGCACTGCGTTTTACCTGCGGATTTACCCTGCGGATTCCTATTGAGGAACAGGTGTAAAACGCTGCGGAATCCGCACAAAGAATTGACATGCTGCGGAAAATACAACGCAGCGTTTCCGTGCGGTATTTTCCGCACCATGGGCACAGCGGATTTGGTTTTCCATAGGTTTACATGGTACTGTAAACCTGATGGAACACTGCTGCGGATCCGCAGCGGCCAATCCGCTGCGGATCCGCAGCCAAATCCGCACCGTGTGCACATAGCCTAATTCTAAAGGTATGTGCACACGCTTCGGAAAACGCTGCGGATCCGCAGCAGTTTCCCATGAGTTTACATTTCAATGTAAACCTATGGGAAACAAAAATCGCTGTACACATGCTGCGGAAAAACTGCACGGAAACGCAGCGGTTTACATTCCGCAGCATGTCACTTCTTTCTGCGGATTCCACAGCGGTTTTACAACTGCTCCAATAGAAAATCGCAGTTGTAAAACCGCAGTGAAATGCGCAGAAAAACCGCGGTAAATCTGCCATAAATCCGCAGCGGTTTAGCACTGCGGATTTATCAAATCCGCTGCTGAAAAATCCACAGAGGACCAGAATACGTGTACACATACCGAAACCCTAACCCTAGCCCTAACCCTACCCCTAACCCTACCCCTACCCCTAACCCTACCCCTAACCCTACCCCTAACCCTAGTTCTAACTCCAACCTTAGTGAAAAAAAAAAAAAATTCTTTATTTTATTATTGTCCCTATCTATGGGGGACAAATGGGGGGGGTCATTTACTGTTTTTTTATTTTGACCACTGTGATAGATTATATCACAGTGATCAAAATTCACATTGGAACGAATCTGCCGGCCGGCAGATTCGGCGGGCGCACTGCGCATGCGCCCGCCATTTTGGAACATGGCGGCGCCCGGGGAAGAAGACGGACGGACCCCGCCAGGATCGGTAAGTATAAGGGGGGGAGATCAGGGCACAGGGGGGGGAGATCAGGGCACGGGGGGGCGTCGGAGCACGGGGGGGGAGGGATCGGAGCATGGGGGAGAGTGATCGGTGTGCGGGCGGGTGGATCGGTGTGCAGGGGGGGTGGATCGGTGTGCAGGGGGGGTGGATCGGAGCACGGGGGGGGATCGGAGTGCGGGGGGGTTTGATTGGAGCACGGGGGGGTGTGATTGGAGCACGGGGGGAGCGGACAGGAGGACGGGGGAGCGGAGCACAGGACGGAGGGGAGCGCTGCACAGATCGGGGGGCTGGGGGGGCGATCGGTGGGGTGGGGGCACATTAGTATTTCCAGCCATGGCCGATGATATTGCAGCATCGGCCATGGCTGGATTGTAATATTTCACCATTTTTTTAGGTGAAATATTACAAATCGCTCTGATTGGCAGTTTCACTTTCAACAGCCAATCAGAGCGATCGTAGCCACGAGGGGGTGAAGCCACCCCCCCTGGGCTAAACTACCACTCCCCCTGTCCCTGCAGATCGGGTGAAATGGGAGTTAACCCTTTCACCCGGCCTGCAGGGACGCGATCTTTCTGTGACACAGCATATGCGTCACAGGTCGGATTGGCACCGACTTTCATGACGCATACGCTGTGTCACAGGTCGGGAAGGGGTTAAAGCTCTTGTTTAGTAGTTGTTGAAAACAACACTGCATTCGGCCTACAAGTTGGGTCTGGGGTGTAGAGACGGTGTGTTCCACTCCAAGGTGTTCCCCAGGTTGCCTCTCCATTGCTTCAATCTTAAAGCTCTTGTTTAGTAGTTGTTGAAAACAACACTGCATTCGGCCTACAAGTTGGGTCTGGGGTGTAGAGACGGTGTGTTCCACTCCAAGGTGTTCCCCAGGTTGCCTCTCCATTGCTTCGATCTTCTGGCTCTTCTTAAGTAGTTGTTGAAAACAACACTGCATTCGGCCTACAAGTTGGGTCTGGATTGTAGAGACGGTGACTTTCGCTCCAAATTGTTCTCCAGGTTTCCTCTCCATTGCTTCAATCTTAAAGCTCTTGTTTAGTAGTTGTTGAAAACAACACTGCATTCGGCCTACAAGTTGGGTCTGGGGTGTAGAGACGGTGTGTTCCACTCCAAGGTGTTCCCCAGGTTGCCTCTCCATTGCTTCAATCTTAAAGCTCTTGTTTAGTAGTTGTTGAAAACAACACTGCATTCGGCCTACAAGTTGGGTCTGGGGTGTAGAGACGGTGTGTTCCACTCCAAGGTGTTCCCCAGGTTGCCTCTCCATTGCTTCGATCTTCTGGTTCTTAAGTAGTTGTTGAAAACAACACTGCATTCGGCCTACAAGTTGGGTCTGGGGTGTAGAGACGGTGTGTTCCACTCCAAGGTGTTCCCCAGGTTGCCTCTCCATTGCTTCGATCTTCTGGCTCTTCTTAAGTAGTTGTTGAAAACAACACTGCATTCGGCCTACAAGTTGGGTCTGGATTGTAGAGACGGTGTCTTCTGCTCCAAGGTGTTCTCCAGGTTTCCTCTCCATTGCTTCAATCTTAAAGCTCTTGTTTAGTAGTTGAAAACAACACTGCATTCGGCCTACAAGTTGGGTCTGGGGTGAAGAGACGGTGTGTTCCACTCCAAGGTGTTCCCCAGGTTGCCTCTCCATTGCTTCAATCTTAAAGCTCTTGTTTAGTAGTTGTTGAAAACAACACTGCATCCGGCCTACAAGTTGGGTCTGGGGTGTAGAGACGGTGTCTTCCACTCCAAGGTGTTCCCCAGGTTTCCTCTCCATTGCTTCGATCTTCTGGCTCTCGTTTAATAGTTGTTGAAAACAACACTGCATTAGGCCTACTAGTTGGGTTGGGGCCTTCTATCTGTGTCTGCCGCTCCTTGCTGTTCTCCTACAGTGAACAAAGCTGTGCCGCAGGTTTACTACTGTTGCCAATTTTTAACTGCATTTAGAATACTTACTGATTTGGGCCTACTCTCTGTGTCAGCCTCTCATTCCAGTTGTCCTCCACTGAACAAAACAATGCCCCCTGGTTAGTCCTGTTACCAATTTTGAACTGCATTTATCCCACTTTATTCTTTGGGCCCATATCTGTTTCCCCCTCATCCTGCCCATTGCCCAGCCAGTGATAGATGAGTCTGCTGGTACATTGACCCATAATGCAACATTCCCCGTGCACGCTACACTGCAAGATTGTGACCCTGCTGAAAGTCAGGTCCCCCATCCTGCATACCATACCACCTTACACGGGGACAAAGAGGAAGGTGCAGATGAAGGTGCAGGTTCCTTCATCAGGTGGGGGGAGGAATACTCGTTGGCGACGTCACTGGCACAGGGCCCCTCATAGTACGCAAAAGTGTTGCTGCCGGTGGGAGGCGCCCCCGCCGTGCAAACACACCGCTGTACTTTGAGGGGCCCTGTGCCAGTGCCAACGAGTGAACCCCCCCTGCTTGCTCAGGATCACAGCACTTGCAAAGTTGAAATACTTACCTCTCCCTGCTCCACTGCCGTGACGTGGTCCAGATTTACTGGGCCCACTAATTACTTGAACCAGCCCTACCCCCCACAACTTTAGCCAAATGACCCCCAATTTCAAATGCCTTACAATTATTATAAGCTAAATTAAGATTGACAAGCTTCAGTAACAAGAATGGATGTTTTTGCCATTAAAATGGGCTCTGTACATGTTTTCCTGGCCTCTACTCACTGCCGACTATGCTCCCCCATTGACTTGCATTGGGTTTCGTGTTTCGGTCGATCCCCGACTTTTCGCGATAATCGGCCGATTCCACTCGACTCGACTTTTGAGATAGTCGGGTTTCGCGAAACCCGACTCGACTCTAAAAAGGTCAAGGTCGCTCAACCCTAGAGACCACATAGGGCTGGGCAGAGTCAGAGAACGGCAGAAATCTGAGCCTACTATAACTGCATAGGAGCTGCATACACAAAACGGCAGGAGATTACAGCAAGAGCATTTGCAAAGAATAAACAAAATGTCCTTAAAAATGTTTCCCCCCTGCACCCTCTATATCACAGACTCCAGTATGTAGGAGATCAGTGACGTCAGGGGGACAGTCCTAGAATCAGGAGAGAACATGTGCAGCAACCTGCACCCGATCCACCAGAGACCCCCAGGGGCGAACTGCCGCAAATGGGGGAGTTGGAGTATTCCCTGCAGCATAATGTCTACTGTACATACAGTTGTGCTCAAAAGTTTACACGCCCCGACAGAATTTTTTGCTTTCTTGGCCTTTTTTCTGAGAATATGAATGATAACACCAAACCTTTCTCTCCACTTATGGTCAGTGGTTGGGTGAAGCCATTGTCATCTACTGTGTTTTCTCTATTTACATCATAATGACAACCCAAAACATCCAAATGACCCTGATCAAAAGTTCACATACCCCATTTCTTAATACCATGTATTGCCCCCTCTAACATCAATGACAGCTTAAAGTCTTTTGTGGTAGTTGTGGATGAGGTTCTTTATTTTCTTAGATGGTAAAGCTGCCCTCTCTTCTTGGCAAAAAGCCTCCAGTTCCTGTAAATTCCTGGGCTGTCTAGCATGAACTGCGCGCTTGAGATCTCCCCATAGTGGCTCAATGATACTGAGGTCAGGAGACTGAGATGGCCACTCCAGAATCTTCACTTTGTTCTGCTGTAGCCAATGACAGGTCGACTTGGCCTTGTGACATCCCCACCAGGGCCGTGGGGTACTCAGAACTTGGTTGGACAGTTCTTTGGGGAAGACTCTGTGGCCCTGGCTGTGCCATAAAATGGGGGATATGTATATGGGATTTAACGTGACGCCACCTGTGGTATTCAGCAACAGATGGCCGATGCTTCTAAAGGAGACCGCTAGGCAGATGGTGACTCAGCTGGGATGGTTCTGCTCCCCACAGGTGGAGCGGGGCCCCAGGGCTACCAGTCCCGTTTATGTCAGGCTTTGTGTACCTTGTGGTGCAGGACTAGGGGTGCAAGAGATCACTGAATGACACAAGGTCTGTAGTTTTCTTTTCCTTTACTTGATGGCTGATAGTACAGACCGGGGTACTGGTAACAGATTGTAATGGAGAGCCGGGCAGCCTGGAAGCAATTTTTGGATACACCTGGCCAGGTAGGTATGGAGGCCTTCCTTCTGCGCTGTCCTCCCTAACAGCTCACCCTCCTGCTGCTGTTTTTCTGTTTTTAAAACTCATTGTTGCCCGCATTGCAGGCAGCTCGAGCCTATCACAGGTGCCTTTGTGTCAGCTCCAGGCTCTGGTATGCTGCTGTGCAGCTGGGTATTAGATCGTACCAGGAGACCTGCAGTCCCCTTCCCTCCAGATTTAGCTGCCAGGACTGCACGGAACCACGGACTCCGGTATCCGGTTCCTAGCGCTCAGCTCTGGGGCGAGTTTAATCAACGCTTCACTCCTCAGGTTCTGCACTACTTCTCTCCTACTGACACCTGGTAAAGGGACTCCTCCTTGCTTCCAGGCATGACATTACTCCCTGTGAGGGAGGCAATGCCACTGTGGGAACCGGACTTCTGGGGTGCCACACTTGTGTTTTGGATCGTTGTCATGTTTGAACGTTCAAGTACGTCCCATGGCTAGCTTCCGGGCTGATGATTTCAAATTTGCCTCCAGTATTTGCTGATAACGTGCTACATTCATCTTTCCTTCAACTTTAACCAAGTTTCTTGTGCCTTTGTAGCTCACACATCCACCTCCATGCTTTACAACAGGAATGGTGTTCCTTTCATCATAGGCCTTGTTGACCTGTCTCCAAATGTAACATTTATGGTTGTGGCCAAAAAGTTCAATTTTGGTCTCATCATTCCAAATTACCTTTTTTCCCAGAATATTTGAGGCTTGTCTGTGTGCTGTTTTGCATATTGTAGGTGAGATACTTTGTGGCATTTGTGCAGTGATGGCTTTCTTCTGGAGACTCGACCATACAGCCCATATTTCTGCCTCCTTATTGTGCATCCTGAAACAGCCACACCGCTAGTTTTCAGAGAGTCCAGTATGTCAGCTGATGTCATTTGTGGATTTTCTTTGAATCATGAACAATTTTCCTGGCAGTTGTGGACGACGTTTTTGTTGATCTACCTGACCGTGGTTTTGTTTTTACAGAGCCCGATTTTCCATTTGTTAATCACAGTGTGAACACTGCTGACCGGCATTATCGATTCCTTGGATATCTTTTTGTATCGCTTTTCTGTTTTATACAGTTCAAGTTCCTTTTCCTGTAGATCCGTTGACAATTCTTTTGCTTCATCCATGACTAACAATTCAAAAACATCAGTGTGGCTGGATGAAAGATGCAAAAGTCTGTCTGGATCCCAGAAACTCACTCAGCTTTTATGCACACACACTGATTACAAGCAAACAGGTCACATGTGAGGATGTTCCCTTTAGTAGCCATTCACACCCATTTGTACAAACTTCTGTGCATGTTATCAGGCCACAATCACCAGGGTGTGTGAACTTTTGATCAGGGTCATTTGGATGTTTTGGGTTGTCATTATGATTTAAAAAGAGAAAACACAGTAGTTTGACAATAAATGGCTTCACCCAACCACTAACCATGAGTGGAAAAAAAGTTTTGGTGCCATCATTCATATTCTCTGAAAAAAAACCCTCAAGTCATTATCTCAGTAAATTAAAATACTTTATAACACCAGCTTGAAAAATGATTCTAAAATCCGAAATGTCCTACTGAAATGTATGTCCAGTAAATGCACTCAATACTTGGTCGGGCTCTTGCCCACACTGCCAAAAGTACCAATACCTGGCTTACAAACAACAGTATCACTGGACTTGACTGGCAGCAAACTCTCCTGATCTTAGCCCCTTAGAGAATCTATGGAGTATTGTCAGGAGGAAGATGAGACACCAGACCTAACAATGCAGACGAGCTGAAGGCTGCTATCAAAGCAAGCTGGGCTTCCATAACCCCTCAGCAGCGCCACAGGCTGATCGCCTCCATGCCACGCAGCATTGAGGCAGTAACTGCTGCAAATGGACCCCCGACCAAGTATTGAGTGCATTTAATGAACAGACATTTCAGTAGGATAACATATCTGATTTTACAATCATTTTTCCAGCTAGTGTTATAAAGTATTCTAATTTACTGAGATAATGATTTTTGGGCTTTCATTGGTTGTAAGCCATAATAAAAATAATCTTTATTTATATAGCGCCAACATATTCCGCAGCGCTTTACAGTTTAACAGTATCAAACACAACAGTCATAAGTAACAACGTTAACAATACAATAATTAAAGCACAATAAGCCGCCCCTGCTCGTGAGAGCTTACAATCTACAATGAGGTGGGGGAGATACAAAGTACAGGTGTGTATTTACAATGATGTATATACAATGAGGGTCCAGCCACCTTCAGGGGGTGGGGGATAGATGGAGATAGTGAGTGGGCTACACACACACAAACATAACTGATTACTGAATGTGGTAGGCCACTCTGAACAAATGTGTTTTGAGCGAGCGCCTAAAACTATGCAAATTGTGGATGGTCCTAATATCTTGGGGTAGAGCATTCCAGAGGATTGGTGCAGCACGGGAGAAGTCTTGGAGTCGGGAGTGGGAGGTACGGATTAGTGCAGAGGTTAGTCAAAAGTAATTTGCAGAGCGCAGCGATCGGTTAGGCCGATAGACCGAAATGAGGGAGATGTATGGGGGGCCGCACTGTGGAGAGCTTTGTGGGTGAGAACAAGTACTTTGAATTGTATCCTGTAATGAATAGGCAGCCAGTGTAACGACTGGCGAAGAGCGGACGCGTCCGAGTAACGATTAGTTAGATAGACGACCCTGGATGCTGCATTAAGGATGGACTGGAGAGGGAAAAGTCGAGTGAGGGGGAGGCCAATTAATAGAGCGTTACAGTAGTCCAGGCGGGAGTGAATCAGGGCGACAGTGAGGGTTTGTGTTGTTTCCATGGTGAGAAAATGGCCGATTCTACAGATGTTCTTTAGGTGTAAGCAGCACGAGCGGGCAAGAGATTGGATATGGGATGTCAGCCATAATCAACTTTTTGATGATATTCTAATTTTGTGAGATGCACCTTTATGTACTCCACAGCTTGTGTAGACAGCAGCAGACTCGTTAGTAATATCGTCCCATAATCTTCTCTTCCTAGGTTGTATCCAGCAGGACAGGACATCTTGAGGGGAGATAATGGGTAAGTGAATCTTTTTTACTAGCAGAATAACACCCCATGAAGTTTTGGGCAGTAGTGAAGGAAATCTGACACTAAGGGTATGTGTACACGGGCCGGATTACATCCGGATTAGCTGCGGATTGAATGCTACATACAACCGTAGCGTTCAACCCGCAGCGTCCAGATGTTACAGCATAGTGGAGGGGATTTTATGAAATCCCATCTCCACTATGCGTGTGAACAAGCACCCGGCGACCCTGCGTTTACGGACATGCGGTGCGTCTTTTTAGAACGCAGCATGTCTGTTTACCTTGCGGCGACGCTCCGTCTCTGCAAGGTAAATCACAGGGCCCTATGAATGGGGTGCGGAAAATCACTGCACGTACAGAAAGGGGCGGAGCTTTGGGCGGAGCGAGTTTTCCGCTCCGTCATTATGGACGGTGGAAACATACCCTAAATATCTAAAAAAAAACAAAAAACTCCATAATTACCATGAGTGACAGGCTGCCCACTTTGTCCATTTCCACAGACAATCAGTTCCCATAAGCAGTGAGTGATTATCACATACACACTTCTTAGCACGTGACGTGGGGTGCACCAGCAAGGGTTAATTTATCTGCACTCGCTCAATCCAACTCTCAACCTCTAGGCTATAAAGTAAAAATAAATCACACTCCGACACAGTCTGCACACCCACATTACTGAACACGCTGCCACCACTCATCAAACACACGGGTGATGAGTCACCAAAATATGTTACTGTCAGACAATCAAAAGATCACACACTCCCTGAAGGGTGGTAGATTCTTCATAGTATACAAGGGTCAAACTTATTAAAGATTTTAAGCTTTAATGTAAAAATATTCAGTGTTTACAATAACTATATAAAAAGGTAACAATAAAATGAGGCATAAATATGCAAAAGTTATTATTATTTATTATTATAGCGCCATTTATTCCATGGCGCTTTACATGTGAGGAGGGGTATACATAATAAAAACAGGTACAATAATCTTAATCAATACAAGTCACGACTGGTCCAGGAGGAGAGAGGACCCTGCCCGCGAAGGCTCACAATCTACAAGGGATAGGTGAGGATACAGGAGGAGAGACTCACAATCTACAGGAGAGAGGACCCTGCCCGCGAGGGCTCACAATCTACAAAGGATGGGTGAGGATACAGGAGGAGAGAGGACCCTGCCCGCGAGGGCTCACAGTCTACAAGGGATAGGTGAGGATACAGGAGGAGAGAGGACCCTGCCCGCGAGGGCTCACAATCTACAGGAGAGATGACCCTGCCCGCGAGGGCTCACAATCTACAAGGGATGGGTGAGGATACAGGAGAGAGGACCCTGCCCACGAGGGCTCACAATCTACAGGAGGAGAGAGGACCCTGCCCGCAAGGGCTCACAATCTACAAGGGATGGGTGAGGATACAGTAGGCGAGGATAGAGCTGGTCATGCAGCGGTTTGGTCGATCGGTGGTTACTGCAGGTTGTAGGCTTGTCAGAAGAGGTGGGTCTTCAGGTTCTTTTTGAAGGTTTCGATGGTAGGTGAGAGTCTGATATGTTGTGGTAGAGGGTTCCAGAGTAGGGGTGATGCGCGAGAGAAATCTTGTATGCGATTGTGGGAAGAGGAGATAAGAGGGGAATAGAGAAGGAGATCTTGTGAGGATCGGAGGTTGCGTGTAGGTAAGTACCGGGAGACGAGGTCACAGATGTATGGAGGAGACAGGTTGTGGATGGCTTTGTATGTCATGGTTAGGGTTTTGTACTGGAGTCTCTGGGCAATGGGGAGCCAGTGAAGGGATTGACAGGGGAGAGGCCGGGATAGCAGGGGGACAGGTGGATTAGTCGGGCAGCAGAGTTTAGAATAGATTGGAGGGGTGCGAGAGTGTTAGAGGGGAGGCCACAGAGCAGGAGGTTACAGTAGTCGAGGCGGGAGATGATAAGGGCATGGACTAGGGTTTTTGCAGATTCTTGGTTGAGGAATGAACGGATCCATGAAATATTTTTGAGTTGAAGGCGGCAGGAAGTGGAAAGGGCTTGGATATGCGGTTTGAAGGAGAGATCAGCGTCAAGGATTACCCCGAGACAGCGAGCTTTTGGGACTGGGGAGAGTAGGCAGCCGTGTACTGTAATGGATAGGTTCGTTGGGGGGGTCGCGTGAGATGGGGAAAGATGATGAATTCTGTTTTGTCCATGTTAAGTTTCAAAAATCTAGCGGAGAAGAAGGATGAAATAGTGGACAGACATTGAGGGATTCTGGTTAGTAGGGAGGTGATATCTGGTCCAAAGATGTAGATCTGTGTGTCATCAAAATAGAGATGATACTGAAAACCGTGAGATTCTATGAGCTGTCCCAGGCCAAAAGTGTAAATGGAGAAGAGCAGGGGCCCAAGGACTGAACCTTGTGGGACTCCGACAGATAGGGGGCGAGGTGAGGAGGTGGTGTGTGAGTGGGAGACGCTGAATGTCCGGTCTGTTAGGTATGATGAGATCCAGGAAAGGGTCAAGTCTGTGATGCCAAGGGATGAGAGGGTCTGTAATAATAAGGAATGGTCCACTGTGTCAAAGGACGGTGTCTACGTACACTAGTCACCTGCAGCTCCCCGGATCAGCCTGGCTGAGTAGTATTCCACCGCTGGCACCAAGTTTGGAGATATGAGAGTCAGTGGGTGCTCTTGTCCACTGGACTGGCGGTCTTTAGAAAGTCCACATGAACCAGGGCTTATCCTACTAAGCACACTCACTCCTTTCCCGTGGGCACAATACAGATAACACAGGGTGAGGGTAAAACAGTGTGACAATAATTTATTGAACCACCAAGAGACAATAGTACCGTATATAGAACTGTCCCAACAAATACACAAGATGGTGCAAAAGAGTCTCACGCTTCCACTGGCTCATTGGGATTAAATCACCTGCAACTTTTGGGCATCCAGGGCCTGCTACCTCAACCAGTAGCATGCCGATTTTGGCAGGTACCCACAGAGAGAAGGTAGTAGCAAGCTAAGGAAGGTGACTGAGTGCAGTGAGGTATTTGGCCAGGTGACCTGACTGTCCCAACATGGATTGTTCTAACCTGGATTCTCCAAACGCCTTTAAGGGTTCAGTGATGCAGAATGGAACATATCTATATTCATACAGGCGGGCCATGGTCCCTTAAGCTGGCATCCTGTAGAATCTCTCTGGGAACAGAGGCAGATCCCTTTTATAATTTACAACTGTCCTACTAGCCATCATCCACAGGTCAGGGGTGAATTTGAAGGAGGTCATCTCTCATTGTTCGAGTATTCAATCAATCCGGAGTTTATCCTTAAATGTTTGCAGGTCAGCAAGCTGCGTGAACTGGTACAATGGGTAATCAACATATCAGCAAACATTGATTGTTTAATGACCCTGTGTCCCTGTCCCCCAAGGATAGCAACACAATAAGCTGTAGCAAACATCAATTCAGGAGTCAGAGTTCAGGTTCATATGAACAATGACCCCTGTCTCTTGACCCACCAAAGAAAAACACGTCTGGCCCAATTAAGAACAAATGCTGTGTCATAAAATAGATCATTTATAAAAATGTTGAATACTGGGGACAGGACAGAGACTTTTGGTTCCCCATGTGACACACTCTTCCAATTGGATGTGCAACCATTTATTACTACATCACTGAGCCAGTTATTAATCCACCTAACTGTAGCCTTGTCAATCTTATACTTGGTCATTTTTTTCAAGGACACAAATGTTTGGCTGAAGTCAAAATATACTATATCTGCCTGATTTCCATGATCAACTCAGTCAGTGATTTCATCATAGAAGGAAATTAGATAAGTCTGGCATGACTTGTTTACTACAAACCAGTATTGAAAATATGCATTTGTAAGCGATGTAGGACCGACAGTAAATTAACATCTGTTCTTAGGCTGCAGCTCTTCACAAAGGTCATAACCTATGTTATCCTGAGCAAAGGTAGCTTTCCTGGTCACAGGGTTTCAGACCCCAGGGTGCCTTTCCTGAGAATGAACAGAATGGAACCATTTCTGACGCCTTTGAAGGGAGACACCTAGTTTCAGCCTGACACTTTCTATTTACTATGGGAAAGAAAGGTTAAGACAAAAAAGCATTTAGAAAAATAATGTATTCATTGGTAAAGTAGCCATACTGAGCAAAGCGTCTGAATACTTATGACCATGTCATATTTCGGTTTTTCTTTTTTAATAACTTTGCAAAAATTTCTAGATTTCTGTTTTTTTTAGTCAAGATGGGGTGCAGAGTGTACATTAATGTGAAAAAAAATGAACTTTTTTTAATTTACCAAATGGCTGCAATGAAACAAAGAGTAAAAAATGTTAAGGAGTGTGAATACTTTCTGTACCCACTGTAGGACAGAGGTTGAATGCTGGATTGAGTGAGAGGAGATAGATTAACCCTTGCAGGTGCAACCCCAAATTACGTGCTGAGAAGCGGGTGCGTGACAAAACCCATGGTGGCTCTGCTTAACTACTGTATTATTATCCAAGTAGTTGCATACATGCTGTTTAGTTATTTGCTTCTTTCCTTTTTTTCAAGATAGGGACAACATTTGCCCTTCTCCATTCTTCTGGGGTTTCTCCTGTTCTCAAGGAATCTTCAAGGATTCTGGCTAGTGGATCTGCAATTTCCTCTGCTATCTCTCATCTAGACCAGGAGATTTAAATTCACAAATTAGCTCAGTGTTCCCTCACCATCTCTACGTTTATAGATAGTCTGGATTCTTTCATTCCTTTGATAGCACCATGAAGCGAGTTGTTACCTTGTTCTGTACAACATTCTGATTTTCTATCCTTTGTTGCTGGACCTTGGAGTTGCCTTTTGAGTACTCATTTGTATTGACACTTTTGCCTTTGACCCACTCTCGCCTTAGTAACCTGACCCCAGACTTTACCTCTGACTACCCATTTGTCTTATTCCTTGTCCTTGACGTACCCTCTCGGCTTTTGATCTCTGACTCCTTGACTCCCCTGCCTCAAAAGTGACTCTGCATCACAGTCGTTTTCTACCATGTCTGATCCAATTGCAAACTTAGCTTTCTAAACCTATAGACCTTAATTTACCCATTTGGTGTCTATAAATAAAAAAAACATCAGCACAGGAGTTCCCCTAAATAATGGTAACTGGATCAAGAAAGTGGGTTTTTTAGCTTTGTAAGAGTGGCTGATATAGTCAATCTCAGTGTTCTTAATAAGTCAACTAATATACGCAATAGACTGAATATTGATATGTTCCAAGCCATTTTAAGTAAAATCAAAGTGAAGATGATGGCCCAGGAGCACTGGAACTACAGCAGGATGGTACCAAAGGCATCTGGAGGGTAAATAGCGCCTGAAGAGGTATCCTTAGGGAATTTTCGGTACATTGACAGAAATATCTGTGAACATTATTAGAACACTACATTGTGATTTTAGTAATAACTCTTTAAGGCACCCAGCTCAGTTATTGCTGCACCCATTTGCATAACATCTAGAGACTCTTTAGCAATTGATATAGCACCAATGGATTAGCGCTAACACGGCACCCATTTAGAAAAAATGGGTCTAGGTCATCCCCAGATAGAGACAATTAATCTTAGCACTCATTGTGGAAATGTTTGCTGGGCTATACTGTATACAGAAGTAGAGGAAAATAATATTGTAAGTGACACCCAGTACAATTTTACAGAAGTTGTCAAATCATGTTATTTATCGAGGCGAGTGGAAGCCTCATGAAAGGATGAGACAAATGATGTAGCAACAAAATAGGTAAAGGTTTTGAATGAATTACTAGTGACTGACTGAATATTCTTTCTACAGATTACAAAACAAGACCACTGGACGACTGGACAGAAGATCACGTTCGAGAGTGGCTTCGCTCCATACATATTAAGACATCATACATAGATAAACTGTTTGATGAAGAGGTCACGGGACCAGTTCTAAGAAAAATAAACAATGACTTTTTGAAAGGTCTCGGTCTGAAACAAGGGCAAATACAACTGCTTATTGAAGAAAGAAATGAGTTAGTAAAAAAACAAAAAGTCAGTAACCCTCAACTAAGTAACCGCACAAAGCCAAACAAGCTGCCACTCCAAAGCATGCCAACAAGTGAGCAAGCAGGACCTGAAGTTACACATGAAACAGGAGCTAGCAGTCATTCTGAGACATCAGGAACCAAAGCCCAACAAGGAAAAAGTCCACATGAGACTGATAAAGAACATATTAATTCAGAGGCAATATCCTCCATCAAGAGTAAAAATGATGAGGAGTTAGCAGCTGCATACGAATCAGACAAATGTGGACACACACACCATTCAGGGTCAAATTTCAGATCCTTCAATAAAGAAGTTGAGAACTTTACATATGTAAAGGGCCAAGTCCTTCCTCCAGAATCCGGAGTAGAAGACCTGATCACACCGTGTCATGAGTACAAGTCACTCATTACTGCCTCTAAGCTGGACCGCACCAGACTTCAGGCAAAGTTTGCTGCAGAAGTGATTAAATTCGCTTGTGCGTGTATGAACGTGAGGACTAATGGTACAATACATTTTGGAGTGATGGACAGCAAGGAAGACAAACGCAGTACACATGGGCAGATAATGGGGATCCCAGTGAAGGAGCAGGACATGTACGTCGATGCACTGGATTATATCCAGAGATGTCTCAAAGGAGAACACGAAGTAGCCAGAGCGTGTATTCGCACCCCTAAATTCATTGAGGTTGTAGATAAAGGTAGTAAAGATCAGCGCTTTGTGGTCGAGGTGGATGTGGTGCCTGATTCAGATTCTGTGAAAGGACGAGCTTTTCAAGCAAGTTTACCAAAGTACTGTGAAAAAAGCAACAAAGTAAGTTTGGAAAAGAAAACCTATTTCCGCAGAATTGGAGCAAAATCTGAGCCAGTCCCCGATGAGGATGTGGTGCAGTTTTTTCAGAAACTTGAAATTTTGGATAAAGCGAGGAAAAAGGCAGAACAGAAGGTTACCTGTGATAATCCCACCATAGAAGATCTAGGAAGAAAAATATCGGTTTTGCTAACCGACGGTAAAAAATATATCAATAATTCCCTCAGATACATACTTGTGACAAATAAGTGTACCGAAAATAATCTGAATCATGTGAATTTTTTGATGCGCATGAATATTTTGTGCGTTTTCGACTTTGACCCAAACTCAGATAGTAAAGGCCTGTGCTCTAAATACAAAGAGCATCATGCCATTAATATTCATTCCTTAAAGAACTACTCAAATGAAAGCAGGATAAGTACAGGAGACCTTAAGAAGAATCTGTCCCTGTTTAACCAAACCAGTTGGATATTCTGTAATGGTCGCAGCAATTACCTGGGTGAGGATGAACCATGTGATGAAAGCACCTGGGTCCGAACAAAGAGGAAACTTTTAAAAAAGGCCATTACTTTTCTTTGTGATGAAATCCTTCCAAAGGGATACTTCATTGTGGTCTTTCTTTTGCTGTCTAATGTAGAGGAACCAATTATTGACACTTTCCATGAGTTTTACACAGAATTAAATGGCATGGAGTATATAATATGCATTGCAGAGAATAAAGATGACTATGAGAAGTGGGCGAACCACGCAAAGGCTTCCTGCAAAGTGATGGAGATCCTCGATCAGAGGAGCATCGTGGGGATGCAGCTTAGTCATATCGATGCAACTGTCCAAAACCTCATGCCTCTATATTCTTCCATTAGACAGTTATCGGTTTCAACAAAAGGAGTGTGCGTCCTCACCACCCCCGATGAAGAGCGAATGCATTCTTTTGAAGTTCTGTGCGCCAACGAATGCGACAACAGAAATCTGGAGGATCTGACAAAAGAGCAAATTGAAGAGATTGAAACAACTTTCTACAGAGGTGGGAAGGTCAGCTGGAAGCACCTTTGGCTCGCAGATCAAGGGAAATGTGAAGCCTTTATTGAACGAGAAGCTTGTAATGAAGTTCAAAGCATTTTAAATGACATTCAATATGGAAACAGAGTGAGACTTCCTGTCGCAAGAATTAAAATTGTCCACCAACCAGGCAGTGGAGGAAGTACCGTTGCCCGACAAATTCTTTGGAAAAAACGTAAAGAATTAAGATGTGCTGTGCTGAAATCCTCATTTCCAGTCATGACCGTGTGTGAACACGCTGTGAATTTCAGAGAATATGAAGAGCGAGACATCCACCACTGCCTCCCGGTCTTGCTGCTAATTGAAGACTGTGATGATGAGTACATCGATGACCTAAGGGATGAGTTAACCAAAGTAATGGTCTCCAAGAAGACTGCACCCACAAAATTAAGCTTCATCCTTTTAAGCTGTAAGCGAGTGAATGCCCCAGAAAAGCAATATACATTTTCTGCATTGGAGACGGTTGCAATTTCTCACAAACTTAGTAAAGATGAAAAAATAAAGTTTACTACAAAAGCAGAGAAACTTCAGAAGCAGTTCTCCCCAGAGTCAATCATAACATTCATTTTAATGAGTCAAGAGTTTGTAGAAGAATATGTGACAAACTTTGTCCATAACGTTATGGAGAATGTTGACGACTCGTCCAATGTTACACGACTGATGAGATACGTGGCCTTACTTAACTGCTATGTCCAAAACTCTTACATCTCGGTTTCTCACTGTGAGGCATTCATGGGTCTTGATGCACACACAGAAGAGAATAGTGAACTAAGGCAATACAATTTTGATAGTTGCCTAAGTGAGCAAGCTAAACTAATCTTCATTGAAAGAGTGGATCCAATAACTTGTATAACCTGCATTCATATCATACATCCATATGTTGCAAAAGAAATCTTAAAGCAGCTCCCCGACAATCCACAAAGTCAAATTGCTATGGACCTGCTTAAGGAAGATGTTCTGTTCCTGCACCGATTTGGTAGAGATGACTTTCTTGGCTTTGTCAGAGACTTGATTTTTCGGCGTCGTAAAATTAGCAGGGGTGACAGTGTTGATTCTTTCCTGTCCCCTTTAATTGAACATGTATGTGAAACGGAAAACAGCCAAGAAAAAGCCATTGACCTGTTAAAAGTTGCCTATGAACGATTTGACAAAGATCCTTTTCTGGCCCAGCAGCTTGCTAGACTGCATTATAAATATGAGAAGTTTGAGGCCGCTGTACACTGGGCAGAGACCGCTAAATCACAGCTGCCCAATGACTCCTTTATTTTGGACACTGAAGGACAAGTGTATAAAAAGCAATTCAGCGTCTTACTAGACAAGACCAACAATGTTGTGCCTTTGGAGGAGGCCCCCGTGTTGATTGAACATGCCCTAAAAGCCATGCAGTGTTTTCGTGCAGCACAAAAAGTTGCTAAGGCTGAAACAGAGACCATGAACAATTCAGGATATTTCGGAGAAGTGGAAGTTGGATGCCGTTTGTTAAAGTTGTTGTCAACGCTTGAAATTTTCCCTCAGAATGAAAATAACAAAAGTCATGAACTTCTGCACTATCTCCTAACCGACTACATTCCAGAATCTATCAAGAAACCTTGGTCCAAGTTTCACAACAACCTAAAAGGACTACACCGAAATATCTATAATGCACTGGAATGGATATCGGAGGAACTGAGTTACTTCCAAACTGATAAAATAAATGACAAAGAACAGAACAGTAATGTGGAAGAACAAGTCTACTCTCCTCGAACATGGTTGCTGCGCAAAATTGAGGTGTTTGCCAAGTTTTTTAGCTCACAATTTTTGCCTCCAAGTGAAAATGGTGAAGAGAACGATGTCAAAACTTCCATTAATAAACTGATTCAAAAGATGAACATTTACAGACTGGGAGGTGGAAGCACCACTACAATCCTGTCACTGCTGTCAGACTTAAATGGTTCCACAAAAAAGCTATCAAACATAGTCGATCTTTGCACAAAATATACAGCCGGTGAAAACCTGGATGATATTGACCGGATCAATTACATCATGAGCCACATAGCGTTGGCCTGTGTAGCCCCCAACTCTCCAAAGCTGCTAACTTTTCAGCAATTACGGGAACTTACCAAAACATTCCAAAACCCAAGAAAGTCTTTTCCTCCGAGCGCTTATCTTCTGCTTATACTGCTCTACTGGAAGGATGATGTTGTGGACAAGGAGCCTGATGCAAGAAAAGACCGGATTCTGAGCTCCGCTCTGCAGAGCGCCCGTCGCTTGCATGAAATTAGGTTAAAGAATGTCCCCGTTCGCAAAAAACGAAGTAATGTCCTTTTCTTCTTGGGGCATAGTTTTGGCCTTCACAAGTTTCTCCATAGAAGTGCAGTGGAAAAACATATGGAAGGCCCAGTGAATGAGTGGAGATTAAAGCTGGATGATGGAGATGTGGGAAAACTAGAAAGCCGGCAAAAGCTCCTTCGCACTGTGCCAGGATTTACAGAGTATGGGAAGATTTACACAACAGGACACAGCAGGAAGGAAAGGATTGAAATTGTCCCCATAAATAACTCATCGGTGCCTTATGGGAATGAAAATGTGACTTTTTATCTGGGATTTACATATGGGGGACTTGTGGCATACAATATAAAAGTGCAGCAGTGAAATTCCTGGATATTGAATAGTGCAGTAATCATGAGGGTTTAGTTAGGCCATTTACTAGAGATGAGTGAATCAATTCAATGCAAATCTAATTCATGTGGATTTTTTTTTAACTTCACAACTTGTGATTTGAATAGCACAAATTGCAAAACAAATAATGCATGCTATCATTTTACACAAAGCTGAACATTTCACCAGCCAGAGAGAAGGTGGGGTGAGGTCGTTTACCCATGTTACCCAACTCTGTTGTCGAGTGTCCTTGGACCAGAGGCTCCTTCCCTGTCCCTAACGCTAGGGGTGCCCTAGCTCACTGTTCCCAGGATTACTTCTGATGAAGACGCCGGGGCCATGTACATTGCTTACCTCCTGAATCCGCCCTCAGTCTGTACCCTTACCCCACCCAGGGATGAGGGGAGTAGTAGTGTACCGTAATACACCAACCAGACTAACAAGGTAACACGAACATGGGTAACGAAAAATACCAAACATACTCACACATATAACAGAGGAATGCACTGGGGAGTGGAGGATGGGGAAAGCCAAAGTAGAAAATTATCACACACTCAAAACCTAGCAACTATCACAGATTAATCCACGAAACGCCTTCTCCAATTACAACCACCACCAATCTCCAGCCATGCAGCATACACTAGCTCTGACAATGAGTGCTAGCCATGGCCCAGATTATATAGATGAGAGTGGTTAAAAGTGCACAGCTGAGAGCCTTAATGTAGGAAAGCTTCCAGGGGCTCTCAACTGAGCAGATTGACCCCTGCACTGCTAAACGAAACGTGCACCATTTAACATGAAGGTGAAGTACTTCTAATCGATTCAGGAGGAGACATCAGACACTGCGTTCTTCTGGCTCCTCTCTGCCGCGGTAAACCTGTGACACCATAATACCTTGCCATCTATCACATCACATACAGGCAGACAAGAACAACTATCAGCCAATATAAAAGCTTAGGCAGGAAATGCCACAGACATTTTGTGTTGAATCTAGATAATGAGAGGATGTCGGAGCTCAGAGTTCCAGAATAGTAATAGGAAAAAAAACACATAAAACACTGACAAAACTGAACAGCTAGGGTGTGACAGCACAGAAGTGAAGCATCTGTTTACCCACAGTTGTGGTGGTTAAAAGAATTAAAAGGGATTGGATGCAGCCCTGGATGACTACACGGTGTTATACATGTCTTTTTCAGGGCGTTTGGAGCCTTTGTAGTAGTTGCAATTCCAAATTAATCTATTTGATGCAAATAGTTTTTTTTTTTAATTCAGCGAAGCTGTGGAATTCGAATTTCAAGAGATTGGCTCATCTCTACCATATTTTGTAAAAGATGCAGTTTATTTAGAGCTGTGATATTATATTAATGTCCTGATACGTAATAAAACCCTTATTAAGCTGTGTCTAGTTCTGTTTATGAAGGTTGGGATAAAAGACTGAACGCAGGTTAGGACACAAATAACCACCAGGATCCAAGAACGAGATTTCATACATTTTTAATTCTTTACAAGAAATACATGTTTTGGAGAAAGATCAAGTTTATGTCATATAGTTTTACACAACAGGAACTAATACACATGCCCTCCATCCAGGAGGGTCTCAGCATGGAGCAGAACCATCACAACTTGGACACCCACTCTAATGAGGGGTGAACGAGCCTAACGCTCCCCTGTAGTCAGCTCCTCACAATATGTAAAGTGCTTCTGATAACAGGAATAAGGCTTGGACTGGCCAACGGGAGAACAGGAGAATCCTCTGGTGGGCCACCACTCTCTTATATGAGCATTACCTGGCATAATATACTTGAATCACTATGTACATCTTATTCATTTAACAGTCTGCCCAGTCCATTGTAATATAAATGTGTGATTGAGGCCAGTGTCACATTTGCATGTAGTTGAATGGTGGCCCCTTGTCACCCTAGTCCGACACGGACAGGGGGTATACAGGTAGTGTATACAAGGTTTTTGTGTGGCACTTACTCTACATCTTTGTGCAGATTCACAGCTGTATGGAGCGGGGGCGTCCGAATGATACTGATCTGACATTCAAACATTTGGACGTCTCGATGAAGAAAATGAAGGCTCTGCTGGTACAGAACCAGCGTCACCGCCGGCCCACATCTGAGCGTGTAAATCTGGCTTGTACAACTCAGGGAGCGTGCATGAGAGTGATTTCACACGCCACTTTGATGCTTTGTAAAGTAATGGGTTGGGTGGGGGGGTGTTCTGTTTTTTGGCTTTAAAAACTGCATCAACCCGTCACATGCGATGGTTCCCGGAGCGGGATCCCATGGCCCAGTATGTACTTGTATAATTACGGAGCTGCCGCTGTATATAATCTACAGTGACCCATACGAAGAGTTTAACTTTCGGGTTTCCAACCCTCCTTAAACCAGTGCGATGCACCTCTTCTCTGTAGTAGAAAGATCTGTGGAGAATAATTCCAGGACCAAAGGTTCTGATCTGCTGACGATTGCAAGAACCGCTCCCAACCTGTGGATGGAAGGGGTTAACTATCCTACGTGTGTGTGTGTGTCATAGAAAACAACAGTGTGACTACTAAAGAACAGAGCAATGTACAAAGCCCCCACCATAATGCTATAGGACCCACACAACTGCCGCGTGACCACATGAACAGGACACGTGGACGTTGCCCAAAGACCATGCGCTCCTTGACATCAACCACTTCCAGTGCCGAACGGAGCAGCTTAGGCTAGGGCTGGACAATCCCTTTAATTACCATGACTCCTCCCATCCTTTCCTATTGTATAGGGGTGCAAAAATACACACTACAGCTACTGAAGAACCCCAAGGAAATCGATGGGTGTGAGACCCAGAAGAAACGTCTGCCATAGTGATCTGTGGTGGCCGGTGCCTTGTACAGCGCCGATCATCACCATATCTACATAAGGAGATAATGTATGAGTCCGAGGCCTCCCAGCAGCTTCGGCTCCAGATGTGGTGTCCTCCCCCTGCAATCTTCATGTAGATGTGACGATGTGCGGCCCTAACCTCAGAGCTTGGTTCTGATGCCTCCATGGAGCCAATCCCTCGCTACACCCCAGCAGTGAAGCAAGGTACTTACCGGGCCAGGAGGGGCAGCACTCGCCCTGCAGGGTACGGGACGCTCAACCTTTGGAACAAAAGCCTCAAAACACAGGAAGAGAATTGAGAAAAGGCCCCAGGCAGACGCACGGCACAGGGGCACGGCACCGGCTGGAATGACACAGGGTGACAGACGGATGAGATGGGTACATTCACCTGTGTCTCCACCTCATGGAGATGGAGGAGAGGAGCTGACCTCAGGGCTCAGAGAACCCAAGAGGAGCGCAGCAGCTGGGGAATAAGCTGCCTGTGGACAGCAGCGACACGTCGGGGCTGGTCTTTATGGAGGTCGGGCGCACACAGCACAGGAGACGACAGAAGCACAGGGAACATGCACACAGGTTAGCAAAGCAGTGGCAGCAGAAAACATCACACGTCTATGGCCTACCAGGGGCTGCACCCTCACCCCAGATACAGAGTGCATGTTAGGAGAAAGAAATGTACAAACACAGAGTACTTACAGGAGACGACTAACCTGTACTGGCAGGGCTGCGCGTACTCACTCTTCTCTACCAGTAAGTGGCTGAATTAACAGAAACAGAGACGTTAACGGCGGATCTGTGCCCTGTACGTGACCCACCCCGCCGCTGTCAGGACTGCCGAAACACTCCAGGGCCACACGTCCGCTTAGTGTCTGCTGCACCCTCATAGTGCTGAATGAGGAAAGCCTGTAGTCACCACTAGGGGGAGCTCCCTGCAGACAGATGTATTCAGCACCACCTAGTAGCAGGCGTGTAAGTGTAACAACAGGGTACGCCGCGGACCCCCACAAAGTGTTAAATCTGCAGAAACAAGAGCCTAAAGATGGGGATGGGAACAGACCCTAGTGACCCCACAGAGGATAGGTGCATACAAGGTGCAGTCAGCAAGTAAGCTGCTGCCTGGACTCCGTGCTCGTGCCCTCTAATCGTCCATCTCCTAAGTGGTGGCAGCTGGATGATACATGGGGGGCGGTGTTCACACATTGCAGTCACATCACCTCCAGAAGCTGTGCCTACATGTACATCAATGAGGTTGTAATTACTGTAGCTTAGAAGCCACAAGCTGACCTCCGGGCACCGCGTGGCCAATAACAATGAACAGTCATTTACAAGCCAGACCGATCTGCAGGTCGGTGTATTTTTCTATCGCCGCTCGTGTTCATCTCGACCGAAATGTAGATGTTCTTCATCTGCCTCATTCACCAGAAAGCAGCAAGTCTGGCTCTTGACCATTCGACTGGCGCTGAACTGGCAGCAGAACATCATGTGAATGATGATTATCGTGCGGCCAGTCCCACCAATGAATCGGTTTACATTTCGCTCGAGGTGACTCAAAACTGCGCCGACATGCAGGCACACAGCCCAAAATATGAAACTTTGGAGTCAGACAAAAAGTTAGCCACACTGTGACCAAAGTTTCCTAACTTTACATGTTGTCTTCAACATATAGACTACATTGGAGAAGGAAACCCTGGAGCACTGAAAATAACAACTGAGGATAGGGACCTGATGTAGTACGGGATGGTACCAGACCCGATATTAGGGTCCCACCAACAGCAGCCCAGATCCTTACAGCTTAGTGTTACAACAGCTGGTGCTGGATATAAGTTGCGCTTGCTGCTCTCCCCAGGGTTTCAACCACAGTCTACTCCCTACATACAGTACTGTGCACAAGTTTTAGGCGGGTGTGGAAATGTTGCAGTGTTCGAATGCTATGTTAGCACAGCACCTGCGCCCCTGCATATGTCCCCTTACCCGCTCTGCAGGGATGCCGATGTTTTCACTTGTTCATGCTTCCTTGGCAGCTGTTCACTCCCAGGTCCTTTGCACAGCATGCAGGTCTCCTGGGAGTGTGCTTAAGGCATGCGCTGCTAAAAATGTCCCCTGCCAAGGTCTGGAAGACGTCTGGTAGCTATGGCACCTTCCCTTATTGGGAGGTGCCTTAGCAATTTCAGTTATCAGTTTATATCCTGTTACCTGTAAGTCCCCTTATCAGTGCTCTCTGTATTTGATCCCATCTGTCCTGCTTAGCTAACCCTGTCTACCCCTGATCCTGCCTGTCCTGCTGTACGTAAACCCGAACACGTCCTGCCTGCGCCTAGCCCTGTTCCTGATTTGTCTGAACGTGCTCCTGTGTACAGGCACCAGTGATCCTGTACCAGTGGCCGTCTCGTGTTCCTGTACTACTCCAGTCCCACTTCCCTGTCTCCTTGGGGGTCAGCTGCCACGGCTCCACCGTCCGCCCTGGAGTAGCACCTGGCATCCACCCAGGTTAAAAGTCTAACCATACCATCAGGGACTCTAGTGAAGAACCAAGTGTTCACTTACTTACGCCTCAACCATGTGCGTAACAAAACAGAAGTGTTAATGGTTTTATTTTAGCAATTAACAAAATGCAAAGTGAAGAGAAATGTAAATCAAAATATGTGACTGTCCTTTGCCTTCATCAGTTCTAGGGACGGTCTAGTTTATGAGGAACAACTATACCAAATGGGACAATGATCACCTTTCTTCTATGTTGGATGAAATCCATCATTAACAGAAAGCTGTGCAGGAGGCTTAAAACTTGATGAGGACCAGACAAACTCTGCTACAAAAGGTGAGGATTTGGAAGACACATCGAGTGCCAGGGCAAACACCATAGCAGGACTCCAGGTAGTTATACTGCATCAGCAAAGACTCCCCCAGCAAAGATTTCACAGCAGAACGAAGATTCAGGATGTTCTGTCCAAATAGATGCACCAAGAAATGGGCAACACTGAAAATCAAAAGGCGCAGTGGTTGGCGAAGGAAATTTCACGCAGCAGATGAGACTTCTCAAAAAGATGTTCAGCATTGCCATCAGCTCAGAACTGGAAGTGACCGGTGGGACCCAGGCACACCTGTCAAATTTTGAGAAAAATCTGGACACAAACTGTCTCCATAGAATTGGAGCCAAAACCCAAACCTTCCAAAAAGAGACAATACCAAGTGACTACACTATACACAAAAAGATAGGAACTGGGGTGCAGACTAACTTCAGCAGGTGCTCGGGATTGATGACCAATGTGTGAAATATTTCCCTGCAAAAGGCGGATTGTTCCCACCGGGATGAAAAGCAGCACTATAATGAGGGTCTGCAGGAGTAGTGATGCACTATGGAGAATCCAGTAGGTTTGTGACTGGATTTTAAGCTGTGGTTTATTTTGTCAGGGTTAAAGGAAACCAGACACCAGGTATGACTGATATGAGATACGGACATCACCTTTCAGGCCTGATATACCGCATTCTCTCTGACCCCAACCCGACCTGCAAGACGAGACAGAGGTTTTACTATACTCACGAGCGGCGCTGTCCAGCCCGAGGGGTGTCGCTGGTCTTCTTGCTTTATGTGGATGATGCATCCCTGTCATCCAGGCTCCCCGGCATCGCACTCCTACGTAGACGAACTTCTCTGCCCAGAGTAGAGTAGAGCAAGGTACTGCAGTGCACAGGCGCCGGGAAAGATGGAAGTGCCCCAGCGCACACGCACTGCAGTACTTTACTCTGCACTAGTCAGAGCAGAGAAGTACACCTGCGCAGGATCGCGAAGCAGTGGTCCCCTCGGACCGGGAAGCCCTGCGGGTGAGTATAATAACAGCTCTTTTTCATATCTTGCAGGTCGGGGGCAGATTATCATTATAGAATGCTGTACATCAGGCCAGAAAGGTGGTGGCCATACCCCATATTGATGAAACTAGGTGACATCTTTGCTTTAATGATGCCATCAAAGCTGAGAAATCCAGGCAGATACTTACCATCATATAATGCCATCAGGAGGCTGTTAACTGCCTTCAAATTTAATTCTCGAGGTGGAAAATCCCCATCATCCAGACAATCATTAAGAACAAGGAGTCCTGGAGCCGATATGACCACCCACCCACAAAGCTCTCCACAGTTCTGCACAACCCTGTATCTCCTCATCACCGTCTATCAAACTATCCATCCTCTCCACAGTTCTACATCGTCCTACATCTCATCTACCACCATATCCGTCCCCCTCCAGTGCTGCACAGCCCTACATCTCATCTCTGTCTACCACTCGACCCATCCTCTCAAGTGCTGCACCGCCCTCCATCTTGTCCTCATCTGACTAACACCCAACCTCTGCACAGTGCTGCACCACCCTACATCTCATCTACCGCCCTGCCCGTCCTTTCCAATGCTGCACCACCCTACAATATCCTCATGTGTCTACCACTTGACCCGTTCTCTGAAGTGCTGCACTGTCCCACATCTCTTCTCATATTACCCTACCCGTCCTCTCCACAGTGCTGCACTGCTCTACTCAATTGTCTACCACCCGACCGGTCATCTCCACAGTGATGCACCACTCCATCTCCATCAACCTAACCGTCCACTGCAGTGCTGGACTGCTCTACATCTTCTCATCTGTCTACAACTTTCCCATCCTCTCCAGTTCCGCTCCGTCCTACGTCTCTTCCTCATCAACCACCCTACCTGTCCCCTCCACAGGTCTGCACTGCCCTACATCCACCCCCTTCATCTCATGTTTACCACCCTACCTGTACTCTCTGTTCTGTTAATAACTTTTTACTAAAGTCCGCTACCTCCCACCCCCAGGACTTCTCTTGCGCTGCTCCAGTTCTCTGGAATGAACTGCCCACAATCAGATAAATTCCGAGTATCCATAGTGAGATGATCACCTCACTAATATAATTGTTCCCTGTTCTCCCTTCCTATCTGTTCCTCAGAATCTGTCTCTCCCATCGTCTGCGATTATATTTTGAGCGGGACCCTCACTTTTTAATTAATCTGATATAGTCCCACCTGAACTGCAAAGTTCTGGGGAAAATGTTGGCGCTATAAAATTAAAAATTCATATTATATGGCCCCCTACAGAGCCCTGATCTCACATCATCCCATCTGTCTGGAATAAAATGAAGAGACAGAAGGATCCGATGCAAAGGCCTCATACACAGGAGACCTGGGCTCAGGTCTACAAGATGTCTGGCACAACTTCCTGCCAAGATTCTCCATAACCTGCGTATAAGTGACGAGAAAAAGTGATGAAAGTGACTGGCGGTCACCAGATACTGATGCTGGAGGTGACGGGTGGTCACCAGATACTGATGTTGGAGGAGACGGGTGGTCACCAGATACTGATGTTGGAGGAGACGGGTGGTCACCAGATACTGATGATGGAGGAGACGGGCGGTCACCAGATACTGATGATGGAGGAGACGGGCGGTCACCAGATACTGATGATGGAGGTGATGGGCGATCACCAGATACTGATGATGGAGGTGATGGGCGATCACCAGAGACGGATGGGGTTTACATTTTTGGTTGCTTCATTCACTTTGCATTTTTATTAATATACTTTGAACTCTTCTATGTGTGAAGCTTCTTACTCTGCAGCATTTGTTCCACAGGTGCCTAAGACTTATGCTCAGTACTGTAACAGCCTCCACCATTAGAAGGAAGGCACAGGATACGCCAGCCTGGATGGGTCAGCAAAATGCAGTTATCGGGCTCCTACTGAACACTTTCATTGCCACACTACATACGAGAACGATAGGTGCTGTAGTACGTGTGTGTGTACAATGCAGGCTGGTGAAAGGTCCACATTACTCTGCAATGATTCAGCTGCACATTCCAAGTGGCGTTGAGCATTACAGTGACTGGGGGGATGCCCTGAGCATGGAGGTCTATTACACTGACTTTGGGGGGAGGGGGTGGTTGTACCCTGAGGTTCATTACAAGGACTGAGGGATGAAAGGAGGCACATTGAGACAGATGGGGGGTGCACGATGAAGAACCAGTGTGCCCGTCAGCCTCCTCACCGTGCAGCGAACGTGCTGTACGAATCTGGGGAGCGGCGTCACCTTCACCCTTTATAACTGCCCGATCTCACAGCTGGGGACACGACCAAACATTGCTGGTACCATTACAATTCAGGTCTGTATATAAAAAGGGGGGCACTTCTACATCTCATGCAATGCTTACAAGGTCCGCACATATAAAACATGGGAGAGGGGCAAAACAAAGATCAGACATCTTTAATGTTAACATGCCTGGAGCTATAATACTTCTGACAAAATGGGGGCAGTTTATGAGCACTATGACCATCATGGACAACTATCTGCTAAGAGACCTCACATTCCAAGTATTAATAACAGTGCTACAGTGTACCAGCTCCACACCAACACAGGGTTAACGGGTAACAAGTGCACCTGTTCAGCCACCAACCCCACACACAGAGAACGCTCGCATCTCCTGCTTGCTACACCACATGCGCTCACAGTGAGCGTGCATCACCATATGTGACGAGTTTATAAGCAGTAAAAGAGGACAAGTCACAGTACCAACTACAGGCCAGCCACCACGGAGAGTCTACGGGCAGCCTCAGGAGGATGCTGGGTGTAGTCGTTTCAGTGATACAAGAGACGTCGGACCTGGTCGCACAGATAACTTTATTGAGCAGCAAACATTGACAACGCACATGACATATCAGCTTCAGCACATGGCTTGTGAAAGGCGACAGATCTGGAAGAGAAGCCCTGGGTTACAGGAGACATTACTGTCTAGAGCGCGTGACAAGAAGGTCATCAGTCCACCACTGCAGGCAGACTGAGGACTGTCTTAGTGACCGCCAAGTTTTGGAGGATTCATAGAACGTGCTCATATTCAGTAACGTGGAGCCCGGAGTATACTACTGTGTGCGGAACCCGGAGAATACTACTGTGTACGGAGGAGAGCAGGTCAGTGTTGTTACCAGTCGGGAATCTACCCTACTCACCAAACGTTATGGATATTTGGCTTTCTGGTGAAATGTCAGGATGAACCTACAAAGGACCATCTTTTCAGAAGAACTTTTGGATTCACACGTCCAACGGTTCAATGCCTCAGTACTTTTTGCACAACTTGCTGTTCTCCAACAAGCAGCGAATGGCAAAATTACCAACAGGCGTTTGACCCAATACATTTCAGAGTTCAATTAGAATTGGTATTAAACCGTCCTCATCGTGCTGTTCACATTGTGACATGAGACCAAGACAGCACCTAACCATTGATGGAACAGGCCATTGCGAGACTTCAGTCAGAATGTTCTCAGATGGAAAAGAGTCCTACACTCCTCAGCAAGGTACAACGGAAAGGCAGAAGTCTCACGCTGATGACTGCTTTATTGTGAAGAATACCCTTCAGAACCAGATGATGAATGCCACACAACTCCAAGCATATTTAAAGGGAACCTGTCACCCCGTTTTTTCAGATTGAGCTATAAATACTGTTAAATAGGGCCTGCGCTGTGCGTTACTATAGTGTATGTAGTGTACCCCGATTCCCCACCTATGCTGAGAAATACATTACCAAAGTCGCCATTTTCGCCTGTCAATCAGGCTGGTCAGGTCGGGTGGGCGTGTTCACAGCGTTCTTTTCTTCCCCAGCTTTCCGTTGGTGGCGTAGTGGTGTGCGCATGTCCAAGTTCCGAATTCCCTGCGCCCACGTGAAGACACAGCTCGCGATCTGCTCTGTCATCCCTTTCATCGGTGGGGGCGGCCATCTTCCTGGGGCCGCGCGTGCGCAGATGGAGTGCTCTGCTGCACGGGGCTTCAGGAAAATGGCCGCGGGATGCCGCGTGTGCGCACAAGAGATCGCGGCGGCCATTACTCGGCTTTGGGAAAATGGCCGCCGCGATCTCTTATACGCACGCGCGGCATCCCGCGGCCATTTTCCTGAAGCCCCGTGCAGCAGAGCACTCCATCTGCGCACGCGCGGCCCCAGGAAGATGGCCGCCCCCACCGATGAAAGGGATGACAGCGCAGATCGCGAGCTGTGTCTTCACGTGGGCGCAGGGAATTCGGAACTTGGACATGCGCACACCACTACGCCACCAACGGAAAGCTGGGGAAGAAAAGAGCGCTGTGAACACGCCCACCCGACCTGACCAGCCTGATTGACAGGCGAAAACGGCGACTTTGGTAATGTATTTCTCAGCATAGGTGGGGAATAAGGGTACACTACATACACTATAGTAACGCACAGCGCAGGCCCTATTTAACAGTATTTATAGCTCAATCTGAAAAAACGGGGTGACAGGTTCCCTTTAAGAGAGGCGAGAGGAACCCAAGTGTCATGTCCGACCATTCTAAACCAGCATGGTCTGTGGGACAGATGACATGCAAGGTACCTGACCACACCAGCAGACACAGGCGTCATCTAAGCTGGACAAGGGACCAGTGGGCCTTGATTCACACTGAGCAGAAATGATGGCCACCAGCTAGGTTGGAGACATCAAGCCAAGAGCTATGTATCAACCACTTGTCACCAAATGAGCCTGTGGTGGTGGTTGAGGGTACAGTATGGGCAGGTGAGTAGTCAATAAGAACTGCCTGACACTTTGTGACAAGCCCCCTAGTACTAGAACAATTAATCCAGTCATTGTGCCTCTCCACCAACACCGGCCTAATCCCATTTACATGGACAACCATGCTCCCTCATGCTCCAGCTCAGAGGTAGCATCGGTAGGGAACAACTGCTGGAGACTGGGGGACCTCAGATGGAGCGGCCTGCACTTTCTCCAGACCTGAATCTCATAGAGAACCTCTGGGATCAGCTGAGTCGCTGTGAAGAGGCTCGTAACTCTGTCCCCAGAACCTCAATGACCTAAGAGCAGTCCTTCAACAGTGGGACGATATGTCTCAGCAGACAAGACCTTCACTTGTGACCAGCAGTAGGCGTCGTTGTCGGCTGTATTTGATACTGAAGGCCACGGGACAAGTTATTGAGACACTGACATTTATTGTTGGGGTCTACAACTGTTGTGGGCTTTTGTGTTGACATGCGGAAATCACCATTGAATGCTTCTACTTAATGCCCGACTCATGATAAATTATCATTGGACTGAAGTTTTTAGGTTTTCCATAAATTTTGCCCTAAAGCCAAATATCCCTAAGTTTTTGTGAGTAGTGAATGTGCTAGAGTCTGACCGCCGCCACACAGTGATGCGCACAGACCCTCGTGGTCCGCTGACGTGGCAGTGTACAGGGTTTAATGCAGCAAGTTTTATTACACAGCAATGAACCAGCAGTATCCCTACATTACAGAAAACGGCAGGGGCCTTCACCAAACTTGCTGCAAGTTTGGGGACATATATATCCAACAGCTAAGGCTGTGAGGGCCCCTGAAGAAAATAAATGCCACTTGCCTCAGATTGAATAGGGCAACACTGAGACTCGGCCTGTGCTAGGGCAGTGCTATGGGGAGAAGAGAAAGGCTCGATTTAGAACAGGATTCAGTAACTCAAGCGAAACACATGCATCATTGAACAGATCTGCGGGTCTACAGTCTACACCATCATTATGGACTTCATCACCGATATCCTGTGCACACACGGTAGCTGGACCTGTACTAATGGCTGCCAGTGGCCTGGATCTGACACACGGGAGGTGAAGGCTGCTCCTTTGGATGCCAGCGAGTACAGGTCAGCCGCACAGGAGACACACGCAATAACCCATCACTTGCTAGAAGAAGAGCAGCGTCTGTGGAGATGGACCTGGAGGAAGGAGTCTCTTATCACATGAACCTGTACAAACCTTGGGAGGGCTCTGCAGCTGGCAATTAATAAGAAGTCTCAAGATTTTCTCTGGTTTTATTACATAATGAGCAAGTGAACAATACAGAGGTCAGAGGACATCGAGATACAATGACGTTACTGCCCTCACCAACCACAGTTGGGGACCAGGAGTCCAACAGCCCCGGGGAGCTGTGAAGGCGTCACCTTACATATAGCAAAGTAATGACAGGACTTGCCTTGTGGAGGTATTTGGCGCCTTCACAATTAAACGAAGAACCAAATTTACTATACGCCACTTCTAAAAACCTGGATGGGAAAGAAGCCATACAGTATAAATTGTAACATCAGGAAAGTGTCCGCTCTCATGTCCCTGAACTCTCCCTCCCCGGAAATAACAAAAAAAAAAAAAAACACCCTCCCCAGTGTAAAATGTCCGACAGTTCCTGGTATTGAGGGAGAGATGGAGCGCGGCTATTTACACAGCACAAGGTGAGAAAGGATTAATCTCCAAACCTATTTTTAGTGCAGCATGGTCAGTAGCGGCCGCCTGGAGACATGACAGGAGGTCGCATTCCCATCAGTGGTCGAGGGGGTCCACCTTGGTATTGTGGGACCATAGGTGGCGCTTGTCCAAACGGAGGCATTGCACCAGGGTGGAATCCAGGCATGCCCTGGTGCGGGCTGCCATACTGACCTGGGGAGAGAAGAAACATGCCAGATAAGAGGAATGATCACTCCATAGAGACCGGCTATGGGGTCAGAGTAACACGTAGATACACGAGCAGCTAAGAATTATCACAAGACGCCTTCCATCATCAATCCTAATAAAGATTCACCGGAGACGCTTCCGCAGAGCAAACTCACCATGAGGGGGCATAGGGTGCCGCATGCCAGGCTGCTGTGGTGGGATGCCAGGCTGTGGGGCCATCATAGCTCCAAGAGGGTTGGCAAGGCCTCCCATGGGTGCCTGCCCTGGCCGAGGCAGGCTACGCTGGTATTTCAGAAGCTGGGCACGCTTCTCTTCCTGGAAAAAGGCAAAAAAAAAAAACAGATACGGGACTGCATTAGAGTAAGGTAACTGCCTTCCATGTCACGTACAGAATGAAGTGTGTAACACGTGACATGGCTCCTAGAGATGTGCGGGCGAGTCGGCCACTTACCAGCGATATATCCTCATCTGGATGGATCAACTTACTAGTCGCACTAGTAGTACTCAGGGTAGCGGGCTTACTTGTTATGGAAGCAGCCGGTTTAGCCGCGGTGCTATTTGTGGTGCTAGTGGTAGACATGGTTGATTGGGTGTAAGCGGGAAACGTTGCTTTAGGAGGCTCAGACGTTGTAATGGTTGCACTGTTCAGAGGCTTAAAGTCTGTGCCCACCGGTCCGGCCACTGTCGCTGCCGCCTGGTAGGAGAAAATTATATGCTGTCAAATTAATAAAGACTAAGGCCGTGCAACAAAGTGCCAACTTCACAGCAAAGTCGCATCACTCACACACCAGCAAGAGAGCGTAAGCTACAAACGGGGGAGGAGATGGAGTAAAGGCGGCCGTCACCAGTATGTCACCACCACATACGTCAGACATACGGGCGACAGTCCTCTAATCATCCCCAATCCACCCAGGAAGACAACACACATGCACAGGACTCCCAGAGAAAACCCCAGATCTCATCCCGACGTTTACATGGAGGACCCTCAGGTACGGCGTCACACCACAGCACAGGGTCTGCTCCAGTACAGGGGAGGCCTGTGGAAACGCATACGCTCGTATGCTGGTGATGACGGGTCAGGCAGCACACATTCATGCACTAAGCCAACAACGCCCAGTAATGCAATGCATGCATTAACCCTTTAGACCAGTATAAGAAATTAAAGTTATTTTATTTGATATTTGTCCATTTTTTTTACATTAATCAAAGCAAGTACAGACGTCCAAAGGGTTAATATGTGAAGCAAAAACTACCAAACACTGCAATATCCTGCATACTTGTGCAGCACTAGGAAACAGAACTTTAGCAGGTGCAGAAAGGCTCTCTGAACTGGAGGAGGACGGAGCTGCACTGGTGACGGGTGATCCCATCTGCGGCACAAAGAGAGGAAGCATTGAGAAGAGAGAGCACGGGGTGAGCGAGGCCCTGATACAGCATTGAGAAGAGAGAGCACGGGGTGAGCGAGGCCCTGATACACAGACACGTGATTGCAACCCACTGTCCCTACTCAGCCCAGAGGTGTCCGAGCTCCCCCCTCCTCCGATACACAGCCCAGAGGTGTCCGAGCTCCCCCCTCCACCGATACACAGCCCAAAGGTGTCCGAGCTCCCCCCTCCACCGATACACAGCCCAGAGGTGTCCGAGCTCCCCCCTCCTCCGACAGCCCAGAGGTGCCCGAGCTCCCCCCTCCACCGATACACAGCCCAGAGGTGTCCGAGCTCCCCCCTCCACCGACACACAGCCCAGAGGCGTCCGAGCTCCCCCCTCCACCAATAACACAGCCCAGAGACAACCGAGCTCCCCCCTCCACCGATACACAGCCCAGAGGTGTCCGAGCTCCCCCCTCCACCGATACACAGCCCAGAGGTGTCCGAGCTCCCCCCTCCACCGACACAGCCCAGAGGTGTCCGAGCTCCCCCCTCCACCAATAACACAGCCCAGAGACAACCGAGCTCCCCCCTCCACCGATACACAGCCCAGAGGCGTCCGAGCTCCCCCCTCCACCGATACACAGCCCAGAGGTGTCCGAGCTCCCCCCTCCACCGATACACAGCCCAGAGGTGTCCGAGCTCCCCCCTCCACCGATACGCAGCCCAGAGGTGTCCGAGCTCCTCCCTCCACCAATAACACAGCCCAGAGGTGTCCGAGCTCCCCCCTCCACCAATAACACAGCCCAGAGACAACCGAGCTCCCCCTTCCACCGATACACAGCCCAGAGGTGTCCGAGCTCCCCCCTCCACCAATACACAGCCCTGAGGTGTCCGAGCTCCCCCCTCCACCAATAACACAGCCAAGAGGTGTCCGAGCTCCCCCCTCCACCAATAACACAGCCCAGAGGTGTCCGAGCTCCCCCCTCCACCAATAACACAGCCCAGAGGTGTCCGAGCTCCCCCCTCCATCGATACACAGCCCAGAGGTGTCCGAGCTCCCCCCTCCTCCGATACACGGCCCAGAGGTGTCCGAGCTCCCCCCTCCACCAATACACAGCCCAGAGGTGTCCGAGCTCCCCCCTCCACCGATACACAGCCCAGAGGTGTCCGAGCTCCCCCCTCCACCAATATACAACCCAGTTCGAGCTCCCCCAACAATACACAGCCCAGATACGTCCGAACTCCCCCCTCCACAGCCGTCCGAGCCCCCCCCTCCACCAATACACAACCCAGAGGTGTCCGAACTCCCCCCTCCACAGCCGTCCGAGCTCCCCACTCCACCGATACACAGCCCAGAGGTGTCCGAGCTCCCCCCTCCACAGCCCAGAGGTGTCCGAGCTCCCCACTCCACCAATACACAACCCAGAGGTGTCCGAGCTCCCCCCTCCACCGATACACAGCCCAGAGGTGTCTGAGCTCCCTCCTCCACCGATAACACAGCCCAGAGACGTCAGAACTCCCCCCTCCACCAATATACAACCCAGTTCGAGCTCCCCCAACAATACACAGCCCAGAGGTGTCAGAGCTCCCCCCTCCACCGATACACAGCCCAGAGAAGTCCGAGCTCCCCCCTCCACAGCCGTCCGAGCTCCCCCCTCCACCAATACACAACCCAGGTGTTAGTTCCCCCAACAATACACAGCCCAGAGGTGGTTGAGTCCCCCCCTCACACACAGTCAGGTGGCCAAGTCCCAATTATCCCATCATCTACATGAAACTGAACCCTCCATTATTCTAGATCAAACAGAGGCCCTGCTGTTTCTGCACATACACCGACGATCAACCCTCATTACAACCACTACATTCGCTGCCGGTTCACTCAATGCCACATTTCACACATTCCTCTGACCCCATCGACCTAACAAAGCTGTGCCGCAGCAGTCACAAGACGACAATGAGCTTTGCAAGCATAGAAGTTACGGCAGTTTATCCATCACTAGGAATATAATGCAGAGGACAATGGCCCACGACCAATGACCCCCGCACCAGAAAACTTTCACCAACACACAAAGTCTCAGCTGATCAGTGATCCTCACCTGCCCAGCGCTGGGGAATAGTGGCTTGGGCACCGAGGGCACAGCTGGGGCAGACGGGCTGGGAGATGGAAGTCTGCTAACACCAGGAGCAGAGACAGGCTGAGCCTGTGTAACAGCTGGGATACCCGGACGAGGGCCAACTGGAGGTGGCACACCTTAAAGGTGGTAAAAAAAAAAAAAAAGTATTAGAGAGAGGACGATACAGTCATTAATCACCAACTACTCACACCTGTCACGCAACATACCTGGAGGCAGTCCAGCCAACATGTGGGGAATGCCAGGAGCATGGGGGTGCATCATGCCACCCATCGATATCATCCTAATGAGAAAATAAAGTGTGAGAAGCCTCAAAACCTGGGAAGCAGCTCTGAAAATAAAACGCCTCAGATACAAACCCATGGTGCATTCCAGGCATAACTGGGGGGATCCCAGGCATCAGGGGCGGCACAGTGGGCATTAGAGAAGGGATTCCTAAGGAAGAAAAACAAAACAGGAGATATTATGTGATGGGATGCATCATCAGCAACCGAAGCTACACCACTGATAACAGTGGACACATTTGGAGCTCACTGGTCTAATAGGGAGGTACTGCTGGTGACTGTACTGTGCCTGGGCTGTCTGTCCATGAGGAGCATCATACACCAGATACACTTGTACCATCATAATGATGGGCATGCTCATCACAGACAAAGGGGCACAGCGAAAACAGCAATATTTTGTCCAGAGACTACTAAATAAACCAGCACCAGTGAGGTAGGGGGTCATATGTACAGAGGCGCTCACCTGGAGGCATGCCTGGAGCGCCCGCCAATCCATGCAGACCTGGCAGGTAACCCTGGTGGGCATGCATCTGTGCTGGGAATGCACTGGAGGGGCCAGACTCATCGTCATCATCGTAATCAGAGTCATCCTGCTTCTTCTTCTGTCCATCGGCTGGAAGAGCAGAGCACGAGATGAGAAGTAGTAGACAAGAAGCTGGAGCCGCTGCTCCTGCCGCACCAGACATACCTTGTGTTTTCTGCTCCAGCATTCGCCTCCTTTCCTCCATATCTTTTTCAGGAATTCCTTCCATGCCATAAATTTCCAGTTCAATGTCCGTCCTGCCAGGGATGGCATTGGGTACAGCATCGATGGTTTCTTTATGAACCTACAGAGAAAGAAGTCAGTGTCCACACATGGCTGAATACAGGCCACAGGAGTATGGCCCCTGTACCTCCCAGGTGATACACAAGACGCATAAAACATCTGACCGTGTGCCGGCATACCAGGCCCCGCACACAGTGCTGCTAGTGACGCCGAGACCCTGCTCACCTGCATACAGTGGATGGCCAGGCCCGGCCCGGTGTACAGCTTCTTGTGACAGATGTGGCATTTGAAGTGTTTGGCTTTCTGGTGCTGGATGAGGATCTTCTCATCATCAAAGTCTCGGTTACAGTACCTGCAGCCAGTTAAGGACTCTTCACATCAAACAAGTAAGAATTATCAAGGGAAGATCGCGGTCACGCTGCTCCAGGAAATAAAATAAATACTATGGAGCCATAAGAATCAATATATGTATGCAGACTAACCCCCCTTATCCACAAAATACAGTGTCCTACCAAAAAAAGTACACAGTTCCAAACCCAACAATGGCTCCCCGAAGTCCGGCAACTCTACCGCAGCGGACTGCTGCAGAATCATCATCTGACCTGAGATCACTGACCTAATCACAGCCTGCATGAAGCGGACAAGAAGTGAGATTGGACAAGGCGGCCCTCAGCAAGAGGTAGGAAGGGGGCATCGGGATGAGGTGGTCTCCCCATCACAGGCAACTTGGGGGCATCTGAAAAGGAGGCCTTCCCATCAGGAGGTAAAAGAGGGGCATTGGGACGAGGTGGTCCTCATCAGGAGGTAGCAGGGGGGCATAAAGATGAGGTGGTCCCCATCACAAGCAGGATAGGGGCATCTGATGAGGTGGTCCCCATCAGTAGGTAGGAGGTAGGCATAGGGATGAGGCGGTCCCCATCACAGGCAGGACAGGGGCATCTGATGAGGTGGTCCCCATCAGTAGGTAGGAGGTAGGCATAGGGACGAGGCGGTCCCCATTACAGGCAGGATGGGGGCATCTGATGAGGAGGCCCCCCAGTAGAAGGGGGGCATAGGGATAAGGCGGTCCCCAACAGGAGGGGGGCATCGGGATGAGGTGGTCCCCATCACAAGCAGGATAGGGGCATCTGATGAGGTGGTCCCCATCACAAGCAGGATAGGGGCATCTGATGAGGTGGTCCCCATCACAAGCAGGATAGGGGCATCTGATGAGGTGGTCCCCATCACAGGCAGGATAGGGGCATCTGATGAGGTGGTCCCCATCACAGGCAGGATAGGGGCATCTGATGAGGTGGTCCCCATCACAGGCAGGATAGGGGCATCTGATGAGGTGGTCCCCATCACAAGCAGGATAGGGGCATCTGATTAGGTGGTCCCCATCACAAGCAGGATAGGGGCATCTGATGAGGTGGTCCCCATCACAAGCAGGATAGGGGCATCTGATGTGGTCCCCATTACAGGCAGGATAGGGGCATCTGATGAGGTGGTCCCCATCACAAGCAGGATAGGGGCATCTGATGAGGTGGTCCCCATCACAAGCAGGATAGGGGCATCTGATGAGGTGGTCCCCATCACAAGCAGGATAGGGGCATCTGATGTGGTCCCCATTACAGGCAGGATAGGGGCATCTGATGAGGTGGTCCCCATCACAAGCAGGATAGGGGCATCTGATGAGGTGGTCCCCATTACCGGCAGGAGGGGGCATCTGATGAGGTGGTCCCCATCACAGGCAGGATAGGGGCATCTGATGAGGTGGTCCCCATTACCGGCAGGAGGGGGCATCTGATGAGGTGGTCCCTATTACCGGCAGGAGGGGTGAGTGTGAAGTGGGGGAAAGCTGAAAATGTGAGAGGGTGAGAATGGAGGGGCCCTGGGGGGAGGGGTAATAGAGAGGGAAGAAGGCCGTGAGAAGAGCAGTGAGGCCCTGACGGGACACACGCGAGCCGCGCACAGCAGTACGGAAGGATACCAGCACCAGGGCTTCAGCTGCTTCTTCTTCTTCCGTCCCATCCTGACTGGAGACGCAACCGAGGAGAGAAACAGCAGAAAACCCACCGGAGACCGCGGATGTGGCGAGGCCGCAGCACAAAGAGCAGACAAGATGGCGCCGGACGTTACACACTGCCCCTCCTCCCACAACGCACCGCGCCAAGGGCGGGAACTGCACCGACACGCCCACACGGGAGGGGCTTACGTCATCTATCTGTGGGAGAGATGAGGAGAGGGCGCCAAACTCGGGTACACGGCGCACACCTCGCGTTCTCCTCAGTCTCTCCCCGGGTACACGGCGCACACCTCACGTTCTCCTCAGTCTCCCCCCGGGTACACGGCGCACACCTACCGTTCTCCTCAGTCTCTCCCCCCGGGTACACGGCGCACACCTTCCGTTCTCAGTCTCTCCCCCAGGGTACACGGCGCACACCTCCCGTTCTCCTCAGTCTCTCCCCCCGGGTACACGGCGCACACCTCCCGTTCTCAGTCTCTTCCCCTGGGTACACGGCGCACTCCTCGCGTTCTCCTCAGTCTCTCACCCGGGTACACGGCGCACTCCTCGCGTTCTCCGCAGTCTCTCCCCCTGGTACACGGCGCACACCTCGCGTTCTCCTCAGTCTCTTCCCTGGGTACACGGCGCACACCTCGCGTTCTCCTCAGTCTCTCCCATTGGGTACACGGCGCACACCTCGTGTTCTCAGTCTCTCCCCCTGGGCACACGGCGCACACCTCGTGTTCTCCTCAGTCTTCCCCGGGTACACTGTGTACACCTCACGTTGTCCTCAGTCTCTCCCCCCGGGTTCACGGCGCACACCTCGCGTTCTCCTCAGTCTCTCCCCCCCGGTTACACGGCGCACACCTCCCGTTCTCAGTCTCCCCCGGTACATGGCACATACCTCAGTCTCCCTGGGTACACACCTCGCATTCTCCTCACAGCCACCCCCGGGTACACGATGCACACCTCGCGTTCTCCTCAAGTCACTCCTGGGTACACGCGCACACCTCGTTGTAACGGGGTCTATCAAGCTGGGGTACCTCTTTCAGTACCACCCCGTGTTTCAGGAGGTCCACTCTGCTTTGGCTGGAGTCTGAATAAAGAACGCCGGCTGGAATTCCTTGGTTACCTGGGAGCATATAAAATATCACTGCTTCTCCACGTATTTCCAGTCTGACAACAGTTTATTTACAGGACACAGAATATATCACACAGATAGAGAGGGCAGGCCAATAGAAAAGCCGCAGGGGGCCGGAGCTTGCCGATATTTACTGTGGGAATTACAAAGGGGGAGGACAGAAAGGGGATATCTTGTCCCCTCTGCCCAGGGGCGCAGCCTTTGGGCTAATGCATCTCACATGGAACCTATTACGCGCAACACTCGCGTTCTCACAGTCTGTCAGGTACATGGCGCACACCTCGTGTTCTCCCTTTACGCAGGGTTCACAGTGCACACCTCGCATTCTCAGTCACTCCTGGGTACACGGCGCACACCTCGTGTTTGCACAGTCTACGCAGGGTACGCGGCGCACACGTCAGCCTCCTGTTGTGAATTCTGTGGCAGAGCTCCCTCCTGTGGTCACAAGTGGTACTTCGGCTGGTTCTCTCTGTGAGCTTCCGTTGGTGGAGGAAAGTGGTACTGCGGCTTCTGAGTTTCCTTCCTCAGGTGATGTGGTGAAGTCGTTAGGTGCTGCTCTATTTAACTCCACCTAGTGCTTTGATCCTGGCCTCCAGTCAATGTTCTAGTATTGGACCTGTTTCCTCCTGGATCGTTCCTGTGGCCTGCTGCTCTGCATAGCTAAGTTCCTCTTTGCTATTTGCTGTTTTTTTCTGTCCAGCTTGTCAATTTGTTTTTTACTGCTTGCTGGAAGCTCTGGGACGCAGAGGGTGTACCTCCGTGCCGTTAGTTCGGTACGGAGGGTCTTTTTGCCCCCTTTGCGTGGTTTTTGTAGGGTTTTGTGTTGACCGCAAAGTTACCTTTCCTATCCTCGCTCTGTTCAGAAAGTTGAGCCTCACTTTGCTAAATCTATTTCATCTCTACGTTTGTCTTTTCATCTTAACTCACAGTCATTATATGTGGGGGCCGCCTTTTCCTTTGGGGTATTTCTCTGAGGCAAGGTAGGCTTATTTTCTATCTTCAGGCTAGCTAGTTTCTCAGGCCGTGCCGAGTTGCATAGGGAGCGTTAGGCGCAATCCACCGCTGCCTTTAGTGTGGTTGGAGAGGATTAGAGATTGCGGTCAACAGAGTTCCCACGTCTCAGAGCTCGTTCTTGTTTTTTGGGTTATTGCCAGGTCACTGTATGTGCGCTGACCTCTATGTCCATTGTGGTACTGAATTACCTTTCATAGCAGCCTCCCCCGGGTACGCGGCGCAAACCTCCCGTTCTCAGTCTCTCCCCCCGGGTACACGGCGCAAACCTCCCGTTCTCCTCAGTCTTTCCCCCGGGTACACGGCGCACACCTCCCGTTCTCAGTCTCTCCCCGGGTACACGGCGCACGCCTCACGTTCTCCTCAGTCTCATCTCCTCCCCCCCCCCCCCGGGTACACGGCGCCCACCTCGTGTTCTCCTCAGTCTCTCCCCCGGGTACACGGTGCACACCTCGCGTTCTCCTCAGTCTCTCCCCCTGGGTACACGGCGCACACCTCGCGTTCTCCTCAGTCTCTCCCCCTGGGTTCACGGCGCACACCTCGCGTTCTCAGTCTCTCCCCCTGGTACACGGCGCACACCTCCCGTTCTCCTGAGTCTCTCCCCCGGGTACACGGCGCACACCTCCCGTTCTCCTCAGTCTCTCCCCCCGGGTACACGGCGCACACCTCGCGTTCTTCTCAGTCTGGCTATGTTCACATTTGTGTTGTTGAGCGTTGCGTCAGCAACGCAAAAACGCATTGTTTTGTGACGCATGCGTCCATTTTTGGCTTGATTTTGGACGCAAAAAAATGCAACTTGCTACGTCCTCTGCGCCCTTATGCTTTCGCCAAAAATGACTCATGCGTCGCAAAACGCAAGACAACGCATGTCCATGCGCCCCCATGTTAAATATAGGGGCGCATGACGCATGCGTCGCCGAACCTGCGCCCGACGCAACGCAAATGTGAACGTAGCCTCTCTCCCCCGGGTACACGGCGCACACCTCCCGTTCTCCTCACTCTCCTCCCGGGTACACGGCGCACACCTCCCGTTCTCCTCACTCTCCTCCCGGGTACACGGCGCACACCTCACTCCCCGGGTACACGGCGCACACCTCCCGTTCTGAGTCTCCCCGGGTACACGGCGCACACCTCGCATTCTAACTTTCTCCCTCCGGGTACAGGGTGCACACCTCGCGTTCTCCTCAGTCTTCCCCGGGTACACGGCGCAGCCCTCACGTTCTCGTCAGTCTCTCCCCCGGGTACACGGCGCACACCTCGCGTTCTCCTCAGTCTCTCCCCGGGTACACGGCGCACACCTCGCGTTCTCAGTCTCTCACCCCCGGGTACACGGCGCACACCTTGTGTTCTCCTCAGTCTCTCCCCCCCGGGTACACGGCGCACACCTCGCATTCTCCTCAGTCTCTCCCCGGGTACACGCCGCACACCTCCCGTTCTCCCCAGTCTCTCCCCCCGGGTACACAGCGCACACTTCGCGTTCTCAGTCTCTCCCCCCGGGTACACGGCGCACACCTCGCGTTCTCCTCAGTCTCTCCCCCCGGGTACACGGCGCACACCTCGCGTTCTCCTCAGTCTCTCCCCCCGGGTACACGGCGCACACCTCCCGTTCTCAGTCTCCCCCAGTACATGGCACACACCTCAGTCTCCCTGGGTACACACCTCGCATTCTCCTCACAGCCACCCCCGGGTACACGGTGCACACCTCGCGTTCTCAAGTCTCTCCTGGGTACACGCGCACACATCGTTGTAACGGGGTCTATCAAGCTGGGGTACCTCTTTCAGTACCATCCCGTGTTTCAGGAGGTCCACTCTGCTTTGGCTGGAGTCTGAATAAAGGACACTGGCTGGAATTCCTTGGTTACCTGGGAGCATATAAAATATCACTGCTTCTCCACCTATTTCCAGTCTGACAACACTTTATTTACAGGACACAGAATATATCACACAGATAGGGCAGGCCAATAGAAAAGCCGCAGGGGGCCGGAGCCTGCCGATATTTACTGTGGGAATTACAAAGGGGGGAGGACAGAAAGGGGATATCTTGTTCCCTCTGCCCAGGGGCGCAGCCTTTGGGCTAATGCATCTCACATGGAACCTATTACGCGTAACACTCGCGTTCTCACAGTCTGTCAGGTACATGGCGCACACCTCGTGTTCTCCCTTTACGCAGGGTTCACAGTGCACACCTCGCGTTCTCAGTCACTCCTGGGTACACTGCGCACACCTCGTGTTTGCACAGTCTACGCAGGGTATGCGGCGCACACGTCAGCCTCCCCCGGGTACGCGGCGCGCACATCAGCCTTCTCCCACGGCGTATTCCCTTCACGGACTGTACTCTGCCTCATCTCTCTGTAAACATGGCGTATTCCCCTCACGCACATCGTAGTGATGGGCAGTCCAGCTCTTTTTTGTGATCCAGCTCTCATTACTCCGCTCATCAAAAAGAGCCTGCTCTTTTTGGATCCTAAATGGATTCCTATTGAGTACCTGATCAGGCACCTGAAACTCCGCCCACCTACTGCAGAAACTCTGCCCACTTGCTAGGAACCAATTAAATTGAAGAGTGGGTGGATTTTTGCTCAGATGGGCAGAGTTATGCCTGCTGAAGTCCTGGATTTTACGCCCAGTGAGAGCCTTTCAGGGATTTTAGTGGCTCACTGGGGTGCCGGCTCCCATCGTTCACAGCAGGTAGTCAGATCGTGCGTGAACGACATCACTACATACGCCTCATCTCCCTTCAAATAACAAAAGACTGGCACTTCCAAGCTAGTGGAATAGGTGCATATTAGGAGTAGTCACCTCCATATACAAAAGAAGTTGCACTCTGTCATGCTAAAGCATGTAGAAATGGAATATATGAAATATGAATAGCTATACTGCTCTGGATGATAAAGAAACATGAGACGCTTAGCACATAATGTGAGGAAAATGTATAATATAAATATTAGTTTCTCTTGCTAGCCCATGCTGTGGGCTAAACCCCCCCTCCCCCCCTTCTCTCACTGGCTCTCTTTGCTTCTATGTGTGAGTGAAGCTGTTCTTCAATGCTCTGCCCTGCCCCCAAGCCAGAAAAACAGTAATTAGACCTACTGGTAATTGTATTTCCAGGAATCCATCCTGACAGCACACTGGAGGACGTCCTTCTTTCCTTGATGGGACAGGAACACGAGAGGTTAAAAGGACCCTCCCCCTACCACCCTTCAGTGCTTTTCCAAAGTAACACATCTGGATGGATGCAAAAACACAGGTTTATTCCAACAAAATAATCAATCATACAAATGTTACATCACATGAGTATAAAGATGATACATTAGGGAGGGAACTAATAGTGCTGTCAGGATGGATTCCTGGAAATACAATTACCAGTAGGTCTAATTACTGTTTTCCAGTTCACCACCTGACAGCACACTGGAGAAATACCAAAGGAGAATGGTATTCAGGGTGGGACCACTGCTTGAATTACCTTCCTACCAAAAGCCAACTGAGGCGATACTACATCTAACTTGTAGTGTTTTGAAAAGGTACTAAGGCTAGACCATGATGCAGCTCTGCAGATCTGATCTGCCGTCGCCCCCCCTTTCTCTGCCCATGACGTGGCCATGGCCCTAGATGAATGGGCTTTGATGTTGACCGGGGAATTTTGCCCGCTAGCTCTATAGGCCAAGTTGATCGTGGATTTTATCCACCGTGCGATAGTCGCTTTAGACGCTTTCCTAACTTTATTTGGACCCCTGAACTGGACAAACAAATTGTTGTCCTGTCTCCAGGGTCTGGATATTTCGAGGTACCTGAGCACTGAGTCTCTTACGTCTAAGTTATGATAAAATCTTTCCTTCTGATTTTTAGGGAACTGGCAAAATGATGGTAAAACAATTTCCTGATTCATATTGGAATCTGACACGACTTTAGGGAGAAACGCCGGATCGAGTCTGAATACTAGTTTATCTGCTATGACCTGGTGATAAGGAAAATAATGGACCTGGTGGTTAAGAGCACACGGAATGACCTGATAGTTACAAATAATATAGGACGAGCTCTGAGACGTGGGAACTCTGCTGACCGCAATCCCTAATCCTATCACACACACTAGAAATAGCCGTGGATTGCTCCTAACGCTCCCTATGCAACTCGACACAGCCTAAGGAACTAGCTAGCCCTGAAGATAGAAAAATAAGCCTACCTTGCCTCAGAGAAATTCCCCAAAGGAAAAGGCAGCCCCCCACATATAATGACTGTGAGTAAAGATGAAAATACAAACACAGAGATGAAATAGATTTAGCAAAGTGAGGCCCGACTTACTGAACAGACTGAGGATAGAAAGGGTAACAGTACCCCCCCCCCTTGAGGAGGGGTCACCGAACCCTCACCAGAGCCCCCAGGCTGACCAGGACGAGCCAAAGGAAAGGCACGAACCAGATCGGCAGCATGAACATCGGAGGCAAAGACCCAGGAATTATCTTCCTGACCATAACCCTTCCACTTGACCAGGTACTGGAGTTTCCGTCTCGAAATACGAGAATCCAAAATCTTTACCACATACTCCAACTCCCCCTCAACCAACACCGGGGCAGGAGGATCAACAGATGGAACCACAGGCGCCACGTATCTCCGCAACAACGACCTATGGAATACATTATGGATGGCAAAAGAAGCTGGAAGGGTCAAACGAAACGACAGGATTGAGAACCTCAGAAATCTTATACGGACCAATGAAACGAGGCTTAAACTTAGGAGAGGAAACCTTCATAGTAACATAACGAGACGACAACCAAACCAAATCCCCAACACGAAGTCGGGGACCCACACAGCGCCGGCGGTTAGCGAAACGTTGAGCCTTCTCCTGGGACAATGTCAAATTGTCCACCACATGAGTCCAAATCTGCTGCAACCTATCCACCACAGTATCTACACCAGGACAGTCCGAAGACTCAACCTGCCCTGAAGAGAAACGAGGATGGAAACCAGAATTGCAGAAAAACGGCGAAACCAAAGTAGCCGAGCTGGCCCGATTATTAAGGGCGAACTCAGCCAAAGGCAAAAAGGACACCCAATCATCCTGATCAGCAGAAACAAAGCATCTCAGATATGTTTCCAAAGTCTGATTAGTTCGTTCGGTTTGGCCATTTGTCTGAGGATAAAAAGCCGAGGAAAAAGACAAATCAATGCCCATCCTAGCACAAAAGGCTCGCCAAAACCTCGAAACAAACTGGGAACCTCTGTCCAAAACGATGTTCTCCGGAATGCCATGCAAACGAACCACATGCTGGAAAAACAATGGCACCAAATCAGAGGAGGAAGGCAACTTAGACAAGGGTACCAAATGGACCATCTTAAAGAAGCGATCACAAACCACCCAAATGACCGACATCTTTTGAGAGACAGGGAGATCCGAAATAAAATCCATAGAGATATGCGTCCAGGGCCTCTTCGGGACCGGCAAGGGCAAAAGCAACCCACTGGCACGAGAACAGCAGGGCTTAGCCCAAGCACAAGTCCCACAGGACTGCACAAAAGAACGCACATCCCGCGACAAAGGCGGCCACCAAAAGGATCTAGCCACCAAATCTCTAGTACCAAAGATTCCAGGATGACCAGCCAGCACCGAACAATGTACCTCAGAGATAATTCTACTAGTCCATTTATCAGGGACAAACAGTTTCTCCGCTGGGCAACGGTCAGGTCTATCAGCCTGAAATTTTTGCAGCACCCGCCGCAAATCAGGGGAGATGGCAGACAAAATTACCCCCACTTTGAGAATACCCGCCGGCTCAGGAACACCCGGAGAGTCGGGCACAAAACTCCTTGACAGGGCATCAGCCTTCACATTCTTAGAGCCTGGAAGGTACGAAACCACAAAATCAAAGCGGGAGAAAAATAGCGACCAACGAGCCTGTCTAGGATTCAGCCATTTGGCAGACTCGAGATAAGTCAAATTCTTGTGATCCGTCAAGACCACCACGCGATGCTTGGGTCCTTCAAGCCAATGACGCCACTCCTCGAATGCCCACTTCATGGCCAACAACTCTCGATTGCCAACATCATAATTGCGCTCAGCAGGCGAAAACTTTCTAGAAAAGAAGGCACATGGTTTCATCACCGAGCCATCAGAACTTCTTTGCGACAAAACAGCCCCTGCTCCAATCTCAGAAGCATCAACCTCGACCTGAAACAGGAGCGAAACATCTGGCTGGCACAACACAGGGGCAGAAGAAAAACGACGCTTTAACTCCTGAAAAGCTTCCACAGCCGCAGAAGACCAATTGACCACATCAGCACCCTTCTTGGTCAAATCAGTCAACGGTTTAGCAACACTAGAAAAATTACTGATGAAGCGACGATAAAAATTAGCAAAGCCCAGAAACTTTTGCAGACTCTTCACAGATGTCGGCTGAGTCCAATCATAAATGGCCTGAACTTTAACAGGGTCCATCTCGATAGTAGAAGGGGGAAAAAATGAAACCCAAAAATGAAACCTTCTGAACTCCAAAGAGACACTTTGACCCCTTCACAAACACAGAATTCGCACGAAGGACCTGGAACACCATTCTGATCTGCTTCACGTGAGACTCCCAATCATCCGAAAAGACCAAAATATCATCCAAATATACAATCAGGAATTTATCCAGGTACTCTCGGAAGAAGTCATGCATAAAGGACTGAAATACTGATGGAGCATTGGAAAGCCCGAATGGCATAACCAGGTACTCAAAATGGCCCTCGGGCGTATTAAATGCTGTTTTCCATTCATCGCCCTGTTTAATACGCACAAGATTATACGCACCACGAAGATCTATCTTGGTGAACCAACTAGCCCCCTTAATCCGAGCAAACAAATCAGACAGCAGCGGCAAAGGATACTGAAATTTGACTGTGATCTTATTAAGAAGGCGGTAATCAATACAAGGTCTCAAAGAACCATCCTTCTTGGCCACAAAAAAGAACCCTGCTCCCAATGGTGACGACGACGGGCGAATATGATCCCTTCTCCAAGGATTCCTTTACATAACTCCGCATAGCGGCGTGCTCTGGCACAGATAAATTGAACTTACTACCAGGAATCAAATTGATAGCACAATCGCAATCCCAATGAGGAGGTAGGGCACTGGATTTGGGCTCATCAAATGCATCCCGGTAATCCGACAAAAACTCCGGGACTTCAGAAGGGGTGGATGACGAAATAGACAAAAATGGAACATCACCATGTACCCCCGGACAACCCCAGCTGGACACAGCCATTGATTTCCAATCCAATACTGGATTATGGACCTGTAGCCATGGCAAATCCAAAACGACCACATCATGCAGATTATGCAACACCAAAAAGCGAATATCCTCCTGATGTGCAGGAGCCATGCACATGGTCAATTGGGTCCAGTACTGAGGCTTATTCTTGGCCAAAGGCGTAGCATCAATTCCTCTCAATGGAATAGGATACTGCAAGGGCTCCAAGAAAAAACCACAGCGCCTAGCATACTCCAAGTCCATCAAATTCAGGGCAGCGCCTGAATCCACAAATGCCATAACAGAATAGGATGACAGAGCAAATCAGAGTAACGGACAAAAGAAATTTCGACTGTACCGTATCAATAGTGGCAGATCTAGCGAAACGCTTAGTGCGCTTAGGACAATTGGAGATAGCATGAGTGGAATCACCACAGTAAAAACACAGCCCATTCCGACGTCTATGTTCTTGCCGTTCAGCTCTGGTCAAAGTCCTATCACATTGCATAGGCTCAGGTCTATGCTCAGATAATACCGCCAAATGGTGCACAGCTTTACGCTCACGCAAGCGTCGATCGATCTGAATGGCCAAAGACATAGACTCATTCAGACCAGCAGGCATGGGAAATCCCACCATGACATCCTTAAGGGCTTCAGAGAGACCCTTTCTGAAAATTGCTGCCAGGGCACATTCATTCCACTGAGTGAGTACAGACCACTTCCTAAACTTCTGATAATATATCTCTACCTCATCCTGACCCTGACACAGAGCCAGCAAGATTTTCTCTGCCTGATCCACTGAATTTGGTTCATCATAAAGCAATCCGAGCGCCAGAAAAAACGCATCAACATCACGCAATGCCGGATCTCCTGGCGCAAGGGAAAATGCCCAGTCTTGAGGGTCGCCACGTAACAAATAATGATTTTCACTTGTTGAACAGGGTCACCTGAGGAGCGAGGTTTTAAAGCAAGAAACAATTTACAATTATTTTTGAAATTCAGAAACTTAGATCTATCCCCAAAAAAACAAATCAGGAATTGGAATCCTAGGCTCTAACATTGGATTCTGAACCACAAAATCTTAAATGTTTTGTACCCTTGCAGTGAGATTATTCAAACAAGAGGACAGACCTTGAATGTCCATATCTACACCTGTATCCTGAACCACCCAGAGGTAAAGGGGAAAAGAGAGACAAAACACACTGCAAAGAAAAAAAAATGGTCTCAGAACTTCTCTTATCCCTCTATTGAGATGCATTAATACTTTGGGCCACCTGTACTGTTATGACCTGGTGGTAAGGACAATAATAGACCTGGTGGTTAAGAGCACACGGAATGACCTGATAGTTACAAATAATATAGGACGAGCTCTGAGATGTGGGAACTCTGCTGACCGCAATCCCTAATCCTATCACACACACTAGAAATAGCCGTGGATTGCTCCTAACGCTCCCTATGCAACTCCACACAGCCTAAGGAACTAGCTAGCCCTGAAGATAGAAAAATAAGCCTACCTTGCCTCAGAGAAATTCCCCAAAGGAAAAGGCAGCCCCCCACATATAATGACTGTGAGTAAAGATGAAAATACAAACACAGAGATTAAATAGATTTAGCAAAGTGAGGCCCGACTTACTGAACAGACTGAGAATAGAAAAGGTAACTTTGCGATCAGCACAAAAAACTACAAAAAGACCACGCAGAGGGCGCAAAAGACCCTCCGCACCGACTCACGGTGCGGAGGCGCTCCCTCTGCGTCCCAGAGCTTCCAGCAAGCAAGACAAAAATCAAAATAGCAAGCTGGACAGAAAAATAGCAAACTAAAGAAAAACAAGCAGGAACTTAGCTTCTGCTGGGAAGACAGGTCACAAGAACGATCCAGGAGTGAACTAGACCAATACTGGAACATTGACAGGTGACATGGAGCAATGATCTAAGTGGAGTTAAATTGAGCAGCCAGCTAACGAATTAACCTCGTCACCTGTGGAAGGAAACTCAGAAGCCGCAGCCCCATGGACAGAACCAGCCGAAGTACCATTCATGACCACAGGAGGGAGCTTGACAACAGAATTCACAACATTTATCCTCGAATATCTGCAAATATGGATTCTGCACCGACAGAGCCTGTAGTTCCCCCAATCTTTTTGCCGATGTGATCGCAATTAAAAATGCGGTTTTGAGTGAGAGTTTATCAACTTCTATATCCCCTGATACATCCCACGCCGGTTTACATAGGAAATTTAGAACCAAGTTCAGATCCCACGGCGGGACTGACCTTATAATCAGTGGTTTTAGTCTCTGGACAGCTCTAGAGAAACGGCTAATCCAGGGATGAGCAGAAAGGGAAGAGTCAAAGAATACACTTAGGACCGCTATCTGGACTCTCAATGTACTTGGTCTTAGACCTTTTTGAAACCCTGACTGCAAAAAGTCAAGAATTTTGGGGATATTTGGATGGTCAGTATCAACTGTCGTCTCTCCGCAAAACCCACAGAATCGCTTCCATATTTTCGAATAAATAGCCGATGTTACCGGCTTCCTGCTGGCTTGAAGGGTAGAAATGACATCATCTGAAAGCCCTTTTGCTCTCAAGACCTTCCGTTCAGGATCCAGGCCGCCAGCTGGAGTGCTCCTGGATTCTGGTGTAGAACTGGTCCTTGTAGAAGAAGATCCTCTCTTTCTGGTAACAGGAGGGGTTCTTCCACTGATATTTTTCTCAACAATGGAAACCAACTGCGTTTCGGCCAGTGAGGAGCTATGAGAATGACCTTGGCCCCGTCCTCGCAGATCTTTCTGAGTGTCCTCGGAATCATCGCTAGAGGAGGAAATGCATACAGGAAACCGCGATTCCAGGGTTGTGAGAAGGCATCAATCGCGGCTGGACTCTCCCAAGGGTTTAGGGAGTAGAAGACCTTGATCTTCGCGTTTCCCCTTGTAGCGAATAGGTCCACCGTCGGCATCCCCCAACGTTGACACAAATCTTTGAACACCTCGTTGTTTAGTTCCCACTCCGCGGGGGATACGCTTTTCCTGCTGAGGAAATCTGCCAACTGGTTCTTGGAACCCTCCAGGTGGATCGCCGTGATTGACAGAACCGACCTTTCTGCCCACTTGAATATCCATTCCGCCAGGTCTTGTAATGCCGGATGTCTTGGACCCCCTTGATGCCGCAGGAAGGCTACCGTTGTCGTGTTGTCTGAGAAGACCTTCACGTGTTTGTTCTGCAGCAGATGCTGTGCCGCCATCAAGACCTCCCAAACCGCCTGTAGTTCTCTGTGGTTTGATGACTGGTTGCTGTCTTCCTCTTCCCAGCGACCTTGAAAATATCTTCCCAGTACATGACCTCCCCAACCGAGCTGACTGGCGTCTGTTGTAACTGAAACGCTTGGTGTTTGAAGCCATGGCACCCCCAGTCGGAGGTTCCTGGGAAGGGTCCACCACCCCAGAGATCTTTTGATCTGCGGAGTAAGGCTCAGGGTCCGGTTCAGTGAGTTCTGTCTTCTGTTCCAGCTCCTCAGGACTCCCCTCTGAAGCTGTCGAGAATGAAACTGGCTCCATTTTACGCAGGGAATACACGTCGTCATCAGACCTAGTATCTTCATCCCGTCTCTGATCGTATTTCGACCTCGGGAAAAGTGACGGATCTTCTGTATTATGCCCTTCAGCCTGTCCTCTGGAAGAAAGGACATTCTTGTTTGCAAATCGAACATGACTCCCAAGAATTTTATTCTGGGTTTTGGGATTAGATCTGATTTTTGCCAATTTACAATCCATCCTAGATTCTCTAGTGTTGAGATGAGGGACTGACAGTTGATCCTGAGCTGGACTTCTGAGTCTGCCGCTATTAAGAAGTCGTCTAAATAGGGGACCACCATTACATCCTGATTCCTCAGGAAAGCGACTACTTCTACCATAAGTTTTGTAAAAACCCTGGGAGCGGAAGCCAGGCCGAAGGGGAGACAGCGGAATTGGAAATGGAAGATCTTTCCTTCCAAGATTACCGCGAACCGCAGGAACCTCTGATGATTTAGATAGATGGGTACATGGTAATATGCACTCTTTAAGTCTAGAGTACACATTACCATGTCTTTTCCCAACAGGGGGATGGTGGACCGTATCGACTCCATCTTGAACCTTTTGTAAAGGACCCAATTGTTCAGATGTTTTAAATTTATAATGGTTCTCGATTCTCCCGATGGTTTTGTTACCGAGAAGAGATTGGAGTAGTGACCCCTGCCCTCTTCCTGAGGGGGTACCGGAACAATGGCCGCCATTTTTAAAAGGTCTTGAATATCTGACCACATGGGGGATGACAGTTTTAGATGGGAGCTGGATACCAGGAATCTTTTGGGAGGAAGGGATGTGAATTCTATTTTGTATCCCTGGGATACTATCTGTAAGACCCATGGACTTGATGTGATCTCCCTCCAACCTCCCAGAAATCCTGTCAGACGACCCCCTACTCTGATGGCGTCATTTTTTGCGGTAACTGGACCCTGGTCCAGAGTAGCTTGTTTCTTTATTTTTAGGCCTGTTATCCCCCCCTTTTTGGTAGCTCCATCTACCCTGCTTCTTTCCCTTACCCCTATAATCGGGTTTTTGATTCTAGCGGGGCCTCCGAAAGGGCTGGAATTTTTTAGGCTTCTCTTCCGGAAAACCTTTCTTGACATCTGCAGCTTTCTCTAAAATATCGTCGAGGACCGGTCCGAAGACCTTGCCCTCGGAAAAGGGTATAGAACACAATTTATTCTTAGAATGCATGTCCCCCGACCAGCTCTTAAGCCAGATAGCTCTACGGGCTGCATTCGATAGAGATTGACCCCTAGCTGCGAACCTAACCGATTCAGCCCATTCCGACGTCTGTGTTCTTGCCGTTCAGCTCTGGTCAAAGTCCTATCACATTGCATAGGCTCAGGTCTATGCTCAGATAATACCGCCAAATGGTGCACAGCTTTACTCTCACGCAAGCGTCGATCGATCTGAATGGCCAAAGACATAGACTCATTCAGACCAGCAGGCATGGGAAATCCCACCATGACATCCTTAAGGGCTTCAGAGAGACCCTTTCTGAAAATTGCTGCCAGGGCACATTCATTCCACTGAGTGAGTACAGACCACTTCCTAAACTTCTGACAATATATCTCTACCTCATCCTGACCCTGACACAGAGCCAGCAAGATTTTCTCTGCCTGATCCACTGAATTTGGTTCATCATAAAGCAATCCGAGTGCCAGAAAAAAACGCATCAACATCACGCAATGCAGGATCTCTTGGCGCAAGGGAAAATGCCCAGTCTTGAGGGTCACCACGTAACAAATAATGATTTTCACTTGTTGAACAGGGTCACCTGAGGAGCGAGGTTTCAAAGCAAGAAACAATTTACAATTATTTTTGAAATTCAGAAACTTAGCTCTATCCCCAAAAAACAAATCAGGAATTGGAATCCTAGGCTCTAACATTGGATTCTGAACCACAAAATCTTGAATGTTTTGTACCCTTGCAGTGAGATTATTCATACAAGAGGACATACCTTGAATGTCCATATCTACACCTGTATCCTGAACCACCCAGAGGTAAAGGGGAAAAGAGAGACAAAACACACTGCAAAGAAAAAAAAATGGTCTCAGAACTTCTCTTATCCCTCTATTGAGATGCATTAATACTTTGGGCCACCTGTACTGTTATGACCTGGTGGTAAGGACAATAATGGACCTGGTGGTTACGAGCACACGGAATGACCTGATAGTTACAAATAATATAGGACGAGCTCTGAGATGTGGGAACTCTGCTGACCGCAATCCCTAATCCTATCACACACACTAGAAATAGCCATGGATTGCTCCTAACGCTCCCTATGCAACTCTACACAGCCTAAGGAACTAGCTAGCCCTAAAGATAGAAAAATAAGCCTACCTTGCCTCAGAGAAATTCCCCAAAGGAAAAGGCAGCCCCCCACATATAATGACTGTGAGTAAAGATGAAAATACAAACACAGAGATGAAATAGATTTAGCAAAGTGAGCCCCGACTTACTGAACAGACTGAGGATAGAAAAGGTAACTTTGCGGTCAGCACAAAAAACTACTAAAAGACCACGCAGAGGGCGCAAAAGACCCTCCGCACCGACTCACGGTGCGGAGGTGCTCCCTCTGCGTCCCAGAGCTTCCAGCAAGCAAGACAAAAATCAAAATAGCAAGCTGGACAGAAAAATAGCAAACTAAAGAAAAACAAGCAGGAACTTAGCTTCTGCTGGGAAGACAGGTCACAAGAACGATCCAGGAGTGAACTAGACCAATACTGGAACATTGACAGGTGGCATGGAGCAATGATCTAAGTGGAGTTAAATAGAGCAGCCAGCTAACGAATTAACCTCGTCACCTGTGGAAGGAAACTCAGAAGCCGCAGCCCCATGGACAGAACCAGCCGAAGTACCATTCATGACCACAGGAGGGAGCTTGACAACAGAATTCACAACATTTATCCTCGAATATCTGCAAATATGGATTCTGCACCGACAGAGCCTGTAGTTCCCCCAATCTTTTTGCTGACGTGATCGCAACTAAAAATGCGGTTTTGAGTGAGAGTGTATCAACTTCTATATCCCCTGATACATTCCACGCCAGTTTACATAGGAAATTTAGAACCAAGTTCAGATCCCACGGCGGGACTGACCTTCAAATCAGTGGTTTTAGTCTCTGGACAGCTCTAGAGAAACGGCTAATCCAGGGATGAGCAGAAAGGGAAGAGTCAAAGAATACACTTAGGGCCGCTATCTGGACCCTCAATGTACTTGGTCTAAGACCTTTTTGAAACCCTGACTGCAAAAAGTCAAGAATTTTGGGGATATTTGGATGGTCAGTATCAACTGTCGTCTCTCCGCAAAACCCACAGAATCGCTTCCATATTTTCGAATAAATAGCCGATGTTACCGGCTTCCTGCTGGCTTGAAGGTAGAAATGACATCATCTGAAAGCCCTTTTGCTCTCAAGACCTTCCGTTCAGGATCCAGGCCGCCAGCTGGAGTGCTCCTGGATTCTGGTGTAGAACTGGTCCTTGTAGAAGAAGATCCTCTCTTTCTGGTAACAGGAGGGGTTCTTCCACTGATATTTTTCTCAACAATGGAAACCAACTGCGTTTCGGCCAGTGAGGAGCTATGAGAATGACCTTGGCCCCGTCCTCGCAGATCTTTCTGAGTGTCCTCGGAATCATCGCTAGAGGAGAAAATGCATACAGGAAACCGCGATTCCAGGGTTGTGAGAAGGCATCGATTGCGGCTGGACTCTCCCAAGGGTTTAGGGAGTAGAAGACCTTGATCTTCGCGTTTCCCTTTGTAGCGAATAGGTCCACCGTCGGCATCCCCCAACGTTGACACAAATCTTTGAACACCTCGTTGTTTAGTTCCCACTCCGTGGGGGATACGCTTTTCCTGCTGAGGAAATCTGCCAACTGGTTCTTGGAACCCTCCAGGTGGATCGCCGTGATTGACAGAACCGACCTTTCTGCCCACTTGAATATCCATTCCGCCAGGTCTTGCAACGCCGGATGTCTTGGACCCCCTTGATGCCGCAGGAAGGCTACCGTTGTCGTGTTGTCTGAGAAGACCTTCACGTGTTTGTTCTGCAGCAGATGCTGTGCCGCCGTCAAGACCTCCCAAACCGCCTGTAGTTCTCTGTGGTTTGATGACTGGTTGCTGTCTTCCTTGAAAATATCTTCCCAGTACATGACCTCCCCAACCGAGCTGACTGGCGTCTGTTGTAACTGAAACGCTTGGTGTTTGAAGCCATGGCACCCCCAGTCGGAGGTTCCTGGGAAGGGTCCACCACCCCAGAGATCTTTTGATCTGCGGAGTAAGGCTCAGGGTCCGGTTCAGTGAGTTCTGTCTTCTGTTCCAGCTCCTCAGGACTCCCCTCTGAAGCTGTCGAGAATGAAACTGGCTCCATTTTACGCAGGGAATACACGTCGTCATCAGACCTAGTATCTTCATCCCATCTCTGATCGTATTTCGACCTCGGGAAAAGTGACGGATCTTCTGTATTATGCCCTTCAGCCTGTCCTCTGGAAGAAAGGACATTCTTGTTTGCAAATCGAACATGACTCCCAAGAATTTTATTCTGGGTTTTGGGATTAGATCTGATTTTTGCCAATTTACAATCCATCCTAGATTCTCTAGTGTTGAGATGAGGGACTGACAGTTGATCCTGAGCTGGACTTCTGAGTCTGCCGCTATTAAGAAGTCGTCTAAATAGGGGACCACCATTACATCCTGATTCCTCAGGAAAGCGACTACTTCTACCATAAGTTTTGTAAAAACCCTGGGAGCGGAAGCCAGGCCGAAGGGGAGACAGCGGAATTGGAAATGGAAGATCTTTCCTTCCAAGATTACCGCGAACCGCAGGAACCTCTGATGATTTAGATAGATGGGTACATGGTAATATGCACTCTTTAAGTCTAGAGTACACATTACCATGTCTTTTCCCAACAGGGGGATGGTGGACCGTATCGACTCCATCTTGAACCTTTTGTAAAGGACCCAATTGTTCAGATGTTTTAAATTTATAATGGTTCTCGATTCTCCCGATGGTTTTGTTACCGAGAAGAGATTGGAGTAGTGACCCCTGCCCTCTTCCTGAGGGGGTACCGGAACAATGGCCGCCATTTTTAAAAGGTCTTGAATATCTGACCACATGGGGGATGACAGTTTTAGATGGGAGCTGGATACCAGGAATCTTTTGGGAGGAAGGGATGTGAATTCTATTTTGTATCCCTGGGATACTATCTGTAAGACCCATGGACTTGATGTGATCTCCCTCCAACCTCCCAGAAATCCTGTCAGACGACCCCCTACTCTGATGGCGTCATTTTTTGCGGTAACTGGACCCTGGTCCAGAGTAGCTTGTTTCTTTATTTTTAGGCCTGTTATCCCCCCCTTTTTGGTAGCTCCATCTACCCTGCTTCTTTCCCTTACCCCTATAATCGGGTTTTTGATTCTAGCGGGGCCTCCGAAAGGGCTGGAATTTTTTAGGCTTCTCTTCCGGAAAACCTTTCTTGACATCTGCAGCTTTCTCTAAAATATCGTCGAGGACCGGTCCGAAGACCTTGCCCTCGGAAAAGGGTATAGAACACAATTTATTCTTAGAATGCATGTCCCCCGACCAGCTCTTAAGCCAGATAGCTCTACGGGCTGCATTCGATAGAGATTGACCCCTAGCTGCGAACCTAACCGATTCAGCCCATTCCGACGTCTGTGTTCTTGCCGTTCAGCTCTGGTCAAAGTCCTATCACATTGCATAGGCTCAGGTCTATGCTCAGATAATACCGCCAAATGGTGCACAGCTTTACTCTCACGCAAGCGTCGATCGATCTGAATGGCCAAAGACATAGACTCATTCAGACCAGCAGGCATGGGAAATCCCACCATGACATCCTTAAGGGCTTCAGAGAGACCCTTTCTGAAAATTGCTGCCAGGGCACATTCATTCCACTGAGTGAGTACAGACCACTTCCTAAACTTCTGACAATATATCTCTACCTCATCCTGACCCTGACACAGAGCCAGCAAGATTTTCTCTGCCTGATCCACTGAATTTGGTTCATCATAAAGCAATCCGAGTGCCAGAAAAAAACGCATCAACATCACGCAATGCAGGATCTCTTGGCGCAAGGGAAAATGCCCAGTCTTGAGGGTCACCACGTAACAAATAATGATTTTCACTTGTTGAACAGGGTCACCTGAGGAGCGAGGTTTCAAAGCAAGAAACAATTTACAATTATTTTTGAAATTCAGAAACTTAGCTCTATCCCCAAAAAACAAATCAGGAATTGGAATCCTAGGCTCTAACATTGGATTCTGAACCACAAAATCTTGAATGTTTTGTACCCTTGCAGTGAGATTATTCATACAAGAGGACATACCTTGAATGTCCATATCTACACCTGTATCCTGAACCACCCAGAGGTAAAGGGGAAAAGAGAGACAAAACACACTGCAAAGAAAAAAAAATGGTCTCAGAACTTCTCTTATCCCTCTATTGAGATGCATTAATACTTTGGGCCACCTGTACTGTTATGACCTGGTGGTAAGGACAATAATGGACCTGGTGGTTACGAGCACACGGAATGACCTGATAGTTACAAATAATATAGGACGAGCTCTGAGATGTGGGAACTCTGCTGACCGCAATCCCTAATCCTATCACACACACTAGAAATAGCCATGGATTGCTCCTAACGCTCCCTATGCAACTCTACACAGCCTAAGGAACTAGCTAGCCCTGAAGATAGAAAAATAAGCCTACCTTGCCTCAGAGAAATTCCCCAAAGGAAAAGGCAGCCCCCCACATATAATGACTGTGAGTAAAGATGAAAATACAAACACAGAGATGAAATAGATTTAGCAAAGTGAGCCCCGACTTACTGAACAGACTGAGGATAGAAAAGGTAACTTTGCGGTCAGCACAAAAAACTACTAAAAGACCACGCAGAGGGCGCAAAAGACCCTCCGCACCGACTCACGGTGCGGAGGTGCTCCCTCTGCGTCCCAGAGCTTCCAGCAAGCAAGACAAAAATCAAAATAGCAAGCTGGACAGAAAAATAGCAAACTAAAGAAAAACAAGCAGGAACTTAGCTTCTGCTGGGAAGACAGGTCACAAGAACGATCCAGGAGTGAACTAGACCAATACTGGAACATTGACAGGTGGCATGGAGCAATGATCTAAGTGGAGTTAAATAGAGCAGCCAGCTAACGAATTAACCTCGTCACCTGTGGAAGGAAACTCAGAAGCCGCAGCCCCATGGACAGAACCAGCCGAAGTACCATTCATGACCACAGGAGGGAGCTTGACAACAGAATTCACAACATTTATCCTCGAATATCTGCAAATATGGATTCTGCACCGACAGAGCCTGTAGTTCCCCCAATCTTTTTGCTGACGTGATCGCAACTAAAAATGCGGTTTTGAGTGAGAGTGTATCAACTTCTATATCCCCTGATACATTCCACGCCAGTTTACATAGGAAATTTAGAACCAAGTTCAGATCCCACGGTGGGACTGACCTTCTAATCAGTGGTTTTAGTCTCTGGACAGCTCTAGAGAAACGGCTAATCCAGGGATGAGCAGAAAGGGAAGAGTCAAAGAATACACTTAGGGCCGCTATCTGGACCCTCAATGTACTTGGTCTAAGACCTTTTTGAAACCCTGACTGCAAAAAGTCAAGAATTTTGGGGATATTTGGATGGTCAGTATCAACTGTCGTCTCTCCGCAAAACCCACAGAATCGCTTCCATATTTTCGAATAAATAGCCGATGTTACCGGCTTCCTGCTGGCTTGAAGGTAGAAATGACATCATCTGAAAGCCCTTTTGCTCTCAAGACCTTCCGTTCAGGATCCAGGCCGCCAGCTGGAGTGCTCCTGGATTCTGGTGTAGAACTGGTCCTTGTAGAAGAAGATCCTCTCTTTCTGGTAACAGGAGGGGTTCTTCCACTGATATTTTTCTCAACAATGGAAACCAACTGCGTTTCGGCCAGTGAGGAGCTATGAGAATGACCTTGGCCCCGTCCTCGCAGATCTTTCTGAGTGTCCTCGGAATCATCGCTAGAGGAGAAAATGCATACAGGAAACCGCGATTCCAGGGTTGTGAGAAGGCATCGATTGCGGCTGGACTCTCCCAAGGGTTTAGGGAGTAGAAGACCTTGATCTTCGCGTTTCCCTTTGTAGCGAATAGGTCCACCGTCGGCATCCCCCAACGTTGACACAAATCTTTGAACACCTCGTTGTTTAGTTCCCACTCCGTGGGGGATACGCTTTTCCTGCTGAGGAAATCTGCCAACTGGTTCTTGGAACCCTCCAGGTGGATCGCCGAGATTGACAGAACCGACCTTTCTGCCCACTTGAATATCCATTCCGCCAGGTCTTGTAACGCCGGATGTCTTGGACCCCCTTGATGCCGCAGGAAGGCTACCGTTGTCGTGTTGTCTGAGAAGACCTTCACGTGTTTGTTCTGCAGCAGATGCTGTGCCGCCGTCAAGACCTCCCAAACCGCCTGTAGTTCTCTGTGGTTTGATGACTGGTTGCTGTCTTCCTTGAAAATATCTTCCCAGTACATGACCTCCCCAACCGAGCTGACTGGCGTCTGTTGTAACTGAAACGCTTGGTGTTTGAAGCCATGGCACCCCCAGTCGGAGGTTCCTGGGAAGGGTCCACCACCCCAGAGATCTTTTGATCTGCGGAGTAAGGCTCAGGGTCCGGTTCAGTGAGTTCTGTCTTCTGTTCCAGCTCCTCAGGACTCCCCTCTGAAGCTGTCGAGAATGAAACTGGCTCCATCTTACGCAGGGAATACACGCCGTCATCAGACCTAGTATCTTCATCCCGTCTCTGATCGTATTTCGACCTCGGGAAAAGTGACGGATCTTCTGTATTATGCCCTTCAGCCTGTCCTCTGGAAGAAAGGACATTCTTGTTTGCGAATCGAGCATGACTCCCAAGAATTTTATTCTGGGTTTTGGGATTAGATCTGATTTTTGCCAATTTACAATCCATCCTAGATTCTCTAGTGTTGAGATGAGGGACTGACAGTTGATCCTGAGCTGGACTTCTGAGTCTGCCGCTATTAAGAAGTCGTCTAAATAGGGGACCACCATTATATCCTGATTCCTCAGGAAAGCGACTACTTCCACCATAAGTTTTGTAAAAACCCTGGGAGCGGAAGCCAGACCGAAGGGGAGACAGCGGAATTGGAAATGGAAGATCTTTCCTTCCAAGATTACCGCGAACCGCAGGAACCTCTGATGATTTAGATAGATGGGTACATGGTAATATGCACTCTTTAAGTCTAGAGTGCACATTACCATGTCTTTTCCCAACAGGGGGATGGTGGACCGAATCGACTCCATCTTGAACCTTTTGTAAAGGACCCAATTGTTCAGATGTTTTAAATTTATAATGGTTCTCGATTCTCCCGATGGTTTTGTTACCGAGAAGAGATTGGAGTAGTGACCCCTGCCCTCTTCCTGAGGGGGTACCGGAACAATGGCCGCCATTCAGGGGCTGACTGGCAAATTTTAGCCTGGGGGGCAAGCACAAGCAGTGGCCCATGAGTAGCGGCCCATCCTTAAAGGGTTTGTCGGATCTTATGCTACATGTCTACAGTCACTATGTGTGAATCCTGATATCGTGCGCACTGTGCGCTGTGAGGATTCTCTGGTGCCATCGCCGGGAACAGGTGGTCTGGTGACCGCAAGCATGTGATAGATAGAGATATTATATATATATATATATATATATATTTTTAGACACACACATTCCCACTGTATAATGACAGGCACAGCCCCACTGTATAATGACACGCACAACGCTACTGTATCATGACACACACACACACACACACAGCCCCACTGTATAATTAATGACACACACAGCCCCACTGTATAGTGACAGACACACAGCTCCACTCTATAATGAGGAGTGGTACTGTGCAGTGTATAGATACAGAATAAGGCCACATTCAGTATTTGACCTCAGTATTTGTAGCCAAAACCAGGAGTGGGTGATAAATACAGAAGTGGTGCATATGTTTCTACTATACATTTCCTCTGGATTGTCCCACTCCTGGTTTTGGCTTACAAATACTGATGAAAACACTGAACAAATACTGACCGTGTGAACGTGGGCTTAATACAGGTGCTCATTAGGGTGGAATAACACTAGCATATGGCATCAGATGTGGTATGTCAATGATACTCGGCTCTTGCTCTGCTGTGAGCGTGATCAGAGTGTCCGTGCTCCAATGCTCTCGCAGCACAGGTGTGGAGGAGACGGAGAAATTAATTTCTCCATCTCCTCAATGGTCTGACTCGCCGTGTATCAGACTGCAACATCTGCTGAGAAAAAAAAAAAAAAAACACGACTGCACACGGACAGCAAGAGAGAAGATTGTACCACTTTTGTGGAAGAAAATGGAACCGATTTTTTTTTTAATACTCTTTATTAGTCAATGTGGCAACATTTCACTTCCATATCAGAGAAATGTTCAGTTATGGATCCAAAGCGTTGCCACATGGGCCAATAAAGAGTCCGCTACTTTTCTCATAATTAATCGTTGTGCTAGATAGACAGATACACACATACAATAGAAAAGATACTGAGAATTACACCATTTATGCAGGACATTAGAAGTATACACAGCTCCACAATATACTGTATATACTTGAGTATAAGTCAACCCAAGTATATGCCGAGGCACCTAATTTTGCCACAAAAAAACTGTGAAAACGTATTGAGTCGAGTATAAGCCGGGTATGCATTGTCCCCACATCCCCGTCCTTGTATGCATGGCTCCCCTGTCCCTGTATGCATGGTTCCTCATCCCCGTCCTTGTCTGCATGGCTCCTTATCCCCGTGTCTGTGTGCATGGCTTCTTATCCCTGTTCATGTATGCATGGTTCCCAAAAAAAAACAAACAAAAAAAACATCCTACTTACCTTCACTGCATGCCCTCGCAGCATCTCGTTCCGGTGCCAGCAGCTCCTGTGGCCGGGCGATCACGTGTCCCCCGCTCATTAGGGTAATGAATATTTACCCACACCTATGGGAGTGGAGAGGGGTGAATACTCATTACCTTAATGAGCAGAAGACACGTGATCGGTCGCCCTGAAGAGCTGCTAGCGCCAAAACGAGATGCAGCGAGGGTGCGCAGGGAAGGTAAGTATGATGTGTGCTGCAAGCCGGCGGCTGTGGCTGTCAACGCTCTAAGAGAAATGAATATTCACTGCCATTGCAGTGAATATTCATTTCTCTTTAGCAGCGGCACAGGCTTTAGCCACAGCCGCCGGTTCCTGCCTCTGTCACCCGCTGCTCCTTCTCCATCTTTCTGGGACAATGATTTGTGAATAAAGGTACCGTTACACTAAACGATTTACCAATGATCATGACCAGCGATACGACCTGGCCGTGATCGTTGGTAAGTCGTTGTGTGGTCGCTGGGGAGCTGTCACATAGACCAACGATCAGAGGAAAGACTTCGGCATCGTTGAAACTGTCTTCAACGATGCCGAAGTCCCCGGGTAACCAGGGTAAACATCGGGTTACTAAGTGCAAGGCCGCTCTTAGTAACCCGATATTTACCCTGGTTACCATTGTAAAAGTTAAAAAAAAAAAAAACAGTACATACTCACCTTCCTGTCACGTCCCCCAGCATCAGCTTCCCTGCACTGTGTAAGCGCCGGCCGTAAAGCAGAGCGGTGACATCACCGCTGTGCTCTGCATTACGGCCGGCCGGCCGGCGCTGACACAGTCAGTGAGGAAAGCTGACGCTGAGGGACGTGACATGTGAGTATGTAATGTTTTGTTTTTTTTAACTTTTACAATGGTAACCAGGGTAAATATCGGGTTACTAAGCGCGGCCCTGCACTTAGTAACCCGATATTTACCCTGGTTACCAGTGAACACATCGCTGGATCAGCGTCACACACGCCGATTCAGCGATGACAGCGGGGGATCAGCGACCAAAAAAAAAAGGTCCATTCCCAGCGACCAACGATCTCCCAGCAGGGGCCTGATCGTTGGTCGCTGTCACGCATAACGATTTCGTTAACGATATCGTTGCTACGTCACAAAAAGCAACGATATCGTTAACGAAATCGTTATGTGTGAAGGTACCTTAAGCCGAGGGGAGTGTTTTCAGCACAAAAAAATATGCTGAAAAACTCGGCTTATACACGAGTATATATGGTATACTACAATCTATTATATACAGAGAGGCATATTATATACCGTGTTAAGGAATATAGAGCGGTGCATATATTATATAGTGTAGAGATGTGGCAGCAGTGTATATAGTGTAAATTCCACACTATATGCATAGCGCCATACTATATAAACATCTCTACACTATATAAACATCTCTACAATATACGGTAATTAAGACAGCATTATACTATATTATGATGCATACATCACATAGGAGACACTGCGACTGCTGAACATATATCACATTGAAACTACTGTATATACAATACATATTAGATGGTGGCCCGATTCTAACGCATCGGGTACTCTAGAATATGTATGTCCACATAGTATATTGCCCAGTCACGTAGTATATTGCCCAGTCACGTAGTATATTGCCCAGCCATGTAGTATATTGCCCAGCCATGTAGTATATTGCCCAGCCACGTAGTATATTGCCCAGTCACGTAGTATATTGCCCAGCCACATAGTATATTGCCCAGCCACGTAGTATATTGCCCAGCCACGTAGTATATTACCCAGTCACGTAGTATATTGCACAGCCACGTAGTATATTGCAAAGTCACGTAGTATATTAGCCAGTCACGTAGTATATTGCACAGCCACGTAGTATATTGCACAGTCACGTAGTATATTGCCCAGTCACGTAGTATATTGCCCAGCCACGCAGTATATTACCCAGTCACGTAGTATATTGCACAGCCACGTAGTATATTGCACAGTCACGTAGTATATTGCCCAGCGACGTAGTATATTACCCAGTCACGTAGTATATTGCACAGCCACGTAGTATATTGCCCAGCCACGTAGTATATTGCCCAGTCACGTAGTATATTACCCAGTCACGTAGTATATTGCACAGCCACGTAGTATATTGCCCAGCCACGTAGTATATTGCCCAGACAGGTAGGTATATAACACTGCCCACGCAGTATTTAGCAGTGTGTGCACCATATCCCTGTTAAAAAAAAATTAATTAAAATAAAAAAGTTATATACTCACCCCTGGGATCCAGCGAAGCTGTGTGATGCGGCCGCCATCTTCCGTTCCCAGGATGCATTGCAAAATTACCCAGATGACTTAGCGGTCTCGTGAGACCGCTAAGTCTTATGGGTAAGTACGCAATGCATCTTTGGGAACGGAAGATGGCGGCTGGCTGGAGCGCATCGTCCGACGACGGAAGGTGAGAATAGCAGGTTTTTGTTTTTTTAACATTACATCTTTTTACTATTGATGCTGCATAGGCAGAATCAATAGTAAAAACTTGGTCACAAAGGGTTAATAGCGGCGGTAACGGAGTGCGCTAACCGCGCCATAACGCGGTCTGTTACCGCTGGCATTAACCCTGTGTGAGCGATGACTGGAGGGGATTATGGAGCGGTCACTGACTGCGGGGAGTATGGAGCGGGCGCCGGGCACACGGACTGCGGGGAGTATGGAGCGGGCGCCGGGCACACTGATTGCGGGGAGTATGGAGCGGGCGCCGGGGACACTGACTGCGGCGAGTATGGAGCGGGCGGTGGGCACTGTGACTGCAGGGGTGTAGGGGAGGGACTAATCGGACTGTGCCCATCGTTGATTGGTCGCGGCAGCCATGACAGGCAGCTGGCGAGACCAATCAGCGACGCGGGATTTCCGTTACGGAAATTGCCGACAGAAAGACGGAAGTACCCCTTAGGCAATTATATATATACTAGATGGCAGCCCGATTCTAAAGAATCGGGAGTCTAGAATCCATATATACTTGAAATTCGGCAGGAGCTTGAAGAGCAACGTCACTGGGCCCGCCTCCACGCAGTAGAAACTTGCTGTGAGGTAAAAATTCAAAAATCACACCAAAATGGCGGGCGGAGTGTGTCACAGTACGGCACGTTTCTGATTGGTCGCTCGCAGCAGGCGGCAACCAATCAGACACTGGACACTGTTGACGTCACTTATCTCCGGACATTAGCTCCGGACATTAGCTCCGGACATTAGCTCCGGACATTAGCAGGAAGTAGTATTCTAGGCAATTATATATTAGATATAGATTAGACACAGTAGTAGAAAAAAACGGAACAGCACAACGCTTTACCTATCTTCTGGGTGCAAAGCCTCCAGGCAGCCCGTCCACCGCCTCTCCTTAGTCCATAGATTCAAGCAAAAAACAGGCAGCACTCCATTATATCTCAAGGCTTGAGAAAGGCTCATTTGGAGCCGAAACGTCGTGGTAAAGACATGTGGGTCTAATTAAACTCTGCACAGTTGACAAAGATATAATGGAGTGCTGCCTGTTTTTTGCTTGAATCTATAGATTAGACACAGATAGATAGTGCGACTATACACAGCAGTGTCGCCTATATAACGCATATACATTAGTCGGTACATTATACAGGTGATACTGCAAATGTTGGATACACGTTATATAGGCGATAGTGCTGTATATAATGATAGTATCACCTATATATCATATATACAGCAATCTATATTCATTATATAGGCAATACTGCTTCTGATGTGTATATACGTTATATATAGGTGTTACTGCTGTGTATATATGTACGTGTGTGTGTGTGTATATATACATACACACACACACACACCAGTATCACCTACATAACGACATATATACACAGAAGTATCACCTATATGCACATCAGTAGCAGTATTGCCTATATAATGTGTATAGACTGCTATATATATACATTATATAGGCGATACTGCTGTATATAATCACTATACCACCAATATAATGTATGTATAGCAGTCTATATCCTATATAGGTGACACTGCTACTGATGTGTATATACCTTATATAGGTGATACTGCTGTGTATACATGTACATATACAGGTCCTTCTCAAAAAATTAGCATATAGTGTTAAATTTCATTATTTACCATAATGTAATGATTACAATTAAACTTTCATATATTATCGATTCATTATCCACCAACTGAAATTTGTCAGGTCTTTTATTGTTTAAATACTGATGATTTTGGCATACAACTCCTGATAACCCAAAAAACCTGTCTCAATAAATTAGCATATCAAGAAAAGGTTCTCTAAACGACCTATTACCCTAATCTTCTGAATCAACTAATTAACTCTAAACACATGCAAAAGATACCTGAGGCTTTTATAAACTCCCTGCCTGGTTCATTACTCAAAACCCCCATCATGGGTAAGACTAGCGACCTGACAGATGTCAAGAAGGCCATCATTGACACCCTCAAGCAAGAGGGTAAGACCCAGAAAGAAATTTCTCAACAAATAGGCTGTTCCCAGAGTGCTGTATCAAGGCACCTCAATGGTAAGTCTGTTGGAAGGAAACAATGTGGCAGAAAACGCTGTACAACGAGAAGAGGAGACCGGACCCTGAGGAAGATTGTGGAGAAGGACCGATTCCAGACCTTGGGGAACCTGAGGAAGCAGTGGACTGAGTCTGGTGTGGAAACATCCAGAGCCACCGCGCACAGGCGTGTGCAGGAAATGGGCTACAGAGAAGCAGCACTGGACTTTTGCTAAGTGGTCCCAAGTACTTTTTTCTGATGAAAGCAAATTTTGCATGTCATTCGGAAATCAAGGTGCCAGAGTCTGGAGGAAGACTGGGGAGAAGGAAATGCCAAAATGCCTGAAGTCCAGTGTCAAGTACCCACAGTCAGTGATGGTGTGGGGTGCCATGTCAGCTGCTGGTGTTGGTCCACTGTGTTTCATCAAGGGCAGGGTCAATGCAGCTAGCTATCAGGAGATTTTGGAGCACTTCATGCTTCCATCGGCTGAAATGCTTTATGGAGATGAAGATTTCATTTTTCAGCACGACCTGGCACCTGCTCACAGTGCCAAAACCACTGGTAAATGGTTTACTGACCATGGTATTACTGTGCTCAATTGGCCTGCCAACTCTCCTGACCTGAACCCCATAGAGAATCTGTGGGATATTGTGAAGAGAAAGTTGAGAGACGCAAGACCCAACACTCTGGATGAGCTTAAGGCTGCTATTGAAGCATCCTGGGCCTCCATAACATCTCAGCAGTGTCACAGGCTGATTGCCTCCATGCCACGCCGCATTGAAGCAGTCATTTCTGCCAAAGGATTCCCGACCAAGTATTGAGTGCATAACTGAACATTATTATTTGATGGTTTTTTTGTTTGTTATTAAAAAACACTTTTATTTGATTGGATGGGTGAAATATGCTAATTTATTGAGACAGGTTTTTTGGGTTATCAGGAGTTGTATGCCAAAATCATCAGTATTTAAACAATAAAAGACCTGACAAATTTCAGTTGGTGGATAATGAATCTATAATATATGAAAGTTTAATTGTAATCATTACATTATGGTAAATAATGAAATTTAACACTATATGCTAATTTTTTGAGAAGGACCTGTATGTGTGTATATATATATACTGTATATATACATACATACACACACCGCAGTGTCACCTATATAAGGTATATACGCATCAGTAGCAGTGTCACCTATTAAGATATAGACTGCTATACATGCATCATAGTGGTATAGTGATTATATACAGCAGCATCACCTATATAATGTATATATAGCAGTCTATACACATTATATAGGCAATACTGCTGTATATACATTAAAAAAATCATCTTGGGACTCACCCAGGTCCCTGAGATGGGGGGAGGTCGGGAGGATGAAGAGCTGAGGTGGGTCGGGTGACGGGTCCTGGCCAGCGTTGGCAGTGAAGTGGAGAGGAAGGATCATCCCAGGCATTGGTGAGCAGTCTGTCTGACGCTGGTGCAGGCCGGCCAGCGTCAGACACAGTCAGGCTATGCGCGCCGGCTTTTTCAAATATGTGCGCACAGCCGCGCATGGTCTCCTCTCTCCTGCTTGCCCGCTCTGACATGGCCAGCGAGCACGCGCAGGAACTAGGACCGCGGCCATGCTCGCACACTAGTGCGGGCCGCCGCGGCACTTCAGAGCAGGCAACGCGCGCGCACAGGACCTGACTAAAGGGCCGGCTGGAGGGACGCGGCGCGCTATGTATTAAAATCGCTGCCGATCCTCCAGCGGCCCTGTGCACCTGCTCAGGCACCGGCCCGGGGGGCAGATGCATTCCTGCCACCCGGCCCAGTCCGCCCCTGCCGCCATTTTTAAAAGGTCTTGAATATCTGACCACATGGGGGATGACAGTTTTAGATGGGAGCCGGATACCAGGAATCTTTCGGGAGGAAGGGATGTGAATTCTATTTTGTATCCCTGGGATACTATCTGTAAGACCCATGGACTTGATGTGATCTCCCTCCAACCTCCCAGAAATCCTGTCAGACGACCCCCTACTCTGATGGCGTCATTTTCCGCGGTAACTGGACCCTGGTCCAGAGTAGCTTGTTTCTTTATTTTTAGGCCTGTTATCCCCCCCTTTTTGGTAGCTCCATCTACCCTGCTTCTTTCCCTTACCCCTATAATCGGGTTTTTGATTCTAGCGGGGCCTCCGAAAGGGCTGGAATTTTTTAGGCTTCTCTTCCGGAAAACCTTTCTTGACATCTGCAGCTTTCTCTAAAATATCGTCGAGGACCGGTCCGAAGACCTTGCCCCCGGAAAAGGGTATAGAACACAATTTATTCTTAGAATGCATGTCCCCCGACCAGCTCTTAAGCCAGATAGCTCTACGGGCTGCATTCGATAGAGATTGACCCCTAGCTGTGAACCTAACCGATTCTGCAGATGCGTCTGCCAAGAAGGTAGTTGCTAGTTTTAGCAAAGGTAGGGACTTTAGAATAGTATCTCTGGGAGTTTTAGCTATCAATTGATCTTGAAGATCATCTAGCCAAAGGTCCATGGAGCGGGCCACTGATGTCGCTGCAATATTAGCTCCAATAATTGCCGAGGAACTTTCCCAGGCCCTTTTTAGAAGGCCATATGCCTTCCTGTCCATGGGCTCTTTCAAATTGGACGAATCTTCAAACGGAATCGCCGTCCTTTTGGAGACTTTAGCCAAGGGTATGTCAATTTTTGGTACATCGACCCACTCCTTAACTTCCTCTGGATTGAACGGCAAGCGAAGTCTGAAGTCCTTAGGGATAGTCAGTCTTTTCTCGGCTTCCTCCCATTCCTCCAGAATCATAGATCTGATATGGGAGTTTACCGGGAAGACTTTAGATGTCTGTGAGCGCAAGCCCCCAAACATTTCATCTTGAACGGAGCAAGATGGCTGCGGCTCCTCAATCTGCATGGTATGCCGTACTGCTTCCAACAGTTCTCCTGTGTCCGCGGCAGAGAACAGATATCTTCTCCCTTTCTCCGGGGGATCTCTACTCTCATCTTCCTCCTCTACCTACGACCCAAAGCATGATGAGTCTATGGAAGAGTGTTGTGAATTCTGTGGCCAAGCTCCTTCCTGTGGTCGTGAGTGGTACTTCGGCTGGTTCTGTCTATGAGCTTCCTTTGGTGGATGAGAGTGGTACTGCGGCTTCTGAGTTTCCTTCCTCAGGTGATGAGGTTAAGTCGTTAGGTGCTGCTCTATTTAACTCCACCTAGTGCTTTGATCCTGGCCTCCAGTCAATGTTCTAGTATTGGTCTTGCTTTCTCCTGGATCGTTCCTGTGGCCTGTCTCTCCTGCATAAGCTAAGTTTTGCTTGTGTTATTTTTGTTTGCTATTTTTTCTGTCCAGCTTGCTATATTGGTTTTTCTTGCTTGCTGGAAGCTCTGGGACGCAGAGGGAGCACCTCCGTACCGTTAGTCGGTGCGGAGGGTCTTTTTGCCCCCTCTGCGTGGTTGTTTGTAGGGTTTTGTGTTGACCACAAAGCAATCTTTCCTATCTTCGGTCTGTTCAGTAAGTTGGGCCTCACTTTGCTAAATCTATTTGATCTCTGCGTTTGTATTTTCATCTCAACTCACAGTCATTATATGTGGGGGGCTGCCTTTTCCTTTGGGGTATTTCTCTGAGGCAAGGTAGGCTTATTTTTCTTTCTTAGGGCTAGCTAGTTTCTCAGGCTGTGCTCGAGGCGCATAGGACTGGTCAGGAGCGCTCCACGGCTACCTCTAGTGTGGTTGGATAGGATTCGGGATTGCGGTCAGCAGAGTTCCCACATCTCAGAGCTCGTCCTATGTTTTTGGTAATTGTCAGGTCACTTTGTGTGCTCTGAACTTCAAGGTCCATTGTGGTTCTGAATCTCCTGTTCATAACAGTACTGGAGGCCCAAAGTACTAATGCTTCTCAATAGAGGGAAAAGAGAAGTTCTGAGACCATTTTTTTTTCTTTGCACTGTGTTCTGTCTTTCTTTTCCCCTTTACATCAGGGTGGTTCAGAACACAGGTGTGGACATGGACTTTCAGGGTCTGTCCTCTTTGATGGATAATCTCGCTATAAATGTACAGAATATTCAAGATTTAGTGGTTCAGAATCCTATGTTAGAACCTAAAATTCCTATTCCTGAGTTATTTTCTGGAGATAGAGCTAAGTTTTTGAATTTTAAAAATAATTGTAAACTATTTCTGGCTTTGAAACCCCGCTCCTCTGGTGACCCAGTTCAACAAGTTAAGATCATTATTTCTTTATTACGTGGCGACCCTCAAGACTGGGCATTTTCCCTTGCGCCAGGAGATCCTGCATTATGTAATATTGATGCGTTTTTTCTGGCGCTCGGATTGCTGTACGATGAACCTAATTCAGTGGATCAGGCAGAGAAAAATTTGCTGGCTCTGTGTCAGGGTCAGGATGAGATAGAGATTTATTGTCAGAAGTTTAGAAAGTGGTCCGTGCTCACTCAATGGAATGAATGTGCGCTGGCAGCTATTTTCACAAAGGGTCTCTCTGAAGCCCTTAAGGATGTCATGGTGGGATTTCCTATGCCTGCTGGTCTGAATGAGTCTATGTCTTTGGCCATTCAGATCGGTCGACGCTTGCGTGAGCGTAAATCTGTGCACCATTTGGCGGTATTATCTGAGCATAAACCTGAGCCTATGCAGTGCGATAGGACTTTGACCAGAGCTGAAAGGCAAGAACACAGACGTCAGAATGGGCTGTGTTTCTACTGTGGTGATTCCACTCATGCTATCTCCGATTGTCCTAAGCGCACTAAGCGGTTCGCTAGGTCTGCCACCATTGGTACAGTACAGTCGAAATTTCTTTTGTCCATTACTTTGATCTGCTCTTTGTCTTCCTATTCTGTCATGGCATTTGTGGATTCAGGCGCTGCCCTGAATTTGATGGACTTGGACTTTGCTAGGCGCTGTGGGTTTGTCTTGGAGCCCTTGCAGTGTCCTATTCCATTGAGAGGAATTGATGCTACGCCTTTGGCCAAGAATAAGCCTCAGTATTGGACCCAGCTGACTATGTGCATGGCTCCTGCGCACCAGGAGGATATTCGCTTTCTGGTGTTGCATGGTCTGCATGATGTGGTCGTGTTGGGGTTGCCATGGCTACAAGTCCATAACCCAGTATTAGATTGGAAATCAATGTCTGTGTCCAGCTGGGGTTGTCAGGGGGTACATGGTGATGTTCCATTTCTGTCTATCTCATCATCCACCCCTTCTGAGATCCCAGAGTTCTTGTCTGATTACCGGGATGTATTCGATGAGCCCAAGTCCAATGCCCTACCTCCGCATAGGGATTGTGATTGTGCTATCGATTTGATTCCTGGTAGTAAGTTTCCTAAGGGTCGACTGTTTAATTTATCTGTACCTGAGCACGCCGCTATGCGGAGTTACGTGAAGGAGTCTTTGGAGAAGGGTCATATTCGCCCGTCATCGTCGCCATTGGGAGCGGGGTTCTTTTTTGTGGCCAAGAAGGATGGTTCGCTGAGACCTTGTATTGATTACCGCCTTCTAAATAAAATTACTGTCAAATTTCAGTACCCCTTGCCGCTGCTGTCTGATTTGTTTGCTCGGATTAAGGGGGCTAGTTGGTTCACCAAGATAGATCTTCGTGGTGCATATAATCTTGTGCGTATTAAACGGGGCGATGAATGGAAAACAGCATTTAATACACCCGAAGGCCATTTTGAGTACCTGGTTATGCCATTCGGGCTTTCTAATGCTCCATCAGTGTTTCAGTCCTTTATGCATGACATCTTCCGAGAGTACCTGGATAAATTCCTGATTATATACTTGGATGATATTTTGGTCTTCTCGGATGATTGGGAGTCTCATGTGAAGCAGGTCAGATTGGTGTTCCAGGTCCTGCGTGCTAATTCTTTGTTTGTGAAGGGGTCAAAGTGTCTCTTTGGTGTTCAGAAGGTTTCATTTTTGGGGTTCATTTTTTCTCCTTCTACTATCGAGATGGACCCTGTTAAAGTTCATGCCATTTATGATTGGACTCAGCCAACATCTCTGAAGAGTTTGCAGAAGTTCCTGGGCTTTGCTAATTTTTATCGTCGCTTCATCAATAATTTTTCTAGTATTGCTAAACCGTTGACTGATTTAACCAAGAAGGGTGCTGATGTGGTCAATTGGTCTGCTGCTGCTGTGGAAGCTTTTCAGGAGTTGAAGCGTCGTTTTTCTTCTGCCCCTGTGTTGTGCCAACCAGATGTTTTGCTTCCGTTCCAGGTCGAGGTTGATGCTTCTGAAATTGGAGCAGGGGCTGTTTTGTCGCAGAGAAGTTCTGATTGCTCGGTGATGAAACCATGCGCCTTCTTTTCCAGGAAATTTTCGCCTGCTGAGCGAAATTATGATGTTGGCAATCGAGAGTTGCTAGCCATGAAGTGGGCATTCGAGGAGTGGCGTCATTGGCTTGAAGGAGCTAAGCATCGTGTGGTGGTCTTGACTGATCACAAGAACTTGACTTATCTCGAGTCTGCCAAACGGTTGAATCCTAGACAGGCTCGTTGGTCGCTGTTTTTCTCCCGTTTTGATTTTGTGGTTTCGTACCTTCCGGGCTCTAAGAATGTGAAGGCGATGCCCTGTCTAGGAGTTTTGTGCCCGATTCTCCGGGTTTGCCTGAGCCGGCGGGTATTCTCAAAGAGGGGGTAATTATAGTGCTTTGGGACAAAGCACTATATTGTTATTCCACCGTAGTCAACTTATTCTTCTTCTTATTATTATTCAGTCCGCAATTAATGCGGCCCGAACCGCTGCACGCACAGACTCCAGTGAGGTGTCATTTCGAAGCCAGCGTTCCTGGCAGGTGTGCTAAGTATTTTTCGTGTCGATCGGATTTGTAGTTTTGGCGCAATTGGCGTTTGAAAATTTCGTCTCAATGCATTTCAATGGGAAATTGTTCCAACAATAAGGGATAATGGCTGATTTCTGAGGCAATTTCAAAATAACTGCCAACTGCCACCTGGCTGATTAGCTCATTGCGATGTGCAGTCAGACCCAGTTACTATGCCAACGCCTACGAACTCTACATGACCCCACCAGGACACAGTTTTGCCAGATAATATCAGCTCTTAAAGTGACCCGCGCACCAAATTGGCACCTGAGGTGCGCAGCCCACCAAATCGGACCCGAGTGGCCCCGCCCACCAAATCGGACCCCGAGTGGCCCCGCCCGCCAAATCTGACCCAGAGTGACCCCGCCCGCCAAATGTGACCCAGAGTGACCCCGCCCACCAAATGTGACCCAGAGTGACCCCGCCCACCAAATGTGACCCAGAGTGACCCCGCCCACCAAATGTGACCCAGAGTGACCCCGCCCACCAAATGTGACCCAGAGTGACCCCGCCCACCAAATGTGACCCAGAGTGACCCCGCCCACCAAATGTGACCCAGAGTGACCCCGCCCACCAAATGTGACCCAGAGTGACCCCGCCCACCAAATGTGACCCAGAGTGACCCCGCCCACCAAATGTGACCCAGAGTGACCCCGCCCACCAAATGTGACCCAGAGTGACCCCGCCCACCAAATGTGACCCAGAGTGACCCCGCCCACCAAATGTGACCCCGCCCACCAAATGTGACCCCGCCCACCAAATGTGACCCCGCCCACCAAATGTGACCCAGAGTGACCCCGCCCACCAAATGTGACCCAGAGTGACCCCGCCCACCAAATGTGACCCAGAGTGATCTCGCCCACCAAATGTGACCCAGAGTGACCCCGCCCACCAAATGTGACCCAGAGTGACCCCGCCCACCAAATGTGACCCAGAGTGACCCCGCCCACCAAATGTGACCCAGAGTGACCCCGCCCACCAAATGTGACCCAGAGTGACCCCGCCCACCAAATGTGACCCAGAGTGACCCCGCCCACCAAATGTGACCCAGAGTGACCCCGCCCACCAAATGTGACCCAGAGTGACCCCGCCCACCAAATGTGACCCAGAGTGACCCCGCCCACCAAATGTGACCCAGAGTGACCCCGCCCACCAAATGTGACCCCGCCCACCAAATGTGACCCAGAGTGACCCCGCCCACCAAATGTGACCCAGAGTGAACCCGCCCACCAAATGTGACCCAGAGTGACCCCGCCCACCAAATGTGACCCAGAGTGAACCCGCCCACCAAATGTGATCCAGAGTGACCCCGCCCACCAAATGTGACCCAGAGTGACCCCGCCCACCAAATCGGACCTAGAGTGGCCCCGCCCACCAAATGTGACCCAGAGTGACCCCGCCCACCAAATGTGACCCAGAGTGACCCCGCCCACCAAATGTGACCCAGAGTGACCCCGCCCACCAAATGTGACCCAGAGTGACCCCGCCCACCAAATGTGACCCAGAGTGACCCCGCCCACCAAATGTGACCCAGAGTGACCCCGCCCACCAAATGTGACCCAGAGTGACCCCGCCCACCAAATGTGACCCAAAGTGACCCCGCCCACCAAATGTGACCCCGCCCACCAAATGTGACCCAGAGTGACCCCGCCCACCAAATGTGACCCAGAGTGACCCCGCCCACCAAATGTGACCCAGAGTGACCCCGCCCACCAAATGTGACCCAGAATGACCCCGCCCACCAAATGTGACCCAGAGTGACCCCGCCCACCAAATGTGACCTAGAGTGACCCCGCCCACCAAATGTGACCCAGAGTGACCCCGCCCACCAAATGTGACCCAGAGTGACCCCGCCCACCAAATGTGACCCAGAGTGACCCCGCCCACCAAATGTGACCCAGAGTGACCCCGCCCACCAAATGTGACCCAGAGTGACCCCGCCCACCAAATGTGACCCAGAGTGACCCCGCTCACCAAATGTGACCCAGAGTGACCCCGCCCACCAAATGTGACCCAGAGTGACCCCGCCCACCAAATGTGACCCAGAGTGACCCCGCCCACCAAATGTGACCCCGCCCACCAAATGTGACCCCGCCCACCAAATGTGACCCCGAGTGGCCCCGCCCACTAAATCGGACCGCGAGTGGCCCCGCCCACCAAATCAGACCCAGAGGTGCCCCACCCACCAAATCGGACCCAGAGTGACCCCGCCCACCAAATCGGACCCAGAGTGACCCCGCCCACCAAATCGGACCCAGAGTGACCCCGCCCACCAAATGTGACCCAGAGTGACCCCGCCCACCAAATGTGACCCAGAGTGACCCCGCCCACCAAATGTGACCCAGAGTGACCCCGCCCACCAAATGTGACCCAGAGTGACCCCGCCCACCAAATGTGACCCAGAGTGACCCCGCCCACCAAATGTGACCCAGAGTGACCCCGCCCACCAAATGTGACCCAGAGTGACCCCGCCCACCAAATGTGACCCAGAGTGACCCCGCCCACCAAATGTGACCCAGAGTGACCCCGCCCACCAAATGTGACCCAGAGTGACCCCGCCCACCAAACGTGACCCATTGTGACTCCGCCCACCAAATGTGACTCAGAGTGACCCCGCCCACCAAATGTGACCCAGAGTGACCCCGCCCACCAAATGTGACCCAGAGTGACCCCGCCCACCAAATGTGACCCAGAGTGACCCCGCCCACCAAATGTGACCCAGAGTGACCCCGCCCACCAAATGTGACCCAGAGTGACCCCGCTCACCAAATGTGACCCAGAGTGACCCCGCCCACCAAATGTGACCCAGAGTGACCCCGCCCACCAAATGTGACCCAGAGTGACCCCGCCCACCAAATGTGACCCAGAGTGACCCCGCCCACCAAAGGTGACCCAGAGTGACCCCGCCCACCAAATGTGACCCAAAATGACCCCGCCCACCAAATGTGAGCCCGCCCACCAAATGTGACCCCGAGTGGCCCCGCCCACTAAATCGGACCGCGAGTGGCCCCGCCCACCAAATCGGACCCAGAGGTGCCCCGCCCACCAAATCGGATCCAGAGTTACCCCGCCCACCAAATCGGACCCAGAGTGACCCCGCCCACCAAATCGGACCCAGAGTGACCCCGCCCACCAAATGTGACCCAGAGTGACCCCGCCCACCAAATGTGACTCAGAGTGACCCCGCCCACCAAATGTGAGCCAGAGTGACCCCGCCCACCAAATGTGAGCCAGAGTGACCCCGCCCACCAAATGTGAGCCAGAGTGACCCCGCCCACCAAATGTGACCCAGAGTGACCCCGCCCACCAAATGTGACCCAGAGTGACCCCGCCCACCAAATGTGACCCAGAGTGACCCCGCCCACCAAATGTGACCCAGAGTGACCCCGCCCACCAAATGTGACCCAGAGTGACCCCGCCCACCAAATGTGACCCAGAGTGACCCCGCCCACCAAATGTGACCCAGAGTGACCCCGCCCACCAAATGTGACCCAGAGTGACCCCGCCCACCAAATGTGACCCAGAGGTGCCCCGCCCACCAAATGTGACCCAGAGGTGCCGCGCCCACCAAATCTGACCCAGAGGTGCCCCGCCCACCAAATCTGACCGAGGTGCCCCGCCCACCAAATCTGACCCAGAGGTGCTCTGCCCACCAAATCTGACCCAGAGTGGCCCCGCCCACCAAATCGGACCCAGAGTGGTCCCGTCTACCAAATCGGACACAGAGTGGCCCCGCCCACCAAATCATCCCCTGAGGGGCCCCGCCCACCAAACCAGCGCCTGAAGGGCACCCAAGTGTGAAAGTCTTGCAGGGGCAGCCCGGGCACCATTACAAAGCACTATCTGTAGTTCCTTCAGGAAATACCCATCTAGTTTTGTCTGCCATCTCCCCTGATTTGCGGCGGGTGCTGCAAAAATTTCAGGCTAATAGACCTGACCGTTGCCCAGCGGAGAAACTGTTTGTCCCTGATAGGTGGACGAATAAAGTTATCTCTGAGGTTCATTGTTCGGTGTTGGCTGGTCATCCTGGAATCTTTGGTACCAGAGATTTGGTGGCTAGATCCTTTTGGTGGCCGTCTCTGTCGCGGGATGTGCGTTCTTTCGTGCAGTCCTGTGGGATTTGTGCTCGGGCTAAGCCCTGCTGTTCTCGTGCCAGTGGGTTGCTTTTGCCCTTGCCGGTCCCGAAGAGGCCTTGGACACATACAGTTAGGTCCATATATATTTAATAATAATCTTTATTTTTTATATAGCGCTAACATATTCCGCAGCGCTTTACAGGTTGCACACATTATCATTTGGACAGAGACAACATTTTTCTAATCTAATTTTGGTTATAGACATTACCACAATGAATTTCAAACAAAACAATTCAGATGCAGTTGAAATTCAGACTTTCAGCTTTCATTTGAGGGTATCCACATTAAAATTGGATGAAGGGTTTAGGCGTTTCAGCTCCTTAACATGTGCCACCCTGTTTTTAAAGGGACCAAAAGTAATTGGACAGATTCAATAATTTTAAATAAAATGTTCATTTTTAGTACTTGGTTGAAAACCCTTTGTTGGCAATGACTGCCTGAAGTCTTGAACTCATGGACATCACCAGATGCTGTGTTTCCTCCTTTTTGATGCTCTGCCAGGCCTTCACTGCGGTGGTTTTCAGTTGCTGTTTGTTTGTGGGCCTTCCTGTCTGAAGTTTAGTCTTTACCAAGTGAAATGCTGCTCAATTGGGTTGAGATCAGGTGACTGACTTGGCCATTCAAGAAGTAGCTTGTTTCTTTATTTTTAGGCCTGTTATCCCCCCCTTTTTGGTAGCTCCATCTACCCTGCTTCTTTCCCTTACCCCTATAATCGGGTTTTTGATTCTAGCGGGGCCTCCGAAAGGGCTGGAATTTTTTAGGCTTCTCTTCCGGAAAACCTTTCTTGACATCTGCAGCTTTCTCTAAAATATCGTCGAGGACCGGTCCGAAGACCTTGCCCCCGGAAAAGGGTATAGAACACAATTTATTCTTAGAATGCATGTCCCCCGACCAGCTCTTAAGCCAGATAGCTCTACGGGCTGCATTCGATAGAGATTGACCCCTAGCTGCGAACCTAACCGATTCTGCAGATGCGTCTGCCAAGAAGGTAGTTGCTAGTTTTAGCAAAGGTAGGGACTTTAGAATAGTATCTCTGGGAGTTTTAGCTATCAATTGATCTTGAAGATCATCTAGCCAAAGGTCCATGGAGCGGGCCACTGATGTCGCTGCAATATTAGCTCCAATAATTGCCGAGGAACTTTCCCAGGCCCTTTTTAGAAGGCCATATGCCTTCCTGTCCATGGGCTCTTTCAAATTGGACGAATCTTCAAACGGAATCGCCGTCCTTTTGGAGACTTTAGCCAAGGGTATGTCAATTTTTGGTACATCGACCCACTCCTTAACTTCCTCTGGATTGAACGGCAAGCGAAGTCTGAAGTCCTTAGGGATAGTCAGTCTTTTCTCGGCTTCCTCCCATTCCTCCAGAATCATAGATCTGATATGGGAGTTTACCGGGAAGACTTTAGATGTCTGTGAGCGCAAGCCCCCAAACATTTCATCTTGAACGGAGCAAGATGGCTGCGGCTCCTCAATCTGCATGGTATGCCGTACTGCTTCCAACAGTTCTCCTGTGTCCGCGGCAGAGAACAGATATCTTCTCCCTTTCTCCGGGGGATCTCTACTCTCATCTTCCTCCTCTACCTACGACCCACAGCATGATGAGTCTATGGAAGAGTGTTGTGAATTCTGTGGCCAAGCTCCTTCCTGTGGTCGTGAGTGGTACTTCGGCTGGTTCTGTCTATGAGCTTCCTTTGGTGGATGAGAGTGGTACTGCGGCTTCTGAGTTTCCTTCCTCAGGTGATGAGGTTAAGTCGTTAGGTGCTGCTCTATTTAACTCCACCTAGTGCTTTGATCCTGGCCTCCAGTCAATGTTCTAGTATTGGTCTTGCTTTCTCCTGGATCGTTCCTGTGGCCTGTCTCTCCTGCATAAGCTAAGTTTTGCTTGTGTTATTTTTGTTTGCTATTTTTTCTGTCCAGCTTGCTATATTGGTTTTTCTTGCTTGCTGGAAGCTCTGGGACGCAGAGGGAGCACCTCCGTACCGTTAGTCGGTGCGGAGGGTCTTTTTGCCCCCTCTGCGTGGTTGTTTGTAGGGTTTTGTGTTGACCACAAAGCAATCTTTCCTATCTTCGGTCTGTTCAGTAAGTTGGGCCTCACTTTGCTAAATCTATTTGATCTCTGCGTTTGTATTTTCATCTCAACTCACAGTCATTATATGTGGGGGGCTGCCTTTTCCTTTGGGGTATTTCTCTGAGGCAAGGTAGGCTTATTTTTCTTTCTTAGGGCTAGCTAGTTTCTCAGGCTGTGCTCGAGGCGCATAGGACTGGTCAGGAGCGCTCCACGGCTACCTCTAGTGTGGTTGGATAGGATTCGGGATTGCGGTCAGCAGAGTTCCCACATCTCAGAGCTCGTCCTATGTTTTTGGTAATTGTCAGGTCACTTTGTGTGCTCTGAACTTCAAGGTCCATTGTGGTTCTGAATCTCCTGTTCATAACAGTACTGGAGGCCCAAAGTACTAATGCTTCTCAATAGAGGGAAAAGAGAAGTTCTGAGACCATTTTTTTTTCTTTGCACTGTGTTCTGTCTTTCTTTTCCCCTTTACATCAGGGTGGTTCAGAACACAGGTGTGGACATGGACTTTCAGGGTCTGTCCTCTTTGATGGATAATCTCGCTATAAATGTACAGAATATTCAAGATTTAGTGGTTCAGAATCCTATGTTAGAACCTAAAATTCCTATTCCTGAGTTATTTTCTGGAGATAGAGCTAAGTTTTTGAATTTTAAAAATAATTGTAAACTATTTCTGGCTTTGAAACCCCGCTCCTCTGGTGACCCAGTTCAACAAGTTAAGATCATTATTTCTTTATTACGTGGCGACCCTCAAGACTGGGCATTTTCCCTTGCGCCAGGAGATCCTGCATTATGTAATATTGATGCGTTTTTTCTGGCGCTCGGATTGCTGTACGATGAACCTAATTCAGTGGATCAGGCAGAGAAAAATTTGCTGGCTCTGTGTCAGGGTCAGGATGAGATAGAGATTTATTGTCAGAAGTTTAGAAAGTGGTCCGTGCTCACTCAATGGAATGAATGTGCGCTGGCAGCTATTTTCACAAAGGGTCTCTCTGAAGCCCTTAAGGATGTCATGGTGGGATTTCCTATGCCTGCTGGTCTGAATGAGTCTATGTCTTTGGCCATTCAGATCGGTCGACGCTTGCGTGAGCGTAAATCTGTGCACCATTTGGCGGTATTATCTGAGCATAAACCTGAGCCTATGCAGTGCGATAGGACTTTGACCAGAGCTGAAAGGCAAGAACACAGACGTCAGAATGGGCTGTGTTTCTACTGTGGTGATTCCACTCATGCTATCTCCGATTGTCCTAAGCGCACTAAGCGGTTCGCTAGGTCTGCCACCATTGGTACAGTACAGTCGAAATTTCTTTTGTCCATTACTTTGATCTGCTCTTTGTCTTCCTATTCTGTCATGGCATTTGTGGATTCAGGCGCTGCCCTGAATTTGATGGACTTGGACTTTGCTAGGCGCTGTGGGTTTGTCTTGGAGCCCTTGCAGTGTCCTATTCCATTGAGAGGAATTGATGCTACGCCTTTGGCCAAGAATAAGCCTCAGTATTGGACCCAGCTGACTATGTGCATGGCTCCTGCGCACCAGGAGGATATTCGCTTTCTGGTGTTGCATGGTCTGCATGATGTGGTCGTGTTGGGGTTGCCATGGCTACAAGTCCATAACCCAGTATTAGATTGGAAATCAATGTCTGTGTCCAGCTGGGGTTGTCAGGGGGTACATGGTGATGTTCCATTTCTGTCTATCTCATCATCCACCCCTTCTGAGATCCCAGAGTTCTTGTCTGATTACCGGGATGTATTCGATGAGCCCAAGTCCAATGCCCTACCTCCGCATAGGGATTGTGATTGTGCTATCGATTTGATTCCTGGTAGTAAGTTTCCTAAGGGTCGACTGTTTAATTTATCTGTACCTGAGCACGCCGCTATGCGGAGTTACGTGAAGGAGTCTTTGGAGAAGGGTCATATTCGCCCGTCATCGTCGCCATTGGGAGCGGGGTTCTTTTTTGTGGCCAAGAAGGATGGTTCGCTGAGACCTTGTATTGATTACCGCCTTCTAAATAAAATTACTGTCAAATTTCAGTACCCCTTGCCGCTGCTGTCTGATTTGTTTGCTCGGATTAAGGGGGCTAGTTGGTTCACCAAGATAGATCTTCGTGGTGCATATAATCTTGTGCGTATTAAACGGGGCGATGAATGGAAAACAGCATTTAATACACCCGAAGGCCATTTTGAGTACCTGGTTATGCCATTCGGGCTTTCTAATGCTCCATCAGTGTTTCAGTCCTTTATGCATGACATCTTCCGAGAGTACCTGGATAAATTCCTGATTATATACTTGGATGATATTTTGGTCTTCTCGGATGATTGGGAGTCTCATGTGAAGCAGGTCAGATTGGTGTTCCAGGTCCTGCGTGCTAATTCTTTGTTTGTGAAGGGGTCAAAGTGTCTCTTTGGTGTTCAGAAGGTTTCATTTTTGGGGTTCATTTTTTCTCCTTCTACTATCGAGATGGACCCTGTTAAAGTTCATGCCATTTATGATTGGACTCAGCCAACATCTCTGAAGAGTTTGCAGAAGTTCCTGGGCTTTGCTAATTTTTATCGTCGCTTCATCAATAATTTTTCTAGTATTGCTAAACCGTTGACTGATTTAACCAAGAAGGGTGCTGATGTGGTCAATTGGTCTGCTGCTGCTGTGGAAGCTTTTCAGGAGTTGAAGCGTCGTTTTTCTTCTGCCCCTGTGTTGTGCCAACCAGATGTTTTGCTTCCGTTCCAGGTCGAGGTTGATGCTTCTGAAATTGGAGCAGGGGCTGTTTTGTCGCAGAGAAGTTCTGATTGCTCGGTGATGAAACCATGCGCCTTCTTTTCCAGGAAATTTTCGCCTGCTGAGCGAAATTATGATGTTGGCAATCGAGAGTTGCTAGCCATGAAGTGGGCATTCGAGGAGTGGCGTCATTGGCTTGAAGGAGCTAAGCATCGTGTGGTGGTCTTGACTGATCACAAGAACTTGACTTATCTCGAGTCTGCCAAACGGTTGAATCCTAGACAGGCTCGTTGGTCGCTGTTTTTCTCCCGTTTTGATTTTGTGGTTTCGTACCTTCCGGGCTCTAAGAATGTGAAGGCGATGCCCTGTCTAGGAGTTTTGTGCCCGATTCTCCGGGTTTGCCTGAGCCGGCGGGTATTCTCAAAGAGGGGGTAATTTTGTCTGCCATCTCCCCTGATTTGCGGCGGGTGCTGCAAAAATTTCAGGCTAATAGACCTGACCGTTGCCCAGCGGAGAAACTGTTTGTCCCTGATAGGTGGACGAATGAAGTTATCTCTGAGGTTCATTGTTCGGTGTTGGCTGGTCATCCTGGAATCTTTGGTACCAGAGATTTGGTGGCTAGATCCTTTTGGTGGCCGTCTCTGTCGCGGGATGTGCGTTCTTTCGTGCAGTCCTGTGGGATTTGTGCTCGGGCTAAGCCCTGCTGTTCTCGTGCCAGTGGGTTGCTTTTGCCCTTGCCGGTCCCGAAGAGGCCTTGGACACATACAGTTAGGTCCATATATATTTAATAATAATCTTTATTTTTTATATAGCGCTAACATATTCCGCAGCGCTTTACAGGTTGCACACATTATCATTTGGACAGAGACAACATTTTTCTAATCTAATTTTGGTTATAGACATTACCACAATGAATTTCAAACAAAACAATTCAGATGCAGTTGAAATTCAGACTTTCAGCTTTCATTTGAGGGTATCCACATTAAAATTGGATGAAGGGTTTAGGCGTTTCAGCTCCTTAACATGTGCCACCCTGTTTTTAAAGGGACCAAAAGTAATTGGACAGATTCAATAATTTTAAATAAAATGTTCATTTTTAGTACTTGGTTGAAAACCCTTTGTTGGCAATGACTGCCTGAAGTCTTGAACTCATGGACATCACCAGATGCTGTGTTTCCTCCTTTTTGATGCTCTGCCAGGCCTTCACTGCGGTGGTTTTCAGTTGCTGTTTGTTTGTGGGCCTTCCTGTCTGAAGTTTAGTCTTTACCAAGTGAAATGCTGCTCAATTGGGTTGAGATCAGGTGACTGACTTGGCCATTCAAGAATATTCCACTTCTTTGCTTTAATAAACTCCTGGGTTGCTTCGGCTTTATGTTTTGGGCCATTGTCCATCTGTAGTATGAAACGACGACCAATCAGTTTGGCTGCATTTGGCTGGATCTGAGCACACAGTATGGCTCTGAATACCTCAGAAGTCATTCGGCTGCTTCTGTCCTGTGTCACATCATCAATAAACACTAGTGACCCAGTGCCACTGGCAGCCATGCATGCCCAAGCCATCACACTGCCTCCGCTGTGTTTTACAGATGATGTGGTATGCTTTGGATCCTGAGCTGTACCACGCCTTCGCCATACTTTTCTCTTTCCATCATTCTGGTAGAGGTTGATCTTGGTTTAATCTGTCCAAATAATGTTCTTCCCGACCTGTGATGGCTTTTTTAGATGTTTTTTAGCAAAGTCCAGTCTAGCCATTTTATTCTTGATGCTTATGAGTGGCTTGCACCGTGCAGTGAACCCTCTGTATTTACTTTCCTGCAGTCTTCTCTTTATGGAAGATTTGGATATTGATACGCCGACCTCCTGGAGAGTGTTGTTCACTTGGTTGGCTGTTGTGAAGGGGTTTCTCTTCACCATGGAGATTATTCTGCGATCATCCACCATTGTTGTCTTCCGTGGGCGCCCAGGTCTTCTTGCATTTATGAGTTCACCAGTGCTTTCTTTCTTTCTCAGGATGTACCAAACTGTAGATTTTGCCACTCTTAATAATGTAGCAATTTCTAGGATGAGTTTTTTTCTGTTTTTGCAGCTTAAGGATGGCTTGTTTCACCTGCACGGAGAGCTCCTTTGACCGCATGTTTACTTCACAGCAAAACCTTCCAAATGCAAGCACCACACCTCAAATCAACTCCAGGCCTTTTATCTGCTTAATTGAGAATGACATAATGAAGGGATTGCCCACACCTATCCATAAAATAGCCTTGGAGTCAATTGTCCAATTACTTTTGGTCCCTTTAAAAACAGGATGGCGCATGCTAAGGAGCTGAAACTCCTAAACCCTTCATCCAATTTTAATGTGGATACCCTCAAATGAAAGCTGAAAGTCTGAACATCAACTGAATCTAAATTGCTTTGTTTAAAATTCATTGTGGTAATGTCTATAACCAAAATTTGAAAAATGTTGTCTCTGTCCAAATATATATGGACCTAACTGTATCTCTATGGATTTTATTTCGGATCTCCCCGTCTCTCAAAGAATGTCAGTCATTTGGGTGGTCTGTGATCGCTTCTCTAAGATGGTCCATTTGGTGCCCTTGTCTAAATTGCCTTCCTCCTCTGATTTGGTGCCATTGTTTTTCCAGCATGTGGTTCGTTTACATGGCGTTCCAGAGAACATCGTTTCTGACAGAGGTTCCCAGTTTGTTTCGAGGTTTTGGCGAGCCTTTTGTGCTAGGATGGGCATTGATTTGTCTTTTTCCTCAGCTTTCCATCCTCAGACAAATGGCCAGACTGAACGAACCAATCAGACCTTGGAAACATATCTGAGATGTTTTGTTTCTGCTGATCAGGATGATTGGGTGTCCTTTTTGCCTTTGGCTGAGTTCGCCCTTAATAATCGGGCCAGCTCGGCTACTTTGGTTTCGCCGTTTTTCTGCAATTCTGGGTTCCACCCTCGTTTCTCTTCAGGGCAGGTTGAGTCTTCGGACTGTCCTGGTGTGGATACTGTGGTGGATAGGTTGCAGCAAATTTGGACTCATGTAGTGGACAATTTGACTTTGTCCCAGGAGAAGGCTCAATGTTTCGCTAACCGCAGGCGCTGTGTGGGTCCCCGACTTCGTGTTGGGGATTTTTTTTGGTTGTCATCTCGTTATATTCCTATGAAGGTTTCCTCTCCTAAGTTTAAGCCTCGTTTCATTGGTCCATATAGGATTTCTGAGGTTCTTAATCCTGTGTCTTTTCGTTTGACTCTTCCAGCTTCTTTTTCCATCCATAACGTGTTCCATAGGTCATTGTTGTGGAGATACGTGGCACCTGTGGTTCCATCTATTGATCCTCCTGCTCCGGTTTTGGTTGAAGGGGAGTTGGAGTATATAGTGGAGAAGATTTTGGATTCTCGTGTTTCGAGACGGAAACTCCAGTATCTGGTTAAGTGGAAAGGTTATGGTCAGGAAGATAATTCCTGGGTCTTTGCCTCTGATGTCCATGCTGCCGATCTGGTTCGTGCCTTTCATGTGGTTCATCCTGGTCGGCCTGGGGGCTCTGGTGAGGGTTCGGTGACCCCTCCTCAAGGGGGGGGGTACTGTTGTGAATTCTGTGGCCAAGCTCCCTCCTGTGGTCGTGAGTGGTACTTCGGCTGGTTCTGTCTATGAGCTTCCTTTGGTGGATGAGAGTGGTACTGCGGCTTCTGAGTTTCCTTCCTCAGGTGATGAGGTTAAGTCGTTAGGTGCTGCTCTATTTAACTCCACCTAGTGCTTTGATCCTGGCCTCCAGTCAATGTTCTAGTATTGGTCTTGCTTTCTCCTGGATCGTTCCTGTGGCCTGTCTCTCCTGCATAAGCTAAGTTTTGCTTGTGTTATTTTTGTTTGCTCTTTTTTCTGTCCAGCTTGCTATATTGGTTTTTCTTGCTTGCTGGAAGCTCTGGGACGCAGAGGGAGCACCTCCGTACCGTTAGTCGGTGCGGAGGGTCTTTTTGCCCCCTCTGCGTGGTTGTTTGTAGGGTTTTGTGTTGACCGCAAAGCAATCTTTCCTATCTTCGGTCTGTTCAGTAAGTTGGGCCTCACTTTGCTAAATCTATTTGATCTCTGCGTTTGTATTTTCATCTCAACTCACAGTCATTATATGTGGGGGGCTGCCTTTTCCTTTGGGGTATTTCTCTGAGGCAAGGTAGGCTTATTTTTCTTTCTTAGGGCTAGCTAGTTTCTCAGGCTGTGCTCGAGGCGCATAGGACTGGTCAGGAGCGCTCCACGGCTACCTCTAGTGTGGTTGGATAGGATTAGGGATTGCGGTCAGCAGAGTTCCCACGTCTCAGAGCTCGTCCTATGTTTTTGGTAATTGTCAGGTCACTTTGTGTGCTCTGAACTTCAAGGTCCATTGTGGTTCTGAATCTCCTGTTCATAACAGAAGAGTACTCGACCCTCGGTCTTTTCCTCGGCCTCTCCGAAGGTGAAGGTGAGACTTGAGGGAGTACCAGACTTGAGACTGAAGCCTGAACTTCCTCCCTTATCATGGCTCTCATATTAGACATAAGAGACGCCAGTTCCTCTCCTATGACTTTGCAGGTGCATGCTTCACATAGGGGTTTCTGCCAGGAATCCTTTAGCTTAACCGCACAGATAGGACACTTCATATTCCTACTGGGTTTCTTTACCGATTTCTCAGATAGGGAGGCTGCCTATGAAGAAATATATATATATATATATATATATATATATATATATATATATATACCAAATAGCAAAAAGAAGGCAGCACTCCAGACGTTTCAGATGAAAAAAAGTGAAGTTTTAATCGACCCACATCACTGCGCGACGTTTCGGCTAATATATATATTATATAATATATATATATATATATATATATATAGCAAACACTAGCGTTTTTTTTTTTTTTTTTTTACCCATTGCTTCCCTACTTACTAGCGCTGCTGATTCCTGCCCCTCTGCTCTAGCTGCGTCCTCCATGATGCTCTAGAGATCGCTACTGCCCCTGCACCATACCTTTTATTCTGTTCCTCACTTAATAATAATAATAATAATAATCTTTATTTTTATAATAATAATAATCTCACTTCAAAACGACGCTCCAGCGTTCTCCACCGCTCTTTCCTCTGCACTTCCTGTAGCAGAGACGCCGTCCATCAACCTCAGCCGCAAACCAGAAGTGACGTGCGGCCGGAAAGAGAGGAAGGTGCGGCGATGAACTAGTTCCCCCAGCGGCTGCATGGAGACACCGATGCCAGCAGAGGCCGCCGCTGGGCCGCGCACACCAGGGGACAGACGGAGAGATCGAGAGCCCCCGCCAGGGAGAAGCGATCCCCAACCCAGGAGCAGCGCTACACTGGTAGGCTGAGGGACCCTCGGGCGGGTGTCAGCCAACGGGTGTCTCATGGAGGGAAGGGTGAGGCTGAGCCCCCCCGATCCACATCCCCCCGCACAGAACGGCAGATCCTCTCGTCCGTTCCTATCCCTGATGGGACAGGAAAAACACTGGAGGGTGGTAGGGGGAGGGTCCTTTTAACCTCTCGTGTTCCTGTCCCATCAAGGATAAGAAGGACGTCCTCCAGTGTGCTGTCAGGTGGTGATCTGGAAAGAATTTTTACGACCGCATAGCTGCAGTGGGCAGTTGTACCAGCTGAAACTGGTATAGAAGTTCTTTTAAAACATGAGGCTCTTTGTCTTAATCTTGTAAGATTCTGGGCCAACGATTTGGGCTAGGAAAATAAAAAGTACATATTGTTAACGTCCATCGGTGCATCTATCAACCACTGGAAAGCACTAACCTCTAATTCCAACAGGTAAAGAGGGACGGATTTCTCTGGAACTGTGTGTCCCATTGGCCCGAATTTAGTATCTATAGAGAGCAAATCTTAATACAAGATGAATGCTGGGTGTGTTATTATTCTGACATGTTCTGTAGCGGAGATACCGGCGTTAGACAAACTTGTGTGAAATTTATTAAGACTGAAGAGGTAGGAGGGTCTGAGGAAGCCAGCCCTGTTAGTGATGTCACGAGGCTGTGGTTATTTAAGTGACCCCACCAGGAGAGTCTGCAGAGTCTCTGAGTCTGACTTGAGGACCTCGTACTGCCAGTCCTGATGCATTGAGACATTTGGGAGCTCCGCCCACTAGCCTGGTTCTGCCTGCCATGATCTGAACACATGTAAGTGTTGATTTCTTATTTAATCCCTATTATTTTTATAATTACCGTGTACATATTTCAATTGTCTCTTTTGTAACATCTTTATATGCCTTTTTATAAACACTGCCTTAAAATCTTTTATGGAGTATAATATTTAATATACTAGATTCGTTCTTCTGCTCTAAACTGTACCCTAAGTCTTCTGAAGGGAATTAGGCTACTGTTTTGGGTTAGCTTTGGACCCGTTTAATCGAAGCTGCTGGCAGCATACCTTTGTGGTGGGCCTTTGGGAGTCATAGCGACTACGGCGTTGATAATTATTGTCCCTGCCTGAGTGGGAGTAGTTAAATCGCCTTGTTGCAGCGTTCCCAATAGCCAGTACATAGCAGGCAGCCTTTCTGGTGACTAATTACCCTAGGTGCAGTACCTAATCTGACCTGAGAGTAAGGGAGCGCCAGAGAGCTGCAAGGTTCAAGTGGAACTGTAAGCGAAATATACATAAATATATATTACTATATCCGCGCTGGAACCACCACAAAAATATTTTTAGATATAATATAATCCTAACTGAAATGAACGGTGACTGAATAGGGCACTAATATAATGTTTACGATGATATATAAGATGAAAATGAAAATAATTACCAGATGATAAAAAGCAAAGTCCTCTTAATCCAGATTCCCGAATGTATGTCCGGTGATGAAGAGATCTTGTGCAGTTTTGAAGGTAAGTGTGCAGAGGGAGGGTGTAAAAAGGTCTGTCCCGGCTGGTGACAGACACCCTCTACCTCGCAATCGTAGTTACCAGGTCTTCGGCGCTACACAGCGCTTCCACACGCTGCTTGCCGGCGAGGTACAGAACATGAGCAGGACCTCGCGTGACGTCACTCCCACGTGATGATACACGTGAGCGGCTACGGAATACGCACTCTGCCAAAAAGATTCTTGATCTGTCCAACGCGTTTCGGAGTCTGCGGACTCCTTCCTCAGGGATGGATCAGTGCATATTGATGGTCCTATTTATATCTTATAGTGAGTGGAAGCGCTCAATATGATTAGTTGAAGATGAGAAGTTAGTCAACTGCTATGCACCTGTCCTATAGAGAGTGAAGACCTTAAGTGCTAATTATTAAAAGTGAAGAGCTCTATCTCGCTATTGAGTCCATTCGGGATTAATGAGTTTAGTTCAAAAATCCACTTACTTTCCTCACGTGACATCTGGTGAATAAAATTGCCTCTACGCCAATTCTTCTTCACAATTTTAATTCCAATGATTACCATATCTTTTATAGAGCCCTCATGATATTCTTCAAAATGTTTGGATAGTGGATGACCCGGGAATTTTTTATTTATATTACGTAGATGTTCCGCTATGCGTGTGCTCATGGGGCGAATTGTACGCCCTATATATAGTTTTCCACATGGGCATTTTCTACCATAGATAACTCCTCGAGTTGAACAAGTGATAAAGTCCTTAATCTCTACCTCGTTGTCTTTATAGACAATGCTCCGTTGTTTTTCCATCTTTAATTTTCTGCACGGGAGACACTTTTTGCATGGGTAAAAACCGGACGTCTTTTGTGGTATAGATGATGATATAGAAAATGTGGGTTTACGCACAGATGGAGCTAATATGTTACCCAAATTACTAGCCCTCCTGTAGACGAATCGTGGGTGTTCCGTTAGTGTGGTACCAATAACCTTAAACATTATATTAGTGCCCTATTCAGTCACCGTTCATTTCAGTTAGGATTATATTATATCTAAAAATATTTTTGTGGTGGTTCCAGCGCTGATATAGTAATATACATTTGGTAGTAGGTGTGTTTGCACTTCACATCGGACAATTTGGGTAGTTGTGTCCATATATTTGCAGCAGGAACACCACCATCATTTATATACATTATATGCAGCGCCCCTTGCCGCTTTTTCATTTAGCTTTTTAACAAATAGTCACAACTACTGTTGCTAAGGGGCTGCAGCATTGTTAGTCAATTAGTCATAATGAGTGAACTCTGGTGTGATAGAAAGGAGAGGATCTATAAGATCCACAAGTTTTTCCAAACGGATTCACAAGCTATATATATAGATCCCAATAAGGAGGATCTGAGTAAGGCTATTGACTCGTTAAAAATTTTTGGAACATCTTATCAAAGAGATGCGAGATCTATGGGAAATAGCCACATTGGAGAGATATCTATCTATCAACCATATACCTAAAGGTCTGGTAGTGTACAAGCCTTTATCAGGAGACATTGGCGATCTAGATACCATGGCTGAATGGGATGCCATGTTTAATGACTTTTCTAGAAGTGTGGTATTGTTCATTATCGAGAAGAGAAAAAATGAACTAGTTAAGATCCGGAATGAAATCTCTGATTTATTTGAAGTGATTAAACCCTTTGAGACTTCACAGGAGATTATACATCTTACTAACAGCATAAGAAGAAGGATTAAGATAAAAGAAAAAGAGATCATAGAGAAGAAACAAAGAAAATTTAGTAGAGATTTAAGATTAGAAAACAGTGGCATTCCCCAACTAAATGAGATAAATTTGACAGAGAATTCTCATCCTGTAAGGGGAAATCCATCGAGATATGAGGAGGAGTGTTCAATGAGAAGGAATTGTCCACTAGTTACAATTGATGAAATTCAGGCAGGTGAGAGTTCCTCATTATCTCTAAGTGAGAGATTTTCTATTCACGTCACCTCAGATGTGGAAAAAACTTCAAGTGAAATTATAGTTGACAACATGAATATGGATTTAGACATTGAAGATAACACTATAAGTAATGCACCTGAAATTTCCACCCCGATATCCTCTGTCATTACTCAAAATAGGTTTTCTCCACTTGAAAATAGAATAAATCCATCTAATAATAATCATAGAGAAAAGAGCCCTCAGCGGCCAACTACCAGCAGAGAATTCACCCGAGCCCCTGAACAGAGAAAACCAAAAACTCAGAAAACCAAACAAAGTCACCTTCCTTTTTTTCAGGTGGTTCGAAAAAACCACGAAAGAGGGGGTGCAGGGCCGGGAAATTTACCAAAAAAAAGAACAAATGTCAGCAATTACAGCAACAAAAAAATGAATCAGCCACGTTAGAACAGAAAATCTTTAATCTTAGCAAACACACTCTAGATGACAAAGAGATAAATTTGCTAAATAAGGGCTTAAAATTCGCGCCAAGTACTAAATTTAATAAATTCGAAGCCTTTATCGGAATCAAACAGTTCATGAGAAAATTAGCTATTAAAAAACACTATATGAAAAGACAAATTGTGAGCAATGAAGCAGTTAATACTGCAGCTATGGTTGATCCATATCAACATACTTCTTTGAAGAAGAGATCCAATTTTCATCCTATTCAAGAATACTCTGAGGCTTTTAATGCCTTCCAGAAGAACGTCGTTAATGACATTCGAAAAATATCCAACAAGAAATGTTCCAAATATCAATATAATTTAACTCATCAGGAACGCATAGCCATCAGACAATTTCAGAATAATCACAACATCACAATAAGACCGGCCGATAAAGGGGGGGGAATAGTCATCTTAAATACTGAAGATTACAATAGAGAATCCTTACGCTTATTGGGGGACGAGATTACATATAAAATATTGAAGACGGACCCAACAGATAGGTACACTTGCGAGATGCAAAAATTAACAAAAATGGGATTACAAAAAGGTTTTCTAAATAAATCCGAGTATGACTATATTAATATTACACACCCCAGAGTTCCATATTTTTACTACTTACCGAAGGTCCATAAAGATTCACTCCATCCGCCAGGTAGGCCAATAATTTCAGCTATAGGAGGCCTCACTAGTAATTTGTCACGATTTGTCGACTGCCATTTACAGCAATTATGTCTTGCACTTCCATCCTACTTAAAGGATAGTGCACACATTTTACGAATACTTCAAACAATAGAATGGCAGGACCATTATATAATTGGCACTCTTGATATCACTTCCTTGTATACGGTTATACAACATCAAAAAGGATGTGAAACGGTCCAACATTTTTTATGTAAAGATGGTATTTTACCGGGTGACCAAATTGCTTTTATTATTGAATGCATTAATTTTATACTTACCCACAATTATTTTAGATTCGGGAAGGACTACTACTCCCAGCAGTTGGGCACTGCCATGGGTACCAGGTTCGCCCCCAGTTATGCAAATTTATACGTCGGTAAGTGGGAAGAGGAACACATCTATGTAGATGGACTTCCACGGGCGAACCTGGTCCTATGGCAGCGTTTTATAGACGATATAGTTTTTATATGGTCGGGTGGTCCAGTTTTATTATCTGATTTTATCGATAGTCTTAATAAAAATAATTATTTTTTAAAATTCACAGCCACTACAAGTAATAAAGATATTAGTTTTTTAGATTTGAATATTTTTATAGAGGAGAATAAAATCCAAACGACCTTATTTCACAAACCCACTGATTCAAACAATTACATTTCATTAAGTAGTTGCCATTTACCCAGTTGGCTCTTGAATGTTCCCAAGAGCCAATTTATACGAGCCCATAGAAATTGCTCTAAATTAGAAGATTATAGAAAGGAGACAAATACTCTGATTGATAAGTTTTGTCAGAAAGGATATAATAAGGAAACTCTGATAAGGGTTAAGGAGCAAGTAGAGAAAGAGCCTAGGCAGAAACTACTTGAACAAAAAAAGAAGAAAAGTAGTAACAGCAAAGAAAATGAAGTGATACCAATAATAACGACATACAATTCTAATAGCTATTTTTTGAGAAAAATTGTTAGCAAACATTGGAATTTACTAAAAGAGGATAAGGTTATTGGTACCACACTAACGGAACACCCACGATTCGTCTACAGGAGGGCTAGTAATTTGGGTAACATATTAGCTCCATCTGTGCGTAAACCCACATTTTCTATATCATCATCTATACCACAAAAGACGTCCGGTTTTTACCCATGCAAAAAGTGTCTCCCGTGCAGAAAATTAAAGATGGAAAAACAACGGAGCATTGTCTATAAAGACAACGAGGTAGAGATTAAGGACTTTATCACTTGTTCAACTCGAGGAGTTATCTATGGTATAAAATGCCCATGTGGAAAACTATATATAGGGCGTACAATTCGCCCCATGAGCACACGCATAGCGGAACATCTACGTAATATAAATAAAAAATTCCCGGGTCATCCACTATCCAAACATTTTGAAGAATATCATGAGGGCTCTATAAAAGATATGGTAATCATTGGAATTAAAATTGTGAAGAAGAATTGGCGTAGAGGCAATTTTATTCACCAGATGTCACGTGAGGAAAGTAAGTGGATTTTTGAACTAAACACATTAATCCCGAATGGACTCAATAGCGAGATAGAGCTCTTCGCTTTTAATAATTAGCACTTAAGGTCTTCACTCTCTATAGGACAGGTGCATAGCAGTTGACTAACTTCTCATCTTCAACTAATCATATTGAGCGCTTCCACTCACTATAAGATATAAATAGGACCATCAATATGCACTGATCCATCCCTGAGGAAGGAGTCTGCAGACTCCGAAACGCGTTGGACAGATCAAGAATCTTTTTGGCAGAGTGCGTATTCCGTAGCCGCTCACGTGTATCATCACGTGGGAGTGACGTCACGCGAGGTCCTGCTCATGTTCTGTACCTCGCCGGCAAGCAGCGTGTGGAAGCGCTGTATAGCGCTGTGTAGCGCCGAAGACCTGGTAACTACGATTGCGAGGTAGAGGGTGTCTGTCACCGGCCGGGACAGACCTTTTTACACCCTCCCTCTGCACACTTACCTTCAAAACTGCACAAGATCTCTTCATCACCGGACATACATTCGGGAATCTGGATTAAGAGGACTTTGCTTTTTATCATCTGGTAATTATTTTCATTTTCATCTTATATATCATCGTAAACATTATATTAGTGCCCTATTCAGTCACCGTTCATTTCAGTTAGGATTATATTATATCTAAAAATATTTTTGTGGTGGTTCCAGCGCGGATATAGTAATATACATTTGGTAGTAGGTGTGTTTGCACTTCACATCGGACAATTTGGGTAGTTGTGTCCATATATTTGCAGCAGGAACACCACCATCATTTATATACATTATATGCAGCGCCCCTTGCCGCTTTTTCATTTAGCTTTTTAAGAAATATACATAAATCCCTGCAGTTTGTGGTATATTGAAGAGCAGTGGGATACCTAAAATAAGCCCTTGCTGTAAACTAGGAGGTCAATAGCCTTGTGTGTTTTTTTTTCGTCACATTGTAGCAGTGGAGGGATAACTAAGCCCCCCTGCACATGTGATAGCCGTCTGTTGGCCTAAAGTCACCCCGATCCGTGATGTGGGGGTGATGGTCACGGTGTGAATCGTGACAAATTGGTGGCAGTGGTGTGGATTTGTGACAAATTGGTGGCAGCAGTGGGATTTGTGACACATAATGTGGCTAATTTATCCATGCCCAGCAAGCAACGACAAGGTAGTCACACGCTGCTTGACCTTACGTGTCTAGCACTATATGCTGCTTCATCTGCCCTCACACACTAGGCCACCTCATCTCCCGTCACACATGCTGTATTCCCCACACATACACTGCGTGCTACCTCTTCTACACTCCTGCCTTCCCATAGGACGCAGGAGTGCTATCCCCCATCCACTAAGGGTATAAAGCCTACATGTCCACCAGCAAGACGCAGATGCGCTGCTGTTACCCCTCTACAAGGATTTATCCAGAACTAGCAAATCCATTAAACCACATACAACTTACCAGCAATTTAAGGCTGATACGCTGGCACCTGCAACAAAAGGTTGACTCCAGTGACATACCAACTTTCTATTTAAATCGCATATGCAAACAGCAGCAAGACGCTGATGCACCGCTGCTATTCCTCAACAAGGTCATACTCAGAGAAAAATCAACTATTAGGCCATACTTGGTATCAAAGAGACTGTACCTGCCCCTTGACACTACAGGGACAACATCCTCTTTACCATAAGAGCCACTCATAAATCCTGGATTAAGTGCGACTTTAGAGTAAGACCCGGGAGGGTCGAAACGTCAATCACATAGAGTCGCTTGTACAATTGTTTAATAAGTGCCTACTATTTGATCTGTCACATTTGATTGACTTCTGTTTTTCACTTGAATAAATTAGCAAGTTTCAAAAAATCCTTTTGTTTCTAAGATATTCCACACAGGGAGTGTGGTGGATTTCAATAATATTGATATTAGACCTTACGGTCTGTCTCACCAGCACCCCGATCTAAATTTAGAGTGCAGGCCAAATTAGATATATTTATACCTCTTCTACACACACACACTCACTCTCTGCATGTTCCCCTCACAGTGTGTGCCGTCGCCTCCTTCACACATCGCTTGTTCCCTCAGTGTTTTCACTGTGAATTCAGGCACCCATTCAGTGTGTATGCTGAGGTTTGTGTCCAAACCCCCTGCAGGACAGGGTTTGGGTGTATACGACAACGCGTTAGGGTGTAATGGTGCCGACATACAGTACAGACCAAAAGTTTGGACACACCTCATTTAAAGATTTTTCTGTATTTTCATTACTATGAAAATTGTACATTCACACTGAAGGCATCAAAACTATGAATTAACACATGTGGAATTATATACTTACCAAAAAAGTTTGAAACAACTGAAAATGTCTTATATTCTAGGTTCTTCAGAGTAGCCACCTTTTTGCTTTGATGACTGCTTTGCACACTCTTGGCATTCTCTTGATGAGCTTCAAGAGGTAGTCACCGGGAATGGTCTTCCAACAATCTTGAAGGAGTTCCCTGAGATGCTTAGCACTTGTTGGCCCTTTTGCCTTCACTCTGCGGTCCAGCTCACCCCAAACCATCTCGATTGGGTTCAGGTCTGGTGACTGTGGAGGCCAGGTCATCTGGCGTAGCACCCATCACTCTCCTTCTTGGTCAAATAGCCCTTACATAGCCTGGAGGTGTGTTTGGGGTCATTGTCCTGTTGAAAAATAAATGATTGTCCAACTAAACGCAAACCGGATGGAACAGCATGCCGCTGCAAGATGCTGTGATAGCCATGCTTCTTCAGTGTGCCTTCAATTTTGAATAAATCCCCAACAGTGTCACCAGCAAAGCACCATCACACCACCTCCTCCATGCTTCACGGTGGGAACCAGGCATGTAGAGTCCATCCATTCACCTTTTTTGTGTCGCACAAAGACACGGTGGTTGGAACCAAAGATCTCAAATTTGGACTCATCAGACCAAAGCACAGTTTTCCACTGGTCTAATGTCCATTCCTTGTGTTCTTTAGCCCAAACAAGTCTCTTCTGCTTGTTGCCTGTCCTTAGCAGTGGTTTCCTAGCAGCTATTTTACCATGAAGACCTGCTGCACAAAGTCTCTTAACAGTTGTTGTAGAGATGTCTGCTGCTAGAACTGTGTGGCATTGACCTGGTCTCTAATCTGAGCTGCTGTTAACCTGTAACGTGGTCTGACTTCCCCCGGAACAGCCGCATGGAGATGCCGCCATCAGCAGAGGCAGCCGCCGAATCCTGATATACCAGGGGGCGCGACGGAAGGGCCGAGAGCCCCCGGCAGGGGGAAGCAACCCTCGGACCAGGAGCAGCGCTACACTGGTAGGCAGAGGGACCTTAGCAAGTGTCGGCCAGTGGGTGCCTCACCGCCTGCATAGTACGGTAAGTCTTCTATCTTCTAAAAAACTCAGTAGAGGAACCCCTTCTGTTACCAGAAAGAAAGGATCTTCAGCAGGGTACAGTTCTACACCAGAACCCAGGAGCTCTTCGATTGACGGCCTGGATCCTGAACAGCAGGTCTTAAAAGCAAAAGGCCTTTCAGATGACGTTATCTCTACCCTCCAGGCCAGCAGGAAACCAGTGACATCGGCTATCTATACAAAAATATGGGAACGAATTTGTAGTTTTTGTGAGGAGATGACAGTTGATACTGACCATCCTAATATCCCCAGGATCCTTGACTTCCAGCAGTCAGAATTCCAAAAAGGCCTTAGACCTAGTACGTTGAGGGGACCAAATAGCGGCCCTGAGTGTGTTTTTCGATTTCCCTTTATCTACCCACCCCTGGATTAGTCGGTTCTCTAGGGCAGTCCAGAGGCTAAAACCTTTAATTAGATCGGTCCCGACGTGGGATCTTAACCTGGTCCTTAATTTTCTATGCGAACAGCCGTGGGACGTAACGGGGAACATAGAGATCAGTAAACTTTCCCTTAAAACCGCGTTCTTAGTAGCAATCACGTCGGCAAAAAGGTTGGGGGAACTACAGGCTCTCAGGACAGAACCCGTATTTGCAAATCTTTGATGATAAACTAGTCCTAAGACTCGACCCAGCTTTTCTCCTAAAAGTCGTCTCAAATGCTAATATGAATTAGGAAATTGTCTTTCCATCATTTTTTCAGTTCCCTAAAAATCAAAAGGAAAGGTTTTACCATAATTTGAATGTGAGAGAGACAGTACTCAAGTACCTTGATTTATCTAGCCCCTGGAGACAGGATAACAACCTGTTTGTTCAGTTCAGAGGCCCAAATAAGGGGAAAAAAAGTGTCTAAAGCAACTATTGCGCGATGGATAAAGTTCACAATCAAGTTAGCTTATGAAGCTAAAGGGGAGAGTTCCCCGGTTAACCTTAGAGCCCATTCATCTAGGGCCATGACCACGTCATGGGCAGAGGAAGGGGGGGTTACGGCAGATCAGATCTGCAGGGCTGCATCCTAGCCCAGCCTTAGTACCTTTTCTAAACATTATAAGCTAGATGTAGTATCAGCTCAGTTGACTTTTGGTAGGAAGGTACTTCAAGCAGTGGTCTCACCCTAAATACCATTCTCATTTGGTATATCTCCAGTGTGCTGTCAGGAGGTGACCTGGAAAATGGTAATTAGACCTACCGGTAATTATTTCCAGGAATCCATTCTGACAGCACTATTAGTTCCCCCCCCCCATTGTATGATCTTTATACTCATGCGATGTAACATTTGTATGATCGATTTTGTTGGAATAAACCTTATTTTTGCATCCATCCAGATGTGTTACTTTGAAAAGCACTGAAGGGTGGTAGGGGGAGGGTACTGTTAACCTCTCGTGTTTCCTGTCCCATGATGGATAAGAAGGACATCCTCCAGTGTGCTGTCAGGATGGATTCCTAGAAATACAATTACCGGTAGGTCTAATTACCATTTTCCTGCAGAGACAACTAATGGCTGGAAGACGTGATGGCGGCCTGTACTGGATGAAGATGAAAAGTGAAGATGAAGGACTTAACCTAGAGATGTCACTGGTGAGTCAGTGTTACCTGTACACTGGCACTATACACTGTATACTATATACAGCGGTCCTGTGTACAATGTCACCAGTTATCCTTGGTTTACCTTTACATTGTACACAGGAGCTCAGTATATAGTGTATAATGTAACCAGTGATCACTGTATAACCTGTACACTAATACTGTATAGAGAGCTCCTGTATATGTCACCGTTAATCACTGTATTGCCTGTACGAGGACACTGCATACCAAGTAAAGATCTCCTTTCTGTAATGGCACTTATGGTGATATTAGTATTGTTTTTTTTTTTTTCTTAATGATCAGTATTGTAGTATTCAGTCACCATGTGGTAGTAATATGTGGTCTGGTGTGGCGGTATTTGTTCCTTGTATGTGGTATTATTGGTCACCATGTGGTGGTAATATGTGGTCTAAACATAGTGTGGCGGTATTTGTTTCTTGTATGTAGTATTATTGGTCATTTTTAAAAATTAAAAAATAATTAAGAATATACCTACATAGTATTGTATATTTTAACAAATGTTTAATAGGTTAGAGTAGAGCCTGGCAAAAAGTCTACCTTGTTGTGGTGGCGGATTAAAAAAATCTTTTGGCCAAAACAAGCTGCTGGCTATATGTGTGATCTGGTGATGGGAACTGTTAATGTGTGATTGGTGAGGACGTTGTGCAGAAGTGGAGTTTTTCTGAGTGTGCGGTGGGACTGTGGAAGGATTGAGGGGTGGAGCCTGGGTAGAGTCTCAAGGGGGTCTCGAAAAGTTTGCCAGTATGGGGGTCCTGAAATTCTATTCTGATGCTCTGTCACACACTGCATGTTCCTCCCACACAGTGTGCACCAACCACCTTTCACTGTGTATCACGAGGCTGAATGTTGTTTCTTCTTTGCAAAGTGTTCTGTGTATTTTATTAAACCTGAAACAAAATCACAATAATAAAATACACTGCGGCATGGAGCCATGATGTGAATATACGTAAGAGCAGCTACAAAAATTATAAAAACCTATGAGGGTGTTTCCAATGCACAAGTATATTATATCACCCCCAAAAAGAAGCAATTGCAAAACGTGCGTCAGGGTTTTCTCCCACTTGCTAAGACCTCACAGGTATTTAATTGTTATGTGTAATCATCATGTATCATTAGTTATTTGTGTTGGCCACCAGGGGTCAATATTATCTTGTATACCTATCTTTATTTAAGACTTGTGGCAAAATTTAGTATGAAGATCTGATGATGTGGGTTGTAATAATCACCAAGGCAGGTTAATGATGCAACTGTTTTTTTTTTTTATTGCTTACATCCATTGTTTTGCAGTGTTGTTATTTTGGTCATTTTGGATTGGCAGTACATTATCATCAAATCCAGGTAGATGGCCAAAATACATTGTCCATAATCCACAATATCCCATCCCCAGGGCCGGTTTCCCACTACCCCTGTTCCGGTGCTCACTGTCTCCCAACTTCTAGTTGACCCACAGATTTCGTATCTCCCCCCAGTATAGTCTATAATCACAGTCCACGCTCCTCCAGATGACAGATAACACAACTGATGCCCATGTATCCAGGAGCCAAAGTCCTTTAGTTTAGGGGTCCCCAACTCCAGTCCTCAAGGCCCACCAAAAGGTCATGTTTTCAGGATTTCCTTTGCATTGCACAGGTGATGCAATTATTACCTGGGCAAGACTAAGGAAATCCTGAAAACATGACATGTTGGTTGGCCTTGAGGACTGGAGTTGGGGACCCCTGCTTTAGTTCATGAAATTCGGTTGACAGATCTCTCGACCGTAGCAGGGGGATCCAGCCTAGCAGGCAACCAATCTCCAAAACTCCATAGGCCATCCATCCATGGCTCCAGGACCTCAGCCTGGATCCTTTCCGCTCAATGTCACTATCCCAACTCCCTGACTAAAGAGGTGGCTTATTTTCCTCCCTCCCCCTTAAACATTTGCTTTTAGCTCAAAGAATGAAGAATATTCCAGCATCCCATCACCTGGGATTGTATGCGAGACCCCCTCCCCCCCCCACGTGTAGTGATGGCTCCATTGGATCTACAATCCCCATCAACACAATGGGACTATTCGCTGAAAGAACAATGGAAGGTCAATAATCTTGGATATGGCCTTATGTATGCATAAGATCTGGCCTGCATGTCTTCCTCTGCTTGGCACTCAGTTGAAACATTGATTCCTGAGGCTCTCTAATAAAACACAGGAAGCAATTTCCTAATTAATCACAACAATATCGACGTAACTGGTTCTCCATGTTGGAAAAAGTCTATCTTGTAGAGCCGTGGACTCCGCTCTACGTGCATTGGTCTAATAGACTTTAGTAAGTGGCCAGCTCCTCTCATTTAGGTTTATATTTACCTTGATATATACTGCTGCACTGTGCATAATTTAGATAGCATTATTATTTTAAGATCAAGGGATGAGGGGATGTGATGACGAATTTAATCTTAATTATGCCAGATGTGTATTTTCAGGAGACAGACTATTGTTCATATGAGTCTCAACGTTGACTCTTGAATTGATTATGTTGCCATACTTGGAAGACATGGACACGGGGTTATTGAGCAATTGATGTTTGCTAATAGGTTAATTACGGATTTGTACAAGTCCATGTAGCTTGTTGACCTGCAAAAAGGTGAAGAACGAACCATGCAGATTGATTACATAGTAACATAGTTAGCAAGACCAAAAAAAGACAATTGTCCATCCAGTTCAGCCTATATTCCGTCAGAATAAATCCCCAGATTTACGTCCTTCTAAAGAACCTAATAACTGTAAGATACAGTATTGTTACGCTCCAGGAAGACATCAGGCCTCTCTTGAACCCCTCAACTGAGTTTGCCATCACCACCTCCTCAGGCAAGGAATTCCAGATTCTCACTGCCCTAACAGTAAAGAATCCTCTTCTATGTTGTGGAAGACCTTCTCTCCTCCAGACGCAGAGAATGCCCCCTTGTGCCCGTCACCTTCCTTGGTATAAACAGATCCTCAGCGAGATATTTGTATTGTCCCCTTAGATACTTATACATGGTTATTAGATCGCCCCTCAGTCGTCTTTTTTCTCGACTAAATAATCCTAAATTTGCTAATCTCTCTGGGTATTGTAGTTCCCCCATCTCCTTTATTAATTTTGTTGCCCTCCTTTGTACTCGCTCTAGTTCCAATATATCCTTCCTTAGCATCGGTGCCCAAAACTGTACACAGTACTCCATGTGCGGTCTAACCAGGGATTTGTACAGAGGCAGTGTAATGCTCTCATCCTGTGTATCCAGACCTCTTGTAATGCACCCCATGATCCTGTTTGCCTTGGCAGCCGCTGCCTGGCACTGGCTGCTCCAGGTAATTTTATCATTAACTAGGATCCCCAAGTCCTTCTCCATGTCAGATTTACCCGGTGGTTTCCCGTTCAGTGTGTAATGTTGATATTGATTCCTTCTTCCCATGTGTATAACCTTACATTTATCATTGTTTTGTTAAACCGCATCTGCCACCTCTCGGTCCAAGTTTCCAACTTATCCAGGTCCATCTGTAGCAGAATAACATCTTCTCTTGTATTGACTGCCTTAGGCTAGTTTCACATTTGCGTTAGAATCCGCAGCGTTTAATCCGCATCCGCAAGTGGTGGAAAAAACGCATATAAACACGTACAAACGCGGAGCTTTCAGACGCATGTGGGAACATCTGCTGGTTACATTAAGGTACGTTCCAAATTTAAGCCAATGACAGTCCAAATTTTGTGTTTTTTGACATGTATGTTTTGGGTATTTTCCTTTATGTCTTTAGCGTAACCACACCATAAATAGAATAGATTGTAATGTTCTCTAGTAACCCCCCACGACAGCACACCTGGAGGATGTTACCCCTTTCCTAATAGGGACAGGAAATGACAGGTTAAATAACCCCTCCCTCATCTTCTCCCTCAGTGTTCTTTCTTGTCCCTACTAGGGATGAAGAGGTCATCCCAGGTGTACTGTGCCGGCAGCGGTCACCGGGGGGAATATATTTGCCGGGCAGCTGGGATCGGACTTGTGTCTATTCCCTGTCTGGGGCATTCTTCGGCTGGAGGCCTCTCTGAGCTCTCCAGCCCTTCTTCTCCGCGCGCGTGTGTGGACTTCCGGTCTGAAGCCGGAAGCAGGATATGACGTCAGACGCCGGCCGGCTTCACTGAATTGGAAGGTTCTTGTGCGTTCCAGGCTGGAACGCTAAGTGAACGGCGTGGAATACATCGGCGGTCTCCTCCCATGTACTTCTGGACACCGGAGGAGGAAGTCCTCTATCTATGAGGACCGGTGCTGCGGTCCGGTCACCTATATATTAGGCCCTGTACAGGAAGACATCGCAGGTAGGACCACTGTGTGGTGAAGACCATGGAGATGTCTGCTTCCTTGCGCTCTGCATCTGCAGATCACAGCACCATCCCGGCCCCAGTGAGTAGTCTGGCCCAGGGTGTCCACTCCCTGATGTGGGTTGTAGTCTTGTGATTCCTTCTCCCCTTCTTTTTAGGAAGACAAGGAACCCACATCAGGAGGCAAAACTAAAACTACCCGCAAATGCGCAGTTTGTATGAAGAAGCTGTCCTCTTCATACAAGAAATCATTGTGCAAAGAATGCACAGAAAAAATTATCAGGGAAGAGCAGCCATCTCTAATGGATGAGATCAAAGGCTTAATCCAGCATGAAATTAGAACATCTCTGGCCACCCTTTCCCAGCCTACACCATCTCCTAGTGCTCCTCCTGAGGCTAAGAAAAGGAAACTTAATCCACAGGAAGAAGGGCAGGAGGACTCTCAAGGGGAGACGTCGGACGAACCCCCAGAGGAAGGTGAATTATCCCTTGACTCTGAAACCTTCCAGCAAGAGAGATATTGCTTCTCTTCAACTGACATAGAAGAACTCCTCACAGCAGTGAGGAAGACTATGGAAGTTGAGGAAGAAAAGACGGCCCAGTCAGTACAGGAAGAGATGTTCGGGGGCTTCGTTCTAAGAAAAGACAGGTGTTTCCTATTCACCAGAATATCCGTGATTTCTGGAAGAGTGGGAATCCCCAGAAAAGAGGCTGACTACTCCAGCGTAAATTAAGGACAGATTTCCTGTAGATGCCGAGACAGCTTCATGCTGGTCGGAGGTTCCAAAAGTGGACGTTCAAATTGCCAGGGTAGCTAAAAAGACCACGCTACCATTCGAGGATGCCTCCCAACTGAGAGATCCTCTGGAACGTAAGATGGACGGACTACTAAGGAAATCGTGGGAAACGTCAACGTCCTTGTTGAACATCAATTCAGTATCTACTTGCGTGGCCAGATCGATGCATCGCTGGCTAGGGCAACTAGAGGAGCACTTGTCCTCAGGTACTCCTAGAGAAGATATTCTAGCCTCCTTGCCTATCTTCCAGAAAGCAACAGGCTTTTTAGCGGATGCTTCCGCAGAATCAGTGAGGGTGACTGCGAGATCATCTGCATTGTCAAACTCAGTAAGGCGTGCACTCTGGCTAAGATCCTGGTCTGGTGATATGACTTCTAAGATGAGGCTGTGTTCTATTCCTTTCAAAGGAAAGTATATGTTTGGACCAGCCTTGGATGATCTTCTGGAGAAGACTTCAGACAAGAAAGACTTTACCAGTACCTAGAAACCCTAGGAAAAGACCCTTCCGCGCTCAGCAAGAGCATACTCCTCAATACAGAGGGAAGGGCAAGACGGGACGTTGGAGTTATCCAAAAGGAGGGTAAGACAGGAATCTTTTTCTTTCCCAACCCCAAAATCAGAGAAAGCAATGACGCTATCATAGTGGGGGGTCGGATCTCGAACTTCCTCCCATACTGGCAAGAGATCGGTGTAGATCAGTGGACTTTAAAATTGGTCAAAGAGGGGATGAAGATAGAGTTCATATCATATCCCCAAAAAAGAATAAAGACAACAACGTTATCTACACCAAAGCTACAATCCACATTGATAGCGGGAATACAGGATCTCTTGGTCAACAATGTGATCTCCACAGTCCCAGAAAACAAGAGAAACAAAGGTCATTCCAACCTATTTCTGATTAAAAAAAGACAAAAAAATGGAACCCATCGGATGATAATCAATCTAAAACCTCTGAATCAATATGTAACCTACAGAAGATTCAGAATGGAATCCGTCAGATCGACAGTACCCCTAATAGGGCAAGACTTTGTCATGGCGACCATAGACTTACAGGACGCATATTATCACGTCCCAGTCCATCCAACTTATCGGAAATTTCTAAGGTTTGCGGTCACCAGAGGAAAGGCTATAGACCACTTTCAGTTCAATGTCCTCCTATTCGGACTATCCTCAGCTCCAAGGATCTTCACAAAGGTCATGTCCGAGGTAATGGCCTACATCAGAGGTCGGCAGATATGCATAATCCCGTACCTCG